>NW_023425573.1:2903909-4103909 GCF_014108245.1 Pipistrellus kuhlii | reverse complement strand
CATCTAAGTTGTGGCATTCACACTGTTTATTTGGTTACCTTTCTGCCGAGTTTGTGTTGGAACTTGCATTCATTATTCATGAATAATACCTATTACCAAACTTAAAGGTTCTACTCTATTTCTACACTTATCACCAGGGGGCAGCACAATTCCCAAAGAACATTCTTTGGACTCAGAAAAGTTACCATGGAAAAAATGATACAAAACACTGGAGTAGTTTTAGACATATACAGAATCATTCCATTTTTCTCCTGCAGACTAAAAGCTAGCTGGATTCAGGAAGTCATATATACAAAAAGCAGTACACATGTTAGCAGGTCCCTCCAGCGACACCTGGCATGATTCAGAAGGGGAGGATGTATCATTCAGTGTGTGTGTGTGTGTGTGTGTGTGTGTGTGTGTGTAGTGGGGGGGGGGTTTTGTTGTGTATTATCTCTATATGAAGTACGAGAAGAATGAAATTATCATTTTCAGGATTCCATTTTAGTTTGAAAATAAATGTGACAGTAGAGCATATCAAATGGCATAATTTTCCCCTGATACCAAGGGGAAAACACATGAGAAATACAAGTGCACCGAGTGCTTTACAAAGTACAGGATGAAGGAGGGGTGGAGAGGCAAAGAAAAAGGGAGACCTCCAAGATTTTTTTAAAAAAATGCTTGATATCTTTAAAGAATTTATAGACCAAGCATACCACAAACATACCACAATTTGGTCAAGTCAATAAACTATTATCTTTTAACTTTGATTTGCTAAATTTATATGAATGATACATAGAAAGAATGGTTTACCATTAGTTTGTTTTTCAAGCCTTACATATTTTCAAAACCTAATTGCTGACTGAAGTACGATTTTTAAAAGTTTGCATACATTCACACACAAATTTTATTTATGCTAATTTTTTAATTCCTAATTTAAGAGAAAAAGCAAGAGGGACAGAGAAATAGAAACATCAATGAGAAACACTGATTGGCTTCCTCCTGCACGACCCCTACTGGGGATCAAGCCCACAACCCAGGCATGTGCCCTGATGGGGAATCAAACCAGTAAACCCATGGTTCATAGGGTCGATGCTCAACTACTGATCCACACCGGCAGGGCCACACATAGCTTTTAAACCATCAGGTTAATTTCTTGAATTCTTTTTACTTTTTTTTTTCTAAATTAATTATTGTCTTTATGGATTCATAAAATGAAATAATACAAAGCTAAAAGGTATTATAAGTTTCACATGAAAATAAACAACTTACAAAATCCAATGGCATCCGCAGGCAACAAAGCCTATAGTATCACCAAAGGAGAAAAAATATATTTTGCTCACCTACACAGCAAGATGGAAACAGCAGCACAATAGTATATGCAGTTGAAAATGTTTCCCATTTTCTTACTCATTTACAAGAGACATCGAAATGTTCTTATATTAAAAAAAGATACAAACACATACACACCCTCTGTCCCTGCTTCTTCAATAAACAATAAAATGGCTTTCTTCTTTCACCCCCAAGTAGAATGCATTCATTCTGTTTTATTCAGAAGCGTGTGTTTTTTTTTCCAATACTAAAGAAATGCTGGCAAGCACAAAGCACTAAAATACTACTTCTCTAGCAGAAGGCATGCAGCAAGTATCTGTTCATATACGAAATACCTCAGATCACTCAGAATCAGGGATGGAGATGCAACTTGCAAAACAGGAGTATGACTTTCCTCGGCTGCCATCATAAGTCCCACCAAATGAGTGGCTTAGAAAAAGAGAGGGAGCCTTTCAGTTCCATGGGCTAGAATTTTGAAATCAAGGTGCCCACAGGGCCACACCCCCTTCACATGCTTCAGGCAGGCCAGCTCCGGTAGGCCCCGTCACCTTGGCTGTGGCAGCGCAAGTCTACCTTCCGCCCCTGCTCCCGCAAGCTGCTCTCCCTTGTCACCATCTTCACACGACTGCCTTCTCATAAGGGCACCAGTCCTACTGGGGCAGGCTCTACTCACTTCAGTATGAACTCGGTTCAGCTAACTCCATTTGCAATAACCTCAGCATATTGTTTCTAGGGGACACCAGACAGACCACAACTGGTGACAGGAACTTTCTCCTCTTCTGCACGTTTCAACCCATCTTTGCCCAACTTCCTACCCCTACGCTGGTATCATTTTGAGACTCTGCTGTGGAGCACAGACTCCCCTCACACCTCTCACCCCCTGAGATTAGCCAGGATGTTGCTAGACCCTCTAGACTCATTCTGCCTGTGCTCCCTTTGGCTGTGCTAGTCATACAAATTAGCATCATTTGCAAGAACTGCTTACATTCATGCCTAATTGTCATGCAGTAGAATAACAATTATGCATATCGTTAAATCCATGTGAGATAACCTTCAATGCAAGTTTTATTTGATTATAGCACTAAACTCCATTCATGCATGCTTGAACTTCATAGTGGGCTGTTCAGGAAGAATGGCTGTCTCTGCCACTTAAAAATAATGACAGTAATATCGGCCATAACCCTTGCCTCCAACAGAAATATTGCTTCCATAGCGTGGTGCCCACCTTGGGAAAGGTTACCGCAATCAGTTGTGTATTAAATAAAATCAATATTTTACCCATTAGGTACAAATGAAAATGTTATATTTTATTCAACATTCTTAAGCTTTCTAATTTGCATTTGTTTGTTCTGACTGGAAAGATACATAGTTTCACAGTATTAAAGCATATGATATTGTGGTTGAACAAATATATTCTAATCTCCTCATTAAACTTTCTAGCTGTAGAATTTTTTTAAAATGCTGCTATATAACAATGCATTAGTGCTCTGTGTTCTGTTTTCACACATTTTTAAAGTTACATTTTTTACTTTTAAATCGTATGACGCAGCAATGTGATAGAAAAGCAGTGATGTCACTGTATTCAACATTTAGTAAATATCTTGGCATTCATTTCATATACCAACTCATTTTAATTCCCTCAGGAGAATTTAAAATTACATTTATTTCTTTAAATTACAAAAATAATAATAATTTTAGAATACTTAGAAATATAAACTGGTACAAATAAGAATGAACCATAAGCACACCATCCCTAACTAGCTACTTTAAGCATTTCTGAATATTAGTGTTACTAAATTTGAAAGTCCCTAGTCCTACTCCTATTCTAGGCAATCTTGGTCATTTTATTCCAATTTATCTGAATGATGATCTTAATTTAAAAAAAAAGTAACCTTCAATAAGAGCCATGCTCTTTGAAAGGCACAGAATCTATAAAGACCTATGAAAGGGAAAATACAATGTGCTATGACCAACCTCATATTATGTTTATTTTTATTCCTTTTAAATCACACTATGATAATGTATGCACATAAATGTGACACAACCATATCACACAGAGCTCCTGTCTCCTATTTTTAATCATATGTTTTTGTGGCACATTCCTGTTCACAAAGTACTGTCACTCCATTGTTGTATATGACATAATCTATTGTTGTATATGACATAATCTATTCATTTTCCTGATCAAGAAAATAAATGTCAAATAACTTTTATAGTAGCTACAATAGGTAACATTTATTGTGTTCTCATGGGTGCCCAACTCAGTGCCAAGCACTTTACAGAAAATGTGTCATTTAATCAATACTAAATGGAAAAGTAGCATTACTATCCCCATCTTTTAGATGAGGAAATATAACTAAGAAACTAGCAGAGGCACGTTACTAAGTGTTGTAGGCAGGTTTTGTGCTGCTCAGACGTTTGTATACATTTATGCAATAAATAGTTAATAAATCTTTACAACATTAAAAGTAGTGAGATCCAAAACCTAGACTCACAACAAAATCAGACTAATTATAAAGCTTTCTGTGTAACTTCCAAAGTGGTTCTCCAAACAGGTATGCAAAAGCATCACTTAAAATGTGTATTGAAAAGTCAATAATGCATTGGAACTTAAAGGGGTGTGTGTTTTTATCAGCCTCAAAGTAATCTGGGTGGATGTAGTCAATTCAGACCACAGTGAACCCAAAGCCTACCCCTGATGATGCTGGGAAAAAGAAAAAGAAAGACAATACAATTAGTTTTTTGTAAAGTCATATATGTACGTATGTGGGTGTGTATTAGTATATAATTTTGCAGAAGATAATGTGAGTGATTTTATGTTAGTTATACATCAGAGGGTAAAGAGTTTGGTCAAAGAAACTCCTAAAACTTAGAATTTTTGGTTTAGCGCTTCTTTCTATATACCATTCTTTAATATGATAATAACTGTCATTTAAATACATGGGGTTCATTTTCTATACCCTCCCATAGTCTTCTATAAGGGCAGTTGGGGTTGGGTTACATTGCCATAAACTGAAATTTATAAAATCATCATAAGAACAAACAATGAAATGACTTGGAGAGAAAAATAATAAATGCATCAGAACAGAGAGTACCAGAGATGATCTTTCCTCTGGGAGGGTATAGAAAAAGGATTATAAAATGGAGAGAAACTAGAGGAGAACACATTATTCTATCTCAGTAAAGCTAGGCAGATCCCAGCACTGTAACTATTCACCTTAATTTAAGAATGTAAGAATATGTAGAGAATGATTCATTTTAAAATATATAATTTAATACTCAAGAACTATTAATAACTTGATGCTTTGAACATCTAGCACACTACCTACTATGTAACCTCTCTCCTACACAATAGTCAGAAAAGGGTCGTTTTAGAACATATCTCTAGAACATTGTTCCTGGCATTTTATCCCCAGAAAAATATTTGCTGGATAAATGAGTGAGTGAATGAATGGATGAATGAATTGCTCAGCAATAGCCATTCTATCAGGGATATTATCTTCTGTCCTAACACTGAGATAAAAAAGATATAATTTTGAAATAGAGTGGAAGAAGGTGATCTCCATGGCTTACAGATTCTTTTAACCGATCCACAAACTCTGACCATGCCAGTCCAAGTGAATGTATACAGAAGCCATTGCTTTCTTCTATAAATTAAGGAAGCTGTGGGCTTCACATAGAAATGCTCATTATGTGTGTGTGTGTGTGTGTGTGTGTGTGTGTGTGTGTGTGTGCACGCGCACATGTATTCTATGAGTGTCCCATGGATTACAATTTATTTCAAAAATAATTATGTGCATAGATTTCTGTATACATTGCCCACTTAAACCTATGCCACATAGTATTGAATATGCTACAAGTTTAAAAGCCTACATGTTAACATAGCTCAAAGGGATGTGTAGGCTAGTTCCAGTTGAGTGGCACTTAGCATGGATTTACTCACTGCAAGCCGTCCTTGATATGTTGCCTGTCTCTTCCTGGTAAATGGAAGTGAAGGTCAGTGAATCTAATTTGACAATAATGAGTCTGCCCTGCAATGAGTTGCAATATTGTGCCTCTATTTTTTTTTTTTTAAAGATATCACCCAATCAAAAAGGCCATCCAATGACAGTAAGGGAAACCCCAGGAGACCCGGGGAGAGTAATAGAACAGTACTCTCTTATTTTCCTTCTTCCAATAATGGAGCCGGCAGAGGTTATGAACACGTTCAATATGCATTAGAACAAAACACAGCCTGATCGGAATGTTTTAATTAATAACAATTATCTTCCACTGCATTGTGATTCCAGCCAGGTCCCCGAGCATGAAGGAGAAACCTGCCGCCCCAGCTTCTCGGTGGACAGAGAGATTTTAAGCAAAGTTAATGGAAACGCAGCGGATGAGTGGTGCCGCAATTCAAATGTACTGTAAAATTACTGAGATGATCTCAATGTCACAGGGCCACACCGCGCTGCATTTATGATTATTACCTCTTGCTATGCCTTAGAGATATTTTCTTAGCTATCTGAAAGTTTGTCTTTGAAAAAAATTGTATCTTTCAGAGAAAAAGGGTAATGTAATAAATAAATCATTACTTCTGTAATAATTTCTATATAAAATACATTATACACATACCCTAAATATTTTCTGTATGTGTGATTTCTGCATATAAAAATTTCTATATTAAGTGACAACAATTATTATAGAAAAGATACAAAACCTGGAATGTTGACTACCTTCTAGTAGGCATTCCGGGCCCCCATGTCTGCCAATCTTGTTCTATATCCCAAACGTTTATTTCTTTAAAAAAAAAAAAGTGTTTTGATTGATTTTTAGAGAGAGAGAGAGAGGACAGGAAACAGAGATGAAAAAGAATCATCATTTGGCTGCTGCCTGCACGGTCCCCTACTGGGGATGGAGCCTGCCACCCAAGCATGTGCCCTGGCCAAGAATCGAACTGGTGACCTCTGAGTGCACAGGACAATGTCCAACCAATTGAGCCACAGCAGCCAGGGTTCCTAAGTGTGTATTTCACAAAGGATCATTTTGACACCTAATATGTGAGAATCACATTTAGTACATGTTTAAAATATATATTCTTGGGCCCCATCCCCAGAAGTTTGGAGTCAGTATCACCCAAGAAAGAGCCCATAAGTCTGAGTTTCAATCTCTCCATATAACTCTCATGTACACTAATACTTGAGAAGCACTGTTCTTTCCCAGAGGTTCTTAAGCGGGTAGCCACAGAATTCAGGATCCATGAACTTGGGATGGAAAAAAAAATGGCCCTTAATTTTCACTGGACTCTAACTGAAATTAGCACCCCCTTCAATTATGAATGTAATCAACAAATCATAGTGGTGTTCAAGTGTCTGAGACTTGTCACCAATGGATATAAGATTATTATCCTATTATATTATAGCTTTTAATGATATCTCCAAATTGTATTGGCATTAATTGCTACTTTGAAATCATGTTAGTTATGAGTTCCTAATGTAATGAATTCTGAGCACATATATTACAATATAAAAATTTAATAATATTTTGATACCTGCATTTCAATATGACTGGCTTATTTTGTCATTCCATGTGTTTTATTTGATGTATTTGACATTGTATTTCTGAGCAGTGTGTGCCTGGCTTCGCATGACTAGCATAAGCGTCCAAGGCACACAGGAGGGTCAGGAACCTTGTCCTGTTTCTCCAGGGCCTTCTATTGGTGCAGAGGGAGGAGGGAAGGGTAGAGAGAGCTACATGCAAACCATGTCTCTGATTCCAACACACCCTCCCTGGCATTTCCTCTGAGCGGACACAGACATGGGAGCACAGAGGAAGGTGACATAGAACTCCAGTGCATGTAGAGGGGTGGGAAGAACAGCAAAGGGAAGCAGGAACACCTGTCCGTCACGAATGGCTTATTGGCTGAGCTCCTCAGCAGGGGAGCTGAATGTGATCAGTTCTGCCGTGATTAGTGTCACTACAGCCAAGTGTAATTTCTGTACAAATAGAAATGGCGGATAGGAAAAGGATTCCGTCCATCCCTCTAGATTGTCTTTGCGCAGACATCAAAACCGTCAGCCCACGGAGGGGAAAGCACACATAGCCAACCAAGCCTGTAATTGTATTCAGCACTCCGATATTTCACACTGTAGACTATTATTTTCAACATAAAACCAAAGGAAAACCAACGTTGGTTGTGTAGCTTAGCTCATTGTAAAAACACAATTTGTTTATTTTTTCATTGTCAAAGTAAGCAAACACACTTTATGTTTTATCACTTTCACTAGTAGAATATTCCTTTAAATATGCCTCTTTTCTAATTCCTTAGCTTAATAAGTGATCGGTCTTCCAAGCAGTCATCCAGGACAGAAACCTGAAGAGAGCCTTTTCCTCCTTCATGAATGAGATCACTTAAGTCTTACCTATTAATTTTATCTCCCTAATATTCCTTTAGGCCCTCTGTCACTAGGTTAGCTCAGACCATCATTGTCCTGCTTGTCTTCAATCTTTTCTCCACATGTACATTAAAATGATGTCTTTAAATGCAAGTCTTGACATCCTTCTCCTGCAAAAACACACATGGAACCCCACTGCAGGGCACAGGCCATGCTACTCAATGTGGCGTGGCAGGTGCTTCATGATCTGGTCCCAGGCTTCCGTGTGCAGCCATAACATGGCACAGTAACACACAGGAAAACCACCCGCCAGGGCTACTTCCCTGTTTGCTCATATCATCATACAAGTTCTATTCCAAATGATGACCCTGTGTGACATGACAAGCCAATTGTTGGTGAACTGTGGTCACTGTTTTCTGTTAGTTTGTTGATGAGGCCAAGAAGAAGAATGCATCTTGGGAATTTTTGCTTATTATATGGTCAGGACCAATTTGCCATTTAGAGGTCAGTTATTCAACAGTTTTGCACAGCAGAAGCCTGTTTACAAACCTGCACATAACACACACCTTTCAAAGAGCAGGTAGTCAGGAGACTGGCTCTCTCTCTCTCACATGTCACTTTGTTTTTGCCACAAGTCACTTTTCACAAGGTCTTGATTGTCTCGCCTGTGACACACATGGAAGAAATGGATGCCTATCTTTAAGTTAACCATATGGTGATTTAAATGATATTCCCGCATAATCTTTTATACTTCTGCCATTGGGAGCTGCAGCTGAATCCCCCTCCGTTTGAGTGTGGGCTGGACTTAATGACTATGTTCTAACAAACGGAATATGGTAGAAATGATATTATGTCATTCCTATGGTTAAAATGTAAAAAAAAAAAGACAGAGACATTAGGTTCCCATAAGGGATACCTACTTACTCTCTTTCTCTCTCACTCTTTCAGGCCACTTACCCTGGGGAGCAAGCTGCCAGGCCATGAAGATACTAAGGTGACCTCTGGAGATGCCCAAATGGTGCAGGTCTACAGCCAATAGCTGGCAGAAAACTGAGATCTGCCAAGGATGGAGGGAGCTCAGAAGCTCATTCTCTGGCCCTAGTCAAGCCTGGGAGTGACTACAGCCTAGCCCCTAGCTTGATTGTAACTTCCCCAGAGTCTCTGAGAATGGCTGCTAAGCCACTCTCCTAATTTGACCCTCCGATCTGTGAGATAACAGGTGTTTGCTGTTTTAAGGTGCTTTCACCTAGGCTAATTTTCTTATCCAGAAATAGATAATTAATATAGGCCAGTATCCTATCTCTATGTAATTCTAGGATATCATTATCTTTCAAGTATTTCTGTTTCCTTAATCCCTACACTTTTCCTAATGTCTAAGATGGCAAAATTACCTCCACTGAAGATTTCCTTCTTAACTAAAATCACTGAGGTTAGAAAACAGATTTTGCATTTGTACAACGTAGATTTACACATGTATTACGGATATCTTAAAAGATTAGAGTGAATATGTTTTCAATGGGAAGGATCTCATCTAAAAGCCAGAGGAGTTGCATACTGTGGACCCCTGCTGTGGGACCTGCTCCTTTCCGGAGTTGTGCATGACAGGCAGCTGCAATTACAGCAATGGATTGTTCTCTATCATTCTCATTGGCACATTAGTGAAAGGCCGCACAATTAAAGAAAAGATCACACCGCTTCGCAAGAAGGCAAGTCAAATAGTTTAAACAAGTAGATGAAATTAAAATGATTTCACTAGCACAACTAGTATTTGCCAACCCAGTAATTGCTGAAGCTGCTCTGAAATGCTCTGCACATCCATATTCAAAGATCTTAAAAAAAAAAAAATATTGATTTTTTACAGAGAGGAAGGGAGAGGGATAGAGTTAGAAACATCAATGGGAGAGAACATCAGCTGCCTCTTGCTCACCCCCCACTGGGGATGTGCTTGCAACCAAGGTACATGCCCTTGACCGGAATCAAACCTGGGACCCTTCAGTCTGCAGCTGATGCTCTATCCACTGAGCTAAATAGGTTTAGGCCATATTCAGTATCTTAACATATACTCAGAACCAGAATTACCACTGAAAATGCAATGATTGGCTAATATACTTTTCTTAATTACTCTATTTAAACTGGCAAACTGAATATTTATAAAATAATAAAGGGGGGGGGGGGCATGATTTTCCAGGTTACTCTATGCTAAAAGCTTAACTCACACCCTGGCTCCCACAATAGGCTTCCCCAACCTAAACCCATGTTAGGCCCAAATGCATCATCTTCATATTTCTCCAGCCCCTGTTTCATCAAATATCCTTTTCTCTAGCTGAATCCCTCCATCCGATTCTAGCACCACCCTGTTTTCAGCAGGGTAAGGACTTCTTATACACTTTGGCTTCAAATAATTCAAATGAGACAGGAACCAGTTAGTGTTATGCCAAACAAAGCAATTCTCGGCTGGGAATTTCAGATTCATACCCATGGTTTCAGGAGCCATGATAGCAATAAACACAGAGAGGGAGCCACAGGACGGTGAAAAACTGCTATTCAAAATTAATAATATAGCCATAACCGGTTTGGCTCAGTGGATAGATCATCGGACTGTGGACTGAAAGGTCCCACGCTTGATTCCAGTCAAGGGCATGTGCCTTGGTTGCAGGCACATCCCCAGTAGGGAGTGTGCAGGAAGCAGCTGATTGATGTTTCTCTCTCATCGATGTTTCTAAATCTCTATCCCTTTCCCTTCATCTCTGTAAAAAATCAATAACATATATATTTTTAATTAATAATATAAAAATGTTTATAATCAAAGGTGCTCATAAATGCACCTCTCTTCCTTTCACTTTTCATATCCCCTTGTAAAGCAGGTACAACTTTCATCCACATGAGTCCTCTATGAAATGAAATATGTTTTTTTAAAAAATATATGTATCACTGAAAACTGGTTTGGCTCAGTGGATAGAGCATCAGCCTGCGGACTGAAAGGTTCCAGGTTCGATTCCGGTCAAGGGCATGTATCTTGATTGTGGGCACATCCCAGTAGGGGGTGTGCAGGAGGCAGCTGATCAATGATTCTCTCTCATTGATGTTTCTAACTCTCTATTTCTCTCTCTTCCTCTCGGTAAAAAATCAATAAAATATATTTTTTAAAAATATGTATCACATACCCAGAAGTCTTATGAATGTATATAAATGTTAGTTAAAAAGTAAAAGCTAAAATCACTTTTCTACAGCCCCTCAGTGTCTAAGTCCACATTTTTGTTCCATTATAATCATGGTGCAGTTACCCTTCAGCTCCCTGCGTTTTCCTCTTAAGGGAAGACAGATATGCCACATCCTAAATGCCCTTAGAAATTCACTGGTCTAGGCATACAGGGTGCTCTTTCTTCAGAGACTTGGAGAGAGCATTCATGGATGTCCTTAATCAAGTTACTCAGCTATTTTCCCACTGAGACCTAGGACATCTGACACCCTGATGACCTCTTCTTAATTGATAGCTCAACCTCTGTGAGGCAGCCACACAAACTTGGCCCTGGCTAGGAGTAGGCCGAAGGGGGGGAAGCACTTGATTTCAACAGCAATTATTCCTAAAAGCACAACTCAAAAGAGACTCTGCCAACGCTAGCAAAGCCCAGGGTGAAATAAAATTAGAAAGAGAAAAAACAATATGTTTAATATTGCAAAATTATTCATACATATGGTGCATCCAGGAGACTGTAATAAAATTTTAGCATTAAAAGACTGAGGGCCGCTTAAAATAAGAACCAAAATAATAATACTAACTCAAAATGTCTTATATGCAAATCTTCATATGCAACACAATTAAAATCATATCAAAATATATCTGTAGCTTCTCCTTCATCTATCTTTATATTTAATATTCACTGAGCATAAAAAAGACAGTTTGATGATATTTTCCTTATTAATACTTTCCCATGAATGATCTTCAGACTAACTTAATTAACTTTTCTAGAAATTACCACCACACCAATTTGCCTGAATTTTCAATTATCTTTGCCTCCAGACAGAAGTAGCCATCTTGTGAAATACTATCAAGATAATATACATTTTTCTCCTATATCCATAATGCCTCTGTTTCTACCACAGTTTGATAAGGTCATTAGTGACTAAAAATTAAGACTAGAAAAAGTGTTCTTCCAAATTCTAAACTCTTTCGTATTAGGGGTTTGTGTTTTGAGTATTTCATCCTCTAGGTTTCATGCTGTTAAAAATCTAGAGTTCTGCCGAAATAGGTTTGGATCAGTGGATAGAGCATCAGCCTGTGGACTGAAAGGTCCCAGGTTCAATTCCATCAAGGGCATGTACCTTGGTTGCGGGCACATCCCCAGTAGGGGGTGTGTAAGAGGCAGCTAAGCGATGTTTCTCTCTCATAGATGTTTCTAACTCTCTATCCCTCTCCCTTCCTCTCTGTAAAAATTCAATAAAATATATATTTTTTAAAAATCTATAGTTCTTACCATCTTAATATTTGTTTTCAACTGCCTTTTAGATAAGAAAGAAAAATCGTATGCGTTCAAAGTAAATTTTGAATGAAAAGATAAGGAAAATGCTTATTATTAATCTAGTCCTAGTGCTCTAGTCCTTTGAGTTATTAACCATAAATGATTTTAAAATGCAAAATACAAGAGCTGAATCACCACAAAACCTTCACATTCAATAAACAGTACAATTAGTGGTAAAAACATTGTGCTATAAATATGTCCTAGTTCCTATAGTAACTGATATGTGACCTAGTATACATTTCTCTTCAGTTTATGCTTCCACTTTCCATCATTGCATAAATAATTCCTAATGTTAGTGAAAATAAAAAGCAACCTGAACGCTTACATATTGTTTGTGGAAATATGAAATAATGCAATCACCTTGAGATAATAAAAAGTCTAGAATTTTCATATAAAATCAAACATTAAATCTAATATATTGGCCATCAATTCTACTGCTTGGTGTTTACCAAAGAAATAAAAATGTAATACATAAGAAGGCGGTAATAGAATAGAATATTATAGCAGTCTATTTATAATAACCCAAGTGTTCATGAAAGGGAAAACAGAAATGAATGATAGAATACCCACATAATGGAATACTACTCAGCAATGAAAACATGAAATGATTCTTACATGCGGCAACATGAATGAACTTTTTAAAAAGATCACCTAAACAAAAGCCTTACATGAGAGTACATAGTGTATGATTTGAATAGAAATTAAATTCCAGAAGGAGCTAAACCAATCTGTTGCGGAAAGAAATAGAAACAGTGTTCACCTTTGGAGATAGGGATGGGATTCCTTGGGAAGGGGCGTGAGGGGACGTTTTAGCGTGATGGAAACGTTTGTATTTTTATATGGGTTTTCATTACAAAATTGCATGCATTTGATAAAACACAGTGAATGCACATTTAAGATTTGTACAGTTCACTGAATACATATTCTACATCAAAGAGAATAGACACTGATGCGTTTAGTGGCAGTGTAGTGATTCTGAAATTCACTTTGGAATGCAATAGTTAGAAATGTGATCATGGAAGTATACAAAACTGTTACTGATAAAATCTAAGTTGGTATACTTTTTAAAATTTACTGTTATAATCTCCATAATAATATGCTAGGGAAAAATAACAATGCATTTATCTTCTGAACATACAAATTAAGGAACTGATACTTTAAAAGCAATTTTATCATAACAGCACTAAAACTCTGGTAATCCTCTCGGGTTTCTCAAAAGAATTCTGTGTTGTCCCAGCCTGTGTGCCCAGTGGTTGAGGGTTGATCTATGAACCAAGAGGTCCCCATTTGATTCCTGCCCATGTTGCTGGCTAGATTCCCAGTGTGGGGCATGCAGGAGACAGCCACTCAATGATTCTCGCTCATCATTGATGTTTCTGTCTCTCTCTCTCCCTCTCTGAAATCAATGAAAAAAACAAAAAAAAACAAAACAACATTGCTTTTAAAAATATTTGTTTTGTTTCCTTTCCTTGGCATTAGAGGACAGGGTTATCATATCCTTTTACTGACATCAGGATCCTTTGGTACACAATTTGCAAAATAGGCACTAATTCAATTTATCTCCATCTTTTGAAAATTTAGAATGAGAATCCCTTATGTATAAGAAAGAACCAAAACCAATTTTATGGAACACCTTCTGTTGCGTTTTCTCTTTTCCTACAAATTTAACATCAGCATGCTGAGAAATAAATTTAGCCTTAAATGCTGTAATATAACAATATTTTCATTTAATTTTCCTTTTCTCTTAGTTACTCAACAATTTCATAACTGTTTTTCAGGTTTTACTTTTTATACACCATGACAATCAAAACAGGATGAGTGATAGAAAAGCACTATTTATCATAAAGGAGGAAAGCTAAACAAAACATGGTTAAATTAATTTGGTAACTGCTGCAAAGCCTATAGATTTTCCTGGTATTAAATAATTCTGGAATTCAACTCTTGATCTAAAATATGTATAAAATATAGACTTTTTGCCCAGATTGGCTCAGTGGTTAAGTATCGACCTATGAACCAGGCAGTCATGGCTCAATTCTAGGTCAGGGCACATGCTGGTATTGTAGGCTTTATCCCCAGCAATAGTGGGTGTGTAGGCAGCCAATCAATGATTGCCTCTCATCATTGATGTTTCTATTTCTCATTCTCCCATCCTCTCTGAAATCAATAATTTATGTAAAGATTTACTTTTATTTTTAATCTTAAACCGAGTGATAATCAGAATTTTACATTTGACTACTAATCAGTCTTCAATAAACTCGTGATGACACAAAGAATAATAGTTTCAAGTGAATTATAATTGGAGGAGTATTAGAGGGAAACACACACACACACACACACACACACACAGAGAGAAACCGTAATAATTTAGCATTATACCTATTTTTGCACTTAATTTCTACCATTAAAAATAAGTCACACAATTGATATGATTGGGCTTTTGTATAACTTGGGGCTTTCCAGCTCAGGATTAATGCCATGTTTGAAGAGAAGACCTTTTGTACAAGACAAACTGAACAACTTTTTGTTATCTAATAGACGAATATTACACATTCCCCAAGGGCAAAAGCTGGCTGAATATAGAGCTGCACTGCCCAATAGGGTAGTCACAGTGCACAAGTGACTGTTGAGCATTTGGCATAAGGCTCGTCTCAACTCATATATACTGTTAAGTGTAAAGGTCATACCAGATTTTGAAGCTGTGGTATGTAAAAAAAAAAGTGTAAAGTATCTCATTGATAACTTCACTCTGATGGTATGCTGAAATGGTAATATGTAGCTATATTTAATTAAATAAAATATATTATTAAATGAGCTTAACCTGAGTATTATTTTTTTTTAATTTAGCTACATAAAAAATCAGGCTACTCTGAAATGCAGTAACTCTTAGCAGAGCCCAGAATGAGGTAACTCCAGAGGTCACTTGTAGAATTGTGTGTGTAGAGAACAGCTCAGCGTTGAGTACCCACACTGAGGGACTAGTGAGGGCAGAGGCCCCGCATCACCATGGAGGAACAAGGTGAGGTCATGGTGAAGGAGCGGAAAGCCGGGAAAGGTGATAGGCAATCACAGTAGATATTGACAAAAAGCATATACTGATTGTGGCTCTAGCTGCCTAAAACAGAACATTTCTTGTATGTGTCCATGGCTACTGTGTTCACAGGGGCTTCCATTGAATGCACACACACTAAAGCATTGTTCCGTATTGCCAGGAAATGAGTCTACCAAAGACCTGAACTCTCGTAGGCTGTTGGCTTTCTTTTGATTCACACAAGGCAAATCCTGAGAGGAGATCCCAGGTCTCCTGGGGCCAGCTGAAAGGAGGCGGGGAGGTGTGGAGGGAGAGAATGGTGCCGCTGGGCCATGGACAAGCTCTTTTGAAAGCTCTTCCAGGTAGTCACAGAGATAAAAGACAAGGACTACAAAGTACTGAGCCAGTACAGGGAAGGTTACATATGAGCTCCCACTGCCATGATTTATCCACTGAAACAGCTGGGAAACTTCCGAGGGAGTTCATACATCACAGGAGTGGAGGGAGGGAGGCTGACTGTCCAAACACACCTCAGGGCTGCTACTGTTCCGTTCGCTGTCTGTCTCAGTAAAGGTCTGCCATTAACCAGCTCCTGCTGCAGCTGAGTGATAGGAAACTGCAGGCACGGAGGAAAATTAGAGGGAGGCATATGTCAAGCACACTCATGAGAAATGTTTCAGAGCAAAGGAGGAAAAGGAATTATACGACACGGCTATTGTAAAAGCTGACGCTTTTGGATTTCCATACTGTCCACACTTACTACATTGTCACTGAATGCCATCTCCCCGGCTTTCATCAGTGATGAGAGATGTTCATTATGGAGTATGTGCAGCCTCTCACTTCTATAATACATCCAATGTGGGGGTTTTTGTTTTTGTTTTTGTTTTTTTGTTTGTGTGTGTGTGTGTGTGTGTGTGTGAATGTTCCTTCGATTCCTCTTATAATGAATAGGCATGAAGAATGATGCATACAAATTAAAATAAATAAATGTTTCAAAACAGGATCAAGCTTCCGGGGACCAACTTTATATAAAATGGCATGAAACCAGCACTTCCTTGCACTGACTTTCTGCTGACAAAACAGAAGTATGACTCTCTCAAAAGCCTAATGATACTCTGGAAACTTATCTGTTCTGAGTTATTTCTCTTAAAAGATCCATGCCAGCCATTCTATCTGATGAAAGTGGGACTAAAAGATCACATTGGTGGGCATACACCTGCTTGAACCAGTCCATCTTGGCACAGGGACTAGGTTAAGCTGAGTTGTCCTGAGTCCTTTCCAAATATGGCCCTGAAAATAGTCTGGTCACAGGCAGCACTGGCTGGGGAGGTGGGACATCGCAGGTGGTTTTACTACACAACCATCAGCCGCCTTTCCCATTCTGCTGCTGATCAATTCTGTCCTGGGAATCTGCTCTCTTTTTTCACAGAGAGAATTCTCTCCTGGTTCCAGCACCCTGACCCACCTCCTCCTCCTCCTCCCTTCCCTGTCCTTCCCTTAATCAGGAAGCCCTCGGAACAATGAGGTTCTGGTTGTCACCAAATACCCTTAGGAACAAAGCTTCCTCTGGTCTGTTGACCACAGAGACAGAGCTTCAGTCAAAGGAGAGATAACATCAGGCCTCAGTTGTGTTTGGGCTCCAGACCCAGAAAAGCACAATAACTCTGCGGACCCTTGTGAAACTAGATGGAGCAAGGCCATGCTGACATCAAGACCAGATGCTTTGGTCAGCTGAGCCCTCCCTCTACGACTGGCCAATCAGTGCATATCATGACCCTAAAGCCCCTCCTCACTGTGATTAATGATCTCCCCTGTATAACCTCCAAGCCACTGGGGATCTAGATGTTTGTGCATTAGCTCACCTGTCACTCTGGCAAGAGCCCCTTCCTCAACTAATAATCCCTAACTTTCCTTGCTTCAAGCATCTGTTCATATCTAATATTGGGTTTTGACTTGTGAAGGTAAATGAACCCCTGATCCTTATGATGCAGCTGAATCTTGATGACATTTGAAAAGTAAATTTGTGTTATATTTTTCTCATTTTTAAATCCCTGTTGCATATACAGCCCAACCCAACAAACATTAAGAGAGTTTTTTTTTGTTTGTTTAGGCTCCCCCCCCCCCCCCCCATGCAATTTGCTAAGCATTGAGGGTGCCCTCAAAATAAAAAATAAAAAGAGTGGGCTATAATTCAGGTTTAAGAACATTATATTCTAAAATCAGTAAGAGAGAATAAACAAGGATAGACCAAAAGGTCAGGGTAAGCAAATTCTATGAGAACTGGAGTGGCACAGAAATGTATTAACACAGAAGTGGGAAAGATTACCTTGGCTGATGGGATTGGGAATTGGAGATCAAGTTGCTGGCCCTGGGGCTACATTTGTGCCTGGATTCATTTCCTCAAAAGTGAGTGATGACTTATGTTAATTTGCGAGATGCCATTTACAAGTGCTAATATGGATGTAAGTGTGAATTATGTTAAGTCAAGTTGCCATGAATCAAAGACCTTAGGTATTTGAGCTAGAAAGCTCCTCTCCTTGGAAAATGCACCAATTATAAACAACATTCTGAGGGCATATTTCATTAGGTGGATCCATTTGCATTAAGGAGAATAGTCTCTTAAATCTATGTACATTTCTCAAAGCATTTATTTTTCATGATGTTGAGAAAACCCTTTATAATGTGGTGTGAAAGGTGTAACTGTGATGAGAAAGCAAATGTCAGAATATAAGAAATAAATCTCAGTGAATGATGCCTAGCAAACTGGCCCATTGGAGTAAATATGATTTTATGTACACTCCTGAAAAAATGTACACCTAAAGATGGTTATATAAATCCATGCAGACCCCTTTGAAAGAGCAGGGTGTTGAAAATCACTAGTACACACCAGAAGAATTGGTTTTGCTGATCAAAAGTGTTCCTGTTAGGTTCTCAAATGTAACATCTGCCTCTGATATAGCGGAGCAATAACTGAAGTATATCTTATATGCTCACGGGGTCTGTACTGCTGTTTTATTTATTCTTGCCCAACTGTGAAGGTAAACTTCACTAAATACACGTGATTTCCTGTCAGTGCGGGAGAAGCACATTTTTCCTCAGACAGATGGCTGGCGGGTGAAACACCTGGATCATCCCAGGCCACAGATTATAATCATACTGGATATATGGTCTCAGAAACACGTCCCCGTATAACGAAAACATTCTTTAAGAACTTGAATGGGCAATAATCCACTCCCCCCCCCCGCCCTTTCCAGCACAATGGTAAGCTAACTACCACCTCATTGCCTTTAAGACCATCATATTCCATATGATAGGCTTATATTCATAGAGTTCCCTTTCCCAGATTTCTTACTCCCTATCTCAAAACTTACTAATCAGAAACAAAATATTACATTGACTATGATATTTAAAATGGGATATGCATTTTTAATTAAAAGTTTGGTGTGACACTGGTTAATAAGATTACATAGGTTTCAACTGTACATTTCTATGACACATGACGCATATATGGCACTGTGTGCCCACCACCCAAAGTCAACTCATCTTCCCTCACCAAATACCTGACCCCTGGTATCCTTTACTAACCCTCTTCCCTCTGGCAACCACCAAGCAAACGAAACTGCCAACAAAACAAGAAGGGGACCAACGGAATGGGACATTCACCTTAAAAAACAGGATTACACTCCTTCTAGGATATTTTCTCTAATGTTACCAATTGTTTCACCCATGATGAACACACTTCCCGTTTATAATTTCCTAATAGCATAGTAACCACTTAGAAATGTGGATTTCTAATCACATCCTCTTTGGCCTCATTTGAACCTTCAACTGCATAGTGCCTCAGATTCTTTCACAGTACTTCCGGAAGCATTTAGTGTCTGTTTCCTGTTTCGTGTCTGTGGCCAACCGAATAAGTATGCCCTCAATGATCTCACCCAATCAATAATTTCATTATACTCGCCACTAATATGTATTGAATGTGTTTAGTTTATGAACTGGACTCTGCTCTAGGTGCTTTAGATGTCAGAAATCATTTCATACTCATAATAACCCTAGGAGGTCAGAACTACCATTTAAATTCTACAGGTGATTACAGTGAAATCTAGTGGTCAGACAACTTGTCCAAAGTCATGCATCCACTACAGGACACCCAGAATTGGAATCCAAGGAGTCTCTCTCCAGATCACCTGACTCTGATCAAACTTCTGCAACTGTCCTCCTATAACTCAGCATGATTCATGGAAAAGCTTAAATCTTAATTTTATATGCATTTTCCTTTTTTATTTTTCAAGTGTTTAGCTCTGCCCATATCAAATAGCTGCCACAAATATATTCTTTTCTATCAGGCTGCTGGTAGATGTTAGATATGAGATATATCAAACCTATGCATCTGACACAAAAAATTTTTAACATACAGTATGATAAAAACACAGCCCTCTGTGGTTTGCTTGGGGATACTACAAATGTATTTTATTAAAATCATTGGACTGAATAATAACATACTGTTACTAATAAAAATGTACATATGATTACCACTCAGACTTTCAACTTATACTGTCCAGTTCTACATTCATTCATCAGAAATCTGGTTTTGCTCCAACGTACAGCAGTTATGTTTCATGGCTGACAATTATCTCATAATGAAAAACAAGTCACAATTAATAAAAATCAAAACTCAACCTGCTACATTCATTTAATGATTTAATGAACTAGGAGAGTTTTATGAAAAGACCTGTAAAAGGAAGGCACTCAATTTCCAATTAGAATAAAAATTCATGAATATTCAGTCTCTTATGGGTAAAGAGAAATCTATTGAGCTCTTCCTTCACATTTCTTTCCACCTGGAAGGGACATTACCTTTCAAAGAAAATCATGGTTAAAACCTCCGTCTACCTGGGATAGAAGTATTTTTATGAGATTTTTATGAGATAATCAATATAGTATGAAAAACACTATGGTGATGTAAGATCAGAAATTATTTATGGGGCATGCTTACCACATTTTGGTATCTGGCTTATAATTATCTTAATAACTTAAATAGTCCTTAAATGAATAAATATACCCGATAACAATAATAGAATTCATAATAGTTAGCATTCCCTAAATACGCTCTACAAGCCAGAAATATTCTAAATCCCTATCAACCAGTAACTAATTTATTATAACACGATGACATCAGCAGTAACGTTATCCCACTTTAATGATGATGAAATATGCACAGAGAAGTTAAATAACTTGTCTGAAGTCATATAGGACCTGCCGGGGTCACTAGTGAACCCCAGAAATGTTTTTATCCTTGACCACACTTTGAGACTGCTTTTAGATTCATTCCTTTTTTATAAACCTTTAGTTTATTTCCAATTTTGCAGGCTTACAAATAAGGCTATAATATGAAAGCAGGCCAGTACCCACATGTCTTTGAGCTTATGCTATTATTTTCCTAGGATAAACTTTGTGGAGGTATAAATGCAGGCGGGATAAAGGGCAAGCACGTTCGTCTTTGTTAGGCTTGCAGGTGAAAAATGATGTTTTATTTTACATTTTTTATTCATGAGGATAAGCATACTTCATTTTTTAAAATATAAATATATTTTTATTTCTTTTAGAGAGGAAGGGAGAGGGAGAGATAGAATCATCAATGATGAGAATCATTGATATGCTGCCTCCTACAGGGCCCTTCTGGAGTTCCAGCCCATAACCTGGGCATGTGCCCTGACTGGGAATCAAACCATGACCTCCTGGTTCCTAGGTGAATGCTCAGCCTCTGAGCCACATCAGCTAGGATAAGCTGGATAAGCATATGTTAGCTTAGTGGTGTGCCAGCTTACACAGGTTTGGAGTAATTCTTTCCAACTCCACCTTCAGTGACATCAAGTTGTTAGCTTAACATTGAGCATGGGTAAGCATGTTCACACCTTGGCAAGCAGCACATATATGAACCAGGTTTGTTTGTTTTCGGAGAGGCTCTTAAAGCCCACCCCCACGTATAATGCCCATTTGTGTTCCTGCTTTGAATAGGCTACTATTATTATTTGTCCGGGTAAAAAGTTTTGCTTGGTTTGATTCTTATGGATCTGTAAGATAAATGTTTTGTCCAGTAAATTTTAAGGGGAGAAAAAGTTTTGTATTAACTCTGATAATTGTTATTTGTAAACTTAACCACAGAACTATCCAATTTGTTCAAAAATTACATAGAAAAAAAACTATAGTGGAAAATATTATCAGTTTCAATTTAGAATCTACTATAAATATTAAATGATTTATTAGACATACTAATGTGAAACTAATATTTTACATTTTATTTAAGTTGTTTTATAATAAAGGCATGAGCACAATATATACCTTTGAGAAGTGCTATAGTATCAAAGGGGGTAAAGAAATATTTGGATAATATAAGTATTTTTAGCTCTTCCTTTAAAAATACATATGCATAGGATACGAAAGACAAAAGATTGCAATTTTATTGTCTGTTTAAATGTTGATAGATTTTATATATTTTTAAGTCCTCACCTGAGTTTATGTTTTTGTTGATTTTTAGACAGGAAGGGGCAGAGAGAGAGAGAGAGAGAGAGAGAGAGAGAGAGACATTGATGTGAGAGATGAATTTTGATACTAATTGTGTCACATATGCTCCCTGAACCTAGGGTCAAACCTGCAACCTAGGTATGTGTCCTGACCAGGAATCCAACATGACTCTTTGGTGTATGCATGATGGGGCCATGGTGGTAGCTTTTATATCTTAAGGCTAATGTTGCAGCATTAAAAATAAGTATGAGTTATGGGTAGCCTGGAGAACAAGCCACATAACTTTGAAGGAGCAGGTGACATCATACTGGTTGTCAAAGAAGAAGAATATTCTGGAAGATACACATATCTAGCAAAGCCTTTTTTGTTATATCAAAGGTAAGATATGACTATATTAGCTGACATAAAACATACACATACTATTATAGATATGAACTTCATTCTTCATACAAAACTCCCTTGGAGTTTTTTAAAAAATTTAATTGCTACTATCATTGTTCATATAACTTTGTACTTTCTATTCAAATTCATTGAAATTCTGGGCTATGAAGCAAAAATTTTTTGCTAGGTTTTCAGTTACTTTATAAAAGTAGACCATAGAAGATTCTACCACTCCATTATGCCAAAATAGAAGACCATTCTTTCAGGACAAAGAAATTAACATTCTTTCAGTAGGAAAATCCCCAAACCAATTGGCCATGAAATTCATTTACGGGTACACATAATTTTACTATTCCTGGTCAAGCACAATCAGAATGTCCTTATTCTTCCAAAGGTATTTTTACAGATTAACCATGGAAGAAAAGCCTATTCTTTTTCATATTTGATTTATGATTTAAGAACCTGACCTTTTCAAAAAATGCCTTGTTACTGCTTTCAGCATGCTCCGTTTCTACTCAGTCTGTTTTCAAAATCATTAAATCATATTTATGAAGTGACCACACACATCACTAGTAATTTTGATAACTGCTTTTCTCCTGCCTTAGATCATTAGTGCACTGAACACTTTAAAATGAAATGAAACATTTTATGCGTCACCGAGGGAGAAATGGACTGAAGCAAGGGCCATAGTACTTGGTGTTCTCTGCTATTGCCTAGGGCTAATGCTCATTTCTAGAACTTTGCTTAAAACCTGATCCTCTCCTGAAATGAACTGGTCTGCTTTCCCCACCAAATCTGAACTTCACCGTTTTCTTAGGCCCGGTTATTTCAACAACCATCATGAATCTCCCTCTTCCCCCCTTGACTGCAAACACTCAGAGCTCTACCACACACTATTCTATCAATTCATATGAGGTTTTGAATTGGTTAATGTTGTTTGAAATTATATTATTGTACTTTAACTAAGAAGTTATCAGTTCCAATGGGCAAGGATTATGCCTCATAACAGCGATTTCAACCGGTGTAGCACACACATTGGTGTGCTGCAAGAATTTTTAAGACATGCAATGCCTTACTAGTCAGGGGCACTGACCTCTTTTCTCTTAGATAGCCAAATAGAAAGATGACAACAACCAACACAACAATAGATATCCAGTGTGAATAAATCAAAATTATGTGTATTTTTTATGTGTACAATTTAGTAATTCATTTATCAGTGCCATGAGATGAAAAGGTTGAAAATTGATGTCTTACAATGTTTTGAATTCCCTCCTCCTGACAATCTCCTGACACTTGCAAGTATAGTCCAAGACTTCACATCTGTCCTATCACAGTTCAGAGCACCTAGTAAATGCTCACAGTTTAATAGACTGAGTATAAGTAAACCAGATTTTGTTTGCTTGCTTGCTTGTTTTTATGTATTTTACATAATCTTACTGCAATGATTTTTTGTTTTGTTTTTTAGAATTTCACATAAATTTGGAAGTAACAGGAAAAAGCATAGCATTGAAATTTTAAGAAGTGCTATTCTAAGTCCAAAACAGCTTCAGATGGGCCTCCAAATTAGTTCTATCTTAATTCAACATTAGTCCCAACCATCCATTTATCTGGCTTCCTTAAGGATAGGTCAGGTTAAATGGCAATTTTCTTAGTAACTAGCTGCCTATCTTTATAAGCTAACAAAATGTATAGATTTACAAGGACAACCCACTGTAGGCTGTTTTTCTTTGTTTGTTTTTATGTATTTTATTGATTTTTTTAAGAGAGAAAGGGAGAGGAATAGAGAGGGGAACATTGATGAGAAATAAACACCCATTCAGCTGCCTCCTGCACACTCCCTATTGAGGATGTGGCCACAACTAAGGTACACGCCCTTGACTAAATGGAGCCTGGGATCCTTCAGTCCGAGGGGACGCTCTATCCACTGAGCCAAATGGATTAGGTCTATAGGTAGGCTGGTTTTTTAAACAATAGACTCACACAGCAAATCACAGTTTCTTGTTGTTTAGGTGGATGCTTGTTAAGGCTCAGATAAAAAGATTGCCTCACCAACTTGAAATCACTTAAAGAACATAATGTTGACTGAGTTTTTCAATTTTTTGGCTATTTGGAACTCATCTTCAATTGAAGGATGTATATACCTCAAAGATAAAGACAAATACACACACACACACACACACACACACACACACATATATATATATATATATATACACACACACACACACATATTTATCTGCTAACACATTGTAATTGCTTCATATCTGTCCCAGAGTTACAGCCAGTTCTGAATCTTACAATAGCCCTGCTCATGAGGGGAGGATGCTTAGGGAGGAGAAAGGATAATAAATGGGATCCATAGTCTAAATTGCTGGGGAAACCGGACCAGTCTGGTACCTGAGTGAATGGAGCAAAACAAGCAATGACAGAATTAGGGAGCGATCTGGCTAAAAGAGGATAGGGGACAACCTGAAAATCTGGCCCATGTTTTCTCGGCTGTAACGTAAGTAGGTGCAGGCGACAGAGAGGGGGAGGAAAGAGTTTGCAAACCATACGCATATTTTGGGAAAGTTTTATTTCTCTCCATGCATAGAAAGTGCATATGTTCATACTTTATAAATATGTTTCCTTGTTCTAAAATGCAAATACATGCATTAAGATCTCTCAGGCAGTTGTCTAATGAATGTTTAAACAGTCAAGTTAATTTACAAGTTAAAGTAATTAGCTTGATCAAAACAGTTATGTTACCATTGAATTCAAATGTTTACTTACAAGAAAAACATCCCTCTTCGCTGTCTTCACCTCACTAAAGCCAAAGCATTTTGAAATAAAATAGGTTTGTATTCTCTCTCTCTCTCTCTCTCTCTCTCTCTCTCTCTCTCTCTCTCTCTCTCTCTCTCTCTCTCTCTATATATATATATATATATATATATATATATATATATATATATTAGATTCAAATAGAAACACAGCGCACTGGGGAGTGGCTCCTGAGATCATTTAGTCCATTTCTGCTTCTGGCAAGTTTCACCTAAATCACTTCAAACATATGGCTAACTACTAATACTTGGGGACATGTATTAAGCAATCCTGTCTTGGTGCCTGCAGCAATGGTGTGTCTGTGTACAAACTGGTTGAACCATATTGTCTAATTTAGCTAGTCAAGGGTGTCAGTTAACCTACCTACTCAGATCAGTCAAACAGCATATGTGCTCTTCGGACTTAGCTCCTTTTGGGTTTTACTTCATTGGTAAAGGCAATTAAAACATTCAAACAAGTGTGGATGTGAAGAAACTATGTCAGGGTCGTCCTTAATATCACTATTTTATTCCCAACCCCATTTTAATCAAATTTACTCAACATTCCCACCCTGGAGTAAGAGAATGTCTATTTATCTTTCTATTCTGAAAGGTCTTGAATAAGTCTCCTTTTTCCCATCTATTTCTTTCTTTCTTTCTTTCTTTCTTTCTTTCTTTCTTTCTTTCTTTCTTTCTTTCTTTCTTTCTTTCTTTTTTTAAATGTTTTTCATTGATTTCAGAGAGGATGAGAGAAGGAAAGAGATATAGAAATATCAATGATGAGAAAGAATCATTGATTAGCTACCTCCTGCATGCCCCACATTGGGTATTAAGCCCAAAACCCAGGCATGTGCCCTGACCAGGAATCAAACCACAACCTCCTGGCTCATAGGTAAATCCTCAACCACTGAGCCATACCAGCCGGGCCCCTGCTATTTCTTTAGGTAAAGTAAACTTAATAGTCAAAGAATAAAGCAGAGATTATAATGATCAAACAAAAATTTATAAGAAGATCCAAGAAGAAATCTGTTGTAGATTTTTTTCCAAATCAACACAATGATATTGTAATGACCAATACTGAACAATGGGGGTTTGCAACTAAACAAAACACCTCAAAATCTTGCTACATCTTTTCATTACAGTGGCGCCTTCAAGAAATAAACATTTCAGACTTGTTCTTGCCTTTATTCTATTTTCACATTTCTGGGAAAGTTGTGAAAAATGTTAAAACTGGTGTTTATCCTTTTTAAAATAGCATTTCTACCTTAAAGTCAAATTTAAATATATAATCATAAGGCTTGCATGATTTTCTTTTCTTCAGCCAGAGATAGGATTTTAGGTATTGCTCAGAGACTAAACCCTAAGACCAAACATGTTTGGAGTTGACTTCACACTACTATTTAAAGGGGAAGAAGAGAGAGGAATATTGTCTATGACGATATCCTCTAAAGAACAAACACAGAATCACAATAGTACTGAGCTTTAATAGTGTATGGAATATCTGATAATTGGTGATAATATTGAAGCTATTATTTAAGATACTGTACAGCAATTACTGGCATGTGAGATGGCAAAACGTCAATTAAATACTTCAACAATAAATCATTCTTCCTTTGTAATATGTTTTATCAATAAATACTCCACAATATGAAATCATTGATATAGCTTATGTTCAAAAAATAGCCAAATAAATTTGACAGCCAGAATATCAGTCCAAACCCTGTTAAAAACTTAACAGATGGGATCTTAAACTATACAATGTTCAATCGGTTACTATTTTGTGAAATTAATGGCATACAATTCCAAAGGAGAAGACACATTTAAGTGACTCTAACTTGAGATAACATAATGAGCTCCTTTCAAAGCCTGTAGCTCCTGTTGTGAAGGCGAGCAAATAATAATGCAAAGGCAGATACAAATTACTCTCAGGGGCCTGAGTGATCTTCAAGGTGAAATATTAGAAGTGACGTTATGAAATACAAATAATTGGACTGAGAGCTCCTAATGCTCTGATATATGGCAATATGTTCTCACTCATTAAAGTCTAATTTTAGTGCATTGACAGTTAACAACCTCAAGAAATAAGACATCCAATTTCCATCTTAGAATACACTTTGGTGAGATGCCCTTGCAACTGCTCACACACACTACAAAGAAAAATATTCAAATCTGAATTTACCACACCCCCAGCTCTGTAGTGGTATCTGTGTCTTCCTAAATAGAGCCATAAGCAACTCAAGTGCTCAGGTTGGTCAGAGATGAATAGCTCTCCATGTCAACCCCATAGCCTATGAATTCTCCCTTGAATATGCAAATATCACTTAACTTGCTCGTTCTCTCTCTCTCTCTCTCTCTCTCTCTCTCTCTCTCTCTCTCTCTCTCTCTCTCTCTCTCTCTCTCTCTCCCTCTCTCCCTCTCTCCCTCCCTATTGTTTCCACTCCATTCTAAGCTATTACCTTTAGCCTACTTGGACTACAAAACCCTCTTAAATGACTAAATGACCGGCAGGAACACCTCCACCACCACCTCCTTATTCTGTAGCAGCCTGTTCTTTTCACTGTAGTCACAATGCTTTCTGCAGGTTGAAGCACTAACATGGCGCTCACCTAGGTAAACTTCCTGAAGGGCCTCCATTATTTCAGCAACCTTGGCCTTGATCACAAAGACAATGTGGCCTCTGCCTACCTCCTCAGGTTCATCCAGTGCCACTCCTCTCCTTGCTCAGTGGATTGTATTTCTTTAGTTAGTTCATTTATTTATTTTATTTTTAAAGATCATCTTTATTGTTAAAAGTATTACAGATGTCCTACTTTTCCCTTTCCACCCCACTACCTCTGCCCTCCCCACCTTCAAGGCACTACTGTCTGCATCCATGGAATATGCATATGTGCATATACATTCTTTGGTTAATCTCTCCAGCCAAGCACATCTGAATTAGGTTTATTTGGCCAGCTACAAGTCTCCCTAGAGTTAATTGCCCCTCCTTAAAGATGAGAATACTGGTTAGAATGGGACTGAGAATATATTTTTTAATTAAGTTAAAATATACCCCTCTATAACTACCAATTTTACTAGTAAGAATATAATTTTTACTACTAAAAGTGCCCCAAAACAAAGGTCCAAGGAAGTAATTCTCAAACACTGGCCTACATTAGAGTGATAGAGAGAACTTGTAGTACAGATTGCTGATATGCTGTGGGGTTTGTAATATTTGCACTTCTAACAATTGCACAATCATGCTGATGCTTCTGGGCCGGGGACCACACTTTGAGGACCACTGGTTTAATTTAAAGAATCATCCAGTGTTTCTGTCACTGCAAATTAGTTTTGTCTTTGTTTTTTAAATATACACTATATGGAGAAATAGAAAAATTTACAACTTACTTATAGATATATAAAATTCTTTTTAATTTCTTCCTATAATTCTGTCCCCCTAATTAAGTTTTAAAAACTAAGACTAGCTGTATGAGATACTATTCCTAACTGAAATAAAACTTGGTTAATCCTTCATATTGATTTGAGCACTAGGAGCTAAAACTCCTTGATATGACATTCGTAATTATTTATTTCAATTTTTTTCTAAATATTGTAATCGTACTATCATTCCACCCATGTGGAGGTTATATTTCACTCTGTATTTATTTTATGTGTTTGTCTCATGTATATTTTTCCAGGTTTTATTTATTTTTTCTCTAAATTATTTGATAAAAGCCATTGGACAAACTGTAAAAAATACTAGAAAAGAGAACAAGAAAATGATGCTTTTGGTCTTAAGCCTTTTCTTGTCTTTCATGATCTTATCATAGACGCAGGGCATGTCTTTTACAGAAGGATTCACACAGAGAGACATGGGGGCGGCCTCTCCGGAGCTACATCTGTGTTCACTAATAGAGTGCCTTTAATTGTGTTCCCAGCTAGTCCACCTGATACCTGGACATTTTTCACAGTGGCACTGTAGACCAATCAATAATGTGATCTGATATCCATGGGGGGAAGGGGACCACCTCTGATACTTCCTATTTTTAAACAACTAAAGTTGTTTTGTATTCCCTAGACCATATTGATCCGTGCAGCTAATGATAGTGTTACTAAACTCCCTTTTGTAAAATCCGTCACAGAGGAAACCTTAGAAAATCATAATTAAGGGCGGAAAAATGTTGGAAATCTATTCTACCACACAACTTTACTGCCAGCTCCCGCTATGTATAAAATAAAGCAAGGCCCACATGTTCTCCCCCCCGGGTTTGGAGATGGCCTGCCTAATGCAGTGGTAATGAAGATGGCTTATATTATACCTCCAGGGGGCTTTCCCTCCCTCCCAAATATCTTGCCATCTTGTCCATTATGAGAATGAGCAGTAACAGCTGAATTGGCATTGTCCCCACTTTCCCATTTCAGCAGAGATTTAAAAAGGGGGTTCTCACCAGAGAGGCTCAAGCGATGCCATCTGCTTTTCCATTTGGGGAAACGCACATAAAAATGGAAGGGGACGTGTTGGCATTTAATTAGAGGTGGACTGTCTGTTTCCCCAATCTTCCCTAACCTGACCCCTCCTGGGTCACACCCTGAATACAAACAAGAATGCAGAAAAGAACTCATGAGCTCTGGTTGGAGAAATGCTAAAACCAGGTTGGCCAATAATGAACACATATTTCACAATTACAATGGAGCAGAGACAAACGTCTTCATAAATGCATAAGAATCCTTAGAAAAATGCAATTCCAGGTCTCAAGAAAGTAATCCTATTGTTCATATGTGAATCTAGATTTATAAACAGTTACATGTCTGAAATTACATAATTAAAATCCATAATGAAAATGGAATTTAAGAATCATCATCAATAATAGATGTCTTATTTTACCTACCAATACAACCTCCTTCCTATGGAAGTACACATATGCATACTTCTTTACTTGTAGTGTTAAAAGTTATGTCATTACTATTGCAGCTTCATTGGGCCAGTAATGTTTCTAGTACACATTAGTAAACTTTCAAGAAGGTTGACTGTGCAGTTTATCCAAATGCTAGAATTATTTTCCCCTTATAACTTGAGATCTGCACTGCTGTTTTGACTAGGACATATTTCGGCACATTTCAATAAAACAGCATGGTTGGGAATTCACAGGCTAATAAAAAGGACTTTTAAAGTGCATTAAATTAGAATTTAAGATGTCTCCTGCATTTGTAGTATAAATGCTAATAAAAATATAAATCTGTTATTAACTTTTTATAGCCATGCAAAGTCATAATAGCTTAAAAAAATCTTGAAGATTTATCAGCACATATCTCTAAAATGGACAGAGGAGAACAAAGTTAGGTTGTGAAACAAAGCTGTTTGAGAAGAAGGAGAGAGGAAGAAGTCACACACACACACACACACACCTTGTTTTCTTTAAAAAATAATCAGTGTTATTTTGGTTTGTGAAGCAACCTGCAATTGATCTATTATGATGATAAAGGCCAATAAATATTTTCCATCCTTCCAGGCAGCGTGTCCCAATGGTTGACCATCAAACCTATGAACCAGGAGGTCAAAGTTCAATTCCCAGTCAGGGCATATGCCCAGATTGCAGGCTCAAAATCCAGTGTAGGGCATGCAGGAGGCAGCCAATCAATGATTCTCTCTTATCATTGATGTTTCTATCTCTCTCTCCCTCTTCCTTCCTCTCTGAAATCAATAAAAGTATATTGAAAAGTAAAGATTTTCTATCCTTTAAATGAATGGAGCTTTAAGCTAAGAGAGTGGTCAGCAAACCCATTAGTCAACAGAGCCAAATACCAACACTACAACTATTGAACTTTTTTTTGAGAGCCAAATTTTTTAAACTTAAACTTCTTCTAAAGCCACTTCTTCAAAATAGACTCGCTCAGGCCATGGTATTTTGTGGAAGAGCCACCCTCAAGGGGCCAAAGAGTCACATTGTGGCTCGCGAGCCACAGTTTGCCAACCACGGGGCTAGGAGATTCTGTTTGAGGGACAATAGTGTAACATGGTACTATTTCCCTAACATAACAATATATGGATTGACAATACAACCAGTCTAGTTTATTAGGGTCATACAACCTGTGAGCTGTGGCTTTGTAATACATCACCTATTCAGGCTGTCCATTTGTTTTTTAGACATAATTGCACAGATCTAATTATTACATGTAGCTGGGAAATTTAAACTTTGATCCTTGGAGATAGTCAGTTCTATTTCAAAATTAATTAATAATTAATATCAGAGGTATTCTAAAGACTTCATATTCAGATTTTAAAATAAAAGTTATGGTTCTCAAAAAGAACATCAAAATGACATGCTTCCATCTACTTAGCCATATGGAGAGGAAAAAATTTAGGTTTCTTGGAAAATAAAAATGTTAAATTAAGATGAAAAAATACCCCATAAGTATTTACTTTTCACCCACATAAGTCATATTTATTTGGGATATATTACAATAAAAAATCCATTAAAATGTAATATAGGAATCCCAGGGCATAGTGTGCTAAGTTGCAGTAAAATCCAAATAAAATTTTAAAAATCTTATATAGCTGTGGTTATAATATATGGTAAAACTTTCCTGGAAAATAATTTCTGATGTGACATAAGCAAAATTTATAGGTTTATGAATGTTTCAAAAAGCATTATTTTTATAATAATGCTGGTACGAACATTAATGCACAAATACCTGTTCATACCCTTGCTTTCAGTTCTTTTGGGCTCCTACCCAAAAGTAGAATTGGTAAATTATATGGTGATTCTATGTTTGATTTTTTTTAGGAACTACCATGCTATTTCATACAGGGGCTAAACATTTTACATTCCTATAAAAATACACAAGTTTTCCAATTTCTCCATATCCTCACCAATATGTGCTAGTACATGCACAGATCACTTTTAAGGTCACAAAGCTTTATTGAAAGCATGGTTTACCTTCTTGAGACTAGTGCCATTCCAATAAACAATTATACTTCAGACTCTTAGGCTTCCTCAACCCTATTCTTCAAAATCCTAACCTGAAACCTTAGAATGTTAAATGATTAGAGATGAAGAATTAGCACCATCCCACGTATATTTTCTTAAACCTTAAAACATGATATCTATACTGGTCTTCTGGTCTGAGAGACTCTGAGGACAGATAACAAACTAATGAGAATTCACTGAATGCCAGTCCGACTTGCATGCCTCGCCTGGAGACAGTCCAGGGAAGTAAGAAAGGAGGTGCTGATATACCATAGCTAAACAGTAATGCATACAGTTAAACTATTTGCAGACATGCGGAAACAGTAGGTCACAGGAACTGAAGCATTTTCAGTAAAACAAAAAGTTTATTTAAGATCCTTGGCACTCTGGAATCTCCTTATTTAAAAGTCTATAAAAGGCCCTGGAAGCTGGTAATTATAGAACATTAATTTCACCTCAGAAATTGGTGATGGTCTCAGTGTGATGAAAATCTTCTCTTCCAGATAACATAAAATAGGGAAGACCTATTCAATTTCATTCCACCTTGGGGAGATGAATCTGCTTATATATACTCAGTGGTAAACTAACCAATCACATTAAGGGACATAAGGGCAAAGAAATCTGTAGACAAATAGAAAAAAATCACATATGTAGACTGTTATCCCAATAATAGACTGCATGAAAGTGTTTCCTGTCATTCGGATCTAAATATATATTTAGAAAAGAGTTTCAAGTTTTTAAACTTAAAGTTTCTGTGAATATTTTCAGAAAATTAAAATGGGAAAACTATGAAGAGAAATGGTTATTTTGTTTATAATGTGAATATATTTCAGTGTTACTTAGTTAGAAAGTTTTATTAAGTAAAGTTAATTATAGTACCTATACCAGAATTATTGTAAGGCTTAGACACTAATATTTGAAAAGATTTAGGGACATTGGCTTAACAATGTTCTGCCAAAGAAATATATGAACAGTGCTAATAAGGCCAATTAGTTAACAACTTTGCAATACTTATTTGTCAAGAATATGTTGGCATTAGAAGCAACTCAGATTTGAAACTGATTATGAATTACTGACATTCTCTTCCTAAAATAGGGTATTTTCTCCACATTTCCTCTGTAGGCCAATGCAAGCAAAAATATTTTCACTAAAGAAAACGGAGGGGTGGCAACTAATTAGTATCACATGACTAATTAATTAGCATTCCACATACCTATAATTGGAAAGTGTTTAATATGGTCTGCACCAGCATGATTGTATAATCCTGGACTGAGAAATCAATCAGTCAGTAGGGTACTATTTGTTTTTGTTTGGTTTTTTTTTTAGTTTGAAAATAGCAGTTGTCAAATGTGTTTCCAGGAAAAATTTGCAAGAATATCAACTCCACTGAGCTCAAGTTAGAAGAAAACCAAGAACTATTCAGATGCATAAGCATTCCTTTCCACCCCCCCTCAGAATTAGTCAATTCGATCTTGAGGAAGGTCATGTAAAATTTAACTCTCCAAGTTTTCCTCCTTTTATAACTTCCCCGACAGTTAATTACACTATATTTGTTTATTATGTTCCCTCTTTCCTGTGAACATATTAGCATGCAACCATAACTATGTTAAATTATCTTTAAAAACACATAAAAATCAGTGGAGCATGCTGCTTTCTTTTTCACAGAACGTGAAGTCGGTTCTAACCATATTAGAATATTTTGAAAGGTTAAAGGAGCTTTTATTTTAGCTCTGGTTCTGGCTCAGCCAGGGCTGAGTGAGCCTGTGGAGTGGAGCCTGTGGCTCCCGGCATGGTGTGCTGGACAGTTACAATAAGGTGCATCCAGGATGGCTTTAATTATTTCCTCTCTTGATTTAATCAACAGGCACTTTCAGAAGAGGTACAAAAATATTAGACCCTTACTGGCTAAATTTAGATCTTTGTCTCTAAGGTTCTTACAAAATATTGCTTCCTTGAGAAGATAACTTTATCAAAATATTTTCTTCATTAAAAAGTACATTAGAATTACAGAATCATACTCTCCTTTTTTAAAGTTCAACTAAAGGGAATTATTCATTTTATCCTTTCTTTGTTTACCCTTCCTGACTCATCAACAGTTAGTCAAACATAATTCTCTAAAATTATAATAATTATTAGCATGCAGCATCAAATCATTTAATTTTAATAGAAGCAAACTGTAAAATCAAGTCAGATTTTTTTTAATTTTTATAGAATTAGTAGCTGATTTTAAAAAAATTATATCTCATCCTTGGAGCATTTTGCCCTCTAATTACTAAAAATTATATTACTGCTATAGCAAATTATTTCTCATATTAATAATTGGAAATTGGCCTTTTACAGGAACCTGAATACATTCTCCAAAGAGGACACACAAGTGACCAACACACATATGAAAAAATGCTTAACATCACTAATTATTAGAGAGATGCAAATTGAAATGACAATAAAGTACCACCTCACACCTGCCAGAATGGCTACCATTAATAACTCAACAAACAAGTGCTGGCAATGATGTGGAGAAAAAGGAACCCTGGTATACTGTTGGTGGAAATGCAGAATGGTACAACCACTATTGAAAGTAGTGTGGTTTTTCCTCAAAAAATAAAAAATGGAATAGCCATTTCTAGGAATATATTCCAAGATGCAAGAAACACCAATCAAGAAGAACATATGCACCCCTCTGTTCATAGCAGCATTATTCACAATAGCTAAGATCTGTAAACAGCCCAAGTGCCCATCAGTGCACTAATGGATAGTGTGGGACACAATCTCACTCATATGTAGGATATAATGATCAATATAATTTGATGAACAAGAATAGATCCAGAGGCAAATGGTAGGGGAGGGGGTGTTAGAGAGCAATCAAAGGACTTATTAGCATAACCAATGGCTGTATTAGCAATCAAAATTACATATTGGCATAACCAATGCACACAGACACTGGGACAGTGGTGGTTTGCCCAAGGTGGGAATGGCTGGGGTAGGGGGAGGAAGGTCAATAAGGGGAAAAGGAGACATACGTAAAATGTTAGACAATAATTAAGTAAATAAAATAATAATAAAAAGCTGTTGGACATTTACACGATGGAATATTGTTCAGGTGAAAACAGGAGTATATCTTACGTTTTGAGACAGCATGGAGGGGCCTGGAGAGTATTATGCTACTAGTAAGTGAAATAAGCCAGTCAGAGAAAGACAAGTATCAAGGATCTTGCTTATATGTGGAATCTAATGCACAAAATAAACTGATGGACAAACGAGATCCAAAAACGTTGAAGCATGCAACAGATTGGTGTATTTTAAAGGGAATCGGGTGGAGAGATAGAACTTACATGCATATATGGATAGTTAATAGTGTGGTGAAGGCCTGGGGAAGGGACAGGAGAGGGGAGGAGAGGGGATCAATGAGGGGAGGGGGTTTAAGAGGGGGCATCTATAATATTTTCAACAATAAAGATAAATTTGGCCCTGGCTGGTTTGGCTCTGTGGAGAGAGCATCTGCCTGTGGACCCAAAAGCCCTGGGTTCGATTCTGATCAAGGGCACATGCCTGGGTTGTGGGCTCGGTCCAAAGTGCAGGGGGCAGCCAATCAATGATCCCCTCTCATCATTGATGTTTCTGTCTATTTGCGTAAGACTGTCAGGGTAACCCAGACCCGTAATCTCAGAGCTATCCTGAATGCCGCTGTAACAGCAGAGCCCAGCCCAGGCTCTGACACAGCCAAGGAGGTGGTTTGTGGAGGCATTCTCCATGTTCTTAAATGAAGTCATACATGTATTTAGCAGTGAGTTCTTTATGTAAAAGCTTATTCTCGTGATTCATTAAAATTCAAAAAGAAAACAAAAATCTGGGAATGCTTCAGGTTTAATTACACTCTGTTTTAGACACATGCACTAAGAACTATCTCAGTCTATTCTATCATTAAATGTCCTCTTTTATCTTAAGTTTAAGGAGGCATAAGCAGTGTGATAATGAATTCTGATGAGTATTGAAAAAAATGACTTTCGTAAGTTTTCATAAATACAATGAAGAAAAGCAATAGCCAAAACCGGTTTGGCTCAGTGGACAGAGCGTCGGCCGGCGGATTCAAGGGTCCCGGGTTCCATTCCAGTCAATGGCATGTACCTTGGTTGCGGGCACATACAAATTACATAGTTAGGGGGTGTGCAGGAGGCAGCTGATCAATGTTCCTCTCTCATCAATATTTCTAACTTTCTATCCCTCTCCTTTCCTCTCTGTAAAAAAGTCAATAAACTATATTTTAAAAAGAGAAAAGCAATATTTACAAATTCCTATTCTACAGTCATCTCTAAACTGGAATTAAAAATAAACATATTATAGACAAATTATCTCCTTAAATACCTTTATTTTTTTTCCTACTGAAATGATCAGTGATGCTATGATCAAACTTTTCGACAAGGACTGTCATGTAAAAAATAACCAAAAAACAAAAAAACAAACAAACAAACAAAAAAACCAACAACAAAAACCTCCTTCTGATAAGAGCTGGAGAAAGAGAAATGTTGCCAGTCCAGTCACATTAAAGAAAGAAAAGAAGGTGGACTCAATGTGAACAATGGCAGTAGATCATATTTATATAAAAATATTTTTCAGATAATGGAATTAACTGTTTTTTTTCTAGTGAATAATGCTATTCACTCAGAAGCAGTAGCATCTGTTCTTATATAATATATGATAGAAGAGGAATTAATTTGTCTTTCACAATGTGCTATGAAACATATTAATTGTGAACTCAAAGAATAATGAAACATTATTCCAACTGAAGTGAAATCAGACCTAAGATTATTAATGTGATCTAATGCTGCATTAAATGAAGGCTATTAATAAAGAATAAGAACTGAAACATTTTTTAGGGATTAGTTGGGATAAGATTGCTTATACATAATGCCATAAACAAATTACATAGTTAGGAAACAGCATAGACTTTGTAATATGATAGGCTTAGGTTTAAGGTTTATTTCTGATTTGGGACAAGATACTTGAACTCTCTACATAATATCTCCTCCATAAATTGGATTGAATTTTACCTACTACAGGAGGTCATCTCCTTAAAGTGTTTAGGAGCTAACTTTATGTCATATAATGAAGTGTAATTTCCTTTCTTTCATCCCTTTCTCCTACTCTAAAAAGCATATGAGTTTCTGAGTAGTTGTTCTTTATTATGATAAGTAAACAATTAGACAAATGATTAAATTGGACTATACTAAAGTCCTATGCTTCTTTAAAATTTACTTTTAGAGGACCATGCGTATTATCACAAACAATATAGTAATACATAGTAAGCAGCTAATTGCACAAAGAATTTAAATACTTGCATATTTTATTTCTATATGATCTCTTTATTTGAGGATTTATACCCCCTTTATTTAAGGACTATTTATGAAGCTTGAAAACAAGAAAAAGAACTGAGTGATGATCATTCTCTTGTACAATTGCTGTCTCACAGACCATTCCTGTTCCATCTGCCTGCCTAGTGCTGCCCTTTCATACTTGCAAGACTAATTTCTCCTCCTACTTTCAATTTTTTCTTCAAAAGCCACTTTCCCAGTGAATTTTCCACACGCTAATACATCTAAAATTTCAACCCATGTCCTTCTCTCATTGTTTTTTCCCTCTTAATACATACTACCCTAATATACTACATAATATGTTCACTTATCTGAGAGAAAGATTTCATAGAAAAAAAGATACCTTGATAAAGGAGAGATGCATTTTGAATTATATAAAAATGGATAAGGCAAGTGCTTATATTGAAATAGGGTACAATTGAGATTTAGAACCACAGGAAGAGATTTATGGTAAGAAAATTCACCAGCTTTGAAATGCAACAGAAGATTATGATTTAATAGGAAGATCTTAAGGATGTTAATGTATGTTTAGTAGTAGTGAGAAATCAAAACACTAAGAACACTAGTTGTACTGCTTACTGAATTTACTATCAGAAGATGAGGTAGACACTTTAAAAGAGAAACTGTCAAAATATGCCAATAAAATGGCATCACTTTTAAAATTCTTGTAACACTTCTGGCATTGAATACATTACTGCTCAACTAAAGGAAAAAGAAAAAAAAAAAAGAACTTAACCTTGCTATTTCATGATTTCTTAATTACTAGTAAATATACAAAAATGTTAATCAGAGAAACAGTTACCCAAAAGTTGATTCACCGAACAGAGGCAAACAACAGGATTAAGTGGAGTGGAATTTAAAGTAGAAAATTTATTATAAGTTATTATTAATTAATAGAATTTTCATGTTGTTATAATACTTGATTTTCTATGAAACAATATAACTGAGAGTCAGGTAATGTATACTCAGGTAAAAAGCTTTTTTTCTGTCACCTACTCCTCAGTATCTTACTCTAAGTCCCATTTTCTATTTATCTTATAAACAGACCCTGAGTGATCTCATGTTTTCAATTATTTTCTGTGCTGAAAACTCCCTAAACCATAACTCCAAACTAGGTCACATTGATGAACTCAAAACCCCCAATCCCCCCTAAGACAGTTTGGCTCAGTGGATAGAGCATTGGCCTGCGGACTGAAAGGTCCCAGGTTTGATTTCGATCAAGGACATGTACCTTGGTTGCGGACACATCCTCAGTAGGGGGTGTGCAGGAGGCAGCTGATCAATGTTTCTCATGGATGTTTCTAACTCTCTATCCCTCTCTCTTCCTCCCTGTAAAAAATCAATAAAATATATTTTTAAAGTAAAAAAAAGAAAAATACTCCCATCCCTCAGACTATAGGATATTTGCACATGTCACCTCTATTCCATCATGTCCAAACATCACCCACCCTCTTTATCTTTCAACCTATTTATTTTTCTTTGCGTGTTTTCTTTTTTTTCTTCCATCTACATCCATTCAGTTTTGCAGCCTAAAAATCCAACCGTCATCCCTGACTCCCCTCTGTTCCCCAAATCTAATTACTCAGTATGAACTGTGAATGCTACACCTTAAATATCACTTATCCACTTCTTTATTCCACTGTCAAAATGCCACTCCGGGCCACGATTCACTAATGCTTGCACCACGTTAGCTTCCACAAGTATCGAGGCCACTCATTTTTATGGAACTCCCACTGCCGCCTCAAGTATTTTTGGTCAAAGCATTTCTTGAAGAAAACACACACAGAGAAACAATAAATATGTGAGGTTTTGGTGATGGTTGTGTTAACTACATGAGGGAATTTTTTCACAATGCATACATGTATTAACTCACCATGATGTCAACTTTACTTCTTAGAATTTTACCCCATTTTCACCTCAATAAAGCTGAAATTTAAAAAGAAACATAAAAAAAAGAGATGCTGGATATGATGGGATGATATAATCTCATTAGTAAATCACTTTTATTTCCTTATTATTTAGGGCAATGGTGTCAGTAAGTCAGCAAAAAAATATGTTTTTTCTCATATCTCAACTTGCATGAGAGTATACTAAGAAAATTAGTTAAATAAACTTGCTATTTGTTTCAAGAATATTGTTGAGAATGGTGTTTAAAATCAAAGAAATAAGTCACCTGTATTTAAATCAAAGGAATAAATCTCTCATAGGACTTTGAACCAGGAAAAGTAATGAAATTAATAATTTATTTTACATCTCTCTTTTTTTCTTCATGCTACAAAACTTAATCAAAATATTCGTCACATCTTAAAATTGAGTAGCCAGCCGAAACCGGTTTGGCTCAGTGGATAGAGCATCAGCCTGAGGACTGAAAGGACCCAGGTTTGATTCTGGCCAAGGGCATGTACCTTGGTTGCGGGCACTTCCCCAGTGGGGATTGTGCAGGAGGCGGCTGATTGATGTTTCTCTGTCATCAATGTTTCTTAACTCTCTATCTTTCCCTTCCTCTCTGTAAAAAATCAATAAAATATATTTTTTAAAAATTGAGTAGCCATTGGTAACATATTTCTAAATAATAAATTTACCAATTTACAAAATTTACTGTTTTGAATGAGGTTTACTATTCCTTTTATTCACCTGGCTTATTTCTCCTTTTACAAATCCTATTTATTTCAATATGGATTGATACATATATTTGATATGCTTTACTAATATATATATATATATATATATATATATATATATATGCCAGTAAGAGCTCTAAATTTCAGTAATGATTGAAAGTATATATTTTTAAAGCCATAATGAGCTACCACTATACTTCTATAAGAACAGTGAATAATAAATAAACATACCCCCAATAAAAAATAAATAAAAGATGGTGATATCAAGAGTTGGTCAAAATGTACACAGAAGCAACTGAAATTTCCATATACTTCTAGTAGAAGTATAAATATGTATACCAAATTTGAGGAAAGATTTTAGCAAAATGTTTTGCTAAAATTGAACAAAGGAATAGCCAAAACTCAATAATTTTGCTCTGATGTATCATGCCCTCAGAGATGCTACCTATGTGCACTGAAAGGCATGGACAAGGTGCTCATCGCTCTGTTTGTAACAGCCTCCAAGCAGTAACCACTCCAAGGTCAGCAGCGGTAGAATCTATAATAATAAAAGCCTAAGGGACCATTGCAACAGAATGGACCACTGAACAGGCTGCATGGGGCGACCAGGCCCGCAAGGGTTTAGTGAGAGGTGACCAAATGATTGAGCAGCAGGCTGTGTGGGGTGACCTGGCTGACAGGGGGATTAGTGAGGGGCAACCAAACAACCAAACAGAAGGCTGCATGGGTGACCAGGCTGGCAGGGGGAGCAGTGAGGGGTGACCAGACTGGTGTGAGGGGGGGGGGGAGTGACTAGGCCAGCAAGGAGGGTCACTAAAGGGCAAACAGTTTGGTGGGGGGGGGGGGGGTTTAGTTAGGGGTGACCAGGTCAGCAGGGTGGGGGGACTGTTGGAGAAAACCAGGCCAGCAGGGGGGTAATTAAGGGTGATCAGGCAGGCAGGCAGGTAAGCAGTTAGGAGCCAGTGGTCCCGGATTGTGAGAGAAATATCAAACTGCTGGTTTGGGCCTAACCCAGCAGTCAGACATCCCCCAAGGGGTCCTGGATTGGAGAGGGTGTAGGCTGAGCTGAGGGGACCCCTCCATCCTGTACACAAATTTTATGCACCAGACCTCTAGTTTATAACTAAATTAAGGTATATTCATACAAATTATGCTACACAGCAAGAATATATTGAAACAATGATACTAATCTCACAAACATACTGTGAAGTGAATACAACCAGAAACAAAGGTAAACGTATTTTATCATTCCATTTATATGAAGTTCAAAATAGGCCAAGTTAACCTTGTGGTCTTAAAGTCTGGTGTTGGTTGCTTTTGGGGAAATGGGGAGTAGTGATTGGAGAGGAGCAAGAGGAGAGACTTCTGAAGTGCTTATAGATTTTGTTGATTTGGGAGGTGATTAGATAGCAAGGCTCATTGATGAAAATTCATAGAGATGTACACTTAGGATTTGAACAATTTTTTGCCGGTTTATGATACATGAAATAAATAATCAGATTTACCTTAAAACTATATTACATCACAAATATGTGTGTTACAGTCCAAATAGTCTTAGGAGAAAATAAATAAATAAATAAATAAATAAATAAATAAATAAATAAATGCATACATTTAAAAAATAGTGATAAGTCATAAAGGTCAAAAAATGCAAAGGAATTTTTTCATCAAGTGTTAATATTGACATTTTTCATCACATAAACTCAGTCATTTGTGCATAGTGCATATTTTAGAGAATTTATTGTGTAAGGTGAGTTATGATTTCTTAACATTTTAAAAAGAAGTCTGATCTATCTTATATGTCATGGAATAGAAATAAGAGCATGAGAAATAATAATTTCCAAAATTCAATTCAGGAAACATTAGCTTTTATGTTTGTCTAGGAGGTTTTTAACTTGAAGGTTAAAAGGAAAAAATCAAGCCTCAAAATATTACTTATCTTCATGCTGTTAAGTCACCAACAAGGACAATACTTTGTTTAAAAAAAAATCCTGTGAAGCAAACCTTCATTAGCAATTTAATATGGGTAGTTTGCATACATTATGATTACTCAACGTATAAAACCTCTAGAGTGAGTTTTTCCTTTTTGTTTGGCTATAGGCCCACTTTCTTACGTTGATTTATTAAGGCCCAAGGTTGCTTTGCAGTTTTATCCTTTTAGCAATAATAGATGCAATATATCACAAAAACAAATTTTTAAGAGAACATCATTAGAGTGATGTAGCACTAGTAATAAACCCCTTCACACTTGGATGAACTTAAATCAGTTTCTCTTTATTGATTTTTGGTCATAACATAATTTTAAAGTTCAACTCAGTTAATAAAAAAAGATTTCCTCTGGTGTTATGGACAAAATTCTTGTGTTCTAAGTTTCCACTTCATTTGTGGAAGACTGTTACACTTGTATCATATATGAATCATGAAGAGATAGAGCAATGAGAATATTATTTTGTGATAATTTTTATGTATAATATAGTTTCCTCTCCTTTTCTTGATGTGAATTCTTCAATTCATCCTTATCATGAAAGGATTCAATAATTCCATGAGTGAAAATTTACTAGGACATAATTGCCTCCAGTTTATGTCTATCTGTGTGTATGGGTAGTGGTGGTGGAGGGTGTTAAAATGTAAAAAATCAGTATTTATCAAACACAAATAAAATATTTAATGATGTTGTCTATATATTTTATGAAAACATTTTAATTATTTTTGCTATTTATGTGATCATTTTCTTTAGATTATACTTTTTTTTTTTAACATGGGATTTAAAGTCCTACATGAAAAGTGGGTGGTTTTCTGATTTTGTATTTTGTTCACTAAACTAGACTTAAAAATTAATCTAACTTGTTTAAACATTATGAATCAAAGTCTCTATGAAGGGTCTATTCTATCAGGAGAATTTGTTTCTTCATGCAGAATTAAGTAATTAAATGCATATGAAAAGGTTAAAAATGCTAGGTTGTATATGAACTCAAGTAAGGATGTTAAACTTCCATTTACTGCTATTCTTCCTGCAAAACTGTGTCTATTGTAGTAATTCTCTTTTTCCACCACTGCAATATAACACATTACATGTAATTCATGATTCCCAGGGCTCAGTCAAATATAGTCCACAGCATTTATAAAATTCCCAGCTCTATCAATATTCCTTGGCCTTTAGTTTTTTACACAGGGAAACTAAACAATGCATGAAAGCAAAAGTTCACACTATTATAACCTAACATCCACTTTATTTTTTAAAAAAAAGCAAATTATTAACAAATTAATTTGCTTTATTTTTAAACATCATAACATAATAATCACACATTAAGGAGAAAAGTAGCATCAGACAATTAGCAATCAATGGTTTGAAGAACATTTAAGGATAATTGCATTATTAGCTTGCATGACAATATATTTTCACTGACTCTTGATTTTGACAGAAAGGCAATGGATACATGCTCCATTATGCATCAGCTTAAAAAAGATCAGATCTATATTTATTAATTTATCTGGAATAAAATAGCCCTCTATGAACTTGACCAGAGAAAAAAATCAAACTATACATCTCCAATATCTCTCCATCACCTCTTATCAAAACATCTTGATGTCTTTGCAAGTTCAAATTTTTGAAATTTGAACTTTTGAAATTCACTTAAAATGTGTTCACTCACTCACCAAATATTTATTTAATGGGGCATTCTATATTAAGTACATAGGGGTTAATATAAGGCAGATAATTCCCTCCTCAAATAAAAGGTCAGACAATCTAAGTGAATCAGACATGGAATCACTTGTCAGTATACCAAAACATGGAGATAGGGGTGGCCAGGATAAGTTAAGCAGACAATAGACATTGGAGCATAAATCCCCAATGAAAAAAAGAAGGAAACTATCTCATTCCTCACAGTGACCGCCAGGCTGCCATCAGAACACATCAAATACATTTGAAGGTAGTTTAACAGAGCCATTCAAATAGAGGTTTCAGAATCATAAAGAACTGTTTCAAATTCAATTTAAGACACTAGCCATGCTGTAGAGTCTAGATACTTTCCTTATATGTATGCCTAACATACTTAACCTATAAAATGAGACCACTAGAATTCTTGTGAAGGTTGAATGAAATAATTTGTGTAAAACTCCTAGGTTCTAGAACATAACACATGGTCAATAAAGTACAGGATTCTGACTTTCTATAACTTTAGACAATTTTTTTGAACCAATGGGCAGAATGGCCACAACCAAAATTATTATTTATTAGAGGTCCAGTGCATGAATTCATGCAAAGGTGGGGTTCAGCTGGCCCTGCCCTGATCAGAGCAGATCAGAGCTAGGCTTGATGGGAGGAGGAGATGGTGGGAGGTTGGCCAGCTGGTCCGCCTGGATCCAAGCCTAATCAGGACTGGGCTGGCCAGGTGGGAGGGACCATGGGTGATTGGCCAGTGGAGCCTGCCCCGTATAATGTGGAGAGGGCTGAGCCAGCCATGGAGAGGGGCTGTGGGTTGTGGGCTGGCCGGCCCTGAAGTCAATTGGTGTGTGTGTGGAGGGGTGGGGGGATACAGGCCTGGGCCAGCTGGGGGGAGGGGCCATGGGTGGTAGCCACTTGCCTTGTCTCTGATCAGAGTAGGGGGCCAGTCTGGGGTGGAGCTGTCTGTGGGGAGGTGCAACAGGCTGAACAGGTTAGTAGGGGCCGGCCCATCAGGGGTGGAGCCAGCCAGGGGAAGGGCTGCAAGAGGTTGGCCAGCAGCCCCATTCACTATAGAGGTGGTTTGCTGACCACACATCACAGCGACCAGTCACACTAGTCATTACAGTGTTCCAGTCGCTGGTTATAGATAGATAGAAAGATAGATAGATGATAGATAGATAGATAGATAGATGATAGATAGATAGATAGATAGATAGATTTGTAAATAAGCTCAAAATATTTAATTTTTTTATTTTTTTTTTACTGAATGCCCAATTCCATCAGTGTGGCTCTATGGCTCTATGACATCATGTAACATAATGATCTTCACAATAATCATTAGATAAAGGATAGAGCTGTTTTGGTGAAGAGAACTGCTTTATAAACATTGGCATATAATCTTTTTTAGGTTGCACATAATTACAGGACCTATTTTGAGTTTCAGTTGGTAAGAATTTAAGTCCTCTGTGGCTTTATGTAATAACATTTGTTGTACAAATTAAATTTTTCTAAGTCTTATTTAAAAAATTATAGGCAATTTAATCCTCCCATAATATATCAGGAACACATTTTTTTTTTCAAAACCTTAACTCTATTCTTCAAAGACTAAAACAATATTATTCCAGTTATGACAACCATCCTTTTGTTTCATCTGTTTGTTTGCTTGTTCATTTATAAGAATCCTGAGATGGTCAGACAATAAGAAAATAGAGGGCAGAGTCAGGCCATGTTCTCATGAGAGTTATCCCTATGAGAGAACATCTAGAATTAATAACATCTGTACCTGGAACTAGTCAACCAGCTAATTGCTTTCAAGACTGGTAATCCAGATATTACCATTTTATTTTAGTTATCATTAATCCAGATATTGCCATTTCATTTTAGTTAAATAAGGAATCTTACACTGGCAAGAGAGTCTACAGTACTCATATCTTGCTCAAGATTGACCGCTTCTTTTATAGTAAGCTGATGGCTCATGCTTGCACGTACTATTATAGCATTGTGGTATTTACCCTAGTAATCTAGGTTCCTGCTTTTAGAAGAGATGGGAGAGCCACAGAAATCCTCAATTTATAATAATTATATAGAGTGAGATAATAAAAACTCCAAATATGGTCATGTTTACTACTCTTAAAACCCCAACATATTTTTAAAAATTTCATATTTCTTAGATCATTTATTTTGCAATATATGCTGCTTTGTTAACCACTCAAATGTACTAACACACACACACACACACACACACACACACACACACAACACACACACACTGTGGAATGTGGAACAAAGTATGATTCCTGCTAGAATCCTTTCTTTTTGTGATATTGAAAACCATATATAATTGTATTACTTTCTAATTTTAAGAAAAGAAAAGAGACTGTATAATCACAACATCAAGAAGTGGCAGATTTTAAGATTAAGGTCCAACCCTACCCCCCCCCCCCCCAATTTAGAAACTAAATAAATGAGATTTAAATAAATTATGACTTGAACCAATAAATGATGAGCCTCACGCATTTCTTAATTTGCCCTCTAAACATTTTATTTCTGTCAAGTATAGACATATAAAGTAAGTGGTAAAGTAGTGTTTCCACAAAGTTGTTTTCTTTCTTTTCTTTTCTTTTCTTTTCTTTTTAAATATATTTTATTGATTTTTTTTACAGAGAGGAAGGGAGAGAGATAGAGAGCTATAAACGTGGATAAGAGAGAAACATGGACCAGCCGCCTCTTGCACACCCCCCACGGGGGATGTGCCCGAACCAATGTACATGCCCTTGACTGGAATCGAACCTGGGACCTTTTAGTCCTCAGACCGATGCTCTACCACTGAGCCAAACCAGCTTCAGCAACACAAAGTTGTTTTCATAGTAATCAATAAAGAGGTATTATTCTACCTTTATACTGTAATTCTCAAAGGATACTTCAAAACTGTTAAACAAGCATATAGAAAGTCACCAAATTATAACATTACTCAAAATTCTTCAATAGATATTCTTCAATAACAAAAAAACCCACCAAGAATAGTTAAGCAATTCCCTCAGCTTGAGACTGACTAGATATATTGTGATTCCAAACAGTCCACTTGGATAACCTTCTTCCACTTGTGTTGGTTAAATTCAGAATAGCTATCTCTGAGGGAAAGAGTAAAAATATAAATGCATTCTTCACACGAGCTCCATCTGCAGCATCCTCCACTGCTGACTGTGCCTCCCTACATGCTAAAAAGAGCCAATGGACAACTACATCACATATCTCCCATGTCCTGACCTGTATCGCACATCTCCCATGTCCTGACCTGTATCGCACATCTCCCATGTCCTGATCTGTATCACACATCTCCCATGTCCTGGCCTGTATCACACATCTCCCATGTCCTGGCCTGTATCACACATCTCCCAGGTCCTGGCCTGAATCCCATATCTCCAACTACTGAAATTATGCATGGTTTATGCCTAACCCTTATAAACAGTGATATAAACTGTGAGTGTAACCAAACCTCTAATATGAAATGCTCTTAGAACCAAAATAGAAGCCTGCACAATCCCTCCAGTTTTGTCAATGAAAACAGTCTTTTAATATAAAATAACAGTTTCATAACTTCCTAAAAGAGCTTTCATTTTTAAAGAATCTTTAATTCAGAAATGAAACGTGGGGCTTTTTTTAATATTTTTTTTTATCAATTTGGAAAAAAGGGGGATTTTTTCATCAGTATTGCCAGAGGTGAAGGAACCTTCTACGGTGAAAACCTATTTCAACCACTGCAATACCTTTGGGATAAAGAAGATGGTTTTAATTTTGGATAATAAATTACGTTCGCAGCATTTCAAAGATCAAGAAACTTGCTTATCACAACAGAATTTTGTTATCACAATATAAAGTCCTCAGGCAACGAGGACTGCACAAAATCTTTCTTCTATAACTGGATCAATATTTTTGTGTATATAAATATACGTATTCATTGAGTCTCTTTCACCTGCTGTATTTCATACTTGCTATAAATTCTTCAATGTCACAGGAGACTGGAAGACCTAAATTAAATCTGACACGCAAATACACTATGAAGTAGCCATAAACACACACACACACACACACACACACACACACACACACACACACGGTTTTTACTCACTATTCTGAATACTCAGCATTGCATTGTCCTAGTTATAAAACCAGAAATTTGGCTTTCTTTCCCAGCATAAGAGTCTGTAGAGAGGAATGATAGCAGATGATAATAAATAGGACCTCCTGATTCTGGAATAATGCACACCAAGTGCCCTCTGAGTCTCCTAGTGTATCTTTAGTTCCCACCTTGTTCGAGATGACAACAAAGAACATGTTGATAATGATCAACCCATGATGTCAAAAGGCCTTTTCATGTACTTTTCTCTCCAGCTAGAAGGTCCTTCCCTCCCAATCTAACCCAATTCATGATCTTGTATTCTTCATTTTTTAGACAAATGATAAATTGGGAGGGGTGTTTTCTGACTTGCTTTTCCAAGCTAGATCCCCCAAATATACATTGTCTGTACTTCTTTGCTTATCCTATTATCACTGGCATGATTGATCAACTAATATTGCAGGCCACCATCACTGCGATGTAAGTGGAGGACAAAGATCATGCTTATTTTTGACAATTATGTGTCTCTGGTTTCTAACAAAGAATTTGATAGTTTTCCATATATTTGTCTTGAAAAATAGCAATGATCCAATTCAAGAACTTTCTGTTTTCCGGCAGACTTCAACATTACCTCCTACTTGTTAATAAAGGAAGTCACCATTGTATCTCATGCTATGATTGAAACATGTATCTAAAAACAGAAGCCATATTTGAGTGGCAGGCTCTAGTCTGTAAATATATACAAAATTGAGTATAAAATGAAACTTCTTTGAGTTAATGACATCAGTAACAGAAATTTGGATGTCAGCTGCTGAAATCAATTCAAAAGAGCATATGCATATGAGATTCAGGTAATTATTACACTGTAAATGAACATATAACTTTAATTTATATGCAAGGCATTCATTTTCTAACAAGGGTATCTTTGGTTAAAATTTACCAATAATCAGATCCTCAACATATTGAGGAAATGGTCCAGTATATAATTAAGAAGACATGATTTTAAGTGCCATAATCACTTCAAATTTGTCTCAATGTTAATTTTTTTCCTAGTTTTTGTCTTTAAAGTAACTCAGTACTTTAACTTTTTTTTGTAATTGATTTAGTCTTTTCTTGGAAAATTATTTTAAAATTACTATCGCATTAGTAAATCACTACTATTTGATGTCCAAGCTTTTAGCATCCAACGAAACAATATCACACTTTTAATTCTTCGATTGAATCATTAGTGCTAGAACTTACTCAAATTAATGCCAGGAAAATGAATTCTGAACACTTTCAATGAACTTTTTTGTTAATTGCTTTCCAACCAATATAATAGATATTAGACTAGTAGAAACCTAAAACATCTATATGAAGCTATCAAATTTGTTTTTAACTCATCCATAAATATTAAAAACCCTATATTTATATGCCTATTAATATTATTTGATATTATTATCAAACATGTTTAGTAGTAGAAGCAATAATTATATTCTCTAAAATTATGTACATTAATGCTATATTTTTTCTATTTAACCACATATTTGCAGAAAATATAAAAAGTCAATTCAAGAATCATATTCAACCCTTCTGTTCTCAATCTATTGTACATGAACTTCGTTGTTCAAAGATGTATGAAACTGAATATAAAGGTCACAAGTCAAGCAAAGTCAGTGTTCTGTGACTTCATGTATGCTATTCAGTAGTTATCAAATAGATTTTCATGTGGCTCATGAGCTTGACACTTAGAAATAACTTGGGTGTGATTAACAGAGCTATGTTATATTTGTTTCAGAAGGAAGGTAGAGATAATGAAGTTGAGTTTTCCAGTATAAATAAAAATGAAACCCGGTTAACTTGTATTCCAGCTAAAAAAAAATCAGAAAGAAAGGAACAGATGTATAGTACTCTTCTCCTTATCCATTTATCCTCCACAAATTGAAATACACAAACAAAAAAGAACAATAAAACAGTGAGGGTTCTGAAGTGTCTCTGACAGATCAATACTTTGACCATCACTCTAAGTAAACAATTAACTCTCCTACTGAGTGGAAGAACCAAGCACCATGGCAGGCAGAGACAACATGCAGAGTAAAATATATAAAACAAGTAATAAAGAAGTAATGCATTTAGTGTGACTACACCATTTCAATGGGGATTAGGGTAAGATTGCAAAAAAAAAAAGGGGGGGGGGTTTGCAAAATATTGCAACTGAAAGTTTCCTAAAAGGAAACAAGTCTTTTAATATTGGAAAATGTGTTCTAAATTTGCATTTTAAGAAAATATGTTTCCATGCCCATGTTCTTTGTAATGTTGCAATTATTCTACCACACTAATCAATCTGAGTCAAAAATCATAATTTTCTAAGCCATTTTTACTATATTAAATTTAGAATCTATTATATGCCAACCCATTCATCTTTTAGGTCTGTCTTAGAAATCATGTGAAAACTTTTGTAGCCCTTTTTTTTCATAGAATTTTAAGACATTTTACAGTGTAAAAATTTTATCTTCAAACAATTTTCACAGCTTTTATATTGAAAAAAATTATAATAGCTCCATTATTAACTAATATTATAGTAAACTATTACTAGTATCAAGTTACAAATTGAATTGAAATAGCTTTTATTAGTTAAGAATGCATTAATTCTCTGAGAATATAAAACTAAGTATATGATAATTTTTTTAAAAAAATAACAGCTTCCCACAATGTGGAGAGGTGATTTCTCACTGCTAACATTTACATGAGCTTGAAATAGAACACTGGGCTATAATCTAAAAAGATCAATTTATCATCACTCTGCATGATCTGTTTGTTAAAATATGGAACAAGCAAAGCAAAGTCACTGTAATATATTTTCACATGATATGAAAAGCTTCAATCCTATAGAAGTGATTAGGACTTACTTAAAACAATGCGTTTAATGTATAGTCCCATAAAAAAGTCTGAATTAATTCATCTGCATTATATAATAATGGAGTTTTTACATTCAGTTTTTTCCTCTAGGATACTTTTCTTCCTCTATTCTTCTTTCTCTCTCACCCTCCATCCTATTTCTTTCTCTATAGCTTCAAGCTATCCCCAAAATCACATGGTCTCTTTGGTAGGCAGAATTCTAAAATGGCCCTCAAGAATCCTGCCCCATGGTGTATGTAACTTTACATTTGCCTGAGTCAAATGAATATGATATAATTTCACTCTCATAATTGTGTTGATATTTTTTCTTACTGATTGTAAAGAAATTTTGCTTTTGTAATTAACATCAGTCAGTTGCCTTGGAGTTAATAAAAAGGGAGATTATCATGGGTGGGTCTGACTAATTAGGTGAGCATTATAAACGTCAAAGCGAGTCAGCACAGCGAAAATTCTTTTCTGCTGGCCTGGGACAAAGCAAAGGGTCCTACCGCAAACTGAGTGTGGACGAAGCCATACAGTGAGGACCTGACAATGGCCTGGAGGGTCTGAGAGGAACCCGCACCGAAGAAAACAGCACCTCTAGTCCTGAGCTACAAAGAGCTAGGTGCTCCCAACAACCCTGATGCTCTTGGAAGAGGGCCTCCATCTTCACATGAGAAATCAGCACCGAATGCCATGCTGATCTCTGAGCGAGAAGCCCAGCCATGCTATGCTTGTATTGCTACCCCATGGAACTGACATCATTAAATGTATGATGTTTTGAGCAATTACAAGTAAGTGGCTCATAAGTTTTACATAGCAATCGAAAACAAAGTTGTAGTGCTTTATCCGAGTCAGAGGAGTCTTTCTCTTCAATAAAGGAAATGATACTATATGGTTCTAGGAAAATTTAATAAATGTAACCTAATTCAAAACAAAGTAAAACATGATCACTGATAACCTTATTTGCTGAATGACATGCTATAACTACTCAGTACTGCTTTATATCAGTCTATCCAAACTCCTTCAGCAATGTGCCCCATTAGTCTATGTTTTGCAGAACATAAAGTTATTTTTATTATCTACTTTAGGTCACAGGTGTTATCAGAGTACTGTCATACTTAAAGCAATGAATAAAATATCAAAAAAAAAGTTTACTTGAAAAAAAGTCCAGCTTGTAAGACCAAAGAGGTTTAGAATTCCTATCAGGATTCGGACACATGCAGCAATGACAGGAACCTAAATGACCTCCTTCAAGTCATACTGGAATCTTCATTGATCTGAGGGAAACCGGTTCCCACATGGGAACTGGAAATAGCTTCTAAGAAAATCTGTCCACATAGAATAATGGAGATTACTAGCAGCAATAGGAACTCTAACATAGCTGTAGAAGAAGTACTGTAAGTAAATGGAAAGCTGGCTCGGGACCATAAAAATAGTGATTCTGACATGGTTTCTGTTGTTGAGAAAAGAGTGTATATGATGATCCCTTCTGTACACGTGAGGCTAATCTCCCCTGAATAAGGCTTTGCTCAATACACATCCATCTCAGTATTTCTCTCAGCTCACAGACAGTGATTAATTTGAATAGTGCTTGATATACTGAGAACCAATTCCTTCAACATAGCAGCTTTATCTTAGTCATTTTTTTCTCCTCATAACCAATGTCCATTTTATCGAGCATTCAGAGGTGGCAGAGCACTATAAATTAAAGAAACGCATTATAAGTAATTAAGTGTTTGAATGGTGCTCTTTCCTTATTTTTAATAGGAAAAAAAAACATACAACAACAATAAATAGCTTTATATCAACTTGGATTCTTATATAAGGAAAGCCCATGGTTTTAGAGGGAGAGTTTAAGTGAAACCCAATACATTACTGTCCGGTATTTAAAAAACACCCACAAAAGACAAACAACAACAAGAAAAAAAAAAGAAAAGAAAAAAAAGCAAGTCTTATGGGAACTTGCTCTGAACGAAAATCAATGCACGTTCACGTAGCATAAATAATAATGAGATTTCTGGTGATGAGACAGTGTGCTTTGGCATCTCGCTGTCAGAGACCGGGCGGATTCGTGGCTGTCTGCCAATCACACTGAGCTTAAAGGGCATGTCACCATGTTCAGATCATGTTACACAAATGAAAAGATTACACAAGAGAGAAACCGATATCCCTAACTTGCTTTCAGATTCTGTCAAACAATAGAAAACATTCCCTTTCACGCCCACCTCTCTGATTTATGGGAGCCCCCTTCTGATGGTTTCCTTGTTGTAAAATCAGAAATCCCTATGAGGATTTTAGAATAATCAGCTTTGGGGAATAATCCCATTTACTTAAAAAGCAGGAAGCACAGACCATCATCTAAAAGCCAGTGATGTGCGATTTTGGAATAAGACAACAAAAACGGTGTATGGACATCTGTGGAGGGTTTCAAACATGAAACTGTATTTGGAGGGTCTGAGCATCATCCGCTGGTGAGGCCTCCTCAGAAACGCTTCTGTATTCGCACATTTCCTTATGATATATGTGAGAGTACAGTGCAATAGAAGAGGGGACATCATTTCTCATTACAAGCACATATTTTCAGTAGACTAAATGAGCCTTCAAGATCTTCACTGGATACTTTAATTCACAGATCTATTCAGCAAGAACATTTTTATGGGGCCATTGTATTCCAATTGATGCCTAGAAATATAATGCTGAAGGAAGGAAGAAGCAGAGAACAGGATTTTCTCTTCAGAGCCTATCGTTATGTGAGAGGGTAGATACATAAAAGCAAAGACTGTGCCCTAGGTGCTACAGTACAGTGGCAAGTAACTGGGGGTAAGAGTGTGACATCTGGAAAAATAAATAAAAATCCAGACAACCAACCAGATGGTGATATATGCAACAGCAAATTGCCACATGTACAAAACCTTTCAAACGGCTCATTTTTATGTGAAGTTTAGAATCTAGACAATAAATGTCAACTAATTGTATCAACTAGGTAAAAATTTATGTACATGTGAGGTAGGCTGGCAAGTTTGTAATGTTTGTCTTAAAAGATTCAAGATCTCTACAACTGAGCAAATGCTCAAGGAAGAAATGATATAATGAGAACTGAAAATATTAGTATGAATTCATGGAGAGGTGGAAAGATGTGTGTGTGTGTGTGTGTGTGTGTGTGTGTGTGTGAGAGAGAGAGAGAGAGAGAGAGAGAGAGAGAGAGAGAGAGAATGGGGGGATTATAAGTATACCAAACAAAAATGAATAATATAAGGTGTTGCAATTATAGGGGGGGAAAACATAATCTAAGCAGAAAATATGAGAAAAACTAGCTAATAATACACGATAATAAAACTAGGAGAGCAGAAAGAAAAAAGTTCTATGTAAATATATCAGAGCAACTAACCCAGAACAAGGTGTAAGAGGGGCTCAGGAATATCTTCAAATTAAAAAAACAAAAACAAAACAATGCATCGGTGGAGTCTAGGTGGATTAAGCGCAGAGCTGAGGAAGGTTGGGGGTAGTGTGCTAGTGATGAGCAAGCCGCCCCAGTACAGGAACCGCACATGCCGAAGCGCACGGCTAAGTGGACCATGGCCACTCCATTGGGAATGCTGTACAATGGGGTCCAGGTGCCACCAGAACCAAGCACAGAGAGATTTCCAGGGGCCAGGAAATCAAGCTCAGTGTTTGGCTTTTACAGTGAAGGCAAAGGAGATCATGTGAATACTGTACCAGGGGACTGTCACAGACATGTTCATTTTGGAGAGCTCTCTTTGTCTTAGAAGGAGTTAAGATTAATAGCAAGAATGTGTATTTTAGGGTTGTTATAGTTATACAGGTGATAAATAATGAAGATCTAATAAAATAGTGGTTCTGGAATAGAGAAGAGAGGAGAAGCCTAATATAAATTCGTAAGATTTTAGGTTTTGTTTCCATGTGGGGTTGAAAGAAAAAAGAGTTGAAAATAATGACCATAGGCCTGATTCAAGTCATTGGTTTTATGGTATCTCCTTAAAAGAATATGATATATAAAGAAGGAAATAAAGATTAGAGAGAAAGGAAGACTATGATGCTAGGACAGAGTTTACCAAGATACCATCTTTGGTGATTTGGTCTTCCAAAACTACCTTTCTGTTTCTGCAATTTTTTTCATACCGTTTCACAGAAAACCAGAAATAACTGAGCATTACTATAAATAGGTTTTTGAAGGAATGATTTCATAGTAAGAATGAAAAAAAATTATTCAGGCATTATTCATAGACAAAACCCTAAGTGTCCCAGAGAACAACTGCTAAAGCCTTCTGCTCTGGCCTTCCATGAGTCATTTGCCTGGGCTCCTGATGGGCTTCTACCTAGAGAGGCTTGGAACTTAAAAAAGAGCATCTTTTCCTTCCATCTTTCATCGTTTCAGATTGAAATGGCACAGTGCCTGGACACCACAGGTGAGTGCCAGAAACAGCATTAAAAATTTGGCTCCGGTTAAATGCCTTCGAAGAAACCTCTGTTTTCATCAGGAAATGGCAATTACATGGATAATGTGACCAGCCAAGGTTCATTCTGGGGAGAGGAAGTAGTCCGTAGTGTGGATCCTTCCTTACACGTGTTTACAGATTCTACATATTACTTTTCCCAGAAGCACATGATAAAAAGTAAGTAGCTACAATTCAGCAGTGTGTATACTATTTATTCTCCTTATAGCGTTAGTCCTCCAATACCAACACAGGTAACCCCTGCATGCATTTATGTATTTGAACAAAATCTTGCAATCAACTAGGATAAAAAATATGTTGGTTCATTTTTCTATTTAATTTTCTCTTCATGATTTATTTAACATTGAGTTCTTTCTTTAATCTCCTTTTTTAAGAGAATTTTAAAGAGTATTTACTAATCGTAACATTAAATCATACAGCTATCAGCAACAATGTTATATTTGCAGTAGAGGTTTTGTGTTTTTTATTTTTTTATTTGTTTGTTTAGATTTCTAGTCTTCCTTTAGCTCATGTGAAAAGCAATAGCTTAAAGAAGCCAAATGTAATATTGCAATCTCCTGTAGCTGTAGGAGTGCTGCATACGATTACTCTCCAAAATATTCATAATGATAACAATGGAAAGAAAACTGAATTCGGGGCAGGGGTTCCAAAGGGCTTTATCCATTCCGGTACGCTCTCATTAATGGTCTTGATTAAATCACTCGATCTCATGGAGATTCAAAATGTCTTCACAGGTAAATAGGAATAACACACAAATGTATTTCTGACAACATTATGTGAGGGCGACATGCGACAGCTTACATCAGAGTGCTCTGAGGGGAGTAAATCACCTTCCAAAATATCATCAAGACAGTTATTTCCCACCTCCACTGGGGTCCTGCAACTGCTCCCGAAGGTAATTTCCATCATCTCTACCTTAAGTAGTCAGATGTCACCAACGCCTGTCCTGGCCCTCCGCTGCTGGTTATTTTCTGGCCATGTGGCTGAGTTACACCCACTCAAAGTATCTGCTAGCTGATGAGGCTTGCTTTTCCTCATAACCTGGGTTTTTTCCCCCTCCATTTGAAACATAATTCAAGCATCAAGACGTATGAAAACAAAAACTTTTGCTACAAGAACACAAATGAAAGACAAAAACATTGTATTTGCCGGAACTCAAATACTATAGGGATTGGATAAGAAGCTTTTCAGGAGGGAAATCAAGTCAAATGGAAAATATTGCTGCACATTCATGAGAAAAGTAACACACAAAGAAGTGAAATGGAAAAGCAGCAAAATCATCTACTGAGAGTTTGTAAAATCCAAAGTTTGTAAAATGGCCATCTCGTTGGCTTTATAGCCAAGGTAGGAAACTTTTATCTTTCTGAAATACTTATTATGAAATCTTGAATTGATGCCCTTGGCAAATGGAACATCTTATTTGATCTCTCATGGACATGGGGTAAGAACAAGGCATAAATGCTTTCTTTAAACTGTGAGTTACTCATTAAGAAAATTGGCATAGGTATTTGAATGCTTTCTTGAAATCATATATGAAAATGTAATTTTACTTCCAGGAAATGACTAGCTATTAAACTTTTTCCAGATAATTAATAAAATGGAAGTATTCAAGTAGGGGACAGAAAACCTAGCGATTTCATAATGCTATCATAGAGTAGCAATATATTTGAAAATATATAAACATTTATTTATACTTTTCACTGTTAATGACAGATACACAGATTGACATAACATTTTTAGAAGGTAAAAAACAACACTGATTCCAAGATTGCCACGGGGAATCATCTATCTCACCTACAAATGGTCAGCCCACCTTTGCACAACTACCTTCAATGATGAAAAATTCACTACTCCTCAAGAGAGGCCATTTTATTTTGTCAGATGTAATTAATATCGAATCTTTCCTATTACTAGAAAATATCGTTTTCCCTGCAACTTCTACCATTACCACCACTTAAATATTTATATAACTTTTCCTTCCCTCTTGCATGAAATAGTCTTTATATATATTTAATATATGTTTTTATGTCATAGAGAAAGAAGAGGGAGAAACATCCTATATAATAAAAGCCTAATATGCAAATAGTTCAACCAGTTTGGCAGCTTACTATGATGTGAGCTGACCACCAGGGAGCAGCGTGGAACATGGCAGGCATCAGAGATGAGGCCCTGCTGGACCCTATGGGCCCAGATGAAAGCGGGACCAGTAGAGCAGGAGGGCGGTGGCACCAGGCCAAGGTGGATGTGAATGGGGGCCCGATTACCGCACAGATCACCCCGCAGTTGCCAACCAGTGGCGGCTCAGACACTTCCAGTATAGAGAAAGGGCAAATAGCAATATTAAAATATTTCTTCTAATTATTCTCCTTTCAATGTACAGGAATCCGTGCACCTGGCCACTAGTCATTGATAAGAGAGAATCATTGATCAGCTACATATCCCACACTGGGGATTGAGCCAAACACTGGCATGTGCACTGATTGGGAATTGAACTGTGACCTCCTGGTTCAAAGGTTGATGCTCAACCATTGAGCAACACTGGCAGGGCTGTAAAACCATTTTTAGTTACTACAGTCTGAATTAATTACTCTTTAGGGCGTCTATAGTCTTTTTAAAAAAAAAAATCCCCACCCAAGGATATTTTTTCCATTGATTTTCAGAGAGTGAAAGGAAGGGAGGAAAAGGGAAGAGAAAGAGAGAAACAACAATGTGAGATGGGGAGCAAACCAGCAACAGAGGTATGCCTTTGACTGGGAATTGAACGCGAAACCTTTAAGTCTGAGGACCAATGCTCTAACCACTCAGCAAACTGGCAGGACCAGCCTTTGTATTTTTGAAGGTAGTTTATTCTCCTTGAATTTTCTCTCTCAAACGAAATATTTCACTTTTTAAAATGTATTCTTCTTATGACTTTATATCAGGTGCCAACACCATCCCAGATCTTTTTTTTAAAAAGCTCCAGTTTCAAACCATTTCTTAAGACACAATGTCCAGAGGTCAGAACACACTGAGAGCATAAGATCAGAAAACATAACACTCCTAAGAAAAAAACATGCTTCTTGACATTGGCCTTGGTGATAATTTATTGGCTATGACTCCAAAAGCATAGGTACCAAATGCAAAAATCAACAAGTGGAACTATATCAGACTAAAAAGCTCCTGCCCAGCAAAAGAAACTGGAGAAAATGTCTGTAAGCCATATGTGATAAGAAATTACTCTCTGAAATATAAAAGGAACTCATATAACTTGACAACAACAGCAACAAAACCAAATAGTCCAATTTAAAATGAGCAAAATAACCAAACAGGTATTTCTACAAAGGAGACAAAGAAATGAACATGGATATATAAAAATATCACTAATATTATTAATTATCAGGAAAATGCAAATCCAAAACCAAAATGCAATGTCACCTCACAGCTGCTAGGATGGTTATTATCAAAATAACAAAAGATAACAAGGGTACTTTTTTATTCAATTTATTGGGGTGACATTGGTTAATTATATAGGTTTCAAGCGCACAATTTTATAATACCTCATTTGTATATTGAGTTTTGTGTTTATAACCCAAAGTCAAGTTTCCTTTACCCTGTTTTACCACCCCTACCCCCATTCCCTCTGATAATCACGACACTGTTATCTGTGACTACATGTTTGTGTTTTTTATTTTGGCTTAATCCCTCACCTTTACCATCCATTCCCCAAAGCCCCCTCCCCTCTCAGAACAAGGATATAGAGAAAAGGGAACCCTTGTACACTTTTGGGGTGAACATTAATCGGTACAGTCTCTATTGAAAACAGTATGAATGTTCCTCAATAAATTAAAAATAAAACTACCCTAGGAGTCAGGAATTCCACTTCTAGGTCTATATCCAGAGGAACTGAAATCAGGGTCACAGGGATCTCAGCACTCACATAGTTACAGCAGAATCATTCATGGGAGGCAAGACACTTAGGCAACCTAGGTGACCATGAATAGATAAATGGCCAAAGAAAACGTGGTAAGTAATAACATGGGATATTTTTCAGCCTTAGAAAATAATAGTATCTTGGCATTTGAAACAAAATGGTTAATCCTGAGGCTAATTTCCTCAGTGAAATCAGCTAGACCCAGATGGACAAATTCTTCATGACATTACTTCAATGAGGAATCTAAGAGAGTCAAACTCTTGGAAGTAGAGAGTAGAATAGCGGTTGCAAGGGGTAGGGAGATAGAGGGAGGTGTTATTCAAAGCTATAACATTTCAGTTATATAAGATAAAAATCCCTAGAGATCTACTGTTTAGCACATAACCTACTGTTAATAATAATTCCATTGTACACTTAAATATTTGCTAAGAGAAAAGAGCTTATGTGAAGTGCTCTTATCACATAGTAACAATAATGGTGATGGTTAAATAAATAGCTATTTAATCCTTATGAAAGGAACTTTGGAGTCACAAAAATTATGATGATACTGATGATAGTGATGATGATAATGCATGATCTATCATCTCATCTTAGAGGTAGTGTCCCCATAAATCAATAAAGACAATTCGCCTGGTACAAATTTTTAGTGAGAAGATAGATTAATTTTATCAGAGTAAAATAAATAAGCCTGTATTTATAAGTTTTGTAAATTTGGAAAAGCAGGCAACTCTCATTCATTTATAAAGTATAAATTTTCAAATTGAGTGTTCTATACTGAACTGTACAATTATTAAAGGTGGCATAGCAAGTTATAAATTTTAACAGAAGTTGGTATTGAGTGTTTTTATTTCATTATTTTAGTTTAGTTTATGTATTTGCTTTTTAATCATTTACAACATGGCACTACAATGTGGAGGCTGTGCGGCTTGTTTCTCTAAGACAAATCTCACCTAAGAGGTTATGGCAGCATTCCACACCGCAGTCTGATCACATTAGACCAAATGCGGTGAAAGGAAGAAATATTTTGACAGAGGATTTGCACTTAACACATCAAAGTGTCAGTTCAGATCGGTGGCATCTGAGAAGCACCCCCTCCCCTTCCCAGTTGCATGAAATTTGCCACCTCTCATTGTCTTCCCAGATGGTGTGCCGAGTTCTCTTCAGCTTTATTCCTAGAGAGCTCTAGTCCACATCAATCTGTTATGCCATTTTCTTGTAATACTAATGTGGCTTATTTATCAGTGCCAATTAATCAATGGCACAGAACGGGTTCTTCCTTAACAGCTAATGTAGTTTCTTTTCTTTTTAATATTAAAAAAAAATGTTTAAAGAGCAGTGACCAGATTGGCAAGCCATGTATCTGGCAGACTGTGGCCTCTTAGGAGGCATTTGACGGATGTAAAAGGGAAAGTGTTTTCAAATAATGACCAGCAACCATATTTGGATGGTATGATCTCCAGCTGCAGAGTGAGGATAAGTCTATGAGATAAGAGGGAAATTAATATTTTTGTCATAAGCACAGTCACCTCTGTCTTCATGACCTCATATCACATATAAGGAAGAAAAAAACAAAACAAAACAAAAACCTACTGCATTTGTGAATTTTTAGCTGTCTATTAGCCAGAGGGCACCAATGTCATTATAGGAAAGACATATGAAAGGAACCAAATCTACTACAGTTATAATTTATGATTGGATGACTTGTTTTAAAGTAAATATACTGTAGAACAGACTTGCACAGTGCAGTAACAAGTCATAATATTGACAACAAATACTCATAAATAAGTATCATATTTTCAAGTGTTTTTAAAAATAAAAATGAAGCGTTGGTTAGATGCAAGCTGAAAACCTGAACTATTGAATACATTAAATTGTATCCACCAGACTGAGTTCATAGAATGAACTAGAGGGACTTCATGTCTCTTCAAGTTTCACCACAATAAAAATATGTCTAGAATTATTACGTTTCTGGTGCATAGGGTGATAGGCAACCAGGGACAACTATGCTAGTCATTCAGACTTTCAGTTCTGACGAGTAAGCAGTCATATCCAAATAGATTACATCAGAGCTCTGAATTGAGGCAAATATCCTCTAGCTATTGAACGATGCCCCTGCCTCTGGAATGAAATAATAGCTATAGAACCAGAAAGCCTACTTATGAGCAAGAAAAAGAAGAGATAGGGGGAGAAAATAAGATTTTTCCTTAGTAATTGGGATTCAATAAGGGATTGTAGCAATGGACTTATGTTCTCTAGTTCCTTCAAGTAGCTGCTTCTTCTTCTTTTTTTTTTATCAACCTCCTTATACTTGTAGTAAGTAAAGCCATGTATGTGTAATGAGAGCTGTGCTTTTGGAATATTGGAATAGACTGTGTAATTCAAGTTAATTCAGTGTAAGTGCTGCAGAAACAGTCTTTTGCACTATGTGCTTAATATTAACTGTGTACACAATCTGCAGGGAGGTGTTCACAGGGTAAAAAGCTTATGGTTCTAACAACATAATAAAAAATATAATAGGGAGAAAGGAAGATGGCGTAGTGCAACTCATTAATGCTTAGCACATTAATAAAAATAAGTTTGCACCACACAGAAAAGTTTATGAGGTATGTGAAAGAAAATAGCTAAATCATACTATACCCTTTTCCCATGGTATATTAACATCACAAAAAATCATTTTTTTCAAGAGTGTCCAAATGCAACATAAAATCAATTCAATCAAAAGGCTTTGGGTACTACATAAAATAAAGCCCAGAGGTTATGTCTGAAGCATTCTAACAAGACCTACAACACTGATCTTGCCTTTGAAAACCCACAAGGCAGAATTTAAGATCAAAATTTACTAAAAAGATGAAAAGTGGTAGAAGGGTCAATGAGAAATTAATTTTTATTAATTCTGCTTTACAGCAACCACAAACCTGTTTCCACTTTCAAGCTCTGAAAAATGAAAGAACTAGGAAAAAAAAATGTGTCCCTGGCAGTGTTATTTTTCACCCTAATGTCTTTTATTTAACCCTGGTGATTTCCCTTTCCCTGAGGTTTCACCACTCCGATCATCTTCAAAGTCAGAGAAAATACCTTTCAAATGTTATCTATCTTTTACAATCTGGACCAAGTGTTAATAACTCTTCTAAAATCTTCTCCGAGGATCTCAATGACCTGAACTCCTATCCCTCCAACACTGTTTATTGGTACTGTCTCATCATTTGTAAGATTGCAATGCTACATGAGTGCTTCAATTATCTGTACCCTGCCTTTCCTCTACAATACAATAATTAATATGTGCTAGCTAACACTAATTAAGCACCTGCTATGTATCAGGCACTCACTCCTACAAGTGATTTACATATTTTTCCTCATTTCAACCTCACAACAAGGCTATATAGTTGGGTTCTTATTACCTTCCTTTCATAGATGTTCAGGTATTTGCCCAGGGTTATACGAGTGCTGAAGACAGAAACTCAACTGAGGTCATTTGACTCCTGAGCCATCACAAAGCTTAGCCCTACACTACAAAGGGGTGTGAAATTTCCCACCAAAACTTATTCATAAGGCCTTAAAAAATGGCCTTAAAAATACAAACACAGGGAAGGAGCTCAGGAAAGTTCTTTGGTATGCCATTGCAAATCTTAGTCTGGAGTTTTAAAAACTGGGGCAGCTTCTATTCAAGTCAGTCTCTGAGACTTGACAATTCAAGGAACTTAAGCTACATGAGTAAAAATGTTTTACTTTATTAAAGAAAATTCACAATTCTGGTACAAAGGAACTTCTTGACTTTCATATGCTCAACTTTCATACAACGTTCGTACCTTGGGCATTAACATCCCTACCACTTTCATACTCCAGAATTGTATTCCCTACCTCAGTGGGCAAACCAGCCTTTGGAACTCTCATATGAAGTTGTGGCCTGCCTGTTAGCAGGTCAGCTTGGGGAGTTAAACATATTTTTCTGTACAGAAATGGTTCAACTATTTGAACATTACTGTTTTCTACTTTGATAATATTGCGTGAGACTTGAAAATCTAAAGTTTATATAGAAAGATACAGATGAACATTATTAGGATGGCTAAAATGACAGCCTTAGCCAAATAGTTGCTCTACTTAAATTCAATAGAGAAGGGACAAAGGAAAATTGAAAGAACATGAATAAATTCTTAAAAAACAGGAAAATCTTAAATTATAGATTTAAAAATACTTATTAGATCTTGAGGAATCAAAGTTTATATGTAACCACAAGCCCATGTTTTGTGACCAGTAAGAGGAAAATGTACTGCTGAGCAGAAAGACAGAATATAGATTGACTTATGTTGACTAATTTACTTTGAATAGAGAATTTGTCAAGTGCCCTAATTTCTCTGAAACTCAGTTGCTTACTCCCTGTCTCTTTCTTACTGCTCGATGTTAGTCTTGCAAGGATAAAAAGTAAAAGACATTAAGTTGTAAGGCATATTTGTGTATGCTAGTATTCAATATATCATAATGGCTCAAATTGCTCAATGAGTATACAAAACATCCCCTGCCTTCAGGAGTTTGTAAGTTATTTCAGTAAAAGTGTGACTTGAAAACAGTCAACTTACTATTGTTTAAAATAACATTTCCTTTTATAAAATACATGCATGCTTATAAAAATGTTGTCTACAGAAAAATTTTGAATAGACATTGTTTATAAATCATTCCACTAGTAATATTTGTATATATGTGCCAAAGTTTGTTTTGTGTGTTTTTTTTAATGTTGATTGCATTGAATACATAAATTAGTATCTGGCATTTCCTATCAATATTATATCATTCCTTGCTTTTGAATCATTTAAGAAATATTTTAAATAATTGCATGAAGTTAACCTATGATGATGGTAAATGAATAATCAAAAATCTCTATAATTTCATCCCAGTGTGACTGAAAAATATTGGTGTAGTTCACTACCAACATTAGTAATAATAAAGTCCTTATCTGGCATAACTTCTTATAATTTATAATATATATGAAAACAGCAATTAGAAAGAACTCTCTCAAGCCTGAGATTTAAAAATACACCTTCAGATAACCATACCTGGTAGTATTATTCCACCTCTTCTCTTGTAATTTTGACCTTCGATTTAATTCCACTGTAAAACATGAAGTTATAGAAATGCAGTAATTGCCTACCATGTGAACCTTCCTGAGGATGGCGGGAAGCCTGGCATCGGTGGTTCTTTATGGAAACAGCCAGCACTGCTCCTCGCCAGAGCCAAACCTGAACAGCACTGCCAACCTTATAACTCAGCCCTCACCTTCTACCCCCACTTCAACCTCATAACACCAGCTTATCGGGGAAAGAGAGGCTCAGAAATCCTTCTCCTATTTTTCTTATCCTCTCTGAGATACTTCCTCCTTCATTTATTTTTGTTTCTGACAAGCTACTACAGGGAGGAGGGAGGAAAATTCAGGGGTAGATAATATATTAAACATTTCCATGGCTGAGCTAATTGTTGCATGGCTGTCACTTTCATAACATACAGGCACCCTGAGTCAGCAGCTTTGCATCCGTCAGTGCCCCTCTCCACCCTCAGAGAGCCTTGAAGATTGGGTAGATAATCCTCTATCAGAGCTGGCTCCGGGGTGCTGTCCCAGAGTCTGCAAGTATAGATTAACTGACCTCTGGGTCCTTCTCCAAATCCCATGCTCCAAATAAAGAAATGACAGCTTATATGTGTCTGCAAGGTACTACTTTTGGTAGTAGAACATACGAGAACTAATTCATGCTAATAAGACCATTTCAGCAAAGAACGCTGCAAATTGTTTTTGTTTTAAATGCTTGAAATAAGTGAATTAATATTTTTGTTTTAAGCAGCTTGAATAACAAATACATGTGTGTGAGGTAAAATGTATTCACTGAGTGGACTGTTTATCCTCAGGGGGAAGTAACAGGGATGTGATCTGCACTGTAATAACAATTGCATTCCAGTCACTTATCCAACAAATATGTATTGAATGCATTTAGACAAAAGCCTCAGTTGAACTTGTAGGAGATAAAAAGATAAATGAGATATAATCCCTGCCTTCAAGTAGTTGAGGTTAGAGTGAGACTATAGAGAATATAGATAAAATACAAAATACAAAGATGCTATAAAAGATGTAGCTAAAAAAGTGATTGTATGCAAAGAGTAAGAAATTATATCAGAGAGTGAGAAATAATTGACACCGCTATAATCAGAAAGGGCATTCTTTGATGTATATTCAAGCTGGGTCTTGAATGGAATTAGAAATGTGAAGAAGAAAAAATAACTCAAGAAAAAATTATGGAAGGAAAAGCACGAAGGAAGGAAATCTACAGCAGCCCAGTCTATTCACTTTCTGTGTGACTAGGTTTCTGCTGGAGCTACCCAGTAGATTCTCACAGGATTTACAGTTTTAATGTCTTAAACTTCAGTTTCCTCAACCGAGAAAACACCTATAGGATTAGATTAGGTGGGTTTTACATTTCTTATGGCTCAAAACTCTGAAAATCTAAGCCATTTCAAAATCACTCTGACTGAATTGTCTAGCAAATATTTTTAAGAATTGTATATGTCAATACAATGGAAATAAAATTATCTATAATTTGAGGAAAGACAAAGTAAAGATTCGTTTCAGAAAACATGTAGGACAAATGTAAAATGATGAATCTGAATTGATAATATCCAAATAACATTCAATCTAAACTCATGCATTTCTTGATTCATTAAAAAACAAGTACTATTCTAAATGAATGAAGTCAATGATTTTTTTTTCATGTTCTAGTCAAAGCACACAAAAGCAACCCTGTTGTTTTTGCTTACATTTTTATTCAAAAGAATAATAACCTTATAGTTTAAAAAAAACACTATTAATTCAGAAGAGTTTAAGGCAAAACAGGAAAAGTCCTACACCCCAGCTCTCTCATTTCCATTGCTCAAAATTAATTATAGTTAGCACAAACAGTTCTCAAAAGATGTTGACAAATTGCATAACTCTCAGATATTAACTCATATATTTTGATACATGTAGAGGTTTTTTAAATCATTGGTCCACAATTATGGAGTTAGTTTATTTATAAAAATATAATCTATGACTGGAAATAGCAGCTTAGCTCCAACTTGGTGGGTATGAAGTTCTTCCAAATTTTCTGAGTTCCAGTGTTGTTATTCTGTAGAGTGTTATGTAGACTGACTTTTAAATTTCTTTGTATTTTATTTTTTTAAATATATTTTATTGAGTTTTTACAGAGAGGAAGAGTGATAGAAACCTAGAAACATTGATGAGCGAGAGACCTTGATCAGCTGCCTCTTGCCCCCCTCCCCCTTCTGGGGATGTACCTGCAACCAAGGTACGTGCCCTTGATCAGAATTGAACCCGGGACCCTTCAGTACGTAGGCCGATGCTCTATCCACTGAGCCAAACCTGTCTTGGCAAGTTTCTTTGTATTTTAAATTCCAATAAGAATTCAATTCTTATTTTAAAAGAATTACATTTGAGTGGGGAGTTGGGGAGGCAATGGCTTGGGGGTGGGGGGGTTAAAGACACATATGTTATACCTTAATCAATAAGGAAAAATAGTTCTTTCAGTAGAATTTTATTGAAAACTAAGCCTGCTAACCTAAGAAGCTAAAAGCTTTATTCGCTCATCCACTCATTCATTTATAAAGATTTACTGTGTACTTCATATGCATTTTTCCAAGCACTTGAAGACAGCAGGGAACAGCCAAACTAAAATCCCTGCACTCAAATACCTCATAGTGTAGTGGGGAGAGAAAATAGAAAAGATAAGCAAGTAAAATATGTACTATGTTTGACAGTAGTAAGGGATACAGAAAAACGAAATACAAAAAGGATAGGTTGTGTCAGGAAAGTTGCAATTTAAAGTCAAAATAAGCACTTGTGTGGAGAAACCATCTGAAGAAAGTTAGATAGGGAGCTGTTGAGATGAACAGGGAAATCCTATCCAGCAGAAGGAACAGCAAATGCAGCATTCCTGAGGCAGGAGTGTGCCTGATATTTTCTAGGTATAAAAACAAGGCCAGTGCTACAGGAGAGAGGCAGCAGGAGCAACGGTAAGAAGTGAGGCTGGAAAGTATGATAATAAGCCTACCAAGGGCAAGGGTTTAACAAGAGGAGAACAGATTGAACGCCATTGCAATAATCCAAGGAAGAGAGAAGGGTGACTCTTACTTGGGTAGCAACAGCGGAGGTGTTGGGATATGGCTGTATTCTAGACATATTTCGAAGATCGAACTTCAAAATGTTTGACATTTGAATATGGACTGCGACAGAAACAAGTTAGGAATAACTCCAAGATATTTTGTTTTGAGCAACCGGGAGAATTTAGCATCTATTTAGAAAAAGGGTAAAAATTTGTGAGTTAGCAACATAAGCATTAAATATATGAGGCTAATTATGATCATAGAAAAAAATTTGTCCTAAAACTCAACTCCATGGTGCACTTTGAACATTTTAAGTAGAGGATGAACAAAAGAGACTGAGAAGACCAAAAAGGTAGAAAGAATATTGGTATCCTAAAAGTCAAGTATAAAATAGTTTTAAGAAGAGAATTACTCCTTATGAAAAATGCAGCTGATAGACTAAGTAAGATGGAAACTAAAGTTTGAGTTTGCAATACAAAGGTAGTTTTTTTTATCTTGATAAGAGCTGCCTGGTAAGACAGTAAAGTCAAATGTCTGACTGGTGTAGTTTCAAGAAAAGATAAAGGAGAAAATGTGAAGATAGAAAAACTTAGTCATAGTTCTAAGCAGCTTTTTATTTTCTTTTTTCTTTTAAAGGAAAGAGAAACCAGATTGGTAGTCAAAGGATGAAGTAGGGTGCAAAGAAAGCTTTGTAAGGAATGGAGAAATAACAGTATCTTTGCACCCTGATGACACGTCAGAGAGGGGAAAATGTATAGGCCAATCCCTTTGAGAAAGTGATGGTAGATGGAATAAAAGCATAGACATTTTATCTATAATAACAGGAGACAAGGCAGCATGCAGGGACATGGATGGCAGTAACTGTGTAGGTGTGATGGTGAAATGTCTATTCCATTATAGATATATGTATTTTAAAAACTAAAAAGTTGATCAACAAACGACAAGTGTTGGCGAGGTTGCAGAGAAAAAGGAACCCTCGTGCACTGCTGGTGGGAATGCAGACTGGTGCAACCACTGTGGAGAACAGTGTGGAGTTTCCTCAAAAAACTGAAAATGGAACTCCCATTTGACCCACTAATCCCATTTCTAGGAATATGTCCCAAGAAACTAGAAACACCAATCAGAAAGGATATATGCACCCCTATGTTCATAGCAGCACAATCTACAATAGCCAGAATTTGGAAACAGCCTAGGTGCCCGTCAGCAGATGATTGGATCCAAAAACTATGGTACATCTACACAATGGAATACTATGCTGCCATAAAAAAGAAGGAATTCTCATCATTTGCAGCAACCTGGATGGAATTGGAGAACATCATGCTGAGTGAAATAAGCCAATCAATGAAAGAGAAACACCACATGACCTCACTCATTTGTGGATGATAAAGAACATTATAAACTGATGAACCAAAAGATAGATATAGAGACAGTATATCAACAAGTAGACTGTCAAATTACAGCGGGGAGGGGAGGAAGATCTAGGAGAGATAATAGATCAACCGAAGGACTTTTATACATGCATATAAGTACAACCAATGGACACAAAACTCTGGGGAGGGAGGGGATGTGTGGGAGAGAAGGAGGGTGGCAAAAAAAATCAATAAAATATATTTAAAAAATAATAAAATAAATGATACCTTTCTTCTATTAAAAAAAAAAACTAAAAAGTTGAAAATGTCACATTTCTTTAGCGTATCATTTAAAGAGACTAAGATCTCAGATACGTAATCAAAAACACATTAATAAAAGTGAGTACTTTTTTTAGAATACTTTATTGATTTTTTACAGAGAGGAAGGGAGAGGGACAGAGAGCTAGAAACATCCATGAGAGAGAAACATCGACAAGCTGCCTCTTGCACACCCCCTACTGGGGATGTGCCCGCAACCAATGTACATGCCCTTGACCCGAATTGAACCTGGGATCTTTCAGTCTGCAGAATGAAGCTCTATCCACTGAGCCAAACCAGTTTCAGCATAAAAGTATCTTATGACAAAATTTGTATAAGATCTTCTACATTTCTTATAACATACTATATGACAGGTTGACATCTATATTCTATGTTTTCATTGAAAAAATCTTCAATTATATATGACATACTTCATTAGCTTACACATCTCAGAATCTAAATATCTGTACATTAATTCTATTTAATTTGAATAAACATCATGTAGTGGGGGTGATACTAAATAATCTAGCACAGTTCCAGGGCTCATGAACTAAAACGTTAAATTAAATCTATGTACCATCTTCCTGTGAATGCTCTTATTTTGTGTCTTGATCTAAGAAAACAATAAAAGTGAGGCAAGACAGAAGTTATAATCTCCCAAATTTAAATATTTAACAATGCTTAAGTAAATGAAAATTAAATTAAGGTCTGCAAATTCTGCTCTGGTAGCTGTGACATATGGGATTGTGGATTCTACTGTATTTTTTTTAAAATCTCAGTTCTTCCATTTACATACATTTACAAAAAACGGAATAAGTAAAACCAACGCTTTTCAGATTTTCAGGTATGTAGAAATTATCTGTATCTTGTGAAAATTCAGATTCTGAAACAGTAGGTCGGGAGTGGGACTTTTGTAATTCCTCATTTCCTAACAGGGACTCAGGTAGTGGCCAAGCTGCAGGTTAGCAGAGCAGGTGTGAAGTAACCAGGGTCTTCTAATCTAAACCGCTCTAACTTTGGCATTTGCACAGAAGTTAATAAATTAGCTATTTCATGTCTAATTACCTGGGTGCCCTTTTATAATATTAGAGCTAAGTATTTTTTTAATATATTTTATTGATTTTTTTACAGAGAGGAAGAGAGAGGGATAGAGAGTTAGAAACATCGATGAGAGAGAAACATCAATCAGCTGCCTCTTGCACACCCCCTACAGAGGATGTGCCCACAACCAAGGTACATGCCCTTGACCGGAATTGAACCTGGGACCTTTCAGTCCGCAGGCCAATGCTCTATCCACTGAGCCAAACCGGTTTCGGGGAGAGCTAAGTATTTTAGTTAAAAATTTTAGTTGGTCACAAATATGTATATTCCTGGAAGAGTATATAAATACAATTTAGCCTCTAGTTGAAAAAGCAAAACAAATAAAATTCACAAGTCCTCAATGCAAAGGGACTCATTCCTTATTTTATTGACATGATTGCTGTCTGAAGCATGAAGCTTAATTCCACACCAGTCCACTCATTCAATAACAAAACCCAAGGAATAGAGATGAAGTTAAACACAGGCATCTAGGCTGGATCTGATGCACTGATCACACTGCAGAGGGAAGGCACAGAACAAATAGCATTATTTAGAAGTGCAGTCCAATAAGCGGCAATAAAGCTTCTGCCATGACTCTGCTGTGCTGTGTTTCTCACACCTGCTCCACTTGCCAGGTTACACTGACTCCATCCTCCCTGGGAGGGGATCACAAGCATTTGAACAAACCCCCTCAGGGCAGCCTAGCCAGGCAGCTAGCCCTGCTTCAGAAGAACTCCTGTCACCATCCCCATGAATTCGTAATTGTGTTTCTGCATAGGAAACGCATGTCACAGAAAAATACAGCATGCTTCTGACGGGAAAACGTTCTAACCTGTTTCCATAAAGCAATCAGCTCTCTCTGAAATGTTGCAGAATTTAAGGACTCACACACTGCTTCTGTATTAAAGGAGGATAAAAGACAGGCCATAAAGGTCCAGTTTCAGAGAAATGATCATTCAAGAAAGCTGGTTCCTGCAAACCACCCTCACAGTTTAAGACCCAGATAACAGATTGTACAGTAAATATTTTGTCATACTGAGTAAGAGAGGTACTCTCTGAGAAAATATTTTATTAGCACAATCCATTTCTATTTAAGACCATACAAACAGTAATTCATCCTTAGATTACTTAATGATTAAAGTGCTATACCTTAATCTACCTTTACACACACATACACGCACACATACATACCCACCTATCCATGTGTGCACATGTATATTATAGCATGAAATGGGGTAAGGAGTTCACCATTTGATAACAATACTTTATATCAATACATTCTTATGGTTTTATGAGAGGCCCAAGGCACTAAATTAGGCAAGGGTAGGCTGTCAGAGCCCAGATGCTGGGACCCTCACAGCCCCAGTGCCACCCACCCTAGCTGCCTCAGAGGGAGGCCCCACCCACCTGCCACAGCCCCCCAATCGGTGGCCAGGGCCTCCCTCTGCGGGGCAATCATTGGGCGATGACCGGGCCCTTGACCAATCACATGGCACCCGCCTTGGCTGGCCTGGCACCATTGGGGGTCACAGTGTGGTCCTCCATGCAGTGGTTCCGCTGTTCAGCAGTTAGGTCAATTTGCATATTACACTATTATTATTATATATACTACTCATGAAAATAATTATATCCTTAATTAAAATCATTAAGATGAGAAGATATAAGTATGTTTTACTACAATGAGCAAAAATGGCCACTTTCCAGAAGATTAAAAAAACATATACATAAAAGTCAATCATTCTGCTGGCTGTGAAGGAAAGAGCCAGTCATTTCTTATTTAAGTAGCTTATTCAACACATTTTTATTTTTAACATAATAATACACCTCCAGTTTTCCCCCAAAATATTATGATACAAAAGTTACAGTTCACTTAATCTGCCAATTATTTTATTGTACAAATAAGAAACTTAAGGCAAACATGTGAATAAACTACTTTTGTACTGTTAGGTCAAAATACCCAACCAGCTCTTGGTTGCATGAATTATTTAAGAGGATATTAATCCTTCCAGGTCACCATATATGTATATTTAGTATATTTTGTTCCATTTAAAATAGTGTTTACTTTGCTAAAGAAAGCATTGATTTTTCTCCCACATATTATCTCATTTGATTCTCAATACAACTTTCATGAAATAAACAAAAATTACTTTGCTAACTAGCATTTTTTTTAAGATATAAAGCATCATTAACTTTGGCTTGCTGACTCAAATATTTTGCCTTGTCTTCGTCGTCGTCATCATCATCATCATCATCATCTTATTAAGGGATGATATCAATTGCCTCTTGTTGGGCAGTAGTGAGTTAAGTCACAGGAAAAAAAATATTTTGATGGTCAGAAATAAAGATTGTAGGTGAAGATGTCAACAATGGGATTAGAAAGAGCAGAATATTGGGTGCATTCCTTTGGGAATATTTCCAGAGATGAGTTTTTGTTGAACATTTATTGAGGACCTACATGCATTAGCCCGATGCTATATATTTTAATTAGTTTACTTAATTATGCCCTAAGATAGATATTGTAAGCCTCACGTTGAAGGTATAAAGAGACAGAGAGTAAGTCAGCTGCCTAATCTATCTGGGCTAGTAAGTGGCAGAATCAGAACTCAAACCTGGCTCCTCATGACTCCAAAACTGAGCATTTCCCACAGTGGATGAAATGAACAACTTAATAAAGTTATCAAATTCCCCAGATAAAATGTTGTCATAGCCTAAACAAAAATCACAAAATATTAAAATCTTTGTGAGTAGAACCAAGGGTATCTGTAGTAACCAGTGTTCTATAACTTATGCCCAAAACTTGTAGATTCCAGAAAGACTAAAACAGTATTTTATTTCTGGTTAGCTAAAGATTTGAATCAATATTTTTTTCTTTTCTTTTTTTTAACCCTCCCCCAAGAATATGTTTACTGAATTTTAGATAGAAAGAGAAGGAGAAGGAGAGGAAGAGGGAAAGAGAGAGAGAGAGAGAAAAAAAAGACACTGATGTGAGAGAAAAGGATTAATCCATTGCCTCCTGTACACACTCAGACCTAATGAACCCACAATGTAGGTATTTGCCCTGACTGGGAATCAAACCTGAAACCTTTTGTTGTATGGGAAAAATAATCTGAGTTCATAAAGATCCAGTAAAATCTCAAAAATTTTTACCTAAACAAAACTATATCATACACTCTTAACAACAACAACAACAACAAAAATATCACTCACAGTCTTAGGAACAATTACACATAAATGACAAATTGCTTTGGGTAAAAATAAATATTAATTTATCATCTAAGTTACAATTCCTGAAGATCTCTGTATTGCACATGTTTGAAGATTATTTAATAACTGAAAAACCATAGTCCACGATTTCCTGAAAATCTTTTATTTTTTACCCTTAAATCATGCCACTTTTTCTAAAATTTTGAAACAAAAGAAATTTATAAATATAATCCAAACAATACATAAAATTAAATTGCAAGCCCTAAAATTGTGGGCTAAAATACTGTGTGTGTTTGTGTGTGTGTGTGTGTGCATGTGCACGCGTATGTGTGTAAAAGTTAACTTTTAAAAAATTATTCCAGGGAAAATACTCACCATTTTCTATGCAAAAATAATTATATTTGAATAGAACATTGGGGCTATCTAGTTAAAACTGCCTATGTAATAAAATGTAGTTCAAGAAATGGGTTTCTGGAAATTATTATCTGGTACACAATGCTACAACCTGTATTTCTCCAATTCTTTTCTTCACTGCATATAAAATTTATAAATTGGCATATACAATTTTGGGTAACATTAAAAGCTTTTATAACTCTCCTTTAATTTATTATATACCTTGCCCCATGTCTCAAACGAAGATTATGTGAGAGGAAAGTCATACAAAAAGTCACCAACAAAATCGAGGAGCAAAATAGGACTCAAGCCTAGTGATAACTTCACCTAATTGAAAAATGCCTCAAAAAATATTTATGGATAAACAGAAAATGTAGTTGTACCATTTAGGAAGTGGATAGATGGGTACCTACTGTAAAATTATTTCAAATTTTATTTACATTAAAATTCTCATATTATAATGTTGAAAACAAAAGAAACGAGTTAATGAACTTTATCAGGTCATTTAACTTTATGCAATATAAGGATATCAATATTAACTTCAGTGTTTCTCACTTTTTTAAAAAACATGAGATGTTAAAACAATAAAGGAAGAAAATCTTTCAACCAGCACGTCCTCTTTCTACCTCATAAATTATACTTAAAAATCTATTCTGAGACAAGTACTTGGAAAACCAACTGGAAACCTTCACACACACACACACACACACACACACACACACACACACACACACTTTAGGTTGAGACATTCCAGATATAGCCCATTAAATTCTCTGACCCAAATCTAAAAAAGCAAAACTTGTTTAAACAATGACTCTGTTTCTATTGCTGAAAATTAATGAGTCAACCATGTGAATACGTCTACTGGAAAAATACAGTAATGCTACTTTTGAAAACACACTATATACTCTATCCCTAAACTAAAAGACATTCACATAAAACTGTTTTAATTGATTAATAAACTAAATATTTAGTGAGTTGCAATTTTTAGAAATTGAAAAAGGAAGGTGATATGGCATAATTTCTGAAATGTAAGCACCTTTTATTGAAATGTGCAAAGTTAAAAGTACTTTTCCCAATTTTAAGTAGTTGTTTTTAAATATCATGCTTGAATAATGGGAAGACTAACAGAATAGATTAAGAAATGTATTTCTTATATAGAGATACAAAAAACTGTGCCTTATAGAATATCCACCTTAAAAGAGATGATAAAATTAAACTTTTATTTGTTTTTAAGTGAAACTGTCTCGCGGATGTTCTGTGGGGATACTGCATGGTAGGGAACACTAGAATATTACCACAAGAGTCCAAAAGGATACTTGTAAAGCTGAAAGCAAGAAACCAAAGAGCAGAGAATTAGGGAAAATAAAAGATAGGCTTAACTTGACCCTGCTACTTGAAATTAGTAAGATTTTACACCTTAAAGACTATAGATTACTGGGGTTAAAAAAAAAATGTGATCAAAGTTTGAATTAGAGTTTTCTACCAATTTACAGAGGACAAAAACTTTGTCAGTAACACTAGTTTACTTTAGATATTCATAATGCCATCAACACTTTGGTACAGAATGGTGGCGGTATTAACAAACAGGCTCTTTCCAGAGAAATAAGAAATTATTATTTTTTGAAAAGTAAATGTGTGAATTAAGCACTAGATACAGAGATGAATAAACTCCAAGAATACATTATGAAAAGTAAAGTGGACTCAACTGGAACCTAGAATGAGAAAACCTGGGTTCTAATTCTGGCTTTGCCTTAGACAAAGCACATCTCTTTGTAGCTACTTTTACTTTTTGAAAAATGAGTCATTCTGTCTGAATGTTCTCAAAAAGCATTTCTGCATATAAAATTGCAGGTTTCTATGGCACTTATAATGTATGACCAACATGCTGCTTATTTCTACACAGAAGATACCGTATTTTCCGGTGTATAAGACGACCCCCTAATTTTACAGTTACAACATAGGTTTAGGCCTATGTTCGCTGTATAAGACTAACCCCCACTTCCGAGGAAACACCAGTTCTTTTTTTAATAGACCGCCTCTCTGACTGGCCAATCTGAGCAGGCTTTTTACTAGAACACAGTGTAGCTTCCGGTACAGAACATGTACACTGTGTTCTAGTAAAAAGCCTGCTCAGATTGGCCAGAGTCAGAGAGGCAGTCTATTAAAAAAAGAACTGGTGTTGCCTCGGAAGTGGGGGGTTGTCTTATACAGCGAACATAGGCCTAAACCTGTGTTTTAACTGTAAAATTAGGGGGTCGTCCTATACGCCGGAAAATACGTTATATAAGGATATAGAGTTGATAATAGGAAAAACAAAGGACTGGAATCAAATGGAGGGGAAATGGGATATTCCTGATATGTTCAAATCCAGCTATTAATAAAAATAATTCTTGGGTAGTTTTAAGCAAAGGAAATTTAAACAGAAGTAAAAGAACAAAAAAGAGTTAACATATGTGTCATTTCTATATACGTTTTTTTAGTCTAGAAAAATATGAGGATTCAGGGAGTAAGTAGATATTGCCTTTAACAAGATATCCCCAAATAGAACCTATACTAATGTTTTGTTCTTTATAAAAGAAATTTAAATACTCTCCAATAATTCTACTCAAAGACTCTCCAAGAAAAAGGAGACATAAAAGAGAGGCAAATATAATCACATGTGAGGACTGAATTTGTGAGTAAAAGGCTATTCAATGTTCAGATGTTTTAATTACTTAGAGAAGTTAAAAGGGTAGTAATAAAAGCACAGCTTCATAAGAACTGTGTTTTAACCTTATTTTGCAATAGACAAAGTTATTAAAACTTGTATTATGTAAGCAGAACTATTATTTCTTTATGAATAAAAGTTAAAAATAGAAATGGATTCTGTTTTTGTGAAATTGAAAGCTTATAAAGGTCTGGGTACACTTTATTAAGAAAAAGAATATAATATTAAATGTGCAAAATTAGTTACAAATACAAATATTTATTTTTAATCAGAATGTAAATTACAACACATCACAGATACTGTATAACTCTAACAAATACCAAAACATCCTATATTGCGCCCAAAATGGCATAATATATTGAGTTACCTTTTTCCCTTTATTTTTACTTTTTGGCTGAGTATAGAGAGATAATTGATTTTCCTTTCTCATGGAAATCGTTATTGCAAGTTTCTTTCAACTCCACAATCTGTAGGTAGTAATGCGTGTCAATTGTTAGGATTCTGTCAAACTTGGTAAAACAGCTCTCAAGCTTCTATTCCAAAGAAGCTCTTGTTATTCAGATGAATTCTCCCCCGAGTAGCACTGGCTCCACACATTTCAATCCCTGTTCCTCCTCTACTGCCCACATATATGCAGAGCCAGGCACCACGGTCCATGTGAATAACTCTCTACCACCTTTGGCCTGAACTTTTGTATAATGAAGGGAAATGATCTGGAGGGGGAATCAGAATGGAGAGTGAGGCCAGTGTTCACTAATTGTGATTAAAATGTCTTCCTATCGCAAATTTTACAAAATTATAAGGTTAAGTGAATCCATTGCTAGGATTCCTCCCAAGTATTTGAAATAAAGTAGTCTCTACATTCTAGTCTCAAAATCAGCCTGCCTCTTGAAACTAGTGGCTTTAGGTAAAAAAAAAAAAAAAAAAAAAAAAAAAAAAATGTAGAAAGAAGAAAAAACTAATTAGAGCCAGAGAAAGGTAAATCTGAAGGGCAATGGGTTTGCTCAGCTGGATCCATAATTATATATTTTGGCATTCTATTTTCTTTCTGTAACTCCAAGGAACACAAGTAACAAAAAATAAAATCAGGTAAGCATTACTTATATTTAAAGGTATATTTGGGACCAGCTGGCATGGCTCAGTGATTGAGCATTGACCTATGAGCCAGGAGATCATGGTTCAATTCCTGCTCAGAGCAAATGTCCAGGTTGTGGGCTCATCCTAGTACAGGGTGCGCAGCAGGCAGCCAGTCAGTGATTCTCTGTCATCACTGATGTTTCCATCTCTTTCTCCCTCTCCCTTATCCTCTAAAAAAAGTATATTTGGAACTGTATATTCTCATCAAACAAGGAAAAAATAAAAAAATGAATACTCCAAGAATCTCTGGGTTTATCATGCCTATTTGCAATTACTATCTATGGTGAGCTGCATAGAGCTCTCACTCCCATTGAAGTGACCTTATGGCCCTAACCGGTTTGGCTCAGTGAATAGATTGGTGGCCTGTGGACTGGGGCGGGGGTGGGGGGAGGTGTGTGGAGATACCAGGTTCAATTCTGGTCTAGAGCATGTACCTTGGTTGTGGGCACATTCCCAGTTTGGGGTGTGCAGGGGGCAGCTGATCAATGTTTCTCTCTCTTTGATATTTCTCTCTATCCCTCTCCCTTCCTCTCTGTAAAAAATCAATAAAATATATTAAAAATAAATAAAGTGACCTTATGGAATGAGGATTTTTGTGATTTTATTAAGGCAAGGCTCAAGGTAAGACCATGGTGGATAAGGGTGGCACTTAATCCAATGAGTATGTCCTCATAAGAAAGAACAAAGTAGACACACAGACATAGGGAATAAGATGATGTGATGATGTCATCAGAGACTGGAGTGAATTGTCTACAAGCCAGTTATGTCAATGATTGCAAGCAACCAACAGAAAGAAGAAGGAAAGCATGAGTCAATTTATATCTGATAGTCTCCAGAGTAGCCAGTCCTTCCAATACCCAAATGTGGGACTTCTGGCCCCCAGACTGTGAGAGAATACAGTTCTGTTGTGTTAAGCCACCTAGTTTGTGGTGATTTATTATGGCAGCACCAGGAAACCAATATAGTATCTCTACATGGAAACATACCCCAAATGGTTACCATGACATTGGATTTGTATGTTTATATGTATACCAAAAGACCCAGGCCTTAAAGGGGATCCTATCCAATTACTGCAAAAACATTTTCACAGAGGACTGCCATGCCCCAGATTGAGTTTCTGCCGTCACTCTAAAGCCTAGAGTGTGTTAAATGTTCAAGCGACTTAGATATCGAAAGGGAAAATAAATGATGTGCTATTTCTGGGAAAAGCTAATAATTCTACACAATGAGTTCCTTTTCTGTGAGCAATACTATAAAAACATTATAACAAAATGTTATGCCTGATTTGATATATTCTCTAATTTCCAAAATATTTTAATGTCCCGATCTTGGAGAGAGAAACCAATAAATGTAGTACTTGACTGCCTGAACCACCTCATCTTTCTTTTACACACACACACACACACACACACACACACACACACTAGGATCAGACCCCTGCCCTTCAATCACTTGCAATTTAATGGATAAGGCCTTATATAGATTACACACAGTTTCTGTGGATCTCAGCGCCATACATGTATATGCATGCATCATGGAAACACGGCAGAGATGAATAAACAAACACAAAACAATAACTTACACCATATATATAAATAATTGTATTTTGTCACATTCTCTATGCTTATTTTGTGTTTCACTATGTGAACTGTACCTTGATAATCACTTCTGAGATGGCCCTGTAATTGTTAAATATTTTTATAGGTAATAAATAGCTACAGCTTGTCCACACTTCTAAATGTCAAGGTCCCACAATGCAGCATGCCCATTTTGTGCAACTTTTTCTTTGCTCACAATGCCTGGCCCAGTGCTTGTCATGTCTTAGACAATGTCAGATGCTTACTATCTTGAGGTGTATTTTTTACCAATGATGTTGATCTCCCCACAGAAAGGCATTCAGTCTCAGAATCCCTTCAACAGTAAATATCTACAGAGTAATCTGAGAATATGTGCATTTATGTTAGTTTAAAATTCAACTCAATGCAGTTTGTTTATATAGGGTTTTATAACTGTGCTGATGGTTTTTATATTCAGCAAGAAAAAACTCTCATTGGTCATATTTAATGGAGCTGGTGGAAGGCCAAGAAATAGCTCTTCATTAACATATACTGGGTAATTACCAAAGGCACATGGACACATCTCATTTCTGCCCTGCCATTATGCTCACTGGCCTGGAAAATGGGATTGGGCCAAGTGGAACTGACCCAAGCACATGCCCTGTGTATTCCTGGAAGGAGAGTCACACATTTGCTTTATAGACAAGGAGTCCATGTACCTTAGCGACTCTCCCACAGACAGTTTCCAGAGCCCCTTGTCAAAATGACCAAGACATTGTCATTCCTCTTAAAAATATCATGATCATGTTAATAACATCATGGTAACAGGAGAATGTGTTTAAGTTATTATACCCATAATACCCTAAAAAAGGAACCAGCTCTCTTTCACGCTACATTTTATGCATGAATGAGGTAAATAAAAGAACTGAATATTATGTATAAAACTTTTCATTCAAATCTTTTAAAATAAAAATAATACATAACAGAAAAGCAGCCACCATAAATCACCTTGTGATTGAACAATAAAAAGGTGTCTACAGGCTCCTGATAAACGTGTTGCCTCAAATAAACTAAGTCCAGGTGGCTGTTGGTATGGTCCCTTCATCATGTTTCCACTTAGTGAGACAAGTGGGACTGACTGGACTATTGTTGGCGGTCCCCTGCTGGCCTCGCTTTCCCTGAGTGGCCCCTGCTGGGAGGTTCCACATAGATGGATTCTAGCATGAAGTTCAACAAGCACAGGGGAAATAGGTGTTCTCGCTTATTCATTCTGTTAACACATGGTCAGAGCTCAGCACAGTCAATTTAAGGCAGGAAAATAAATCAATAGGACCAAACCCCTGTCCTTCAAACACTCAATGTAATGGATAAGGCCTTATATAGATTACACATAGTTTCTGTGGATCTCAGTGCCATACATGTATCTGCATGCATCATGGAAACATGGCAGAGATGAATACACGAACAAAGAAACACAAAACAATCATTTACACCATTGGAAAGATCACTGCTATCAAGGAGGGGAACTACAGTTGGCTTTTCAGCAAAGAGTGGGAGACATGGACCATCCACCAAGTCAAAAATCTGCACGTACCTTAAGTAGGCCCTGGGCATATGCAAATTCTCAGTCTCAGGTATAAAATATTATTATATACAAGAGGCCCAGAGCATGAAAATTCGGAAAGGGTCCCTGAGCTCAGCCTGTGCCCTCTTACAGTCCAGGACCCCTAGGGGGATGGCCACCTGCCAGCTTAGGCCCACTTCCCAGGGGATCAGGCCTAAGCTAGCAGTCAGACATCCCTCTGGCAGCCCTGTAGCCCTCAGGGGGAGCAGGCCTAAGTCCTCAGTTGGGCATCCTTAGCAGGAGAACCTCCCACCATCCCAGCTGTGCCCACGGCTGTCATCCAGGCTTGTGGCTGAGTGGAGCTTCCCTGTGTGAGCCCACTGACCACCAGGGGTCAGCTTCTGCTTTGAGTGTCTTCCCCCTAGTGGTCAGTGCACGTCATAGTGACTGGTTGTTCCTGGTTGTTCATCATTAGGGTCTATTTGCATTATATCCTTTTATTATATAGGCTAGCTATCTGATATGATATATCCAATGCTCACTTTTCTTTTTTCTTTTTTTTTTAATTTTAAGAGACACATGCATTTTTTATAAACTTTATATTTTAGAGCACTTTTAGGTTTACAGCAAATTGAACAGACAGTCTAGAGAGTTCCCACACATGTCCTGCCCCCACACATGGACACCTTTCCCACAATCAACTTGCCACACAAATTCGTATATTTGTTACAACTGATGAACCTACAATGACACATAATCACCAGGTTCACAGTTTACATTACAGTTTACTCTGGGTTTGTATATCCAATGCATTTTGATAAAATGTACAAGGACATGTACCCACCATGTTGCATAATTCAGAACATGTCCACTGCTCTAAAACATTTAAAGTCATCTAGATTTCAGTCTCTCTTTCTGTAAGCTCACTATTTGGTGTATAGAAATGCCATAGATTTCTTAGTGTTAGTTTTGTACCCTGCTACATTGCCGGATTCATTTATTAAGTTTAATAATGTTTGATGGAGTCTTTACGGTTTTCTATGTACCGTATCATGTCATCTGAGAATAATGAGTTTTATGTCTTCTTTTCCAATTTTGATACCTTTTATTTCCTCTTCCTGCCTAACTGCAATGCTCACATTTAAAACATTGCTTTCTACTATACAATAATATTCAAATGAATAGGTATAAACCTATTGATAACATCATTTTTTGAGGAAATGCAACTAGAAAAGCTCCGTGACCTAGTACCATAGCATAGTCACATCAATTTATTCTTGTAAGATTACAGGTTCCAGGATTTTAAGGAGAAACTGTTACCATGAATGCCAAGGAGCTCAGGGAGTCTCCCCATTGCCCAGATCACATGGGGGGGGGGGGGTTCTTACGCTGAGCACTCCAAAGCCTGAAAGATAAATGCAGCCCTTCCCTCCCTGTCTCTATGAGAACCAGGGACTTGAGCAGGAAGTGGGGATAGACTTTGAGACAAGCCCACCCTTCTCGCAGGGCCTACCACCTGCATAGTCCTCTTTCCTTTTGCACCAGAAAAAAATACAAACAAAAAAACAAAAGAAACGCCTTTATTATTGTATATTTCAGAGTTATGTGCAGTGAAGCATGGGTTTTCCTTGCTTTCACCTTTTAAGCACCAGACCATAGTAAGACATAAAGAGTTGGTTTCTGCATGTTGGTTCCTCCCTTTTAGGAAGGAAATTCAAGCAGTCAAGCTGGCTTCATGATCTCTCACACTAGCTTGGATGATCAAGCATGGGATTTCCCACTCCTGTTTACGCCAAAAGGTCTCTGTGCAGAAAGCTCAGCCCTGAGTTCTTGTGCAATGAGAATGCTTCTGCTGCTCCAAGCAGAGGGTCCCCGCACAAGAGTTAGCCAATTGAAACAGTTCCCCCTCATACAGTATTTTTAAAAGACCATGACAAATGCTTTAGCTTTCAAAACAGCTTAATAATTTGTTTCCTTATTCTCACTTTAAAACCCTACTCCATATCAAGTGTGATTCAGATCTACAAGCATAGTCACTTTTCTGCTAGGAAGACTAGTGCCCAGCGATAATATAAATACATCATCAATAATCGTAGAAATTCTAAAAAAAAAAAAAAAAAAAAAAAATCTTGTAAGTTAAGAGATTATATATATATATATATATATATATATATATATATATATATATATTTAAGAATTTCTAGCAGCTGTGTGTTGCTGCAGGTTGCCCAGGACCAAACCAGAGAGGGTTGGAACTGCATCACCACCATTTGTCCACCATCCAGAACTGAAATATCATGGCTGACATGTACACATAAGGAACTGTTTGGCATTGAAATTGGGACTCAAAAGAACTGTTGGCCCAGAAAGAAACTCACTACAGACTGATTCATTTGCCTCTCAGCATAACCATTATTGCTTGTCTCATTTTCAGTTCTTATATGTGTATTTCTAGTATCACATGATCTCACTCATCTAGGGGAAATGATGAACAACATAGACTGATGGACAAGACCAGACCCGGAGACAGGGAAGTATCGAGCAGACTGTCGGACCTCAGAGGGAAGGTAGAGGAGGGTGGGGATAAGGGGGAGAGATCAACCAAAGAACTTGTGTGCATGCATATGACCCTAACCAGCGGTCAGGGACAACAGGGGGGTGGGGGCATGCATGGGGAGGAGTTTGGGATGGGAATAGGGGGGATGAGGACAAATATGTGATACCTTTAATCAATAAAGTAATTTTTTAAAAAGCAAAACATAAAAATTATAATCTGAGTTGGTAGCAGCATATCCACTCTTAGTGTTTACATTTGATAATGGTAAAGCAGAGCATGCGTGTCCTAAGAAACACATCTGCAGGTCCTATCCTAAGCAGCGTCCTTGCCAGACACAGGAAGGGAGACAGGAAGTCCACCCTGTAGGCCTAGCGTCTCTAAAGTTCCTTTAATGTCTGTCTACCTATGAGTTTCAGTTCCTCTCCTCCGGCTCAGAGACAACACCATCCTCTGAGCCTCCTTCAGCACAAAAACCATAATACGTAGACCCCAGAGCTTATTAATATAATTTAATAATAAAAAAAAGCAGGAAAGGGAGGCTGGAAAATGGATTTGCAAAATATACCCCATGATGCAGAAAAATGCTTCTCTGCGGCAGCTTCAAACCAACAGGCTGCATCTGATCCGTCCGTTACTCTGTCTCTGGGAATCCGTTTGAGAGGAGGTGGTAAATGATCAAACACACGGTAACTATGAAGCCGGCCGAGAGTCCCATGGGGATCTTGCATGCATCAAAGTCTTCACTTCTCCATGTCCTCCGTGTCACTGTGACCACTGAAGCGACAGACAGCACAGAGCACACAGAGAGCCGCGCTGCTAAAGGGTCCTGCAGGCCCGGGCTGGCCCTCCAATGCAAAAGCAATTTTCCTCGTGAACTCCAGCAGCCTTTGAGAGAATGCCAGTTCAAACCTAATCAGAGCGGGCTTTAGGAGACTGAGGGCCTCTGTGATTGCATACACCCCTCGTTCTACTCTCTCTTTCCTCCTCTCTTTGCCCTGAGCCTTAGGCCTCCCATGGATTCCTTGCTTTATTTCTTTTCTTTCTTTTTTTTTCTTCCTAAAATGAACACGAGGAAGAAAGGTATTGTTATGTGAGACCTTAAAGGATATGTGTGGCCCATAACCTTTTCTTTAAGACTCAGAGATAACCATCCAAAGTGGACCCCTTTCCATCAGAGTTCTGTCTTGAGGAAGAAAAGCTTCCCTTTTCGATGGAAACTAAATCTACAAGGAGAGTCTCCACCAAAAATCAAACCAGAACCCTGATCCCCAAAGAGAGCCTGGGCAGCAGTTTTGGGGGGACCTTGCTGGTTCTTTCCTGGACCTTTCTGAGTGGGCTCTCCCTTCTGGTTTCATAAAGTGACATCTGAAGGCAAAAGTCACCATGGAGACTGCCCGTCCCTCACTGCTGCTGCTGAAAACGTCCTTCCAGTGAATGGTGTGCCCTTCCTCACAAGGAGATCATCCCACCAATGAATGAAGTGCTGGGAAGAAAAGAAAACAACCCTCATATTTCAACTGAGGAGTGAAACTGGTGGCACGATTATTATTATTTCTCCAGGCTGACAAAGTATTTAAAATTAAGACAATGTCTGCCAACTAAAGTCAACCTATGTAAAAACTGGATAGAGTGTCAGCCTGCAGACTGGAAGGTCCCGAGTTTGATTCCGGACAAGGGCATGTACCTTGGTTGCAGGCACATCCCCAATAGGGGGTGTGCAGGAGGCAGCTGATTGATGTTTCTCTCTCATCAATGTTGCTAACTTTTTCTCCCTCTCCCTTCCTCTCTGTAAAAAAATCAATAAAAATATATTAAAAATAACTGATCTAGGCACCCCATGGATGGGTATGGAACTCAAGATGGTTATGATATATGTAAATTATCAGATATAAAACATTAACCAGAGCAAATGCATAATGATATCCTTAAATTATAAAAACATAGGCCCAAATAATTCCCAGATAGTTTCTTTAATTTTAATTGTCAAAAGTTGCATTTCTTTAAACATCGCATACCTCTATTTTCATCATGAAAAAATGTCCTTAGTAAAAACAAAAGAATGAAAGGTCATATTTAATTTTGTTCACACAGTAGCAGATATCATCCCCAGGATGTTAATTTTGAATTATTTCTGTCAAACATAATGAAAAGAACCTATACTAATATATAAAATGTTGTACCTAATATTAACCTGAAATTTGGGGCATTGAAATCTACAATACATTTAGCAGATAAACAAATGTCTAAATATTCATTGTAGATAATTAAATGCTAGTCACAACTATTCTAAATTATAGCTGTACACACACAGAGTGTAAAAAGCCAAAATATTACGCAACACCAAATTCGCTTGCCTCCTGTTCAGCAAGCCTTAATCAAATGGGAAAAGCTAAGGAGAAGATTTGCTTGTGAACATGCATTTCAATAAACCATAATGTTTGTGAAATCAGAACATGGAAACAGAGAATATCAATAAAAAGAAAATAATCCCCCATGAAAATCACCCACTTACAATTTTTTCAAGTGCAAGTTTAGGGACTATTACTGCATAGGGATGCATAATAACAGAGGCAAGCTCATAGGTAAAAAAAAAAAAAAAAAAAAAAAAGATCTCAGATTTTTACATACACGTTAAAACAAAAATAAATCCTCAGTAACACGTTTGAATACGTGCAGGTTGCTGGTTTACCTTAGCTTATTTCAATGTGTACATTTTAGGTGACAGCCTTAGTAGACAAATTTAGTAGATTTGAATGTTTTCAGTAAGAATGCCAAAAAACGCACTCCTCCCTCCAAAGAAAACACAGCATTTTCATTTCTAAAACTCGCGCCATTAGATCTGGCACGAGGGAATAATTATATAGTCCACTAGCAATTTAATTGTCATTTTATGGAACTGTTAGTGAATCAGGGATATATTTTAGGATAACCGTGTAAAGATACAGAGTAATCATTATTTACAATCATCTGAATAGCAACAGTGGGTTATGCCCAATTTAAACAAATCATTGCCTCAGAGAGGGCTTAACCATCACTATCATACTAACTGTCAGATGCAATTTTCCAGTGAGCATGCTCTAGATGAGAATGGGATCCATAAATGTGTGTCTCACATGAACATTGAGAGTTAACATGTCTGCCTGTGGGCACCAGAAAGTGTGCCTGAGCTTATCATTCAGCCAAGGAATTTCACTGTAATTCTCAGTGCAGTTTCCTGAAATTTGCAATAAAAGAAATCGTTTTGATTGTGCTTCCATTTTTGACCCTCCAAGATGATGAAGAATATATATTTTCAGAAAAATTGGATGAAACTTAATATCAGAAAAATTAAGATCTCATTGGGAATGAAAGTCCTGCAAAACTCTGTTGCTTTTTGAGACATTAGTTTTACTATTATAAATGACGTAACCACATACGTTGGTACATTATAGCTTCAGCATTATTAAAATGCCTGATGAGTTAATACCTGTTTAAGGAATTAAAAGATGAAGGTGATCTGATCATTAGCAATACCTCCTCTTTTTCATTGCTCCTTTTTTTTTTTCCATGCTTATATATACAAGGAACATTCATGTTGGTAGGAAATAAAGTATTATTTTTTTTATTTGGAATTTTTCTAAATTGAATACAGTAATTTAATCTACAACTTTCAGAATGGCTTTTTGAAAATGATTCCAAAAGTTAACAAAATTTTATTTTATGGTTAAAAATTTAAAGATTTCTCAAAGTATTTTTAATATTACTTACATATTAAGATTAATTTTCCAAAATCATAAAGTACACTCATACTTGCAGTGACTGAAAATATCACTATGAGATCTGCATTCCTTCTAGAATGTACTTTTAAAATTATCAGTACATCTGTCTTATCTTTAGTGCTATCTACAGTGTTTCCCCGAAAATAAGACATCCTCTGAAAATAAGACCTAACACATGGAAAGATAAGACATCACCTGAAAATAAGACCTAGAGCAACTTTGGGAGAGAAAATTAATACAAGACACTGTCTTATTTTGGGGGAAACTGGGTAGTTCTAATAAGCAAATGGAAATCATTGAGTCATTTCCCCTACACTTTTTCAGGTGAATTTTCTCATTATTCTTCATATAGAAAAACTAAGGTCATCTAGCAAACATAAAAAGTCCACTTCTTTCCTAAAAATTAAGAATAACTAAATCCCCATTAACTTTTTTTAAAGACCTATGCCTGAGGCAGAAATTTTGAATGTGAAAAGTACAACCTCACTTAGGTTTTATCATATTCAACCTCAGAATTCTCCAATACCCTTGATTTATCTACCTGTTCCTAAGGCAAATCTCAAGAGTATGACATTGATCCATACTCTGTCATACTCTGAGATTTGCCTTATACACAGGTAGATAAAACTTGGTTTGACATTTGGGAAATATATCCATGATTGACCACAGCCAACTTCTGTGATACATATCTGTCATCACTATGATTCCCACATTCCATTTTTCAAAAAGCTGAAGATACGTAACCATCCTTGGTAGAAAGGAAATACCTGGAAACCTTGAAGCCTTTGACCATAGTATTTCTTTATTCAAAAATGTTCTTCATGTCAAATTATGCCCATCATTTTATATATATCATGCTTCCTTTCCCACAAAGCTTTGTCTCTTTACCTCACTGAAATATTCTGTCCATTTTGAGAATTCTGGCAATATTTTATTCATATTATTGTCACACATATCAAGACTCTGTTTTATTATAATTAATTTATAAACAGCTTATTTTCTGAGGAAATGATAAACTCCTTGAGCAAAGGATCTTTTTTCACATTTGTGTTTCTCCTAATACAGAGCACAAGATATATGCGAGAAGAGATTTGGAAACACAAATACACATAATGCATTGTGAACTGGTGGTTTAAGTAGAGTCCAGATATAATGGCAAATGCCCTATAGCATTTACTATGAGTTAGCCAGTGATCCATGGGCTTTTACATTCTTTAAATGCTCTAAAAACTGCTTTAGCAGGTCAGTAACATTATTACTCATATTTTATTTTATTTAAAAAAATATATTCTATTGATTTTTTTTTAATAGAGAGGAAGAGAGAGGGATAGAGAGTCAGAAACATCTATAAGAGAGGAACATCAGCTGTTTCCTGCACACCTCCCACTGGGGATGTGCCCGCAACCAAGGTACATGCCCTTGACCAGATTCCAACCTGGGACCTTTCAGTCCATAGGCTGACACTCTATCCATTGAGCCAAAGTGATTATGGCTTATTACTCATATTTTAAAGATGTGGAAATGAAACACGAAGAAGGTAACTAGCTTGTTGGAGTTCATATACCTAGTAAATTGGGGGAGTACATTTAAATCTAAGAAATGTGGTATCATGGCCAATGTAATTAATAAAAATATAATTTTCTCTATTTCATCACAATCAAAATATTATCCCAAGTGTCTTGAGCTTGACTGATTGTATCCATTTATTTGCTCCATGGTGGAGAAGAGCCCCCTAGAACATAAGAGTCATTCAAAAAGAAACATTTATTTAAATTAAGAAAGAAAAAATTATACTGAAGATATGTTTCCTTATAAAAATCCAGAAAACAGAATTAAAAAAAAATAATCACAAATTTGAAATCTAGCTTAGGAAACTGTTTTTATTTCTAAATTCAACAGGAGACTATGCCGGCATGCCTGTGGAAAATAGATGGGGACTTTAGGCAGAAATAGATGAGGTAATTAAACACCCGTGTAGGACATATGGCCGAGAGATAGCTTCCCTCTGGAAACTAGTCATTCACCAAGGGAAGGGATGAAGGGAAGGAAGATCTCTGAGAATGTGCCCGTGGATTATGGCCAATCGCATAAATTAGAAGCTTTGATTCTTAAAAGTAAAGGGACCTGATAATTTTTACTACCTGTGATCATCCAGAGCCAAACTTTTCCCTGTGATCAGATAAGCAACTCCTTGGCCAGAGGAAAATCATTATAAAACTTAGAGGATTTCACCCTCATCTGATTATGATTTGAATCCTTTTTCAGGCATTTCACCCCTAATTTTTGTTTTCACTATTTGTTTAATTTAATTTCTTAGAAAAGCTATGTCATAAGCCATCTGATGACTTTGTAAATGCAAAGAGCCAATGTTGTGGAACAGACAGTCTAATGACATAGTGTTTAGTGTTCCCTAAAGCGGGAGACAGATGAAGAGAAACGGTGAACTGGCAACCTTAGCATAATTAAGACAAGGCTGAGTGCTTGCCATGGTGCCATTACATTAATCTCACATCAGTGGCACCTGGCTAAAATTTATGAGATATATAAAAGGGGCTTTTCCAACTGACCTTGATAAGGCAGGGTTATTTATCACGTGAGAGAATAGTCAGCAAGCGGGGGGAATGAGGTATATTAGACATAAGTTGGCAGAGAGATTTAAGGGCAGTGGGATGCATACACTTCCACTGAAAAGATCAAGAGAAATATTTCCAGGACTATGAACCTTAAGGAACCTTGATAAGTAAAACATAAAATCATCCATCATGTTAATAAGCAATATATATGGGAAGGGCCACTTGTATATGCCACGTTTTAAACTCATGACAGTTCATGGAATAAATGGGGTTTTGTGACCACAATGAATTCCCTATTATTTCCCCAAATAAGTAAGCAACACATATTCACTGTGAGTTCCTGAAGGGCACTATCTCGTTTTATTCACCACTGTATTTCTGGGTGGAACCTGGAATGCTTTGGTCACAATAGATCACCAAATATCACAGCTGACTGCTTCCGATTCTTTGATTTTCAATTCGCACATTCTCTCTACAGAGAGGTCTTTCTCAGTCATCCCATCAAAAGACTTCCCAGTACAGGAAAATATCTTTTGTATTGTCTCTATGCTCATCATTTGCTTTTTCCTCCCTAGACTCAAGGTCCCCTGTCTTTCCTGTTCACCTTTATAGGCCAACGGGATGCAATACCTAGCACAGGACACGGTAAGTGCTTAATAAATAAACTAGAGCTCAATGAATGAAGATTCCTGCAAGAATGGGCCTTCCTTCCCATGGCTGATGGCACCACCTTTGCTCCTGCCTGAGCCACCTTCTCGCCTTTGCTCTGGCTTAGAGCTGCCTTTCCACCTTCCCAAGCTTCCCAGAAGCCCAGAGCAGATGGGGCATGGCGATGATGCAAGCATCCTGCCTGTGTATGCAAATTAACCCATCTTTGTTGGTTAATTTGCATACTTGCTCCTGATTGGCTGGTGGACATCATGAAGGTATGGTCAATTTGCATCTTTCTCTTTTATTAGTGTATATGTCAAATGAATGAAAGAAGGGGCACTTATTAAATAAATTTTGGAGCTTAATAAACAGCAAAGGATGATTATTATACTCCAAAATATATTTTGAAAGATATATTTTTTTTCTTTTCAACCACTGTATTATCAGTAGTAACAATCTAATAAAGCCGATAATGGCAATTCTTCACCAAGGACTATGTGATATAATTAGTCTCACAGTAATCCATTTTCAACTGCTTATGTATTGCCTAAAATCACAGTCTCTTACAGCAGTTGCTGCTAGCATTCTTAAAAATGACAAACCTTCTCAGGCTGTATAGCCCCACTTTGTACTTCCAATATTTCAACAAGAAATATGGAGGGAAACAAAGAGGTTTGTCCTTTTTTGGGAATTTTGGTGTGCTACTGCCATATAAAAGGCACCACGTAAAACAGCGGTAGCCGCAATCCTTAGAAACTGCGATAGTGTAAGTGACAATTGGTTTCTGTTCCTGCGCCAAACAGAAAGCACAAGGATCCCTTATGTTTATTTTGTGAAGTGGACAATCTGAAATTTCTCTTTAACTTTGTAACATGTCGTTGAATTTATACTTTTCCCAAAATGAAGATGAATGGATAAAATATATCCTTATACAATGAAATCCCTTCCTCCCTTCCCCCCACACCCCCACACCCCTATCCTCACACACACCACACACACACACACACACACACACACCCTGCCCAGTGACGAGGAACACAGCACAGCCAGGGATTTCACACAGAAAACCCACAGTGGCTCAAGCAGACCCAACTTGGTTTTAGGCCACACCACCGCCAAATGGCTTTATATGTTTATTTTTATTTGTTTTCGTGTTATTAGTTTTGACTGGGGATTCATTGGCTTTGTACATTTAAATTCCTCTCTATCATTTCATATTTGATAATACTTCTATGCAAACGTTCAGACAAGCTTAAATCAGCAAATCACGAAAGACAGTTTTTCTGGTCCCTCACTATCCCTTAAAACTACAACATTTAACTTACCCACCTTTAGCAGCTGTTATTTTAGAAAGAAATTAGAAAAGCGATCTTTACTTTTAATAATCCCTAAATTAATACAATCAACATATCTATATTTGGACAAATATATTGATTTTCCTCACTTCCTTGCATAACTGGTCGCTTAAAACACCCAATTAACATTCATCCCCTCACAGAAAATTAATCCCTTATCATATTTGTTTGGATTCTGAAGCACCACTCTGGATCTATGTCAGAGGCACAGGAAATAAGGATACTTAGTGGATTATAAAGTTGTGGATGGTTTCCTTTGCATGTTCATTGGAGATTATGAAATGCACGCCTTTGTGAGCAAAGGGTTTTAAAATTAAGTATATCAAAGCAATTAAACTTTGCTCATTTTATTTAAATGTGTGTATATTTGAATGAAACACAACTTGATTGATTATTAAATAAGTATTTTATAAATGAAATATTTACAAATAAGTTGTGACATCAGAAGAGAATGGGGAAAATATGTAATACTTTCAATAATAAAGGGACTTAAAAATAAAAATAAATAAAAATTATATATATAAGGTATTCCAAAAAAAAAATGTCACTTTAACAACTGATAGCTCAATTGCTCTTTCTCTTCAGATCTATCCCAGTGGAATTATTAAAGCAGCCAAAGTGTGTATATATTTTTTGGGGGGATACCATGTATATATGTCTATATTGGTCAGGCTTACCCATATCAGTTGTATCACTTGCTCCAGCTCCCCATGTTCAGCTATTTGGGTCACTCTGTTCTGTTTTGTTTTTCAGTTCTTTGCCAGTTCTCTCCTGATAAGGCAGTCCATTATTTCTGGAAAAATTCTGTACTTAAAAGCCCTAGAGTCTCTGTGACACATTATGTGGTTCATTAAATGCCACAGAGCTTAAATTAGTATATCATTTTTCCATCATTTCCCAAACATCATATTTCCATCCATTTAAATTATGTGCTCATAGGTGTGACATAGTACAATTTTAGGCCTACTTACCTTTCAAAAGAGTAACAAGCCTAACTTGAGCAACTCTACTTCAATGTATTGGAACGTGTTATATAAAAATCAATTGTCGACTCTATCTTATGCCATTAAGTACATGATGAATTTACAAAACTAAATAAATTCAGTGTGAGACTGGGCATAAAAATATATTTAAATATAATTTAACATCATACCTGACATTGCAATGTGATCATATAGAAATTACTGTTAAGAAAATGCCCAAACTCTCAGGTTATTATAATGTTCTCTGACAGTCGATGAACACTTCTGAAGTGGACAATTCTCCTATTAGGACTATGTCACATAATGTGATGATGTTCGTGTGAAAGATTATCCTGGCAGGCCTCTAGCAGCGATTGATTTTCCCCACCCCCTCATTGTATCGGTAAGGAAAAGGAAATCCAGAAAGCTAAGAGGATTGTAAACTTGGGGACAGTGACCCAGTTGTAGAGCTGGGACAAACACCAACTACTAGTCACAGTTGTTATTCACAATGAGGCAAAAACAGCTCTTTGAACTCCTGAAAACACCTTTCCCCCCATCTCTCTCAATCATCACCACATCCTGTGATGTGGAATCATCAGCCTAACTTATTATGGGAGGACACAGCTCTGGGTGATATTTTGACTGGTATGAAGGTACATACATACCTGGAATCTGTTTATCACATGCATTTCAGACACATTTCAAGCAAGTAAGAGGGAATTACATATTTGTATTCATTGTGGACAAAAGTAACGGAATATATTGTGTGCCTCTCCATGTGTGTTTTCCCAACTTGGCTAACTTCTCTAATCGTTAGAGTCACTTGAGATCTTTCTGGCTCTGCCCCAGCCCCACTGAATCCGAATCCCCAGGGAAGGCGCCTGGGAACTTGTATGGTTAAGTGGCTCCCTGGGTGATTCTGGGAATTAGCCAACTTTTAGAAACCCTGGAGAGAGTATGGCAAGTTCAGAGGGTCCTACCTGGTAAGTTTGGAATGTTTCAAAGCAACACACACCTATGATAAAACTGTCCCGGTCTAGTTTCTCTCTTTCACAAACAAGCAAGATAGATGTCTTTGTCACAAGTGGGTAGACAAACTGCCAAGGACCACCTATATTTCTGGGTCAGAGACAGATTGGAACTCCACCAGAGAGAGACTTGGCAGTGGCACTTGGTCTATTTCCATGGCAGGGACAAAACAATGCTAATCTTACTGATCTTTTCATTACAGAATAAAGCAATCTCAGGGCATTAACTGCTGACAGTAGATTTCACGGATTAGCCAAACCACAAACAACCTAGAACGTGTTCACAGAACAATGGTTTGATTGGTAGCAGGGGATACAAAAAGAAAGCACTCGGTCTGACTAACTGTTGGCGTTTAATTACTCAATATAACATTTGCCACACAAAATTCCATGTGCCGATGGCATAGCAACAGTGGCTCACAAATGCTTCGAGATTCTCCATTATATCATGTAACGTGAACAGTGCTCAACAGATTCCAAAGCACTTGCACACGCATGAGTCTACTTTATCTTTACAATAGAGCTGTGAAGTAGAAAGGCATTCTCAACACTTTGAAAGGATTATTATAATTAAAACGTATTCTTAGCAGAATACAAATATATCTGATTTACTTTGGGTTTTATGCAAAACAATCTATATCTCCCCACCTTACACTGTGAAAGCAATTTTAAGTTCTAAACGATTCATTAAATTCCTTTTTTTTTAATGAAAATGATCGATGCAACGCTAATTTAAATGCTGAATTTGAGACTTAAAAAGTAAGTGCATCAAGTAATCAAGCTTTACTACTTTAAATCTCAGGCTTATAGACCCTCGTTTATTTCATCAGAAAGGGTTTGTCGGTATACCGAAGGCTAGATGCTTTCCCCTATATGACAACACTGCTGAAAAAAATGGTGACTGTCATAAGATAGGACAATGAAGGGCTTGTTTGTGAAAAATTGAATTTCTAAACTAATGTTATATTTGTCCACATGCAAATTAAAACTCAAATCCAAAGTTGTTCTCTATTTTTATAGTTGATAAGTAATTTGACACTTCATCCTTCCTTACTAAAGCCTTGAACTTTCAACTTCGTCTCAGCATTATTACTCTTTCTGTTAGGACTTCAAAGATAACCTTCAGCAAACTTTTTCTGGATAAAAAGTGAGCAAAGCTAAGAACATTACTATGAAAAGAGAATTCTGGTGAATGAAAATATCCAGAGACCAATGACAACAAAGAACTGTTTTGACACACAATCACTTATCGATGTTATTTTCCAACTTAATGTTATCAACAGGTTCAGATAACAATATAAGTTTTTTTCTCATGGGAGAAACTCCATCTGAGCTTCTAATTAAATGACTTTGTATGGTTCCTTTTCTTCTCTGCACAAAAGGTCTTTTTTCCCCATCCATTCTTGCTCTCTTTCTTTCTCTGGGATACTGTTTACTTCCAAGCTGCCTCTGAACTCTCTGCCTAATTAGCTCTTGATAGATCCGCTGCCCTGTTTCCACAAACACTTAGTGCTGCCGCCAGCCCCATTTACATTACAGCATGTGGCAGCTCCTTCCACCAGGCTAATTCTGTCTGAGGAAATGTAGATCCCATTAAACAGTCACCTGTTACACTCTGGCATGTTCTCTCCAAAGCCTCTGTATTGCAGGAGGTCCGACTGACAAAAGATTTCTGAGGCATTTCCATTTGTGGTCTATTTCAATTATTCAGTCTGCTTGAAGCTTAGGCAGCTTTGCCAAGAAAGTATTGGACAAAGTATTTGAGTATATTTCAACATGTATATTCTATAGCATTATATATATATATATATATATATATATATATATATATATATCCTGTATATTCCATAGCATGATCAAATTATATATATATATATTTATTTATATATTTATATATATATTTATATATATATTTATTTATATATATATATATATATATATATATATATATATATATATATATTGCTGTCTTCGGAGGAAAATTTTACTTATACCTAAACCAAATGTTAAATATGTATTCTGCCTCCTTTGTTGCCCTCCCCCCTGGTGCCCTGACGACATTACTTACAAAAGATTGCATATAAGGCCTATACAGTTATCAGGATGGCTGTCAGAGAGATCCCCCTGGAAAAAGGGCTTCTGGAATACTGAGGAACTATACAGAATTCCAATAAGCATCTCTGTTTGCTGATGGGTGTGAGGCAGCATCCTGAGATACAACCCAGACAATATGAGCAGATATTGGATTCAGAGACAAACGGATTCCTCTTATAACGTGAATGCCATTGCATAGCCCTAACCCAAAGAAGCGAGGCGTAAGAGACCATGAGGGTTACTCACATTTATATCAAAACACTCAATAAGAGCTGTGCCCGGGACTGGTATCTCTACGTGAGGATTCGGTGGAGACTTTCCCCAAAGCTGAGTGAATCTTCAACACTATGGTCACGTAATCGTGTGGTTTAAGGTAAGAGTGAGAATGGCTTTCTTTCCATTTCCTCCTGGTAATAAACTCAGAAAGACACCCATGAAGTGCAAACCCTCACACACAAAATTATTTCTCACCCCTGCAGGCTTGTCAGAGCCAATATTTCAGTAAAGCACAGGTTGCTGAAGGGGACTGTGATTTTTTTTCCCTGCTGTGAGTCTCTGAGGAAAACAAACATTCCAAGAGAGACTAGAGCCAAGATTGTTAATAACTTCACATAGCTTTTTTGCCATGAACGAAAAAATCCAGGAGAAGACTGAATAGGTGATGGGTTAGGCATTAAGCCACAGCTATTCGTGGAGGAATGAAATATGTATGGTTTCAAATACTAGTTATAGAGTCAATCTGAATAAAAAATAAAAAATCGAAGTGATTTTGACAAATATATCGAATCACTCTTAACAGACTTAAACCTTGCTACAACGAACATATAAAGAAAAACCAGTTAAGTATTTAAACTGCATGGCTTATGTTATTTTAAGAACATAAAACAATTACAGAATGATTATCAGAAATGGGTTTACACTCTAAAAGTTTGCACCAATACCCAACCATACTTGTGATAGACAACTTTTAAGGTAGATATTACCTAAATCTAAACTTCCAAAGTAGCCAAGAAGGTGGGTAAAAACAATTTTCCTAGATGGTAGGATCATTCTTTCTCTCTCCAGAGGTTTATATTTGGGTTACTGTGCTTGATTAGATATTACATATATGTTTGACATGATTACTTCTTTCTGCCCATTACATAGAATTAAAAATATTTTTATTCAGCTTCCATAGAGGGAACTAATGGATTCCAGTTGGTCCTTTTGGATGCTCCCTCGTGGTCACTCCAAATTTAGCTGAGACCAAATTTCAAAGAGAAAGGTCTGTGGTGGATTGGTGGTTCTTGTTCCCAAAGCGAGCAACGAGGAGTATTACCTTGGATCTTCTTGCTTACTAAAGTTTTTCTAAAATATTAACATTATTATTGTTCAATATGACTAACTTAAAAAGAAGTTATTTTTAAAAGCTGTGAAAGTATTTTAAGTGGACCAAGGGAAAACATAGGTGATCCACAATAAGCAAATTGAAGGAAGTTGAAAGTCACTGAACACATGAAAGTTTCCTTGTATGTTTCTGTACAACCTATAACATTTACATGAGTGACTTTAGGAGTTTTTCTGTAATAGTTGTATGTTATAATAGGTCAAAACCATCTGTATGTCTAGATGGGCTACATGACCTCTCTGAGCCTTAGCTTCCTCTTTTAAAACAGAGAAGCTAACTATTTAAATTGTTAAGATTAAAGGAAACATTTAAATAAACAAATATTTGATGACTTATTAATAAAAATAATACACTATAATATCTTCAAACTGATAACCAGATTATCTGTGGATACAGTAGTAAATAATCCCTAGTTCTACAAAGCTATAGTGAAGGCAGCTAAGAATTGTATGTAATTATATAATTCCAGAGAGGAAGGAAGAGGGAGAGAGAAGCATCAATGATGAGAGAGAATCAGCTGCCTCCCGCATGCCCCCCAGTGGGAATTGAGTCTGCAACCCAGGCATGTGCCCTGACCTTGAATTGAACCGTGACCTTCTGGTTCATAGGTCAATGCTTAACCACTGAGCCACAGTAGTTGGGCTATAATTATAACTTTTAATAAGCTCTACACATGAATACATAGTTTTAGCTCTTCAACGTGTTCATTCCTGTCCCAATTATCCTATTAAAGCAATGTTTTATTTTTTCCATAAGAACAAAACCATGAAGATAATATGAGAACAGAACTGTGTTGAGCCTTTTTTGTCACAAATTGGGAAAAGTCTGACTACGAATGAAGCCCAGAGAGAGGAAATTAGAGCTCAGATATTAGGAAAGTGAGACAATGGTATCACCCCTGGATCTATGTGTTCTTAAAGCCCAAAACATTCCTGGACTTAGCATTTTTGTTACCCAGCAAAATCCCTATGCTTCTGCTAGTTTAGACTCAGTTTAATAATCTACAAATGAATGGCCTATTATGTAAAGATACAGGTGACCATAGTAGGAGAAAGTGAGGACAGGCCAGTCCTTCAAGCCAAGGACATGTCACGAAGGCTATGCCTAAGATAAGGAAGATGCTAGTGTTCCTGAGGAGCCACAAACATAATAGCATTGTCACTGTCACCATAACTATAACCCTTTATGGCTGCCTCCAGGTCTATACTGGAGGCCCTGGCAATGATACTCCTACCTAAGGGGCTTCCAGACAACCTTTTCATTTGCAATTTATAATTCATTTATTCTACCCGGCTACCAAATGAAAGGACATTTTCTAAATGCAGATGCTATATAGAAAGTTAGGAAAGAGCCCAGCCAATGCTACTCCGTGGTTAAGTGTTGACCTATAAACCAAGAGGTTCAATCTCTCTCTCCCTCTCCCTTCCTCTCTGCAATCAATAAGAATATGTGTGTTTTTTAAATAAAGTTAAGACAGAGGAAGGCTTAGGGATGGAAAGAAGAAACGGGGGGCCTTAGCGAGCCATGAAGATGAGAGCCTTGGGAAACCCGACCACAGTGAGAAAGCAGGAGCCTTTGTCAAGGCTGAGCAGAGGTTGGGAAGAAACAAAACTGAAGACAAACACTACCTAATCCCCAGTGCTGCCTCGGGCCAGCCCTGGCTGCATAGCTCCTATACATACTTTAAATAAAATAAGGGTGGTGTGAAGTGTTGCTTTCCATCACTATTAATTTGGAAATGCTACTGTTTTAAAAATAAATTTAGTGCATCGGAAATGTGTCTTCCCTTGTTCATTCGGATTGTTTCAAAGTAAGTGATCAGAAGACAATCTGATAGATGGTACTCTTTCTAAATAAAGAACTGCATTGAGAAAGCATGATAGCTAGAGTATCTTGGATACTTGACAGTTAGTTTGACTAATAGAAGTTCCATTTGGGGGAACAGAAAGAATTCATGAGAAATCCTGTGAGTCAGTAGATATCCAATGGATAATTTATAATTGCCAATGTTCTTTATCAATTATTTGGTGCAATATGGTAAGATCCTGAGTCGGCCATGCTTACACAAACACACTCCCCTTTACTGCCTTTCTTCATGTATCTATGGTGCCTATTAATACAGTAACTAAGTGAGACTGCTTACATTCAAAGAGAGTTTAGCCTGAAAGGGGGAAACAGAATTGGGCCCAGTGGGAGTTCTGCCTGAGTATCTGAGGGCAGAATGTAGTCTACTGGAAGGGCAGTTCCTAGCAAGGGATTTAACTACAAGAACAAAGTTTTCAGGAAGAAAGAAAGCAACAATAATAGGGGCCTTTTTGTTCTCCCAATTTTTCTAAGTCGAATTATTTTGATAAAGGAAAAACCTTAATTAGAGAGACTGGCTTTAAGTTATAATACTCTGCAATTAGAGTTTCAATCTGTGAGTCTTGAATACCATTCGGATTCTGTATCACACAACATCTATGAAGACTTAACTGAGACCAAACCTGTCAGTTTTGCAAAAGGCAGTATGAAAAAATATAGTAAATATATTCCCTATCACTAGCATATACATAAATCCTTAACTATAAAAATGTCACATATTAGTTTAATAGTTAGTAATTCATATAACTCAATTAGCAGTCTAAATTATAAAAAGAAATATAATATCCAATTGCCCCTGCATCATAATAGCATAGGTTTCAACTTTTTATCCTATTTTTAATTTTTAAAATAACATAAATTAAACATATATATACTATATATAATATATGTAGTATTTATAATATATATTATTATTATATATACATATATAATAAAAAATAGGGTAATATGCAAATTGGTCAGGATGCCGATACAGAAAGATCGATCAGCAGGAGGGCTAAGCAGAGCTACAAGCAGCAGAGAGCCACAGGAGGTGGGACAGTGAACTATGTGGACAGAGAGCTATGAGAGGCAGTGGGCAGGGTGAGGAGCAGAGGCAAGCAGCAGTGAGCTACTCATGCATGGGTTCATGCACTGGGCCACTAGTGTGTGTATGTGTGTGTGACTGTGTGTGTATGTTTGTGTGTGTGAGTGTATGCATGTGTGTGTATGTTTGTGTGTGTCTATGTGTGTGTTTGTCTCTCTCTCTCTCTCTCTCTCTCTCTCTCTCTCTCTCTATATATATATATATATATATATATATATATATATATATATATTTAAGGCAGGAATAAAACCAAGTCCTTTTGACTTCCACATGTAATTTTACTTCCTTCTTTTCCCATCCCCAAAGTCACCACTATAATTCTGACCAGCACCCTTCCAGCTACTCTTATATGTACAGATACAACACATCTATGCATAGCAGCACAGCTTTGTTTGATATGGGTGCAGTAGTTTTAATCCATCAATAAGGAGAAGGAATGTCAACTTAAAATCCAGAATGTAAATTTAAGAATTTAGTTCTCAGTGGCACGGATCCTAGAAATCACCTCTTTTACTTAATAACCATGGGTTCCGTGCCCAGGGAAGAGGCTCCTCAGGGCACACGACTAATTAGTGGACGAGTTCCCAAGAGGCAAGATCTCTTACTTTCTAGTGAGATGCTTTTGCATAATGATAGGCCACCAATTGTTAACAGTCACACATCACATGCTATGCTGTATTTGTATGTGTGTTTGTGTGTGTGTGTGAGTGTGTGTGTGAGTGTGTGTGTGTGGAGTGAAGGCAATTAACGTACTAACCAAGTTGATAAAGTGAAATCATCAGTGACATTCTCTACTGTGTGACAAATATTCAATATGTGCGCTGTAGTTGGTATTTTGCCAATCAGTGTAAGCACAAAGAAGAATAAGGAAAAACTATCTGTTATTGACAAGCTCACAGTTTAATAGAGCACAACAGAAATCACAATAGCACTGATTATGCGATTGAGTGTGACTGTGCATGAGTGTGCGGAAATGATTCCTCAAAGGGTGTAAGAGTACCCACGGAACAGGCAGCTGTTTGCAGACCTTGGGCTGTTTTCTGTGGCACCTTCTTCAAACATACATCTGCCATGCCACACTGCAGGTGAAGCAGGAAACTTGGTTTGTGAACAAGAGCTTGCTTCAGTCATTTAGACCCGGGTATTTAGACTTACAATGTGTATCTGTCCATGCACATGCAAGACTGAAACAGCTTTTACATGGCCCATGACAATGTCCTATAGCCTGTACTAATTAATAAAAGAAAACATAGACTTACAGATGATTCTAAAGAATACTATGAACATAAATTAATAGTCCTACATATATTTTAATCAGTTTCAGCATAATTCAATCATATATTTTATTTTTTTAAATATATTTTATTGATTTTATACAGAAAGGAAGAGAGAGGGATAGAGAGTTAGAAACATCAATGAGAGAGAATCATTGATCAGCTGCCTCTTGCACACCCCTTACTGGGGATGTGCCCACAACCAAGGTACATGCCCTTGACCGAAATCAAACCAGGGACCTTTCAGTCCCCAAGCCGACGCTCTTTCCACTGAGCCAAACAGGTTTCAGCTCAATCATGCATTTTAAAAGGGTCTCCTTCCCTCTGCATGGAAAGAAAAAATTCTGTATTGGAAGAAACATTTTATTTGAAATAGAAAACATTATGTGAGAGAAAACTAAAAATGCAGTAAGAGTGAGAAATGTGTGTCTCTATCCTTACCCAACCTCAAATATATTCAAGAATGATGTGTTTTGCAGTAGATTTTCCCCCATCATCTCACTTTCTCTCATATCATTTATAATCCTGTCTTAAAATTATAGTAATCCTTACCTCAAAAAAATGCATGTACATTTATTTCAACCTGTAAATTATAATACACATTAGCTATTATTATTGTGCCCAATCACCTAATTAAAAGTTGTGACTTTGAAATTTATCAGAAACATCTTCTTTTATAACTATTTATATGGATTCTATCAAAACTGTAATTATGATATTTAAAGCAATTTTAAAACACTTTTATAATTTTCAAAATATTTATTACTGCCTAGCTTTTTAAATTATTGCCTTGAATTTAGTAAAATAATTGAAAGGTGAGAAATAAGGATAAGGGTAGAACAACACAAAACCAACCTTTAAAACTCTATGTATGAATAATATAGCTCTCTTTGCCTACTTTACACAGCTTCAATCATGGAGTCAGGATAGGGAATGACGGCAGGGAGCTTGATAAATCTCATTCAGGTTCAGTTCCATACGCCCTGAGGGCAAATCCAGGCATGACGCCTTCATGTGGTACCCACTGAACCGGGTCATACGTGGCAATGTCTGCTGTTTGGTCCTGTGATGAGACAGCATGGGGAGAACCAGCTGGCCAAGGCTAATGCACCATCTGGGCTGAAAAAATATTGCCAATTTCATTGGCAGAGTGGAAACAGTGAGTTTGTAACTGAGCTATAAATCAAAAGCAGGTCTTGCAAGTTGTCAATTAAAAGTCTGACATATTGATGTCCTCAGTGCATGAGTAACTTCTTGCTTTTTAAATATCATTATTTACATAATAAAACCCTTTTAAATATCAATCTCTACCTAATAAAAAATTACTAGATGCACCCACAAGGAGCAAATCAGCACCTTATAAAATGTGACCTATAACCTTTAAAAAAAAATGAAGATAAGGCAGATGGGTTGCTCATACATCTGTGATGGCATTCTGCATATCCAAAGGATATCAATTTTTACTTAAAATAAATTTAAATTGAGAGAATGTCCACTGACTATTATTATCTCCATGTGTTTCTATAACCCAAATGAGAAAACTATATATACACCAGAACTTACTTTTTTCATATATAAACAAATTATTGTCTACCATAATATCATGATCCAGTAGAAAGCATATGGGTTTGGGGATCTGGTAAACTTGGGCTGAAATCCTTGCCTTGTTTCTCACTAGTTCTATGGAATTGTGCAAATGAATCCCAGAGATGCTGCAATGATGTGGAAGGGTTAACAGCAGTGTATATAAAGTAACTGGAACATAACAGTTATGCTGTAAATGATAGCTGCATTACTGTGATGCAGGCAAATGATACATTTGCATAGTTTGATTTAAATGTGTGTTGTTTCTAATCAGAGCAAATACACAAATTTTAGTCAGAAAGCAGAGAACATAAAACTCAAACTGATTAGCCCTAAAATTTTTGCCAGCCATTCCTCAATTTCATCACCAGATTTTATGCAGTCAACTCTTGCTGTTTTCTTTCTATTTTTTTCTTTTTTTTTTCCAATTTCCTTTTTGAGATTATCTCAAGCAGATAACTCTAGGATTGATCAAGCTCTGCTGCCAGTTGTTAAAACTTCTGGGATAATCAGCCGAAACCGGTTTGGCTCAGTGGTAGAGCATCAGTCTGGGGACTGAAAGGTCCCGGGTTCGATTCCAGTCAAGGGCATGTACATTGGTTGCGGGCACATCTCCAGTGGGGGGGAGGGTGTGCAGGAGGCAGCTGGTCGATGTTTCTCTCTCATCGATGTTTCTAGCTCTCTATTTCTCTCCCTTCCTCTCTGTAAAAAATCAATAAAAAAAAAAATATATATATATATATATCAATATAAAAGAAATACTTATAAAAAAGAAAAAGAAAAAAAACTTCTGGGATAATCAATGGACAAAAAAAACTCAATCAAGAGCCACCATTCACGGAGCACTCAATATGTGAACGGGACTATGTTGGGTACTTTATAAATGTTATTTCCAACTTAAGCTATAATAATATATTAGTAACCCAGGGAATCATCATGGTAGTCAGCATTCAGACTCTGATTAGGTTTGATCAAGGCTGCAACATCAGGGAAGGCCAGACAGATATTACAGACTCTTTGCAGCTTTCTACCAATTTCTACTCATCAACAGATAGCCCTGGAACCATGTAGGATAATTATAGAATGGAACAAGGAAAAGCGATCAGAGAGAGAGCTGAGGACTGGTCCTTTACAACATGAAATTTTGTATACTCCTAATCCAGAAAAAGACATTGACTTGTTTGATTTGAAATGCCATATTTAACAGTTCTTGAGCAATGTGCAACAATATTTCGAGGTCATATATTAGAATCTGAGGAATATCTATATAAGTATAGACAAAAGAAAATAATTAATTTAGTATACTTTCTTCATCCTCCTTTCCCTCTGCCTCTGTTCTAAATGATCTGCATACCCCAATCCATTCTTTACCCTACTCTACCTTGGGAAGGACAGAGTGCCTCTTGTGTGCCACTGGCTTCCGCTCAAGTGTGAACCATCTGAAGACATTTCAGGTGTTTGAAGAGTCAGAGGGCGGAGACTACAAGTATTCCCCGGAGCTGGGGACAGGGTGAGACAAGGCAGGAACTCACTCTGAGGTACTAACCACGTTAATCCATCCTAATTTTGTTTCCAAGTCTGCATCTCTCAACAAATACAGCTCCCTTCAGACAGATTATCCCTGATGGTTCCAACTGTCATTGGGATCCCTAACTGGCCAACCCTAAGGATAATCATTCACCAATGTTGCTAATCTTTGTCCCACCAGCCCTGTTTTACACTCCCTGGTATATCTCCTATATCTAGGATACTACAATATCATCTTAAACTTGCTCATGATACTCACTGAAACCCTTCAATATTCAAGACAGATACTAGGAGTTTTCAACAAAGAAATTAAAGAATATGCTCTTTTGCAGAGTTTCTATTATATACAGCAAAGTCAGATATACATACAGCAAAATGATGATTTTGTTGGGATGAGAACTAGGGGAAGGGCGCATGAGGGATATAGAGATATCAGATCAGCCAATGCTTAATGAAGTCCTAGAAATTAGGATGCCAGGTCCTAAATGATTTGTTCAAATGGATATATGCCTTTTTTTCATCCTGAAAACACCATATTAATTCTATGTATTCCATAGCAAATCTCCATTTCATTGTGAAATACTTTTCTACACATGGTAATAATTATCATAAGAACAGGTAACATTTATTATGAGCTCAGTTTTTCAAGTGCCAGCTATGGGTTAAAGGCTTTACATAGATTATCTCTTTGATTCCACAAAACAAACTGTGAGATAAGTATTACAATTGTTCTCATTTTATGTAATCTGGGAAGTGAGGCATAATTAACAACATATCCCAGAAAATACACAGCTAATAATAATAATAAAAAAATACCTAACAAGTCAAACCAGGAGGATATCCTGTTTTCATATATTACAAAGAAGGAGGGAGGTGATTACTCATAATGATGTAACTTACTTTTTGCCATAAATTCAAGAAACATTCATGAACCACTAAATCCTAATGATGACTCTAACGCTAGCTAATGCTTTACAGAAGGATGCAATGAATACCTTCTCAATTTTAAGATATGGAATTTACTGGAAAAGTCTTTTGTTTACAAATATTCAATAAAAATATTTGTGAAATATCTTCATTGTTTTAGAAAACATGTAACACAAACATTTTAAGTGCACTTTTCCCTCTGCTACTATTTACTCAGGGCCAGTCTTTAATATGGGACTGACCTAGGTATTGTGAAATCATGACTAACTTCCCCTGAAATTTTGCTTTGAGTCTCATTCAATGGCAGGGACACAAAGGTAATTATATAGCATTATCTATAATAATAAAACCTTAATATGCAAATTGACCAAATGGGCAAACAGCAAAACAACCATCCAGACAACCTTCTGGAGGAAGCCGAGGCTGCGAGGGCCAAGCCCCTTGCATTCATTTGGTGCATCGGGCCTCTAGTTTGTAAATAATAGCCCCAGGAATGCCAGCAGAGTATCAGCATCCTAGGCATCAGCATAAGCAGCAGGCCCCTGGAAATTTAGATTTTAAGCACTAATGAGCATCAATAGTCAACAGAAAGAGGTCCATTGTTTGAAAAGATGGGTGAATCTTCATAATATGTTTTTACAAATGATCTTTCAATTCGGTTTGTTTCATTCATAGTACTGTGGCGTGGCTTGGAGGAAATGCTGTGTGTTTTCTGTTTGATATTTTAACTACGGTGTCCTACGTTAGATCAGCTGGAAATGGTCTTGACATGTGACTTGCAGAACAGAGCAGTTTAACATTCTTTACAGTGAGATATAAACTTATGGCCCCACATTTTAATTTCTCCCCTTTTCTTACCTAAGTTATTGGAGCAGAAGTGAGAAAAGTCATTACATCAGCAAATTAGTTCACCCAAGCAGTTGCCTCAAACTATAGGTTAATTTGAACTGTTCAAATATAATTACTTTAAAAAGGAAAAGATTCATTACTTTTGTGGCATTTGCTGGTTCATTGCACCATTGTCGGAGATTGTCAATAAACAAATTACAAATTGCCCTTCTGCTGAGCAGGCCTCCTGAGAATACCTACTTGTACATCTTGCTTTGTCTCAGTGTGTGTGTGTGTGTGTGTGTGTGTGTGTGTGTGTCCGTCCCATATTCACATGCTCTTGGCTTTAACATTTTAAAACATTCTCAGTTTTATCCAATAATTACATAGATGCATTGCAAGGCATATATATATATATATATATATATATATATATATATATATATATATGCTTAAGTGAAAAAAAAGACTAATCAACTGAATGTCAGGTTGACTGGTCGCTATGATGTGCACTGACCACCAAGACAGATGCTAAAGGCACAGGCCCTCCTGTCTGGATCAGGCCTGCAGGGATCAGGCCAAAACTGCTATCCAGCATCCCCTGAGGAGTCCTGGATTGCAAGAGGGTGCAGGCCAGGGACCCTCAGGTGCACAAATCCATGCACATTGGTCTCTATAATAATAATATAAATATTGATAGAAATGCTAAATAAAAAAATAGGATGTTATTTAGAGTTTGCTTATTTTTGTGTGTGTGTGCAATTTTGGGTTTTTTTTTGTTTGTTTGTTTGTTTGTTTGTTTTGTGTTTTTTTTTTTACCAGGAGCTTCATGAAATTGATTGAAAACATTTAGTTTGCCAGTATGTCTGCATTTTAATTTCAATGTTAGCATTAGTGTGATTTTTTTTGGGGGGGGGGAGGGGGGTTAAGATAGCTTCTTTTTCTTTTTAAGAAAAAAGTGAAAATGTTTTATTTCTACTTAAATAAATAACCTTGCCTTGCTTTTGAAGCTATGCTCTCCTGCCATGGTCATAAACCATTGTTTATGCAAAGAATAATAAAGGACATTCACGCCTCAAAGGAATGTATGAAGAAATGAAGGGAGGGAAGAAAGAGAGGAATAAAGGAAGCAGAAAGAAGGGGCAGAGGAATGGGGAGTTGGAGAAAGGAGAGATGAGAAAGAAAAGGGGGAAGGATGAGAGTAAGGGGAGGAAGACATCCACATTTTTATTTTCCTTCTCTGCCAAGAGGAAGATTTATATTTCAAATCCAAGACTCACTTGGACCAAAAGAAGGCAGATGACCACAATGAGTTATCTAACCCATTATCCCTTAACAAGGACTGCTAGAATGAGCAGACAAGCAGCACCTTTCAATAAAACTGAGCATTTGCCCATATTATCATCTCCAGTGCTTCAGGGATTAACAGAGCTTCAGACAGGAGAAAAGTCAGGATGTCCCCCTATTTCACCTTATTGACAAAACACTACAATGACATGCATTTATATTTGCCTATACTCTCTGCCTAATCACGTAAGCATAGTTATGTTTCTTTAACCACAGCTATTAGGATGTTTATTTCTTCCAGCCGGGCTAAAGTTCACACATTCGGAGCCACTGACATTGATTTTTGTAAATCATGAGGACAGGTTCTTTTTACCGAGACACAGGCTTAATATTGCTTAAGCCCTGATGGTTGTAAAGAAGAACACTAATCTCAGGAATCTTCTTGAATAGCATCCGTACGTTTGAATTCCAGTTTAATTTAATCATAGGCTCCAGAGTGAGGCCATGCTTTTTTTAATATATGACTCCATTTCTCAAAAGTGGCATTGGTTTTGATGAGTTCAAAGAAAATATGGATCAGTAACTTTAAATTCAACCGAGTAACTTAAAAATAAAGACAAATGCTTGAAGTCAGTGCCATGGTCTTGTTCCAGGCAGCTGAGCTTTCTTGAGACAACTATTTAGCTCATCTTATAAATGTTAATTTAGGGTAGAAAATGCATGGAAAAGAATTACCTGAGGAAAAATCCTTTTTGGAAGCAGTAAAAGTAGAGACATAGAGGAAAAGTAGTATACAAAATGATTTTAAAATAGATAACTTCCCTAACTTCCCAATATAAAGAAAAAAATTACATGATTTCTCTCTCTCTTTTTTTTTTTTTATCATTATGATCTGGTCTTTAAAGAGTTGATAGCAATACCGCATACTGGAGATTTCAAATCATGCATGGGCAAGCCATGCAGTATGGACCCCTTTTCCACAGTTTTGCTTTCCATGGTTTCCGTTACCTGTGGTCAACCGTGATATGAAATATTAATGGGAAGTGCCAGAGATGAACAATTCATAATGTTTCAATTGTATGCGCCTCTGAGTAGCAGGACAGAATCTCTACCCACCCTTCATCCTGCCAGGGACTTTAATCATCTCTTTGTCCAGGGTCTCCACACCATATTTACTGCCGTCCCTTACTTCCTAGTCATCTAAGTTTGGTATTGGACCTACTGTTATGGTATTGCAGTGTTTATGTATAAGTCACCCTTATTTTGCTTAATAACAGCTCCAAAGTGCACTAGTGGTGATGCTGGCAGTTTGGATATGCCAAAGAGAAGCTGCAAAGTACTTCCTTTAAGTGAAAAGGTGAACATTCTAGATGTAACAAGGAAATAAATGGTATGCTGAGAATCCTAAGATCTACAGTAAGAATTAATCTTTTCTGTGAAATTGTGAAGAATTTGTGCTAGTTTGTGGAGAGACAGACTGCACTGAGTGGCCAGATTATTATGATCTCTGAACACATAAAAATCTGGCTCTCAGGGTATATCCTATATAATAAAAGGCAAATATGCAAATTTTGCCCTCAACCAAGAGTTCAACCATCAGGCAGGCCAGCTAACCACTCATGTTCCCTCCCCCAGCCAGGCTAGCTGGACCCCACCCATGCATTCAGAGATCATAAGAATCTGGCCACTCAGTGTATATTAACTAACTTTTATTACAGTATATAGTTATAATTGTTTTATTATTCTTATCCTTATTAATATCTTATGCTCAATTTATAAATTAAACTTTATCATAGGTAAGTATGCATAGAACATATAGTCTACATAGTATAGAACATATAGCCTACATATAGTCTATAAGATAATAGCATAAAATTCTTAAATATGTGCAATAATAGCTAATATAGAGTAGCATTCTGCTTTTAATATTTATGTCAAGAAATAAACTCTTTCATATCTGCCACACACACCCCCCCCAAAATACACCATTTAATTGTCCTTGGCATTTTTAATCCAGCAAGATAATTGTTTACCTTCCATTGGAGACACAATATTTGAAACAGAAAAGGACTCTGTAAATAAAACTCTCCCTGAGTCTACATATAATATACTGTACACAAACGCACCAATGAGCCGCCTCTCAGCACCGTGATGGCAGAGAGCCTGGGCATGATGGATGTCCGCTTGGCCGGGAAAGTCAGGCATGGGCACCCCTCTGCTCCGCCACCCATTTCTTTATTTAATTACACCACACTGAGAACACCGGGCAATAAAACTGCATTTTCATCCATAGCTGATTTCCTCTTAGAGCTTGTCATGTTAATAGTGAAATAAATTGCTCTAATTGTCAGCAAACTTCATCAAATTCACATTTCCTCTTCATTTTATTCAATATTTATTAAACTCCATGTCCTAACTTGCCTGGCAAGTAAAAGCAGTCCAGTTTCTGAATAAATTTATATCCTAATAGTCAGTGTGGTCACATTTTTTTTAAACGAACGTTCTAATTTTATATTTAAAGTTTAAATGCATTTGTTCATACTGCTTTTGGAAAATCTATTGTGAATAGTTGATTATAAACTTACTTATCCAGCAATTGTGATTTTACACTTGGAAATAATAAAAATTTAAACATAACAAAAGTCAAATGCAATCATTTAAGTCTTCTATCAGGTTTCTGGATGGCATTTTCAATTGACTAAACAATATTTTGTGTTCCATATTTCATCATTCATGAAGAGCACTGAAATAGTTTAAGAGAGAGACGTATCAAATAAGTATTAAAATGAGAAAAAGAACAGACCTCACAATAAAATGTCAGGTCAAACTTGAAGGCAGAATTGCTATACTCCAGTCCCTGTCATCGGTAGGTTTTGCCTCAGTCACTTACTCTCCCAAGGCCTCAGTTTCCCTTTTTCCTAACCAAGAGTTATGTCATATGATAACTTTTCAGGTCCCCGTGAGTTCCAAAGTCTCTATTATTTAGTGATAAAGAAACAGAAGCTGGAGAAAGCATAGAGTGCAACTGTGAGCTAAGTAGCTTCTCTGGTTAAATACATACATTAGCTCTTAGAACCTCAGGTGTAAAAAGAAACACTAGGACATTACTACTTCACTAAACAAAAAAAAACTAAAATAAAATAAATATGCTGATCATTGGCAGAAACAAAGGTTTAAAAAAAACTACTTCTTTGCAAATATATTACAAACAGAAGTTTGAATTACATAAAATCTATTCAGTACTGGTTATTAAAAAAAAAAAAAAAAAAAAGCACGCCACCTTTTCTTATGTCCACTAAGAACACAATGTTAAACTGCTCTTCTGAAAGGTATTTCAGCGTGGGTTTAAGTAATAGACTAAGTTTGTAATTTTCTGATCATTTGTCTAAAGAAGAGCATAAAGAATGAGTAATAAAGCTTGTAATAAATACTTAGTATAGCCGTAGCCGGTTTGGCTCAGTGGTAGAGCGTCGGTCTGCGGACTGAAAGGCCCCAGGTTCAATTCTGGTCAGGGGCATGTACATTGGTTGCGGGCACATCCCCGGTAGGGGGTGTGCAAGAGGCAGCTGGTCGATGTTTCTCTCTCATCAATGTTTCTAGCTCTCTATCTCTCCCCTTCCTCTCTGTAAGAAATCAATAAAATATATTTTAAAAAATAATAATAAATAAATAAATAAATAAATAAATACTTAGTATGTTTCTAACATTGGCCCTTTCAAATAATAATTCCTTGGGATATTTTTATCACATACATAATATGAGATTGAGGTCGTAGGCTAGTGTCTAAAATATAAGGATTGTATGTAATTGCTTTAAATAATGAGGTGATATGAGGCAAAGTTATAATAATATTATACTATTTTGAAAATAAGACTTGATTTAACTTCTGACCTCAAAACAGGCCATCAAACACATCTTGATTAAAAGTGTTCTCAAGAAGTAGTTGAAAGCTGGTTAAGGTTTTGAACAGTAGCTTTACATTTTCTCAAATATTCAAAGAAATAATACATTGAAGTCCCCAAACCATGTGTTATTACCAAGAAAGACATAACTGTCTTTTTAATAAAGCAGTTGCTGTTTTTCCCCTCTTTATCCTATCTAGCACTCCCCACAAAAATCCTCTATAATTCCGGTAAAATAACCGAGACAGAGATGAATGGGTTCAGATGAGAGTTTCTTAGTAAAATTACCTGATTGTTGACTTTCAGCTAAATTGCAGTCATTGAGAAAGAGTAAGCATAATTGGTTTAGAAAATACACAGTAAGTTTTAACTGAATATCAATTTCTATGAAATTCCTCTTTCAGGATCTTATTTGCCAATTATAGCATATAATGAATTATTTCGGGAATAATGAAATAGTTACAAAGCATAGCCAGGAAATTTTCTTTCTTCGTTCATTTATTCGTTCATTCAGTGCAGAAGATAGCAAGCCTCTTCAATATCTAAAACTACATCATATTTAGGCACCAGCTACCCATGAATGAGTCCCAAGAAGCAGCTTTGTTAATAACATTTAGAGCTGACATTTTCTCTGCCAGACATCTTATTCCTACCTGCATTCATTCTCCAACTGATAGTTCTACAAAAGGCTTGAAGAAGCATTAAGAGACCAAAAAGTAGTTTGAAGTTACATAGTTTGACCCCTAGACATCATCTGTCCAAAATATCAAAGGGTGAGCAATACTTACTGATCAAATATTTTACCTTTAACTCTCCCATGCATCAATTAATATTTCATGGATTTATTTTTTTTTTTACAGAGAGAAAGGGAGAGGAAGAGATTCAGAAAGAAACATCGATGAGAGAGGAACATCAATCAGCTGCCTCCTGCACACTCCCCACTGGGGATGTGCCTGCAACCAAGGTACATGCCCTTGTCTGGAATTGAACATGAGACCCTTCAGTCTTCAGGCCGACACTCCATTTACGGAGCCAAACTGGTTAGGGCCAATATTTTCAATATTAGAGTCCCATACTTGAAGTAAAAACTTAAGGATCTGACCCTTTAAATGTTAAGAGTTATTGTGACTGATTCCACAGAAATCAATACCTCTTTCCATGTCGACAAACTGGTTTCTATAGCAAACTTCCTCCCTGTTAAATGTTAGCTTATTGTCTTAAAGTCTCATACTATAATCATTTCATCACATCCAAAATTAAAATTCACCAGTGTCCCTGTTACAGCCAAAATTATTAATATTGATACTATTTTTAATATATTTTCATTTGCATTTCATTTATTCAAATATCATCACATTGGACAATTTTAATTATACTCCATTGTTTGGGACTTCACACGGGTGCCAGTTCATAGTGGCATCAGCAGAGAGACTGACATAAGCAATATCCGGCCTGTCTCTTTGGAAGGGTTTGGGGGAGGAAGCTAAAACATTCATCTAATTAACCTATGTTACTTCTCTGGACTCTTTAATAAATATTTGCTTATATTTTCTACACAGTCAGCAACTGTCACGCCTTCTGGATTGTTATACATAGGCATATATATGGATATAAAATATCAAAAGCCATGATAGTTTAATGTATTTACTGTTTCTAACATCACTTTCCTAAATAATCCTAAATGGTTTAATGTCTCTGTGTTTGAATTCCTCCCTCACAAAAAAAAAAAAGCTCAGAAGTTTCTTGCAAACTAAACTAAAAATTGGGAGAAAAATAAAGGAAAATTACTTCATTTCCAAGAAAGAAATTAAATGATTCACTTAAAACCATGAAACCATAACAAGCAGAGAGTACGTATAGCTACTGTGATTATAGAGCAGCCCTTCCCAGTACAAATACAATATGAGCCACATGTATAACTTAAATTTTCTTGCAGCCACAATTAAAAAGTAAAAAGAAACAAGTGACATTTTAAAATCATATATTTTATTAAATTTAATATACACAAAACACTATATAAAACATGTAATCAATGTAAAAATTATTAAAGACATATTTAATATTTCTTTTCTTGCCCTAAGTTTTTAAATTTTGTGTGTATTTTATACTTCACATGCATCTCATTTTGGACTAGCCAGTTGCATGTCCTCAGTAGCTGCATGTGGCCGGTGGCTATGGTTTCATGGCAAGTGTAGAGAATGTAAGCTTCCTTGAGGCTGAGGCTTGACTTTGTATACTTCCCTATCTACAGGATTTAGGATACTACCAGACTTATAGTAGAAATCCAATAAATGTTTGCTAAATTAAATTTTCAAGTTAATAATTTAGCTTGAAGGTGAAGTCATCATACTACAGCTACAATCAGAGAGGCTAAAACAATGTGGGTTCTAGTGGCAGAATAAAGATTAAATAAATAGGGAAATTTAAAAAAAAGACACTAGAAAAAAAATAATAAAAGTGTAATATGCAAATCGACCAACCAGCAGAACAGTGGAATGACCTTCCAGATGCAGCTGGGACCATGAAGGCTAACTCGTGCACAAATTTCATGCACTGGGCCTCTAGTGAGACAAAAAAAAAAGGGGGGGGGGCGCGGGGAGGTATATGGAAGGCTGAAGCAAAATGCTACCAACTATTAATGGCACTCACCTTTAGTTTTTAAATAACTTATTACCATTGTGTTGCATTTAATAGAGAACAGGCTCTCTATTAAATGTCCATCAGAGCTATAAATCACAATATCTCACCGTGTCTATTACTGGTGATTTCCCTTTGAATAAACAAGTTTATTTCTTTAAACATCACTTCCGAAGGACAGTTTTATCCACATTACCCATTTCAGAGCCTCCTGTTCCACAAGAGTGGCCTAAACTCATCTATCTCACATGAGCAGTGCAAAGTGCCTCTGACAATCAAGTAAAGAAAACTCTAGGCACCAACATTATCATCACAAGCAGGTACACTTGTCCTTTTCTTATCTCAACAAACTCTCAGGACTGTGTGTGCAAACTCCTGTGAACTTCTTAGAAGAGAAGGGCAAGATTCCCAATTAGTAACTCATCACATGCTGACACATTGCCTCGAGTACTAAACCTTTTAAAAACTAAGCACAGGACACTTTTTAAAGAATATATCTATGTCAAATTTAGAAACAAACAGGATTCCATACATTGGCCAGAAGCAGGAGGAATCCCTTACTTGGGGAAATGAGATGGGGCAAAACTGGCAAATGCAGAGGAAGCTACATCCACATCCTAAACTGTGCACAGGCCAAAACTTTTGGGAAGATAAAAGCAAATCCAAAGGCTTCTAAGATTAAGCTCCCCTAAACAAACAAGGAAAGACAGAGGGCACCGGGGGCGATTTGTGAGCATCACTAAGCCTTTCTGTCCAATCCTGGAAATGGTTCAGTTCCTCAGCCCACCTTTCAGCAGATTGTTGCCTTGAGGTAAAACCACCTCCTTGGACCCTAAAAAAAGTGAACACCCTTCCTGAATAGGCAGGCATAAGAGTCCCTAAGTCTCTCTCAGAAGCTTGTATTTCTGACCTTAAGAGCAGATGGAGGTGGCTGACGAGTAACGCAAGTGGAGAGAGCAAAGTGAATGAAGACTCCTTTCATCTGTTACTCTTTTTTAAGATATATATATATATATATATATATATATATATATATATATATATATATATATATATATATATATATTGGGTCGGCAGCTAAGTAATTGCGGGTTTCACACATATATGGCTTCAGTTGAATTTTTAGGTTTGCAGACGTAGTACAAATGTAAAACACATTTTGTTATTTGATAGTTGGCTATTCAGCTGTTAATCAGTAAAAAAAGTTTTTTGATCTGTTTTGTAGTTTTTGTTTGGCGTTCGTTGAAAAATGGAAAATCAAAAGGAACATTTTTGTCATATTTTGCTTTTTTATTTCCACAAAGGGAAAAACGTATCCCAAGCTCATAAAAAGTTATGTGCTGTTTATGGTGACGAAGCCTTAAAAGAACGGCAGTGTCAAAATTGGTTTGCCAAATTTCGTTCTGGTGATTTTTCACTCAAAGTTGAAAAACGCTCTGGTCGTCCAGTTGAAGTTGATGACACCCTAATCAAAGCAATAATCAATTTGGACTGTCACAGTACAACACGTGAGATTGCAGAGAAGCTTCATGTATCACATACATGCATTGAAAATCACTTAAAACAACTTGGCTATGTTCAAAAACTCGATACATGGGTTCCTCACGAACTGAAAGAATCACAGTTAACGCAACACATTAGCAGCTGTGATTTGCTAAAGAAACATAATGAAAATGATCCATTTTTAAAACGACTGATAACTGGCGATGAAAAATCGGTTGTTTACAACAATATCAAGCGGAAAAGATCGTGGAGCAGGCCAGGTGAACCAACTCAAACAACATCAAAAGCTGATATTCATCAAAAGAAGGTTTTGTTATCAGTTTGGTGGGATTACAAAGGAATTGTCTACTTTGAACTCTTACCACCCAACCGAACGATCAATTCTGATGTCTACATTGAACAACTAACGAAATTAAACAATGCAGTTAAAGAAAAGTGGCCCGAATTGACAAATCGAAAAGGTGTTGTATTCCATCATGACAATGCAAGGCCACACACATCTTTGGTCACTCGGCAAAAATTAATGGAGCTTGGTTGGGATGTTTTGCCACATCCACCATATAGTCCTGACCTTGCACCATCTGATTACTTTTTGTTTCGATCTTTACAAAACTCCTTGAATGGTAAAAATTTCAATAATGATGATGATGTCAAATCGTACCTGATTCAGTTTTTTGCTAATAAAAACCAGAAGTTTTTTGAACGTGAGATTATGATGCTGCCTGAAAGATGGCAAAAGGTCATTGATCAAAATGGGCAATACATTACAGAATAAAGTTATTTAGTTCCATGAAAAAATTGTCTTTGATTTTCTTTAAAAAATCCGCAATTACATAGTTGCCGACCCAATATATATATTAATTTCAGAGAGGAAGGGAGAGGGAGAGATAGAAACATCAATGATGAGAATCATTGATTGGATGCCACCTGCATACACCCCCCCACTGGGGATAGAACTACAACAGGGCATGTGTCCTGACCAGGAATCAAATTGTGATCTCCTGGTTCCTGGAGATGTATATATTTTTTCAATGATTTCAGAGAGGAAGGGAGAGAGAGGAGAAAAAAAACAAAACAACAACAACAACAAAAAAACACCAAAAACATCAATGATGAAAGAGAATCAGATCTGTTGCCTCCAAAACAGTCTCCACCAAGGATTCTGCCCTGACCAGGAATTGAACTGTGATCTCTTGGTTCACAGGTCATCATTCAACCACTGAGCCACACACCGCTGGCTAACCCTTACTCTTCAAGGAACTACACTGCAGTGGAGCTGGTCAAAGACAGACTTATTTAATTTAATTATAAAACTGTGAAAGTATGCATTTATCTGCACATAAATTCACTTATTACCTGTGTCCCAACTGTATTATACACTCTATTAAAAATAAGAATGTGGCCGAAACTGGTTTGGCTCAGCGGATAGAGTGTCAGCCTGTGGACTGAAGGGTTCCACGTTCGATTCTGATCAAGGGCATGTACGTTGGTTGCGGGCACGTCCCCAGTGGGGGATGTGCAAAAGGCAACTGATCGATGTTTCTTTCTCATCGATGTTTCTAACTCTCTATCCTTTTCCCTTCCTCTCTGTAAAAAATCAATAAAATATATTTAAAAATAAATAAATAAATAAAAATAAGAATGTGTATTTTATCCATAAATTTACTAACTTAGTGTTCAATAACTATTTATTGGGGAAAATCACTGATTTTATGGTTGGCAGGTACCACTTCTAAATTATATAAGATTAAATGAATTAAAAGAGTAAACCTGCTCTAAATAAATGTTTAACTATGTAAGCAGTAAATGTAATTCATTTAAAAATCAGATAAAATTCAGATATACACAGGAATAATTCGTATCTGTTCTACTGAAGTGATTACTGAGATTGCACATAGCAGAGATGTAGTGACTGTTAAACAGAACAGCTCTAGAATGAGTAGAGGATCCCAAACTGCTTTCTCCTCTTCCTCCCTTTGGATTGTATTTTCTTTGTTTCTATTCTTTTCTTCTCCCTACATTCCTTCCACCTCCCACCTTCCACCTTCTCTGTCTTCTATTTTTTAATTAAATCTTAGGTAGCAGATTGTTTCGAAGGAAGGAGATAACACACATTTCTTATGCATGCCAAACTCACTGCAGAAGCAAATATCTGATAATTGCTTAGATATAAATCTTCCCAACAAATGAATTAAAAACACAGCTTCTTTCACATTTCAACCTACCGTCTAATTACCTGAAATGTAACACGACAAAAGACAAAAGCCAAAGTAGATATGAAGTTTATAAGGAAAAAAAAATTAAAATCATTACTATTGTGAAATTTCATAAAATTAATAGTTTTTAAAAGTTATTAGCTAGTAAATCTTATGCCTTGTAATTACAAAAATATCCATGAATGAAAAATTTGGAACTGACAAATAAACAAGTCAAAATAGAGCTCTTAAAACTAACTTTTGAGAAATCAATAAATTCATTCTGCCCTTCTGTGATCATCTTATGACCTTAGCTTTCTTCTTGTATAATGTGATTGTCATATATTTTATACACTTCAGTGAAGAAACATACTGTCACACCACTGTTAACTACTCCATTCTACTGACATCACGCTGATACTGTTGTATTTAGCTAGTTATCAATAACAGAAAGGAAAATCAGACATCACTGGCACGTTTCCTGCAAAACACTGGGGGAGGGGCCCAACAATGAAGACAGATGAATGCCCAGGAAAGCTGATGTCAAAGCTAAGTTACTTTCCCCCCCCCCTTTTTTTTTAAATATATTTTATTGATTTTTTACAGAGAGGAAGAGAGAGGGAAGAAAACTAATAATGTCGATGAGAGAAAAACATTGACCAGCTGCCTCCTGCACACTCACTACCGGGGATGTGCCCTCAACCGAGGTACATGCCCTTGACTGGAATCATACCTGGGACCTTTCAGTCCACAGACCAACGCTCTATCCACTGAGCCACACCGGTTTGGGCGCTAAGGTACTTTCTTGACAGTCACACCTAAGGACGGAGATTTTTGGCCAGAAGGTGTGTGGCCGCTGCAAGTGTGTGGACATCTGGGATCTAAAATGCCCGGAACAAAGACTTTCGCTCTCTCGGTTCCTCTTGGCACTCTTGGCTCATGCTTGGCTTCCTGGCACTCTCCCAAGCGGATCAAGGCCATGCAGACCCCCATGCACAATGGGCTAACGGACTGCAATGAGCTTCATGTGGGGGTGGACCCGGCTCCAACATGGAATAAAAACTTTGGACACTGGCTTTGATTTTAGCTCTAAAGAAACTTCTTCTGCACTTATTCTATGACTGCACTAAGGGAATTATAACTCTGGAAATGGAGGGCTTTCACTCCATGCAAATAAAAATCACTCATTCTCCTAAGTGTGTCTTAGAAAATCCCTTTTCTATGTCTATCTCAAGGACTCCACCCCCAGCAACAAGCAGGGGAGATCAGGCATGTTTTTCCTCTGGTGGCAATGCCACACATACATTTAAATGGCTTAATTTAAAATAATAAATGAGAGTGTGATTCAATGCTGCATTCCATCCCACCTGTGTAGAAACAATAAATGTGTCATTTTATGAATATCATGAAATCCCTTAAAATGACACTTTTACCACCATCCCTTCACATCCATCACAACTTAGTTTTGTTTCCAGTGATTATTTAGTTAGGGGATTTTCTATTTATCTTTCATAGCTTCTCATTTTGAAACATTTCTTTAATCCTTTATAAACGTGGGTACCATTTACCAATTTGGCTGGGCCTACTTCTAAATTTCATTGACTACTTTTTACTCTCTTCTACTAAAGTATCAAGGTGGTACTGAACCTCTCATTTCTTGAGGCCCTTTTGAGCATGACAATTTCCATTTCCCCCAAACCCAAACTTAGAGGATCCACAGCTTTCAAATCTGCTTCCATAGACTTAGTTTAACAGTGAAAGGCGTAGTTAAATAAATTATAGGACCAGGGTCCTTTCCTTAAAAAAAAATGTGAAATTACACTTTATGATGAGTTAGCTAAATTAGATCATCTTTTAAAATGCTGAATTTACTAAAACACTGAGTTAGGAAACCCTGTTATCAAGTTATTTTAAAATGTAACTGAGATCAGGTTTGTCAAGGACTTTTTGAAAAGCACTGGATTGAAAATACTGCACTCAGATTCATATAAATAAATAGATTTTCAGATTGTCTTTGTCTATCCTTGCATCAGTGGGTTGCTTTTTATGTGTGTTTTTTTAAATTATTTTATTCCATTATATATTTTTTTCTGAATACTCTTTCAAGGACTCTCTTTAACCAATCACCTTGTGACTTACAACTTCCCAACGTGGATGCTTAAGAGGTTTAAATCAAAGTTTGTGGATAGATGGATATAATACATATGCTATAATTTGTTTTAACTGTTAACACAAATTATATATACATACATACGTGTGTGTTTACAAATTAATTCATTGGAAAAACGTGTTATTTTAAAAGTTTACTTGCCCAGCCAACATAGCTTAATGGTTGAGTGTCCACCTAATCAGGAAACATGCCCCAGTTTCAGGCACAACCCCCATTAGGGTCATGCAGGAGGCAGCCAATCCATGATTCTCTCTCATCACTGATGTTTCTATCTCTCTCTCTCTCTCTCTCTCTCTCTCTCTCTCTCTCTCTCTCTCTCTCTCCCTTCCTCTCTGAAATCAATAAAAATATATTTTTTAAAAGTTTGCTTATACAGAATCAACCAATTTTCTATTATAGACAGGGGGAAAAGGAATATTAAAATTACCATATTTTGGTGAACTCCTTTAAAGAAGGTGCAATTTTTAACACCTCTGAGAGCTATTTAGTATAACAGTTGATTAGCATGTGGATTCAATTACTATTAAGTCATTAAAAATTAAAGGAAAGTGTCAATTAAGAATGCAATATATTTGAGCCAACACCTTAATTGTGATCTCCACCCAGGGCTTTTAACCTAAAAATAGCCTTTTTCTTCCATTTGCTATTTTACCACGGGCAAGTCATTATAAGTCATCATCAACATTATGTCTTTCACTACTTTCAATTGTTAACATATTTAGAGAACATGAATTGAAATTCTAATTGTATAATGAAGTGAGAATGAATTAATTAACAACTCTATGCTTATGAAAGCCTTTAAGTTAATTTATTTTTTTCTTAAAAGAAAAAGACCAGTCATACCTTGAGGTACCTCTATGTCCTTTGAAATCATGCAAGTTATGAACAGGAATGTTAAGCATTATACAGTACATATTATAATCACGCATCAAAATAATAAGCTCTCAGAACTATGGGCAGAATTGCAAAAACATGCTTTTTATTTACAAGCTTTTTAGTTCTCCTTTAATATTTGATCCTACATTATAGCTGTTGCAAATAAGACTGAAAACAATTTAAAAAGTATATGATATTATTACATCCCTCTGACTGTCTCTTTTTTCACATTAATTGTGAGGTAAAATAATGCAAGAAATATCAATAAGCAAGTTACACATAATTTGGAGTATTAGGGTTACAGATTTGGTTTCACTTAATTATATCAGTCTTAGAAAGACTAGCTATTCGAAAATGGGTATCCAACAGATGGCTGTTAAGTGAATTTTAGATAATATACATAAAGGTATGTATGCACAGATACACACACACACACACACACCACAAATGAAATTATATTTCACTTCTACTAAAGTTTTTAAAGGTACTTTTAAATTGTCTATATAGGCAACATAGCTTTGATTTGATACTGATGTTAGTTTGGCAACATCAACATTATCTCACAAGATCTGTAATGAATCTAATGACAGTGTCATAACCATGGCTTCTGTAACTTCTCCAGACTTATGCAAAAACCTCCCATGTGTGGTTAAAAAGCACAGTTGTAATTTTCCAGATAGTCTTTGCCACTTTGGCAGGTCAAACAAAAAATGATACTTAGCTTTCCTTAGTATCAGATACAACAGCCAGAATTCAGATATTTTGTTGAATATGGATTTTCGTTTTGAATTTTGAGGCCATAGGAAGAAACATATCCTATTCTATATAATGAAAGGCTAACATGCAAATTGGTCCCACAGGTGGGAGTTCGACCCACCAGGAGTTAGACGTGCGCTGACCACCAAGGGGCAGCATGGAACATGATGGGTGTTGGCGATGTGGCACTAGCAGTGGGCGGCGGTAGAGGGCCATGGTGGATGGTGGAGCCAGGTAAGTGGACAGTGCCAGGCCAAGGCAGGTGCGAAGCGAAGCCCCAGCCAGAGGCAGGGGCAGGCAGTCTGGGGAAGGGAAGCACCAGGGAGGCCCTGGCTGCCAGCCAGCAGCCCCTAGGAACCCTACCCATGCACGAATTCCTGCTCTGGGCCTCTAGTTATAGAATAAGACAATGTTCCTGACACTACACTGAGCTAATGTTTTCTAAAAGCAGTAATTGCAGTTAGAGAGGGCACACTTACAATGTGGAGCTAAGTACAAACTTACAGTCCCTCAAAAAGAATTAGCAAAGGAGCTGTACCATAACCTTCATCTTACTCTTTTAATAAATATGTATCCAAATCTTCATTACATTAGGAAGAAGCCAAATATTGATTCCTACTGTACAAGTTAAAAAAGGTTCTAAACACTTTTATGTGCATGAATAACATGGCTTTATTGGCATGTCATGGCTTTAAATGACATTATCCTTTGAGGAAATTATCATAAAGCATCTTGTTTCCTGTGTACCTTTCATTAATTTCTACTAATGTATCTTTGTAAATAAGAAAAACCTTTTTGGTGATTTTTTTTCTTCTATTCCATAGAATAGTATGATACACTATCAGGATCACACACACTCAGACACCACCCCCCCCACACACACACACACACACACACTCTCTCTCTCTTCCTCCCTCTTTCTTTTCTCTCTCTCCCCTCTCTCTCCCTCTCTCTCTCTCTCTCTCTCTCTCTCTCTCTCTCTCTCTCTCTCTCTCTCTCTCTCTCTCACACACACACACACACACACACACACACACACACACGTACACCAAAGGATGTCCTTATGGACTATATTGAACTTTACGTTCCTGCTGTGGAGGTGGAAATCACTTGATAATCCAACATCAAAGAGCATCTAACCCCCAAAGAAGTATTTAATCAAATGTGATGCTATGCCCTTGCAGCAAATTCATCTGAGTCCACCTCCCCAATGCCCCTCCCCCTCCTTTCCATCATCAATCTCCTCCAGCTTTGCATCCATCAAGCCGCATGGCAACACTCACTCTCACTAAACAAGCTTTCAGGTGAATTTACTTTGGAATCCCGAGTGATGCAGTGTAAGTTCAAAATCACTCCTTCACACACTGCACCCAGATAGCCCATGGCATTCCGATAAAAGCGGTTTGTCAATAAAATGCTGAGTGAAATGGCTTGTTTGGAATGCATGGTGTCAGCTATGAGACTGGGAGCTGAGCCAGAATCTTCCTAAAAAGGGAAAGACTTCTACTGGTAAGTGGTTAATAAACACTTGCTTGGGATGGTTGAACAACTACGGTATGTGCATACAGACAGTCCTGGGTTACATCGGACTCCATGTATATCTCCTCATGTATATCTCCTGGTTATGTCTCCATCTCCCCTTTATTTATTAAAAAAGTGTCCCATCATTTTGACATCTGTACATATGTTTTTTATTATTTATTTACCACAAGTAAAGGTCGGGAATTGGTATCTTTTAATTTTTTTTTTTTTTTTTTTTTACTATTTCACTGTGTATGTACTCCATGTGAGTGATATAGGTGCTTATGGAGATGGGTTCCGACCTCTGGCAAAAATAATGTTACCTCGCAGCAGGAATGGGGCTCCTTTATAACCCAAGGGCCCACTGTAGACTGAAAACAACTGAAGGACGCACTTGTGGTCTGAGAGTTATATCCCAATGAAGCTTTTCTCAAAAGGAACCTACTTGTGTATTGTACTTGTGAGAATAAGTGCTTTCTTATCTTCTCTCTTTGACTCAGGGAGTGTTGAGAATGACTATGGTGGACATAACTGGATTACAATCCAGAGTGCTTTTGTTAAATTACTCATTTGCAATATCTGCTTTACCCAATAGTTTCAAAATTTTGGAGCAAATGTTTGTTTGTTTTTAAATTTAGAGTGCCTGAGAAAAGTTTTCATTTATAAGTATTTTAATGTATAAAAATAACAAAGTATTTCAGTCATTTAACCATACATTAAAGCAAAACTATTAGAAATTCTTTGATTGCATTATTTTCTTTACATTCTTTATTTTAAGTAGCAGAGTAAGACAGGAAAAAAATAACATTCTTGTAAATTCACTCTTTTTGCTTCTCTATGCTACACAGAATTGTATTTCCTTAGCAGCATTGATCCTATTTTTTTAAGTTTTCATATTTTGAATTGATATCATGAACGAATCACAACTTTAAAAAATTAAAAACTTTTTCTTAAATGTGCATTGCTCCTCTGAATGTTCAGTCTTCAATTAATCCAAACACCCGCATATTTACTTTACAATGAACAGAATCTACCATTTTCTGATGACTGTTTCCTCTGCCCCATTCTGCCCCAGTTTCCTTTAAAATATTCAGCAAACAAAACAGAAATACATTTTCAAAAATCTAAAAGGCAGTCAGGCTTTTCAAGCCCTGCCCCTCTCTTGAAGAAAAGGGGGGAGGGAAATCATTGAATAAAATATTTCATGAAAAAAGAGCTTTAACAAATATAAACCACAGTATCCTTCAGAATAATGCTCGCCACTTACCTTTCAAAACCCACACTAAAGAACTGTCCAGAAAAGAGACATGAGTAAAACTCTAGGCTTTATCCTCCCTCAAGTTAATTAAAATAATCACACACTTTCACTGAATAGTTACCATTGCTTCAGATAGCCCTAGGCTGTGTTTCATTTTTATTGTCATAAAATCCTCTAAATTAGATATCTTTATATTCCTAGTTTACAAATTCGGTAAACTAAGGCTCAGAAGGATCACATAAATTGCTAAGAAATTAATGGTACAAGCAGCACACTATAAGGTCTACATGAAAAAATATCTACCTACAAAATGTCCTTGAACTTCAGGGTTCAATATACAGTGTAGTCCACCGACTTACCTGCTCGGTTTCTCAGTTTAGCCTGTGTTTTTAAATTAGAATATTTTAAATTCTTCTGATATAATTACTGTGGTAATCAGGCATTCCTTTGATTTGCTTGTTTTGTATAATTGGGAACACAAATAGCATAATGAGAAAAAAAAGTCTTCCTAGTCTAAAGTTTTATGCATTTGATTTACTTCTCCTAAAGGGATTATTTTGAACTAGTTATTTCTTTTCGCAAAATAAGTGTTGTAAGAAATAAATTGAGTTAGTCTCTATAGAAAGTGAAAGAAAAATAACAAAAATTCAGAAAGGGGGGGAAAAAGAAAACATAATAAGATATCTTTCTTGTAAATTTAATTTTACCTATAACATTTGACAGGTGGGAACAAGACAAGAATTGTGTGTTGTTTTTTTTTGGTTTGTGGGAAAACTGAAAAGGACTTACTTCATTGAAGTTTTAAGAAGTTGCCTTAAGCCCTGGGTGGTTTGGCTCAATGGATAGAGTGTAAGCCTGGGGACTGAAAGGTTCAAGATTCAATCCGATCAAGGGCGCATGCCTGAGTTGTGGGCCCAATCCTCTCATCATTGATATTTCTATCTCTCTCTCCCTCTCTCTCTTCCTCTCTGAAATCAATAAAGATATATTTTTTTAATTAAAAAAATGTTTCCTTAAACCCAAGTAGATTGTTTTTATAGAGGATCAATGCCTGAAATCCATGCGCTGGTAGGGTCCCTAGTGGCTACCGGCTGCCAACTGGGCCCTTCCTCCCTTCCCCTGTCCACCTGACCCTACTGAGGTCTCCCTCCCTTCCCCCGGCTGGCCCCACCCCAATCAAACTCCTGTTTGAGGGGGACATTTGCATACTATGCTTTTATTATATAGGATAATAAATAAATCTATTGAACAGAAGCATGTTTTCTAAGGTTGTACTTAAAGGACTTTACTTTTCATGTAACTCTCACCAAGATATTCTCTCCAAAAGCTGAAACTTCTGGCCTTCCTACCCCCAGCAGCATAGAATGGAGAAGGAGAAAGCAGCAGTAAAAGACTGTCACAGCTTCGCTGGTTGATGGCATTTTGCCACATGCCACAGCTAAACAAAGCCAAGGAAAGTAATTTCTGTAATTCTTCAATGTTCTCTTTGTGCGAGGGTCATGAGATCATACTTATGTCACACTTCTGGCCCACAGACAATGATCCTTGCTCTAACATCACTGGATCTGTGTTACAGCCAACACCTTGGGTGTTGAACTCACCACCATTCCCCGCAATTTATTTTGAGGGACAAGTCTAATTGCTAGAAATTTTATCTTCATTTAGGATAAAAAATGCATCAGCTTGTAATACATTTTTCATGTTGTTTTTGCTTTTGTTTAGCCAAACAAAATGAACCTAATTCACCTTTCATACATCAAAGCCTTCAAAGGATTAAGAATAATAAACCAAGCCCAGCCAGTGTGGGTCAGTGGTTTAGCATTGACCTATAAACCAGGAGGTCTTGGTTAGATTCCTGGTCAGGGCACATGCCGGGATTGTGGGATCGATCCCCAGGAGGGGCTGTGAAGGTGGGTTCCGACCTCTGGCAAAAATAATGTTACCTCACAGCAATGATTCTCTCTCATCATTGATGTTTCTTTCTCTCTTTCCCTCTCCCTTCCTCTCTGAAATCAATAAAATATAATTTAAAACAAAAAGAATAACAAATCAAGAGCCCTTCCTTCTTCAGGTATCTCCATTTTCAACATCCCAGGCCCTTCACTTCTTCCTACCTTGGTTTATTTTATTTTCACTTGTTTGTCTGTTATTACTGACTGGGAGGGGTGTGGAGGGAGAGAGAGAGAGGAGGCAGGTGATGTGAGTGTGTATGTGTTGCTTTTTTGCTTTGGGATTAAACCTATGTTTTTTTTAAATACAAATATTTGCCAAGCTTTCAGGAAATTCCCAAACAAGTTAAAAGTGCAGCCTTTCTTAATGATATCTCTGTAGCAAGTCCAAGCATTTAAATCTGTGTAAAAATTAAATCTAGCTATAAGTGAATATAAGTTGGCCAGTGGTGAAACAACTTTGAATAAGTGGCTTATTACTTGTCCCAAGGAGCTGTGCATTTTAAATTTAAAGCATCTAAGTACATCTTATCCAACACTTTCAGTTTATGATTGAGAAGAATGAAGCTCAAAGCCTAGAAGTTATTACTCACATAATACGCTCTGATGTTCAAATCAATAAACAGTAAGTTAGAATTTATCTCTTTAGGTAAACAACGCCAGCCCTCTTCTCAAAGCACAAGGTACACTGGTCTATAAGAGCTCCAAAGAGCTAGGAGTCAGGAACACAGAAAACTCTCCCCTTTACAAGACCTGTTTAGAAATTCCAGGTGGTCAGTTTCCCCTTCCAATAGATGCAGCAGGTTTTTCTCCAATGAGATCCCAAAGCAGTAATGAGTTCTAAGACAACACGGGTGAGCTGCCTGAGCAAGTCAAAGTGATGGAGTTGCATAGTGAGGTAAGGGCAGAGTTAAGGAAGATGCTTCAGGTCTACGGACAGATAAAGGCTGATCTTTCCCGAGTGGGTAAATCTGGCCAGCAGATACCTGGTCACATATCTATCTATCTATCTATCTATCTATCTATCTATCAATAAATCTATCAATCATCTATCTATCTATCCATCCATCCATCTACCTACCTAGCTATCCATCCATCCATCCATCCATCCATCCATCCATCCATCCATCCATCATAATCTATCTATCATCTATCCATCCGTCCATCCGTCCGTCTGTCTGTCTATCTATCTATCATCATCATCTATCTATTAGATGCCAGGAATTAACCAAATTCCATAGCTACTGTCTCAAGTTTGAACCTTTTATTTTTCTTTAATAAGAGTGAATACATAATACAATAAATGATGCATTTAAAGAACTCTGATTCTCTAGTCCCTCCCCACATCTGTCCTTAAATTTCCACAGGTGAAGAAAAAAGTAAAATAGTTATGTAGGACTTTTACACTCAAAGGCCTAAAGGAAAGTGCATCTACATGTCAGAGGAATCAGATCTGGGTTATTCTGTCCTGGGTCTTTGAGTCTGAGGGAAGGAAAGGTGAGCATTACTGGGGTAAGAGTAAAGGAAAGGGAAACGCTTTAGGCTGCTACAGGGAGACAGGCCTGGTGCACGGACACCAGGGCTAAGGACCAGGAGAGAAGGCAGGAGTCTTAGGCTTTCTCCATTCTCTTCAACCTCTGCCACCCTGGGCCCGGTCCCTACTCAGTCACAGGTGGGCGATGTCTGCCTTCCCTACATATCAGCCCGATGGTGTTGAGAATCAAATGTAATGATAAGCATAAAATGACTCGAAATTTTACAGTGAAGTGACAATGTATTATTATTATTAGGATTGAAATCTTGCTCAGTAACAAAATAAAGTCTGAAGAACTCATTTTGTTTTTATTGTATTTACATTTTATTTACTAAAACCAATTTGATAAGCAGCAATTGCTTTGCTTCTAGAAACTAAATAAAAAACCCACATACAGAAATTTTAATATGAGATAATTAAAGGAGCAATATAGACTGATGTGATCAGCTTTGTTTCATATCATCTGTGGGCTACTAAAACATATGCTCTTTATTAATACTGGACCTGTGATATTTATCTTAATGTTTTCAGCTTAATGCCTTAATATTGTATAATCTGACATATTAAGACCTCACTTATATTTAAAGTAAAGAGCAAGTATGTTAATTAACAGATTAGTTGAGGGACCATAGATCCACTAAAGTAATAAAGCCAAACAAATGCCTATCAACTAAATCTTGTTCTAAAGAAGCTGACAAGGGCCTGGCTTAATCAAATTCCAATGACATTTGAGATCCTGAACTGCTTACTGAAAATAATTTAAAAGAAAAACAACAATAAAACCTCTGCTCTTGCTAACAGCTGGGCTTAAAAAGTCAAATACAGCAAAGCATTAGAAATATCCTGGAATTATTCACAGTGAAGTTGATTTCTTGGTGGTAAAATTCCTTGGTGGTATAATTCATGGAATACTAAATAAAAAATGCATTCTTCATCATTCCTCCAAAGTGCTTATAGTCAGTTGACTGTACTTCTTTTAAAAATGTATATAAATATGGAGTTCCACCTTCTTGTGGTTGGCACTTTAAGAAGAACTGTGTGATAGAGAATAATGTGATCTTGGAGCTACATTAAATGTCTAAAGATGCCACAACATAGACACAACATCAATGGTCCTCCTTTCCCCTTAGGAATTATTATCCATATAGCACTGGACTTTAACACCTGAACCCGTATATATAAATGTAAAATGCTGGAATATAGTCCTAAAATCATAGCCTCATGAGATGACTCAGAAACTAAAGAATGGACTGGTTTAAAATGTACTGGTTAGGGGTCTACAGTTGTGACTTTGGGCAAATAACCTCCCTAATCTCAGTTCCCTTTTCCTTATCTGCATAACAAGGATAATGGGATCAATGTTCAATACATTGATATGAGGACAACTTGTGACAACTTGAGAAATACATTTATAGCATAAGGTCAGTGACCTGATACTCAACAAATTAACTGTCTTCCTCTAAAAATCCACATCTCCTAATAAGCTGAAAAGGAAACACATGCACACTATTTTAAAAACATCTTTTTACAGTGATTACTAAGCATCTTCTAGAATGTCTAATCTTCAACTATCTCAATCGATATTTTAATGCATATACATTTTAGAACTCATATCACATTCATTACATGCCCGTTAACCATCGGGGCAGAGTTTATTAGATGAAAATAAGTCTGTTGTAAAAGATTCCCTTGCAATTACTTCACTGCCATTATTTTAGCCACATGCTTATGCAGCTTTTCAAATTAATATGCCTAGATTACTGAGCAAGTAATCAGAGCAGTGGAGTTCCATGAGGAACTCAATTACTAAAGAAAATGATCACTCAAGCATTTGAAAAATTGGGGCTACCGCTAATTCTGACTACTGGGTCATTATTGACATCATGTTCAGCACAAATATTGGACATTTAGCACCAGAATGGTACACACTTTGTAAACAGGTGGTGCTCAGAATAAGTTGCTTGCTAGTATCTCTGTTCAGTGTCATTCTGCCTAGCTGAAAAAAGAAGACTATCAATCTTGGAATCAGTACTTTACAAAAAGGATCTGAGTGCCTGATTGAATAAAAATTAGATTGCTAACTCACATTTAAAATAAACAATTATAACTTTTCTACTAGAGATAGAGTAATCTTCTATAGCCTGGAAATATCCAAGGAATGCAAATTTAAAAACTGCTTTCTACACATTTCCATATAGAAAATATCGTAAATACTTTTTGACCATTTTATTTTAACCATGCCACCACTGCCCTCTTTCACTAAGTGATCATGTGACCATGTTCTACGTTTTTACTCATTTAGTAATTTTCAATCAGACTTTTATTTTCTCCAAAGTAACCATCATCCCCAGCCTACTTTGATAAGAACTATATTTCTAATTCTGATTTTTTATCTTAGATTTAAGGCAAAGACTATTTTAATAACTTAGCCTTATCTTTTAGAAAGCATATGAATTAGGAAAGATGGTCTAGGAAATAGGTTGAGATTCTTATGTTTTTGCACTTTTCTACTCTCTACAGAGATAAGCAGTAAAGAAAAGCCCATTCAACAGTGAATAATTCCTAATAAACCTAGCAGTCATTAGCAGTCTTGCCTTGAGAAATCTCCTCACCACTCCAAATGCAATGATGGCGATGATGGCATTTCAGATCACTAAAAACATCAGCAACACAAGAGTAGGTAGTATTGCTAAGGTAAAAGTGTTGCAAGAAATTAATCTGATGATTTTGGGTTTGTTTGGGTTTTTTTTGTTTTGTTTTTTTAAGAGTAGTGTTCCTGTTACATCCATGTGCCACTTGAAAATATGCTGAAAGATGTGGTCCCTTCCCCCAAGAAAATAAATATATGCGCAGATAAAAAAATGTTAATAAATTTGAGGAAGCCATGGACTGTTTAAACATATTTATGGGCTGCCCTGTTAAAGAATTCCATTGTTGTGACAGGCATTGGTTGTCTTCTCAGAATCTATCTCTTCACATGCCTCAGACCTTACTTCTACCTTCAAGTGTTTTCTTTTTTCCCCCAAATATATTTTTATTGATTTCAGAGAGATAGAGAGAGGGAGAGAGAGAAACATCAATAATGAGAGAGAATCATTGAGCAGCTGCCTCCTGCATGCCCCACACTGGGGATCCAGCCTGCAGCCCAGGAATGTGCCCTGGCCGGGAATCGAACCATGACCTGCTGGTTCATAGGAGAATGCTCAACAACTAAGCCAGGCCAATGGGGTGGAATTCTGAAGTGCTTAAGTGCCCATCAACCCATGTATATCTCCAGAATAGCACAGGCCAATTGGTGCATGACCCTCCTAGGTACATAATTGAATTGTGACATTTTTTCACCTGCTGGACAAGAGAAAGGAAGCATGTTGCCACAGTGGCTGTTGGCAGCCTTCTTGGGACCCCAAGGCTGACCAGAGCTAAAGTGAAGCCAACACAGTGAAGGGTAGATGGCATCACTAAGCAGGTGGAAAAATAACCTGAATTACTCTGAAGTTCCTGCTATGCCAAATAATAATGTTTCTATACACATCCTTAAAGTCTCAATTTAGATAGTGTTTGCTTGGAGCTGTCACAGACTGAACCAAGCAGGATGGGTCCATCAGGCCCTCACTCTCTAAATACCTCATGTATGAACTAAATCATTGTGTTTAACAACATTACAGAGAGATCTTCAACTGCGTAAGGCAGCTTTATTTGTTTTTTAATTTGTTTGGTTCATTAGAGTATCACATTCACATAACAGTGCCTGCCACATAACAGAAATTCTACATGTTTTTGGTAAAATAATGAACAATAAGAGTACAACAAACTCTAAATTAGGAATTTTAAAGATAAGTGAATCTTGCTTACATTTCCCTGAATCCTATAATGAGAATTTTATTACTAACTCTATTTCCTTGTTATAAGAGGGAGATAGAATTCTTCATAAAAGCACAACAGCAAAGAATGTTCCTATGAGATTTTCTAAAGGGATATGGGTTATGTATATGTGAATGGGTGAGGAATACTGATTCATGTTTGTACAATTTTTTGAAGACGATTTTTGATAATTTGAGGAGAGGTACAGTCTCTAACATTTGAGTCCTGGCCAAGAAATGTGTTTTCCTCTTAAAATCTAGCATAATATTCATACAGAAAAGTGCACAATTATAAAGCTTAATTAATAAACATAAAGTGACCACACCCATGTAACCATTGTCCAAGTCAAGAAGCTAAATTTGACTAGAACCCCCAAAGACCATCTGCTGTTTCAACATTTAAAATAATATAATAAAAACATTTGCAGCCCTCAGAATAATATAGTTCCAAATTACTCAAAGTAAATAATGAATAATCACTGAATATGTATTCTTTGTTAGAAACTATTCATTTGTGGAAAAACAGATGTTAATCACTCTAAATTCATTTTCTCTTTTCTAATCTCTTAGACCCCCTCAAATTCTAAAAGTAGAGTGAACGAATACAAAGATAGTCCATAAAAAGATATTTGTAGACTTTAAATATGAAAAACTTTCTTATATAAACTATATTCAAATTTCATCACTGATCCATTTGTCTTGCTCATCCCTATAGTGAATACATTCTCTCTCTGAGGAGTGATAAAAGAAAACAAAAGTTTTTCCATTTAGAAGAATAAAACTAGAAAAACAAGAACCCTAATAAAACAGTGAGATGAAATACTTCAGAAATCGGTTGATTGATTGCCTGACAATTGTAACAGAAATGCTTTAAATCTGAAACCCATCAGTCCCCGCCTTTGTTTTTCTGTCTAGTTAATTAGAAAAACATAAAACATAAATGTATTCTTGTTTAGCTGGATCTTTGGTTGAAATACACAGGGAGCCATAGTCAATAAAGTACCAGCTGCTTCTTCGTTGCTAAGTTTACCAAAGTTAGCAGCAAGTGTGTCTTTATAATTTATAATTCCTGTGCATTAAGGTTTTGCAACTAGCTGCTTAGGAGAAGCTGTAAGTAAAAGCCTTGTTACCAAAGCCACATTACCGTAATGGAGCTAAAATACAGCACAGAGATAAAGATGTGAAATGGACTAAACCAATATTTATAGATACAAGAAATATTTTTTCCTATTACTTTTCAAATAAAATTGTTTCTCCATGATCTTATCAGCCTATTTATATGGGCAACAAACTACACCTATTACCAAGACATGTTAGATAAAGAGTTCTGGTTTTATATTTTACACAAGATGAGGATGAGGACATCTGATATACCCTTGAGGAAAACAAAGCAACTAGTGACCCAAACAGCCAGGATTAATGTCTTGCTGACTGTATCCATAGTAATATAGGGGTGGGACAAAAAATAATTTATAGCCATGAGTATGCAAAACAGGGTTTATTGTCATATTTTACCTATTAACTAGAGGCCCAGTGTACAAGAACTTGTACACTCAGAGGGGGTTAGGGGGTACAAGGTGTACCTCAGCCCAGCCTGCACCTTCTCACAGTCTGGGAATCCTCGGGGGATGTCTACCTGCCGGCTCCCCAGGGATCGGGCCTAAGCTGGCAGTCAGACATCCCTTTGGCAGGCTAACTCCCCATCAGTTGGACATCCTTAGCACTGCCAAGGCAGGAGAGACTTCTGCCACCACCTCTGCACATGCAGCCATGAGTCCTGCTTGTGGCTGACCAAAGTTCCCCCTATGGGAGCGCACTGACCACCAGGGGGCAGCTCCTGCATTGAGTGTCTGCCTTCTGGTGGTCAATGTGGATCATAGCAACCAGTCATTCTGCCATTATGGTCAATATGCATAGTACCCTTTTATTATATAAGATTATTGTACTACTTTCTATAGGAACAACTGTAAACCAACTTTTGCCCTGCCCTGAACTTCAGGGACTATGATCTCTGAATTTTGATATTTTAGTACGCAAAATAGCCATTTGTATACATTTTAAGATAAATCCTGGTGAAGAAATCGGCCCATAGAACATTCTAAGGCAAAAAGTAAAAGTTCACATATAAACCATGATTCTTACTATCACATATCTATCATCCTGTAATTTTATTAAGATGATTGTTACCTTTTTCTAACTAATCATTCTCAAATATAATGCATTTTAAAGCTCAATGATGATTTTGAACTCTTTATTCCTCAAGCACACATATGACATTTTATAATAAACATCAATATCATGCTTATTTGATATGGTAGCTGAACATGACTGTGAAAGGTTTTCTTGTAAAAATAATGCTGACTATGACGACTTATGGTCATACAGTTCCTAGACTGAACATGACATATGATGACTTTTGCCCAAAAGAACCAAGTTTAAACTACACTTACAAATGCCTTGCTTTTATCCCTATTTTAGTAAACAAGTTAGCGTGTGTGACACAAACCCATTATAATGAAAATCGGTTCAATTTAAAACCCCTTCAGTTCCTTAAACATCAATCTCTGTTCCAACCAAGAAATCTTTTCAAAAAAAAGTGAGTTAGATCAAGAAAATTAAGAGATAGGGATAGAATAGAACAATCAAACAAACAACACAAACCAACCCTCCAAACAAACAAAAGAACATTTCTACAAAGGGGACAGAAAAAACTGGGTTTAAGCTTTGATCTGGCCACTCACAACCATTGTGTGAACTTCCACAAGACTCTTACGGCTTGCTGGGTTCAGTTCTCCTGTATGAAAGGAAGACTAGGGCCTGATCTGTGGGGGTTTTGTTTGTTTGTTTTTGTGGTGCTGATGGTGCTGTGACTTTTAAACAGTAAAAAAACACTTCCTAGCAAAAATATATTAAAACTAAACAAACTAGATCAGAACAATTCTGGGTGAGATTATCTGGAGATCTATTCACAAAACCTTCCCTATTTACCAGTTCCTCTGCCCTTTTGCCTTACCATGGAATCCTGTCTCTAAGACATAAAATTTGAAAGCCACTGGAGTAGAGTCCCTAAAAGCTCCTTGAAGTACAAATATTCCTATGAACTAGAAGAGTTCATATTGGGTAAATTATTATAAAACAAATGTGATCACCATATGGGTAGGATCATAGATGCACATGTGTATTCATAACTATACCCATACCATTGAATCAATACATGAGTGCATGAAGTTGAGTTTGCATGTGAATATATAACTTTAGGAGTATAATAAAAACAACTACTACTAACTCAGAGACTACCTAATGATGTTTAAAGATCATATACCATCTCCAAGAAATCTTAAACTAGTTTCCTTCCCTTCATAGAAGGAAACATGGGTTAGGGAAGGTTTAGCAACTTAGATCTTGTGCTTTCCCCCCAGCCTACTAAAATGGCTCCCATTGTATGGGTAGGCTTCTCATCTCTGTGAGAGGTTGCATCAAGAAGCCAGTAGATCAGGGCTTTCTCCCGCAGATTGGGTTGAGGTTACTCTCTGATTCTGGGAATAGTGTCAAAGCTGAGGATCAAGTGCCTGTTTCCATGGAAAGGGTACAGTGGAGAGTATATGGGGAAAACAGGGATGGAAAGGTGAAGTTAGGCCTAAGCTTGCATCCTGCACCTCTCTTTCTCCCTTTTTCCCTCTGGATTTGATGAAAAACCTCAAGAGGTAGAGAGTATAGGGTTTCCCAAAAATGTATACACACACTTTTAATAATTGAAATGGTAGTGCGTATTAAAATGCATTTCATTTTCAAAATTGAACTATCAGCTATTAAAGTATATATACATTTATTTGTGATACCCTATATATGTGGGGAAAATTACATATTTACACCTAATCACGTAGAGTGCCTTTGGTTATAAGATATTGATAGCTATAACTAATGGCATACACACACACACACACACACACACACACACACACACACACACATTCCTCTTTGTATGTCTAGTTTTACAAAATAGCGTATGTGTCTGCTTGTATGTTTTTGCTAAAGATATATTCTTCCATCTCGTTAGCCAATGAGACTACTTAGTGAAAGCAGAAAATGACCTTATGTATCACCTGGACCAACACTTTCATCGACTCAGCTACAGTCAAATAGTCTATGAGCTGAACCCAGACTTCCTCATGCTAACATTCTCTAGTAAAGGGAATCGTTAAAGGCAAAAGATAACACACACAAATATGAATATGCTGAACAGGAATTTTTAAAGTAATAAGAAACTTACAGGAAGCCTATTCCTACTCCTACAATTTTTAGATTACGAAACTAGAGCTCAGAGAAATGGGGGGTGGGCGTAGGGAGCAGTATTTCAAAGTAAATAACAGATTCCAATCTAGAGCTTTCTCCCATTATGCATTGTAATTAGAGATAATGATCTTAAACAAAACCAAATTAGTGTGTAAGACTGATGAGAGCCTCACCCACTCAGAAAATAAAACTCCTTCAAATATAACTCTCTTTTTGTTCATTATATATCCGTTGAGGACAGCTATTAAGTTGCACATATTTTAGGCATTTTTGCATAGCGACTTGCCCCTCGTTAGTGCTGATCAGCACTTAATTGAGTAACAACCTTGAACTTAATGATGGGCACTAATCCAATGTTTAAGCCTAAATAAGTCTATATTCTGCCAGAGAAGGGCTCCAGAGGACCTCACCCCCCAATCATGCATCCTATTGCCTCAGGTTACCCATAAATTAGGATTAGACTACTTATGGCAATTTCCAGACAAACCGACTAATAAACATAAGCATCATTTGTCTCTTTAGAGGAGGCTATTTTTATTATTCCGGAAATATGCCTCTATAAGCCTGAAGGCAAAAATGCATACCACCCCTCTGCCTTCGCTCTTTTAAACCAAATATAGATCATTCTAAACTTATCTGTCCTATTTTTATCTATAATTAGTTAACATCATTAATGCCTTCATTATATCTTATTGTTCTTAGAACCTTTTCAAAATGTCTGGTATTGTTCCTGTGATACACACAGAAAGGGATTTTTTTAAAAAGTTTAATTTTGGGAACTTAACTGGCCTCCTCAGTTCCAGAAATTGGTGATTTTTTTTTTTTTTTTTTTTTTTTTTACCTTGACACTTCGTGGAATAATTTAAAGTTTAAAAATTAGGTCAATAAAAGAATGCCTATTTGGACTTTTTGTGGTAAGGTCTAAAAGAAAATGCGAGTTCTCCCTGCCAAAAAGCACCGGAGCTGTTATGAGAACTATTGAAAATCAAGTGGTGATTTTTCCGTGTCAGGGATTCTGCAACTAAAGCGAGCATGAGCACAGAAAAAAAGGAATACAAAATGGGATATTGACCCCTGTGGGAGCATGACTCTCGCTTCCTTGGGTGTAGAAATACTAACAGTTCTCAGAGATGATTCATGTTAGGTGGTTAAAATGAGCCGTGTATACTTATACAGACACTGAAATTTAGCAGACCCATGGAAAATATAAAAGTAAATTCATTAATTCATTCAGCAAATAAGTAATAAGTGCCTACCATATAACTATTAGGTACCAACCATTTACCAAGATATGCCTGAGGAAAAAACAAAACAAAACATGGTTAAGACTGGCTGGAGGTGCTCAGTCTGTTGAGCATTGTCCTGTGCACCAAAGGGTTGGCAGTTCGAGTCCCAGTCCGGGCACATCCATGGGTAGTGGGTTCAGAACTGATTAGGGTACATGCAGTCGGCAGCTGATAGATGTTTCTCTCTCTTTGATGTTTCTCTCTCCCCTTCTCTCTCTTCCTTCATCTGGTGAGGATTAAAACAACAACAAACCTGTTTAAGATTGCTAGATTTTAGAGTCCTACTTATTTCTTATTTGATCTAAAAATTCTTGAACCTGGGTAGTCATAAGTAACGCTCCACTAGTAGTTCCAAAATCTGGTCAGACAACAGTATAATCTGGTTAGCTTTTAAAATATATATTGCTTCCTCGGCCTACCCATACACATATTGAAACAGAATCCCAGTTTGGGGGGATGAGAAATTGTGCATGCAGGTGTGTGTGTGTGTGTGTGTGTGTGTGTTGTATGTGTGTGGGGGATGTGTTTTAAACCTCATCATTTTCTTTTCTTTTCTTTTCTTTTCTTTTTAATCAGTCATTTTGATGCAGCTTTTTTTGTGGATCAGAATTATGGAACCACTAATCTTAGGTTCAATTCCATATTTCTGAGATGAAACTGTTAACTGATTCAGGGAAGGCCCTATTACATAAATCCAGAGTCACTGTCCCAAAAGGCCTATCCCTATTCAGACAGCGGCATTGCTGTGTCTGTTAAGATCACAAGCACACTGGGTTAAAGGCTTATTTTAGGGGAGAATCTTCCTTTTAAGTAGCTTAATATCATACTCATATAAATGTATACCTTCTATCTATCACTCTTAAAAACCTTCAAATGTGGATATCTACAGATTTCCACATATAGGAAAAGACTGGACAATTTAACTTTTTTTCAGATTCTCTCAATCAATTGATAGTACAAAGGCATGTTTAAAATGTACTTACTGATATATCCTCAGCTCAAGGACAGTTTCTGGGACAAAGTAGATGTTCAGTAATTACTTGTTGGATAAGTGAATAAATGAATGAATGAACAAGTAAAAATAACAGCAAGGTATTATTAGCCAAAATGCTCTTGGTCACTAACTGCTCTCCCCTGCAGGTCTGGTTCCCCAGCCCAAAATGTTCTTGGTTCAGTGGCTAATGGTAGTGAATATAACATTTATTTTAGCACTGGTTATGTTGCACGGTAATTATTTGGTTCCATGACTGACTGAAACTAAGCCTTGTTTATGTAAGTCCCAGTCTAACTCGGGACAAGGCATAGGATAGGCATTCAATAAATGGTCCAATAGAACAAACTGCCTCTTCAAATTCATATTTAACTTGTTATAAATCTGATACCAATGACTTTAAATTATTTAGACATGGCTCAAATGGATTAATTTAAGTGCTCATTTCAATTCATGACAATATTCTTTATTGTTATGGAAAACATAATACCAAGGGGACATTATAAATATTTCAGTGTTCAGATTTCACTATCAAGCAAGTAAACAGTTCCTGAATAGATCACTTTAATAAGGTTTATATTTGGATAAGTTCTAGTGCAATATCTTAAAGAAAACACTGTCTTTTAGTTTACCTTTTTACTTACTAGTGTTACTATTATATTTCTGAATCCCAAAGGAGACCTATTCAGTAAGACATAGAATCTAAATACTGTCCATAGTTACGGTTCTATCTTTGTAACCTTTTTAATGTATAAATTATTAATAACAGAGTAAAAGGGCATGTGTAATTTGCAAAGGTTTTAAAAGTGCATAAAGAGAAATTATGTATTTTAAATAAGGCATAAATAATTTAAAACCCGAATTATGTAATACCCAAGATTAGTTTTCGCCATATTGAATTGACCAATTTTTGTAACTCATTCATTGTTTTGATAGCTTAGTAATTATCCTTATGCAAGTGGGTTAAGAACAAATGGAGGCATAAGTACATCAGTGAAACATGGCTTTATCAGTATAACCTATGACAATGATCATAAGCATGGTATTCCAGGTAGATTGGAAATTATCATTGTAAAAACAATCTATAAATTAAAAATAATAATGAAATTGTGGCAAATCAGCAAAAATGTCCACATATTAGAAGATGCCTATCGTTTGGATCTATAAGTAAACTTTAGATACCATATACATTTATTGCTCAACAGTCAACCAAAATATGCTTACCATTTGACAAAAATTAAAATCTTGGATAACTGGAGCAACAAAAATATGTTGTATGACTCCCAATACAATATAGAATAAGAAACCTATTGATTTGTAATTTCATAAAGAAAATTAGGCTGAAAATGTTGGCATTTATATCAAGTTCTTCAAGAAAAGTGAATAGAAATAAGCAAAAACAAACAAACAATAAACAATAAAAAACCACAACTTTTCTTAAAATACCCATAAGAAGATGAAACTTGGATTGATTTCATCAATAATAGTTACAAAGAATACCACTGGATTGGTTGATGTGGAGAATACAAGAAGAAGAAAAAAAGGAAATATTTACTTCGAATTGCTACTGTGCTCTGGCTGGCATGGCTGAGTGGGTTCAATGTCATCTTGTTTAAGGTTATTTCTTGGTCAGGGCACATGCCCACATTGCAGGTTCTGTCCCTGGTCCACTGTGGTCATTGTAATTTTGTCTTATCTCTGACCTCTTTCCATCAACCTCCCTTTAACTGGAGAGTTATCTAGATTCTTAATTTACAATATCTCTATAATGCCTCTGCCTTCTTTTCATTATGATACTAGAGGCCTGGTGCATGAAATTTGTACACGAGGGTGTGTGTCCCTCAGCCCAACCTGCACGTTCTCCAATCTGGGATCCCTTGAGGGATGTCCAATTGCCAGTTTAGGCCTGATCCCAGAAGGATCGGGCCTAAATGGGCACCTGGATATTCCTCTCACATTCCAGACTGCTGACTCCCAACTGCTCACCTGCCTGCCTTTCTGATTGCCCCTAACTGCTTCTGCCTGCCAGTATGATCACCCCCTAACCATTCCCCTGCCAGCCTAATTGATGCCTAATTACTCCCTGCCAGCCCAATTGGCCCTAAATGCCCTCCCCTGCAGGCCTGGTCACCCTTAACTTCCCTCCTCAACCAGCTTGGTCACCCCTAACTGCTCTCCCCTGCAGGTCTGGTTCCCCAGCCCCAACTCCCATTCCCTGCAGGCTTGATCACCCCCAACTACCCTCCCTTTCAGGCTTTCAGGCTTGGTCCTTCCCAACTGCCCTCCCCTGGTTGCCATCTTGTGGTGATCATCTTGTGTACACATGGGGGCAGCCATCTTTTACCACATGGGGGTAGCCATCTTGTGTGTTGGAGTGACATTCAATTTGCATGTTACTCTTTTATTAGATAGGATAAGGTCATTAGTATACATTGAAAACAACCTTATAAATGTCCATCTTTCTCCAAATTTAAGGAAATGTATCTCGGTTTTTATTTGCCTTTTCTTTCAGCATTTATGTGAGTTACATATTTTCCTTTTAAACACATAACTCTGCCAAAGATCTCTTGAAAACTCATAGACACAAAGTGCACTCTCAAACAATATTGGTGTGTAGATACTTGATGTCAATGATACACTTTTGCTTAGTACACTGAAAAGCCTTTTTTGACACAGAATTACATTTCTTTTTTATTCTGATAGCCCCAAATCACAGGCAAAAATTCAGTCTTCTGTGAGGGTACCACACTGCTGCGAACTACCTGAATCACCAGAGAGATGTTTTTGCTTTTGTAAGTGATGTTCTTGCAAGGACTCTGAAGCATAGCAGGGGTGGAATAAAATGTTATCTGAATAATAACTAACTCTCCTCTTTTCCCTAGAGATTTCCCAAATACAAGCAGCATTTTCATCATTTCAGGCACTTCTGCTTGTAGAGCAGTGCTTCTCAAGATTTTAGGCCTCTATGAATTGCCTTGAGGATCCTACTAAATACAGATTCTGATGCAATAGAGCTGGGGTGGGCCTGAGAGTCTGCATTTTTCATGTCTGTACTGCTGACTGTGAACCACCTTTGAGTTACAAGGTCGAAATGCATAAAATGTCACTGTTGACTTGGGAACAAATCCCCTCAGTTTCTATAAAAGATACTGCCTAACATCCAGCATATTATAACTTAAACGCTGAGTGTGTTCATTCCCTTCTCCCCAAATAAATCAGTATAAATATTTAACTTTTAAGGGTCGGATCTGGTTTCATGCTCTCCGAACTACAAATATTATGCATTACCCTATTTTTTTCCTGTTTGTGTTGCCATTTTCCCCCTACACATTCTTCCTTTTATATCATTTGTTAAAGAAAACTTTTATATAGTAGTATCTGGCCAACCAATAAACTCTGTTTTTACCTATTATAATGTTTCACTTACCCTCAGGACATGAGAACCCAACTTATATAATGTAACGTAAAGATTATTAAAATCACCCAGAACTAATTAAGACAGCTTTCAGATTCTTAAAGTTTACATATTTATTTGTAACATATTCAGCCAAGGCAGCTTCAGAACATTTATGGATGGCATCTGTTTCTTTAAAACCGCTGACTTTCTCTAATCTCTAAAAATTCTTATGCTTTAATGTGAATAGGTATCACCAGGAAGATTATTGAAAATGCCAACTCCATGCCCACATTAAGAAAGTCTCATTCTTCAGGTGTGGAGACCAGGGAATCTGAATTTTAGCAAATGCCTCTTGCATGGTTAGTGTAATCAGAAAGTTTGGTAAACAATTCCCTAGGTGCAATCTTGACCAAATTTCCAACATCAATCCCCGCAAGCTTCTAAACACGTGACACTGTTCATTAGCTCTGAAATTAAGTTTTGCACTGTTTCAAAGGCGGTGTTTTCAAACACATATGCTCCTCATCCAAAATTGTATCATTTCTTTGAGTCACTTTTTTGATAATCTGCCTGGTGTTGTCATTTCTTCTTGGACTGAGGAATTTAACCCTAAATCTTCCCAAGGAAGACAATGCATCTTTCAAACCACTTTTGAAAATAATAGGAAGTGTTATTAGTAATTATGCCAGGATAACTGACATAAACTGGAACTGCCCAGAACAGAGTTTATGTCATCTTGATCTTGTATCACAACTCACGATAATTATTTAACTAAGTTTAAAACTGATGACCAATTGCTCTCTACTGCTGGATTCTATTCTCAACAGAATCCTATTCTCCGACAGAAAACTCCTACATGACTCTAGCAGTCACTTCTTTCCTTTGCTACCTTTGTTGGCACACCCTGCAGGTACTCTGGCTTCCAGCAGATAGGATACTTTTATGGCAATCCCAGAGATTAGCCTATCTCTTCAGACCCAGCCACTGTGGCAGCAAATTTATTCCCAAGTCATCCCATGAGATGCAATTAAGTGGGACATGAAGGACTATATTTATGTATGACACAACATGAACTCAAGTGGCTGTTTCAATTTAGTCACCCATATTGGAAGGGCTGACATCTTTAAAGTCTCATGATGAAAAAATAATAGGTAAAAATCATAACATTTCATCAAGTGAATGTTTTCTGTGGTTTTCATCACCTTTCTCTTAGTGTTTCCCAATGTGAAATGACTGTTGTAATTTAGAGCAAAGAGAGGAGTACTCAGATGCATATTGTGTGTGTACACATACCCCAAACACTCGATGACAGGCATAAACTGAAGCAACTGCCTAGGCATTGCCTCAATATTGACTCATGTCACTCTCCTCAAAGTATTGATTTACCTGGTCAAACAAGGAAGGACATTCAGAGAAATAATCCTTTTCAATTTTAAAAGGATTAAAGTATATTTGAATGGATATTCCATGTCCACATAAAGAAACTGAGAATGTCTCATACAATGCAACATTAAATTAATTACATAAGCAGGAAAGAAGATGGATTTATACATTCTAAAGACTACTTCATCCTCCTGCTTACTGTATCCAGTTGGAATAATTTAAGATAATTAAAAAGAAAAATATCACCTTTAAGAAATGTTTCTAGTACATTAGTTTTAAAGAAAGTAATAAAATAAGTAGAAAGTTTTACAATGCGGTATACTATTAGCAAATCATATACTCTAGGCTAACTTCACAGGTACGCACTGTTTTTATAAATTAACTAGAACTGGTTCAACCCTAGGGTCAGGTTCAAGTGTGTACACCAGCAATCAGATTGCAACTCGATGCAAATTTTGTCTCATTAAAAAAGTCACACATACCACCTTCTCATTTGCAAAATAATTGTGTACCTGGCCAAGGTCAAGGGATTTTCCTACTACTTCTTTTACTGAAAGAGCTCAGTTTCTTCAACTGCAACCAGACTGTGGGAAAGATTACCTAACTTATTTGTATTTGAGAAAATATCAGGGGAAAGCAAATTTAAATAAAACTTAGAAGTGTCCGGGACCGGTTTGGCTCAGTGGATGGAGCATTGGCCTGCGGACTGAGAGGTCCCGGGTTTGATTCTGGTCAAGGGCATGTACATTGGTTGCGGGCACATCCCCAGTGGGCGGGGGGGGGGGGGGGGGGCAGGAGGCAGCTGGTCAGTGTTTCTCTCTCACTGACATTTCTAACTCTCTGTCCCTCTCAATTCCTCTCTGTGTAAAATCAATAAAATATATTTAAAAAATAAAGAAAGAAATGGTGTTACAGGATTTGCTGCTAATTTCTGATTTTTCATTCAAAAAATCATATGTAAGTATGCTTGTTTGATAGTTGGAGAGAGAATATACCATAATATCATTCTAATCCAGAAATTTCTCATTCCATAATTTGTAGGGAGAAAAAAGAAAATTGCTAATGACAAAATAGCTATAATTCCCATAGCTTGCTTATTATATGAATTTAAAAATGTGTTTAAACTGTGTTCAAATATACAAAATGAGCTCCTAGTAGAAATGAGAGAATTATGGTCCTTTTAGGTCTTCAAGATGCATCATCACCTTAAGGCTTTTAGTTAAATTCATATTCTAATATTTTCTGGCCTCAAGATATTTCCAGTCACTTTCTTCAATAGTTAAACTCAATTATTTAGAAATATATATTTTATCTATTAAATGCTACTACATTTTTTGTAGGTAAAGTATTTATCATATATATTCTGTTAGTTAAGATTCTTAGATAATCACAGTTGATTTCACTCACAATATTTATCTTAAAAATCATATATGAGGCTCTTTGCTTCATTTAAGAGATGAATCAGTGCTTTGCTATTAAGCTTCCAAATGTGATTCCTAATGAAGTATTTCATTTCGTTTTGAATCTTTAAATTTCCCCCACAAAGACAAATAGCTGATATGAAACAAATTTTTGGAGTCTCTTAAATAAACTAAAAGCAAATATTTGCAAAAATACATTGAAAGGAGCGTGGCAAAATACTAGATGTTACGTAAACATACCAGATGATTACTACACAAGGTATTTCTTTCCTGTTATAGGAGAGTATACAAGCATTGTCTTAGAAGTAAAACTAATTTTAAACAAAGTTCTTTTAACAAACTAAGTCACTAACAATTTTGAACATAATCCAGAAATGTCTTACATTTTTGTTGGTACATATTTTTATTTGCATATAGATCACTCATTAGGTGTTTAGATGACCAATTTTAAACTACACTTTACTTTCATTATTATTTACAAAGAGTACTTACATTAGCTGTCGTTTCAGCACCAAATTTCACTCCCTTTGTAATTCTTCAACTTGAACTTTATTGATCATAAGAGCTATTGGCTGTTCAAGAATAAGGACTTCATATTAAAAATTAGAGACCATCTCTATTTTACTATATGACACCGACTCTTTTTTTGACCAAACTGGAGTCAGGCTCCTCTGACCCCTTTTTTCTAAGCTCTGACCTGTCCTTGGCAAGCTCAGTCCAGAATTCTGACGAGTCAGTTCAGCAAAGGTTCCCCAATCCTTGCATCTGATCCCCCCGGATATCTAGTTAAATTCTATGCTCTCCACCGTTAATATCTCATCACTCCGTCCTGTCTCCACCGTTAATATCTCATCACTCCGTCCTGTCTTCAGCAAGAATCCAGTTCAGTAGATCTGGCAAGGATTTCCCCAGCCTTCATGTCTCCTCTTATCAATTTCCCATTCCTCAGGATCCCATCCCACTCCTTAGTTGTCAATTTCCACTTGTCCTAGGATTTAGAGTTGAGCCTGATTTCCATCCCCAACTGCAGTGATCCCTTTCTTAAAAAAAAAAAAAAAAAAAAATTTTTTAAAAAGGTATTCCTTGCTGTCTTAATAAGTTTTGTAAAGCATTCTTGTTTAACTAAAAGACCCAATATATGTTCTATAAAAATATTAAAAATAAGGCATTTCTCTAGCCTTTAGCTGGTTAACTCAAATTATATTTCAGCAGAGCATAGAGAACAGAGAAATCCAACTGGTCAGAGGTTATCCTCATTCCCATCAGTTTGGTGTTTGAGTTTCAAAGATAGCAGGGCACTACCTAGCAAGAAAACCTGTAGGAAATGGATAACCCAGAGAGGAATCTTCTTAAAAGAGCAATTACAGAATTACATTAAACAATTGAGACTTTACTTTTTAGCGTGAATACGCTAAAAACACAGAAATCTAAAGTAGCTTGAGAGAACAAACTAGAGAGAGTTAATTAGTAAAACCAGAGTATTCTTTGGTCCGGAGAGATTGGTCATGGGAGAGTATGAAGTGCCTGTGAATCAGGAATGGGTAGATTAATACCTGACAGGGCAAACGACTTCTGCTCTGTCAGTGACTGCAGAGCTGAAGTTGAAAGTCGTTCCTTCCTATCCAGTTTGAGGGCAGTCCCTACAATACATCCCTGCTCCACAGAGCAGCCACAGCACTCACATGTCCTCAGAGCCTGTGCACAGAGAAAGGCTAGGAACAGTCACCTTCTCAGGTGACTGGCAGGCATGTTTAGGGAAGCACATTCAAGTAAAACAAAAACACGTATGACTCAACAGTGGCATAGGCTGGTGCCACACTCAAGTAGGATATCTAGAGTTACGTGACTTAAGTTGCAATAGAAACTTTAAAATATGAACTTTGAGAAAATTATAGAGATTATGAATCCTCTGCAACTGATATAGACTACACTAAAGGAAACAATGAGGGCGGGGCCTTCCTGCATCAAACCAATTCCGGATGGACAGGACCAAGAAGCAGCTGCACAGATGCAGGCCTTGGTCAGTGTGAACAGATGACCTGCAAAAAACTTTACCGAAACATGTTCATCTAAAACTGAGATACGCATGGTGCTTCGACACGTAAGAGACCTATTAGTCTGAGGGGACTAAGTATAGCATGAGATCTGAGCGCAGGTCTCCACCTCATCAGGAAGAGCAAAGAAGGATGACTGAGGTTGTAAGAGTCTGAATCTCACACTGTTTCTGGCCTTCTAAGTTCCACCAGGCCAAAGGTGAGTCCTCAGCCCAAACTGCCAGAAACAGGAGCCCCATGTACCTCAAGAATGCTTGGATTAGCCCCCACGCCAGGCTCAGTCATTTGCTGGAAGCTGTCCTGGCAAGTGTAGCATTTTAGTGCTTAGCAGTGATCAAGGTAGAAACCAGAGAAGGGAATTTTCATGGCTGCCTCATAGGTATTACACTAAGAAATGAATAAGCATCAGCTGCTACAATCATGCAAAATATTTTTGTATTATAAATTTTTATTCTTTAAACTCTGTGTATACTGACCTCAACTTTACATATAGCAGCTCATCAATGGCAATTGTGTGTTATCAATGTGTGGAAAATCCTAACAGTTGTCAATTTAATTTCTAGAACATCATCACCTTTCTGTGAGAACAGGTATACATTTTTAGTGTTTTAAACATAAAGGTTTTGACATTAAAGAGATACCTGAAGCTTGGGGAGGTCACCTGTCATTCTTCAACCCAAATGGCTTCCTTTCTATCTGTTTTGCATACTCAATACCCAGGTGTGATTATGAGAAAGGGTTCTGTTTCTGTGTTTAACAAAAGACTAAAGACTTGTTATTACTGACATTTGTCCTGATTATTTCATTAGAACATTTAAAAATGAATGTGCTTATCCTAGTAATGAGAATCATGGAGCCACATTAATTTAATAAAAGCAAGGCAAAGGTGCTGAAAATAATGGAATTTTAGCCTCACATTCATGAAATCAAAGCCATATCTCTGCATTTTCAATAATGAGTGGAAACATTCATCAACAGTGCTTACTCCTGCCTAATTGTAAAAAAAATAAATAAATAAAAATTAAAAATTACTGTAACAAGAAGTATGCTCCATTTTTTTTCGCAAGATCATTAAACGTCCCATCTCTTTTATAAGTTATGAATGGATTATATTGTAGTTTCTAAATAATGACTCCCCATTATACAATACTGGAGTTTTATAAACATATTTTAAAAATACTCCTCTTCTTATTCATATTTAGCTTCTAGTCTATGAATAAAGAAGGCTCAAGCTTTCATACCCTCTATTTATGGGCCCATTTTTATTTATAACTAGTGGAATTATTCCATTAATCTTTTACCCATGAATTTCTTTTTTTTTAATTTTTCTATTTGTAAAGTAACTCTCAATTCAAAGTATCAGCAATAAACCTCACAATGGCAAACTAAAAATGTGATATTAAAATTTTATAGATTATGTATGTGTAGTATTGTTTTGTTTTGTTTTGTTTTTCATTTCATCAGCTAGGTCACCAATGAACATGTTTAAGAATGTTTACATGTTTTAAACACCATCCAAAAAGCCCTTGACCTACAGCTCAAATTCAGGCTGACCTTGAACCACTAATAACGCTCTTGGGATTTTACTACAAGTAAACATAGGTCCAAGGTATTTCCACACACACTACCAGAAAGAATGCATCATGTGGAAATAGAGTCCATGCTGAGAGAGAGAAGTAAAAACTATCTATTGCTTTATCTATGCTTGTTATTATGTCACAGTCCTGGGAATTCAGATAAAATTAAACTGTTATCTTTGTTCATTCATTTGATCATAATGTGGTAGGATTAATACATGATTTTTCTGGTTATAGAGAGAAGCAAGTTATAAATCACTATACACTGTCACATAAAATATGTTGAATATAGCAAAAATGTATAAAGGCATTTTACTGAATAAGGGAGATGTCCAAGAAAGCACAGATTTCTGACTGGGAGGTAAAGGCTCTTAGGAAAGCTATCCTGCCATCTTATTCTAAGTACATCAGTGCAATGAAGTTCATTACAAAGCAACCCATCCCATCAGTATTACACATGGCTACTTTCAAAATTGTAATAACTTTGGTGTGCTTCTGCTTATACAAATACAGAGAAAATACCATGCTTGATTCTGCCAAAAGCTGCATATATTTCAATGGAGTATTTAAATGTTATGTATTAATTGTTCATGACTAAGTTTACACTTTGTATTTCTACCTATGTTTACATTTAGCAAATATCCATACTGTTGTATATATCATTCATGTACAGCCATTCCTGAGAATGCAGGATGTAAGTGATGTATGAGTAATAAAATCATTCCGATTCAAAATTATTTTCCACTTTCACATCATTACTTATCTTAAAAGGAATTCTATTATTTTAGGGGATAAAAATTAACAAATAATCTTAAAATCCTTTCACAGAACTTGGTATTCCTATGAAAAACTTAGGGAAGAAAGAAATTGTACCTATACAGATGTGAGACCGATTAAACTGTATCACAGAAGAGAGTGTTATATATCAGTAGGTATTAAATAATGTACAAAAATAGTATCTTTAAGCTCAGTGCTCAAAAAATGAATAGTTAGCACAAATTTCTGAACCTCTGTACTATGGCATGCTGCGGCTAGAGCTATGTAAATCTCTGTCAGGGGATCTCTCCTGTGCACCATCGGGCACTTAGAAGCATCCCTGGCTTCCAGCCACTAGATGCCAGTAGCATCTCTCCTCAGACACCCCCAATCCCCCAGAGGGCTGTCAACTAAGATGGCCTTTAACATAGGCTAATGTCCCTGGAGGTAACATTACTCTCAATTGAGAAACATGTGGTTTCAAGGAAATAAAATAATATATAACCCAGTGAGGAATAGCAATAATCACATAGCTAACTTGGATGACGCACTATAAGCTAGGCAGTATGCTGACTTTGATAAGCATTACTTCATTCAGTTCTTGCAATCACCTGATGAGATTTCTGCTGCAATGATTCCATTCTATGGATTTTTTTTTAAATAGGGTTTAAATACATCTCCTAAATCCTACAACTAGTGATTGTCAAAACTGGATTCTTTTCTAGATCTTTCTGAACCCAGAGCTAGTGCTCTTAGCTGCTCTCCTATATTAACTCTAATTGATCAAGAGACAGTAAATTAAATGATGCCATCAACCTTAACTGCATTATCATGTGGCATGAAATTAGGACTATTTAGAGTTCAAATAAAGTATGGTTTCTATTGCCTGATGCATTGGGATAATAGGAAATAAAGTTATGTTCTTATTATCCGATCAACAAGATTATAAAGTCAGGACTACTTGCAATTGCTTCTACTTCACTTTTTTTGTAGCTACTCCTTGTATTAATAGTTCTTAGTTGTCCTATCTGCATGGGTGGATAAGAAGTATACATTCCTCTTGAGACCAGAACCAAGCTACCATAATTTCAACTCAAAACTATAACTACAGTTATAACTTCTGGCTGAACTATAAGACCGAATGTCACTTTGAAAGCTACGTATAATCATTATGAATGTATATGCCATCCTCATCCCTCATTTCCAAGGTGACACCCCTGATTTTATTTTTACAAAAGAGAGAAGAATGTCCTCTTCACAAGAAGAGGTTCTAGAGAATACAGTACATGTTTTATTTTTGGCTAGGGTGTTTTCTTCTCATCTTCTTGTCCACATTCAATAAATGGATGAGTACACAAACTTACTAGTTAAACCAGAGTATCTTGGCAAGGGAAGATCATTAATGGAGCTTGGCATTGCCACATGCACGTGCAAATATCCTACTTCCTGCCTGCCTTATCCCCGGGCTTAAAAATATGGAAGAGGAAAAGAACCGAATATCACCTATACTTAATAGGATAAGTAATTCTTGATTTTTAAATAAAGTTATTTTTATATAGGTTTCCCCAAGGAGGCTTAGAAACATCATTGAATTATTGTAAGGAAGAAAGAAAACCATTCGTGTTGGTGGAAAATTTTATGCAACCAGTAAACAAAATAGGGTAGATATAAAGAGCCATAAGGTAGGAGGCCGATAGAGATTATACTCTACTTGATCTCTTGTAGAGTTCCTGGCACCCTCTCATTCTGATTATGTTTTCAAGATCTATTTAGATTGCTTTTCTAATTTCACCTTTGTGCCTGACTGTAGCATGGTGGGCTGGGTCAGGCATATACCACACTGCAGTGGTATATGCCACTGTGATGGTCCGCTTGGCTGCTCCTAGGTCCTCACGGCCACACACTGCTTCAGGGATCAACTTCATATGTAGCTCCTGATAAGACCTACATGAGAGCATCCCTGGTCTGGATGGAAGAGTGAGACACCTTAGCTGCATGGCAGTGGCATAGGCATTGTCATCAGAGTGTCTTTCTGAAGCTTCTTCAAAAGGGGAAAACAAGCCATCAAGTATGTAACTCATGGAATTCTTTGGATCAGCATTCCCTGAAAAAAGAGTCCCCAAGACATTAACCGACCTAAGAAAAGTCGTATGTACCAAAAGCCACAAGTGGGGGAAATGTTCTCCTACCTAAAGAGGCTGCTCTACCACAGAGCTGCTCAGTGCCTTTTATCGCTCTAATGCCACCTGTACGTGATCAAGAGGCAAGAAGGTAACACAATTTTCCCAAACATGTCTGAGCCCAAACCAGATATTTTTCAGACTCTCTGACAAACATCTTCTGATACATTAGTGATTTGTGGGGCACGGTTTAGACAACATTGCATGGAGTCAGGCAAAAATTGCTTGGAATGGAGCACAGTGAATGCTGGTACTAACACCTAAAAGAGGGGCTCCTCTGGAGCTTGTGTAGAAAAACAACGATTTAATGTAATGAACTATATCCTCGACAAACCTTAACCCCATCGGGGTATGTGTCATAAGGCTTTTCACTAATATTATCTTAGAAGAAAAGAACTTAGTAAAAAGCAAAGTGATGGGTAGCTAACAAACTATAGCTCGGATGCATAGCTCTCTGAGTGTGGCTTTTGGGCAAAGCATAATGCCTTATGTAAATATTATATGTAAACTTAAAATATAACTCCTAAGGCGTTGTTTTGACAGTGGTACTGCATCTCAACCAAACTAGCAGATTTGGGCTGAAGAAACATAATTGTTCAGTTCTGAGGGCAATGTAACTAGAACGCAGAAGGAAGGATAACTTATTTTAAGTCTGAAAAAGACACAGAAGAAGTACAGTAAGTATTTTCCACTCTCTGCCATTAAGAAATTCAAGATTGCACTTACACTTAAAACCGTGTGTTTTTTCAGAAGTCCATGTTTTGGATAATTTATTTTAGCTGATAAGTGAAATTTTCTCTAATATTAGTTGTCTAGACAATTTCACTTCCATTTTAGACACACACTCTCGGAGCAGAGACAGGCAGTTCTTTGTCAGGGCAGATAAAATAAGCTCACAGCCAAGAATACCAGAGCCCTATTTTTGTCAGGTGCATATCAACATTTACGTTGTCACCCTAGACCAGCGGAACATTTAACAGATCTACTGTTATCTACATTTCCTAATTACCTGGCCTCTATTTTTATATTTCCTCAATGCTCTCCCCCAAAGGCCCCAAAGTAACACAGAATGTGAAATGAAAATGCTGTTTTAAGCCGAATACATAATGCCTAGATTTTGTATTCGTTGTTGTTTTTACAAAACCTAAAGTGATTAAACTTTCAATCCGCACTCCATTTTGCTATCTTGCTTCATACCAAGCACTAAAACACGTATCTGAATGAATGTTTATAGAAATTCCTCCTAGGGGGAAAAAGGTACAAAACACTAACAAACATCCAGTGAAAACAAATTGTCCAGCTATGTTTTGTGGTTTATTTTATAGCACTTTTTATGTGCCTCTGTGAAAGCACCATCTCAACTCACTGGTCTCTGGGTCTCTCCCACAATACATGTTGACATGTGAAGAACAGGGGGGGCCCTATTATTTCTAAGGATCAGGACCCAGGGACTTAGGGAAAAAATGGGAAGCATCAAGGGAGGAAGAAAATTAACAGATAGCACAATTACTTACAGGAATGCCAAACTCAACTTTTCTTCCCATTCAAACAAATATTTTTTCCAGGCACTTTTGCAACACTCGGTTTTCTGTTTTGATTCAGACTTCTCATTAATGAGAATAAATAGGATTGTTTTTGACATGTAAATGAGTTTGGCTTTGGAGCAGACGGAATGTGAACTTGTCTGGCGCGGGCTTATCGGAAAGAGTCCTATCGGATAAGCCTGAGAGCTAACACTGTAAGTCACAGCGCTGGGAAAGACACTCTGGCAAGGTTTCCAGAACCCTGCATCTCCTTGTGGAAATAGTAACAAAGTTCACTTTTTAGAAGTTTAATATGCAAATTGTATTTAAATACAAAGGGGGAAATGTATTTAGTGCTTTGCATTTAACTTACAAAACACACACACACACACACACACACACACACACACACAAAAAAAAAAAAACCCCAAAAATATAACACACAAATTACAACCAATACAATGATAACGATTACTGAGAAGTATCTATGTTTTCAAAGATTTCCAGTATGGTCCTCTGATGTTTAATTTTTAGTAAATGGATACAACTTTAATTGATGCTTTAAAATCATCCTTAATTTGGAAACTTAAAAAAAATATATAAGTGCATGAAAAATCATGACTGTCTCCAAACGGAATTCTGAGGGAATAAGCAGGTATTGGAAAGCATTATGGAATGGAATCAGTGTTCTCTTTCATGATGATCAGCTTTCCTTTTATAACTCTTTCCAGGAAAACTTGAAGAACTAGTAAATGAAAGAAAGGACTGCTAATTCACCAATTTTTAAAAAATATACGTAATTTGGGATGTGATATTTAAATGTCTCAGTGGCCTTTTGTGGGTAAAGTTTGAGAATAACATTGTATAATACAATATAATACGTTAAAACACAGTTTAAAGTGATTTCCAGTCTGTTGAGCTAGCTTTAGACATTATGGCATCTAATCCCCATTCAGAATTTCCTATTAGTATTTATTTCTGGATGGAAGAGTATTTTGCCAATTCCCTCATTAACCAATTAATCACAACACTTAGCATCAAGAAACATTTTAGGACACACAGATGAAATGAAATAATTATTTCACAATCAAAGAACGCTTACCCAGAAAGGTCACAGGAAAAGAAAGAAATGGTGAAATCCTGTCATTGAAACTGGGTTCATTTATACCTTAAAATGTAACACTTGGGTGTTTCAGCATCAAATCAATATATTTATGATACAGAAAAATATGCTGAAGATAACTTCATCTATTTTGTTAGGGTCCCTGCATAGAGAGCCGTATAGTCTCACATATTACTGCTGAAAAGATTCCTCTAAATCATCATAGAAAACTGAGAATGAAGCTAAAAGGACACACTGCCTTACAGAATAAAAGAAGGGTCAGTGTTATTCCTTACAACTAATAAGCCAGGAGGAGGACTGAACCTGATTATCCAAAAAGAATAAACTATCGTTGTAATGCTCAGGTTTTTAATGCATCCCTTATAATAACAAACAAAGGGTATCTGTCACAGATTGTGACTAAGTTATTCCTAAAAATAAAAATGTGAAAATAGAAGTAAGTAACCCTAATGCTCAGTGGAAAGGCTTGATGGGAGAGGGTTCAAAGCCCAGAGCCCTGTAGTACAGGAGTCCATGGGGCACTGCATCTGTGTTCCTCCAGCCTGCCCAGTCTGCCAGTCTGACCACTCAGGACCAAGTCCTCGCCTCTTCCCAGCAAACACAGCTTTTGAAAAAGAATTCAAAATCTGCTCATAATAACACTGACGACTGGCAAATGAACTCCCATAGTCCATAATCCCAGATGTAGGCAAAGAAATGGAGACTACAACTTGAATAATGAAAGAAGTTTTTAACCCCAAATCTGCTAAATTCACATGAAAAGAACAGGAGATTCTAGGTTAAGGCCAGAAACATGCATGGTCCTATTTATGGGCCTATGCTTTTCCTTTATATGGTGATTTGGAGGCCACAGAGGTACATGTGTAGCTGACTCATACTAGTACACATCCACCCTATGAGAGAGAAATCAGTGTGCCCTCTATTAAGCTTTTTTGACTTTCTGAATATATCCATCACTGAAGGATTTATCTATTACTTGCCTTATCATAACCAATAAAGGTTTATTTTTGTTTCTACAGAAATAGTTGTGATTACTCTTTTTCCATAGGCTTTGGACTAATCTAAAGAATATAATTATTGTAGAAATGAAGTTTAAAGCAGTGGTCCCTAAGCAGCTTCACACATATAAATGTTGACAGTGAGGAGCTAGCAAAAGGGTTAAATCGAGGCCACGTGGTATTTTTCAAAAGTGAAGAGCCAAGAGATTCCCGAGGTGCTTTGCGACTTTAAGAACTCCTGTGTAAATAAGACCAAAGCCTGGACATGAGAGGCCACAGGAGAGAAGAGTGAATGCAGGCTTCTCAGATCTGATCAAGGCGTCCCAGGAAATGGTCGCAAGTGTTCACGTAATTCCACATTGACATACTCACATATATGCACACATATCCATGAATACACACACACACACAGTTTGGGTATTCCTGGAGTTGCCATGTTTATGTCAGCAATATCACAAGTAAAAAAAAATATTTTTATCTCTAGATCTCCCTACCAATCTGTTTATAGACACAGAGCAAGGTGGGCAATTGTCCCTGCCAACCAGAACTGCCTTTATGGGGTTATTTCTGGATCCAAGAGACTCTTCTATGGTAACTTTCATTTGCAGGAAGAGAAGCAAGGGATGGAAGATTAGAAAAAGTAATTAGGTATAAATCCTTTGATATTTCCAAGTGATTTTCACCAATGAGAGTTGGGCTTGGAAGGCTTGTACGTCTGCCAGATTTCTTTTCTTTTCCTTGGTTTTGTTTTCGGGAAGGCCTAGCTAACCTATGTTGAATGCAAAGACAGGTGCTAGGCTAATGACTGCTCTAATGTGGAATAAGGCAGAAAGCTCTGGCCTCAGGGAATAGTCTAATAAAGAAGATAAGACTTCGACATTTAATTTAAATTATGTATCTTAATACTATTATTTTTATATTTTTATTTATTTCAGAGGGAAAGAAAAATCAATAATGGCCAAAACCACCTTGGCTCAGTGGATAGAGCATCAGCCTGCGGACTGAAGGGATCCAGGTTCAATTACAGTCAAGGGCATGTACCTTGGTTGCAGGCACATATTCAGTGGGGGATGTGCAGGAGGCAGCTGATTGATGTTTCTCTCTCATTGATGTTTCTAGCTCTCTAAACCTCTCCCTTCCTCTCCATAAAAAATCAATAAAATATATTAAAAAAAGAAAAATCAATAATGAGAGAGATTCATTCATCAGCTGCTTCCTGCATGCCCCAAACTGGAGATTGAGCCTGCAACCCAGGCATACTAATATGGCCTGACTGGGAATCAAACCATGACCTTTTGGTTCATCAACCACTGAACCATGCTGGCTGGACTTAATATTATTGTCTATTTAAAGTTATCTTGAATAATTTTACAATAAAAAGTTACCAAGCAGTATTTTCCAGTTCAATCATTTATCATATCATAAATCACATTGCATTTTAATCATTGTATTTTGTGTCATTTCGGGCAGTCTTGTATTTTATGAACAAGACTATTACATCTTTGCTAAAACTGTGAAGTACAATCCCAGTTTATTTTATGAATCCGAGAATTCTATACTGTAGGACCCCAAGGAAACTATCATTAAATAAACTTTAAGTAAGTGAATCCATGGCTGGTACACAAGTGGTCTGTAGTAAATTATGAATTATGCTCCCCTTCCCAATAAAAAAAACATTTTAAATTATTGTCTATTGTTGTAATATACTAACAGTTAGTCATCGTGCCAGTATGGATTTATTATAGCATTAAAAACAACTAGCTTTTATAGGATATAAGTTACATTAACTATTACGGGGTCAGAGATAGTGCAAGAAGTCCACATTTTATATTAATAAGCCTCGTGAAAACACTGTGGATCTACACCCACATCCTCTGCCCCCACCTCAGCCTCCAACCTTCCAAGGAGGTGGATCATGTCAACTGCAAGGGAAAGTGTAATGTGCATTTCAGTCCCACTGGGGTGAAGGGGAAAAGCAGCAAATAGCATGAAATGAATTCTCTTTTAGGTACAGTCACATGTTTCAACTAATGCCCAAAGGTAAAGCCGTTGTTTACCCTCACATCCATATTCAGCTTTGAACATTAAAGTGATGTGACCTTTTGTATGAAAAACGGATTTCTGTGAACAAGCCCGGCAGCTTTACAGCAGGTTCGCTGCTCTGAAGGGTGCGGTGCAGACTGTCTCACCAGCACTGTGCAGGGAGCAGGCAGCCAGTTTGCTGTGCTGATCCCCACACAGCTACACGGATTACATACATGTTATCAAGGGAGTCCCGAGACCTCATTAATCAAGTTAGACTCACTCCCATCAGCCATGGGCGGGGCCAGTGGGTCTGTCCCGGATGCCCCACCCTAAACTCTGTTTTCTAATTTGGTTTACAGAGAATAAAGTGTTTTGTTTGTTTGTTTGTTTTTGTGTGTGTGTGTGTGTGTGTGTGTGTGTGTGTGAGTGTGTGTTTTGTTTTGTTTTGTTTTCATTTGAAGACTATACTGATGGCACAACTTGTTTCTTGCAGTTACTTCTCTTCCTTCCAATAGCATTGATATTTAAAGTAATCATAAAAAAAAAAACCTGATTTCAAACAAAGCATGCCAATGTATCACCTAAACTGTATCTGAATATCTGAAAGAAAAGTCTTTTTGCCATTTTACATGTTTATCTATAACAACTTCATAATATATTTTACAAATTTGTTTTATAATTGCCTACCCATGTTCCCTGGTTTTAAATCATGACCGCACGGTACTCTTGCTTCGCAGGTGGACAGAAGGACCCACATAGGATCTTTCCTTTGTATGATGATTTGATGTCACCAAGTTCTATCTTAGTAGTATGGGCTCACGTTGGGGAAAATTACTTGAACATTTTCTACGTAATATAATTTTCTATGTGGACATAAAATGAAAATGAATGCCTTTGTTTTGCTATTTTTGTAACTTGTTCATAGGAAAACCGTATTAAGAGAAGTTGTTAAATGTTAGGTGTTAAGAATCAAACATGAATGTGTTTTGTTCTAACGCTACTGTTTTAAAGAAATTTGATGGCCTCACAAAAAGGCAGTTTTAAATATAATTTGAATTTTAACATATGCAAGTAAAATTTTTCATAAATATGAAAATATAAAAATTTTTCATAATGGATTATATCAGTGTCTTGTCCTTCAAAATTACATAGAGAGCTTTGATATTCCAGAAGATAATTTGTCTCTCAGCTTTTTCTTTTCCTCCCATTTACACTTTATTTATAACACAGATACTTGCCAATGCTAATTCATTTGAACACTGAATTTTAAAATAAAAAGGATTCATTTCTTTAAATATTATATGGTTACCTCTTTATTATGATAAATTATAAAGTTTCTTTAGATGGTGTCATCCCACTATTAAGAAAATTAGTAGGACCAATGTATCAAATAAAGGGATATGCTCACCCATCTTTCTGTGAAGCAAAATGGCTAGGAGAATATGACTTTAAAAATAGAGACCATGTACACACAGTTGCAAAAAGTTATTAAAATATATGAACTTGTGATAGACAAGTTGTGGAGAATAGGCAAAAGGTCATTTAGTAGATATTTATAATAAATACTTTAGCCAAAACCGGTTTGGCTCAGGATAGAGCGTCGGCCTGCGGACTGAAAGGTCCCAGGTTCGATTCCGGTCAAGGACATGTACCTTGGTTGCGGGCACAACCCCGGTGAACGGTGTGCAAGAGGCAGCTGATGATGTTTCTCTGTCATCCATGTTTCTAACTCTCTATTCCTCTGTAGTCCTCTTTGTAGAAACTCAACAAAATTTATTTTTTTTAAAAAAGCTTAAAAAATATTTTAGATCTTTGTTTCATCAAGCTTAATCCTTTGAAACACTTCCCCTTTTCTCTTTCCATTTTCATCACATGGAACTCTACTCGCCCATAAGAAAGCCCAGAAACTGACAATGGTCTCATCAGCACTTCCCTTTGATCAGCCTCCTTACGCCTGTTTAACACTGACCAGTACAGAAATGGGCTTTCCGTCAAAGGGACAGTGTGCTGCATGTGCCCCTACCAGGGCGACCTGGGATGGCTCAGACTTACAGCCACTCGGTTCGTACATCGCACTGCGGGAGACAGCAGATGACCACAGTGTGTCCTCAGAGCTGTGGGGGTAGCTAGTGGACACACCATGATAGATTTCACGGTGATGGATCCACGTGACTTCCTCTGGCCTCCTCCAGAATCTCCATCAGGTGACTCTGGAGCAGAGTGGGCTCCTCCCTTTCCTATTTGTCAGAGTACATTTTCTAGGTCAAACCCTGCCTTTAGAGCATTTCTAAATGGCTTCCTACAGATGTGTATAAGTGTTGCATACAAATTTGCCTAACACTAATACTATTCAAACATAGAAATTATTGTTTCTATTTCCATTTCTAAAATAGTAAGAGGAGTCCTATTTTCCAAAATGTGAATTCATTAAACACACACACACACACACACACACACACACACACTAAGGACTATTGAAATCTTTCCAAAAGTGGAATTCTTAAAATCCTTAAGTGACCTATGCCATTCATGTTATATTACTAGTAATTTTGGCTACTTTATGTGCTTACATAAGATTATTTCTTTTCATAGACATTCAATAATTGATAGTCAGCAAACAATATTTGCTGTCAAAGAATACAGTCAATCCTTAGCATGACTGTCTGTGTTTGACAAAATTCTGGCTTATCTATGAAATACTGACAAGTAAAATGCACCTGTACACAGACAAACACTTTGTGTGCAGAGTGTATCACTCAAATAGTGGATTATAAATGTCCCTATGGGAACAAATGTTTATTTCTTGAGTATATAATTTATGTGTCATTTTAGCTCATTGTAATCTCGGTTTTCAATTAGAATAGCTTGATTGTTAAGATTTTTTTTTTCATTATAGGAATTCTTGATTTTCATATTTAGATTGTGTCTAAATTTTGAATCATTAATTTAATACTGAAAAATAGTAACACAGCATAGTCTTTAATTGAACTAAAGATCACTAAAGCTACATGCTGCAATTATTGACACTTATTATGACAATTAAATAGCAGAAGAGCCCTGACCAGTATTGCTCGATGGCTGGAAGTGTCCCAGGTTTGCTTCCCAGCCAAAGGCATGGACCTGGGTTCAGGTTCACTCCACACCCCTGGTAGGGGCACATGCAGTAGAAAACCAGTATATGTATCTCTCTCACATACACATTCATGTTCCTCTCTCTTTTTTTAAATATATATATTTTAATTGATTTTTTACAGAGATGAAGGGAGGGGGACAGAAAGCTAGAAACATTGATGAAAGAGAAACATCGACCAGCTGCCTCCTGCACACCCCCCACCGGGAATGTGCCTGCAACCAATGTACGTGCCCCTGACTGGAATTAAACCTGGGACCCCTGGCTCTATCCTCTGAGCCAAACTGGTTTCAGCATGTTCCTCTCTCTTCCTTCCCTTCCCTCCATCTCTTCCACTCTTTCTGATAAAGGAATGGAAACAATATCCCCAGGTAAGGATTCCTCAAAATAATAATAGCATTAAACAGAAGAGATATTCATAGTTTACTGATGCCATATCAATAACTCACCAGTATTAAATATTGGATTCAGAATCTAACTTCAATTATGAAACCTTGGGGCCAAAATATGTTTAGAATACATGAACAAAGAGAAAACACTTGCACTGAATATACAGTGAGTTCAAAGAGTATATTATCCTCATGTGTGGCAGGAGAAATGGGCATAAGTCATTCTATTTCAGCTCCATCCAAGTACTTAACATTGCTTATGAGAATTCCTCCTCTGGATACCCAGAAGAAGGTGGGGGTGGGGGGGCGGAGAAGGAGTCCAGCATCATATTTTGCCACACGATTTCACAATAACTCTAGTTCTAAAAACAACAAGATCTTGAAAAAGACTGGTTTCAACTCAGAATGCAACTCCCTCCCTATTGATACCACTGTATACAGTGAATTAGTTCTAAATTTGGTTTGTGGCCCCAAATCAAAGATATTTTATTTTTGTTAACTTGGAGATAATTAATATATATAACATATTACTGCAGATATATTTTTATCCTTTATAGAAAATGAGAGGCCCGATGCACGGAAATTCAGGCAAGAGTAGGCCTTCCTTCCCCCAGCTGCCAGCACCGGCTTCTGCAGCACCCAGGACCCGAGCTGCTTCCCTCTAGCTGCCCCCGTCAGGCACCCAGGACCTGGGCTTCACTCCAGCCCCAGCTTCCTCCGTCCGGATGGACGTCCGGAATGACGCCTGGAAGGACGTTCGGTCTAATTAGCATATTACCCTTTTATTATTATAGATTAGATCACATGTGTCAAACACAAGGCCCGCGGGCCAAATCCGTCCCGCCAGGCCTTGCAATGTGACCCGCACCGCGCTGTCATCACTGCACTCCGCTGCGTTTCCATCACAATGACAGTTTATGACTGTTCAGTAAACCATTCGGCCCGCGATTTAGGCTGGATTTTAGATTTTGGCCCCTTCTCTGATTGAGTTCGACACCCCTAGATTAGATGATCTGCATTAAGAGAGCAGTTTTCTGTTCTACCTTAGGGATGGTTCAGACAGGTATGTATCAGAAGAAACATTGGGAGGAAAGTCAACCAATCAAAACTGCCCCAAATTGCTAACCACAAATTGCCAGGGTTTTAGTTTTGGCAAATGCATCCCGTTTTTCCTCATTTCCAACCTCACAAAGGGGAATAGCAGAAGCTGGCCAACACTGGCTTAATTATCCCCATCAGTCTCAGAGACAGGGCTCTTAAGAGTTTTAGCTGCTGTAAACACTCCCCTGATAGCAGATAAGAAATCTGCTGAAAGGAAGTTTTGTGTGGAGAAAGCTCAGGGGCACAACAGTTAATCATCAGCGCAATATTGTATGTGCATTCCTGCATCAAAGGAAACAGAACCCGATATTCCATTGTGAAGATTTTCTGTTTCCTTAAAGGTAAGAAAACTAAGGCGGGGGGGGGGGGGGCTTTCAAAAATCACATTTGCTGCAGAAACAAAGCATGTTCTACTTTTCATTCTTTTTTTTTTTTTTTTTTTTTTTTTTTACCCCAAAAGAGAAGTGCTTGTGGTTTGGTTTTTCAGTATGTGCCTGCAGAGCTACCCAAAGGTTCCACTGGAGTCAAAGATGCAACTGTTGTCTCGAGAAGGATTTGCACCTAAACGCATTGATCAGGACCAGGACTATCACATAACCTTATTTTATAACAGCACTGGAAGTGGACCAGTGTTCTCCCATGGCAATGCTGTTTGTCTGCGGGTCTATTTGTGGAAAGCTGACACCTCACTGTCCCTGACAGAGCGCCTTTCTGTCACTTCACAATGCAGTCATCCACAATGGCCTCCTATTCTTCAAACGCAATAGACTTCTCCTAATCAGAGAATCTTGGAGTGCCCCAATGCCTTCCAAGTTACCCTCCCCTGGCTCCCTCAACCCCTCTGCCACTCTGTGCCGGGAAAACAAACGTTCTGATGTCATACACAGCCTGCCCTTTCCCACACCCTGGCCTTCACACATGCCACTTCTGGGGGATGCCATCCTCCAGCCCCATCTCTGCCAGCTCACCTTCCCTTCTCATTGCTGACCGCTTCACACCCCATCTCTGTTCTTGCTTCCCTTGTGCAATGGAAAGCAATCTCTTTTTTCCCTGGGAAGTCTTTAATCAACTTTTTATCATAAAAATGTCTGTTCCAATATTTGACCACTGTTCAGTGTTGCTAAATGACTGAACTTAGGAAAAACTGTTAGTTATTATTCGTGACTGTTGTGTGGGTATTTAGTGGGGTTTTAAAGAGGATAAGACAATTCTTTTATGTGGTCCCTTTCAACATTTGCAGGTTTCTTAAAGGGGAAAGATTAACTACAATTCATAGAGGACTTACTGTGCAACAGGCACCATACTAAATGTTTTACATCTTAATAAATCTATGTAAATATTATTATCCTGTAATACTGCCTTATCAGTACCTATCTAATAACATAGAAAGTGTCACTTTTCATTTTTGATGAAAGATTTGGTGGTATCCACTGATGTCTACTTAGCTGATAGTTTGTGAATCAGTCATGGTAAAGCATATGTATTTCATTTGGTTATTTATAAGTTCAAACTTTGCTATTGACATCTGATACAGTCTTATTTGTTAATAGATATTTCTCAGAGGAAAAATTTTGTTAACCCCTTAAATCATGGCCAAATCGACCATATATTTTATGAGAGAATTCAATATTTAAGCAAATAAGAAATACTAAAAGGGACGAAGTTACTAAAGAGGTTAAATTCCTGTGTTTTTTAATTGTTATATTTCACAAATGTGTGGTCTCTGTATTACCCCAACCAACTCCAAACTCAAAATCTATAAAGATGTTTTTTCTATGGAAAAGTTTTAGTATAAACCAATTATTTGAAATAAAATTTCAGTATGGTTCATACTAGTATGACTTACGTCAGTAAAGCCTTAATTATCTTGATTTTAGGTCTTTGGGAAGATTCTACTCTATTTGTGTCAAATCATATGCATCCCATTACATAGACACCACTGGGCAAATAACCTAGGGAATGTCTCAGCCTGACTGAGCACTCATATACCTCTGAAGGTTGACACCAAGACACAGGGGCACTTTCTAGAGTTGGCGTATTCCAGAGGAGATGCTTTGAATATGGACACATGTAAACTAAATGATAACTCTTGCCGAAACCGGTTTGGCTCAGTGGTAGAGCATCGGTCTGCGGACTAGGGGGTCCCAGGTTCGATTCCGGTCAGGGGAATGTATGTTGGTTGCGGGCACATCCCCAGTGGGAGGTGTGCGGGAGGCAGCTGGTCGATGTTCCTCTCTCATCGACGTTTCTAGCTCTCTCTCTCTCTCCCTTCCTCTCTGTAAAAAATCAATAAAATATATTATGTTTTTAAAAAAGAGTTAACTCTTTTGCTGGCACTCATCTCTATATGTAAAAGGCTAATATGCAAAGTGTCCCCTTGGGCATTTGATCGGGAGAACTGGAGTTAGATCTGGAGTTCGATCGCTCAGTGTGACATGCACTGACCACCAAGATTGGCACAGAACATGGCTCACAGCCAGCTGTGGAGACTGGGTGCTGAGGGAGTGAGGGAAGAAGGAGGCAGGGAGGTGGGAAGGTGGGGGTACGGGTGGGACCACATCCGGGTGATGCTCCTGGGTGGTGAGGGAAGGAGGAAGTGGGGAGATGGGGAACCTGATCAGCCCTGATGGCTGGCCAGGCCTAGGGGCCCTTCCCATGCACAAATGCCATGCACTGGGCATCTAGTAGTAATAGTAATTTGGGCCAGACTTTCCATAGTCAGAAAAGAAAATCCACAGTGCATTAGAGTACATGGTTAGAAGAGAGCTTTTCCTTATAAATGTGGAATAATGAATAAGGCAAAGGATCTGTAGCTTGCTGGTCACTAATTTGAAATCCATTTCTGGTGTTGCTAGATATATTGCCTTAGGCAAATTATTTAACAGTGAAGGTCCTCAACTGGCTCATCAATGATAAAGGAGTAATTAGTAATATCTACCCGGCAATGTCTGGCACATGGAAATCATGTTTCATATGATAATAAAAAAAGGCAGAAGTATGAACATTTCTCTCTACATTCAAAAGGAAGAGTGGAACAAGTCAAATAGCTTTTTAACCCTAAGATATTGAAGCAGAGACAGAGTTCAATTTAAATTATACTGACTCTGAATCACAACAAACTCCATCTAGAATTCATTATCTTTCTGATATACTAATAAAAGATTAAACAAAATTAAACTTGGGAAAATAATATTAGTGAAATTTATTTTTTCAGGTGTATTCTTTTCAGACCATCAAATTGATTATGTGTTGCAAAATTATGATACCAACATTTTACATATAAATGTACATTCTAAAAGTATTTAATAATGTTATTTAAGTAATAACATTTAATAGCAACTATTTTATAGATTAAATATTTAGAATAAATTATAGCTATATGAAGCAATTATTTTTATATACATAACATTTACAAATGAAGTTTTGTGAGGGAAGCTTTTTCTAGGTTATAAAACATTTTTAGTCACAATTTGAGCATTTCAAATAGTTATAATAAATATCTCCTTTTTTTCTACTCTGTTACAAAGTTTTGAATTCAATAACTACCTATTTGGTTTTCCTCACTAGTAAAATCTGGCAAAATCATGACTTTCAAATGTTTAACTGAATACTTCCAACATTATGCTAAAATAAAGGCTTAATAACTTGAAATAAATTACAAATAAGGTAACTAAAGAAAAAGACAAATCAGCAGCTAATTTTAAAAACAAGGATTAAAGGCTTATAGGATATACTTTTAGATTGTCTACTGTATGCTTCATATTTTAGACATATACCCACATTTTTTAGCAACAAGTTCTTTTTGATGTGCTAAAAATTTAGTCCAACTCTTTTTAAAAAATAACTTTCACTTCACAGTTATCTAATATGGCTTTTTTCCTACTGTCACTGATTCCAAATAAGCTCACAGATGCTGTTATAAGGCACATAGAATAATTTTTAACGATACATTACCTGCCTATAAACACATAATTTAAAACATGAAAAAGTATCTCTATTCATTGACTGCATAACATATACATTGACAAATAATTACTAATAGCAGGTATTATATTTAACATTTTGTTACTTATTATACTTACAATACTAGGAGCTATGCATCAGATTCATGTTTATGTAATGTGATACACAAGTTTTAACTTAAATGTTGATGGATAATATAATTTTTAAAGGTATACATTGTTTAAAAGTGTCATTCAGTACCACATGCAAATATATTTTGCAAATATGCAATATAAAATATTTTATTTTCATCATATCTTATTCACAAGACATTATTAAAGAAAACACCATTTTGTACAACTAACATTAGAATACAATAATAAAATGACCCTTAACTGATATTTATCCTACGTCATTATAACTGACAACAGAAATATACTGTATGTTCTTCATTAAAAAGTAAAATATACATGGGTGCCTAAAAATAATGGAATAGGTTAGTAAAATCACCACTTCACTAAATTATTAAAATTTCAAAATATAATATTCACATTTACCATGAAACAATTTCAAATCCTATAATACACTTAGACCATAATGAACCAAAGCCAGCTATCTTCTTAAAAAATAAATTAAAATAACTTACATTTGACAACAAATACCCATTTGTTGCTTCCTTATAAAAAATAAATGCACATATTCATTTGGAAAACAGTTACATAAAATCACGTTAGGCAATTCAATTTATATATGAATTTATACTGCAATTTTATTGCATTTTACAACACAAGGGAACAAATGAAAATGTACCTTGTATCTACTTGACTAAACCAATAAATTCAATGAAATAATATAACTCGTTTACCTGCAGAATAATTGATATTTTTCTGTTTAAAATGGCTATGTTGGTGCCAAGTAAACACAGAACAGACTTTGAGGGCTTAAAAATAAATATTTGATTTCTCAAATCAAATGTTCTAAAACACAGCTCTTGATATTTGTGTTTTCTTTTCAACATACTGTGAAGTAATCACAACTAAACCAACCTCTATACATGCCTACATATACATTTACAAACTCTTTAAAGAACTACCAATTTAGCATCATCAATCATTCCCTCTGTAGATTTGAACTATAACTCACAGATACCAAACAGGTAATGGGAAGAAGATCAAGGTGAGGAACCATTGTGCTCACAGATGCTAACATGCCAAATGTCATAAGGGGAACCATGAAAATAATCTGGTGACCGCTGGTGGAATGGTAAAATGTCACCCATTCTTAAGAAGCTGGACATTTTATTAAGAATGTACACATAGAAAATAATGTTCTTCAACTGTGGAATATTGCATATCTCATTACTTAGCTGCAACTTCCTGGCTACTTGAGTAGTTCTAATTTCTTCTGCAATTAGCCATTTTTTAAAAATCAACCCAGCACACAGCTAGTTGGTGGTTTAGGGCAATGGGAGGAAAGAGAGATGGGAGGACATGAGGGAAGGGATTCAGAGCATGTCCTGCCAAAATTTTTATACTGTGCACGTTATGCTTTTCCAAGTAGACCTGTGCCCAATTAGAACCTGATTTTTTTTCTTTAAAAAATGAATTTCTGTCTCAAGCCCCTTGACTCCTACCACTGCTAATAAAGAATTCTCAGTCAGCGATTTGCAGAGTAGGGAAGCCAGGAATAATGGAGCTGGGCAGCCTTTACATGCAAAACAAAACACCAAAGAAAGGGAATAAAAAGGCTTACAAACAATGTAAGCTCTCCCATAAGGCTTATCCTTATTTTTCTCCCTTCAAAATGCAGCATGAAAAAAGTTAAATCAGCTGTGACTATAACGATGCAAATTTTTGATTATTACGACAAATTGTACCTTCGCTATTCAGGAGAAAGCAAAAAAAGTTTTGTGGTTCATCAAAAGAAGCTGGGCCTGGGAGCCAAGGCCACTGACATTTGTGGGGGCAGATTAAGCTGTGAGCAGACTCTAAATAAATCCCATTCTCCCTGGCCCCCAAACACACTGTTCTGACTATGAAGACTGACTTGCATTCTATGCATGCCAGTCCACTATCCATTCAGGATCCCTTATTTCAGTGGGAGACAGGCAGGGCAGTCTTCGGAACTAGGAAGCTGTAACAGATTGGTCGTGTGTGTGTGTGTGTGTGTGTGTGTGTGTGTGTGTGTGTGTGAAAGCCTGCCAACTATGAATGATTACAATCTCTGCTTCAAGTTTAAATAAATCACATCTTTTATAAAATCGTCAAAATCTTTTCAAGAAAAAGATTTACTTTTTGAACTAGGAATTAGCCTTTCTGTCATCTCAAACACCTAATATCACTCTGTAAGGAACACAGCCTAAATTCTGCAAGGACATGTAACAAAATAAGCCAGGACAAAATTTTCAAAATATATAAACTTATATAAGAATAAAAAGACAAATGATCTTGTGAAAATGTATTCCCATTTGGAGCAAAATAAGAATATATAAATCTTAGAGGGAAAATACAAAGCAAATGAATTGTAATAATGAAAAAAATCATAATAATTCTAAAACTATAGAAGATAAAATAATTAAGGACCCTAAACCAAATGTCATTAAAAGTATTTACACCCTATTGCAAACTCTGTATTATTGCTCAAATTGAATTAACCATAAGAACAGGGAAAATATCTCATGATCTCAAAAATATATCCTTCACTACAAACAATTTTATAAATTAAAAAATAAATAATAACTGTATAGAGGAATATATCATCTTTGATAGGTCAGTAAATCTTGTTTCTTCCATATTTAATAACCTTATAATATGTTTTCTATGTATTCATCTACAAAGCGAGAACATATTCAAACTAGCACACAAAGAACGAAACATTTTCAAATATATAAGAACTCATGAGTAACTATAAATACGTATCAACGAGAATAGCTTCCTATTGAGGAAAAATGTCTTTACTCAGTGTCAGGAAGTGTGTCTTGAAAGCAAAAGCCCTCTTAATCCTATCAGCCAAATCAACAATGACAATTAACCACATGGCAGACAATGACAGTGATGCAAGGAATCGAGGCCTCACCCTGTCCAGGTGCATGCCTTGTAGGACATAAATATTATGGGCAAAATCTGCTTAGAGATTATTTACATACTATTTACATACTAAGAATGGAGTATTAGAATGTTGTCTCTGGTGCTCACCATGGCCTATCTGATATGCACTGTGATAATACTAAGTCTCTTGATAGTTTTCATTTTCTGACCTGGTTTGTGCAAGATAAGATTGCAAATACTGTTTTCTGCAAAAAAAAATAAATTAAAAAAAATTTTTAAAAAATGGAAACAACATTTAAGTTATTATCCCGGCTTCATTGGACTGCATGTGTATCACAGAGGATATATATATTATTAAGCCACCCAGCAAGTGGTATTTTAGTACCATAGTCCTAGCACACTAACACTGTCTGTGTAAGTACCAGTGTTTTGTAATCTTACTACTTAACTATGTCAAGCTGAGGAAATCATTTCATTTCTCTGAACCTCAGATCATTTATTTGTAAAATGAGAGGGGTAGGCTAGCTAAGGGATGCTAAATAGGACACTGTTTGTTTTATTTTTCCTTGTCCAAAGACACACTAGTCCAGGTAGCCATAACCCCAGTAGGAGCTGGAGTCTGAGATAAGGCCTGTTCCCCTTAGCCAAGTTGGAGATAAGAGATGTTATAGCTGTAACAACGTAGGTCCCTACTACTCACGGTGTGGCTCAGGGACCAGCCACATCAGCATCACCTGGAAGCTTGTAAGAAATGCGGAATCTCAGACCTTACACCAACCTTTTGAGTTAGATCTACCTTTTCACAGTATGCGCAGTGCATGTTAATGTTTGAGAAGCACTAAGCTGGGATTCAGAAGTTTCTAAAAGAAAAAAATATAAAAACTGGCAGGCAGCAAGCAAAATCTGGTCCACTCTATATTTTGTTTGTTTCTAAACATTGTTTAAAATCCTTGTCAAAAATTTTACTTTGATAACACATGAAGTTAGTTGTCAAAAGAATAGTGAAAGTTCATATAAAAATATTAATTTTTAATAATTGAAAGCTTATGTAAAATTGGGCTAACGTGTCTGCATAAGCTGGTTCTAGTGACAGGACCTCTTTTAGGAAGGAAAACAGCTCTGCCCTGTGATAGGGCTTGTCAGCTCTCTTCATTTTTTTATGTTATCTACCTGGTCTCCGTACGCATTTGCTTTCACGTTTCGTTCTTTTCCAAGTATTTTCGGATTAAAAAAAAAGAAAGAAATACTTAATAGTAAGAGATTTTAAAACATATTAAGTATCTGTCCAAAATTAATATCCTAAGTTTCTAATTATGTTCAATATTAATTTGCTTTGATTTAAACCTTAACATTACTTCCTTTAATGAAAATATGTGTAGTATGATCAGCCCTTAATTGTTTTTAATCAATTAGTGATACATTGCTGACCTAAATTTCTAGCAGTCTAGGAATAATTTCTTTTCTTGGAAGAAATAGACTAATTTAGATGGTCTCTTCTACTTCACGTCTTGAAAACCTCTCATATTGAAATACTAGAGGTCTGGGCACAAATCTGTGCAGGGGTTGGGTCTGGTTGGCCAGTCCCAATCAGGGCCAATCAGGCCAGGCAGCCAGGGGAAGGGGATGTGGAAGGTTGGCCAGCCAGGTCTGCCCCTGATCAGGGGAAAGCAATTGGGGGGAGGGGAGAAATCCAGGAGGAGGGGCCACAGGCAGTTGGCTGTCTGGCCCACCTCCTGGTGGTGCTCCTGATCAAGAGGACAATTTGCATATTAGCCTTTAATTACATAGGATTTTTAAGAGTCTGGAAACATGTGAAAATGAGGAATTAAAGAAAGATGTAGATATAGATTTAAAAAAAAAACAGTAAAGAGATCAAATAATGTTTAGCTGACTAAAAACTAAATTCAGAAGAATCTAGGAACTAACTTAGAGAATGCCAAAAATCTAGTTATGATAACTATCTTGGGTAGCTACGTGGAAATATCAGGGAAATAATCATGATATACTGCCTCAAAGATATTTCTATAAAATTTTTAAAATGATGATACATTTTTAGCTATCTTATATATGAAACTTTCAGTAGTCATGATTTTAATTGGAAGTAATTAAAATTAAGAAAATACGTAACATACTATTAATATTATTCTCATTTTTACTTCCCATTACATTAGAAATGTTCTCCAACTCTCAAACCTCAAATCTTATTAATATTTTAATGTTCAGAATCATGAAAGCCATTTATATATCTATTTAAAACACAACCCTTGAGTGCTGATTGCATTAAATGCTGCATGTATTCACATAACTTCAACCTTAATATCAACAACAAGAAATCTTTGTCAATAGTTCTATTGATCCAAGTTCTCATTTTTCACCTCTTATCAAACACCAAAGATTTCTACCTAATAAACTTAAATCACTCCAATCTCAATATATGAATTATGTGATTTTACTTCTCTCACATCACCATTTTTTTTTCTTAACTATTTATGTAACTAACAAGCACTATAGAAATCACATGGTGACTAACTGAATATAAACTAGATATACCGTATTTTCCGGCATATAAGACAACTTTTGAAATGAAAAAAAGCCTGCTCAGATTGGCCAGAGTCAGAGAGGCGGTCTATCAAAAAAAGAACTGGTGTTGCTTCGGAAGTGGGGGGTAGTCTTATACAGCGAATATAGGCCTAACCCTATGTTTTAACTGTAAAATTAGGGGGTCGTCTTATACGCTGGAAAATACAGAAGGCGTATAACAAGTCACCAAGTTCTCAGCACTTTTTCAATAATGGCTCCTTTCAATGAAACCTCTAGATTTCACTGACCAGTCACAGTGGGAAAGATTATCATTGCTTTTCCCCATTTTATTGGTCTTACTGAGACCTGCCTCTTCCAATCCTCTCACCTACTATCTTCAGATTCATCTTTACATGTCACTACCAACACGATTTCCTGTCTAAGCATCACTAAGAGTCCCTTCACTGTTTTTTTGTTTTCATTTATCTTTACAGTTGAACATACTACGAATGTCCCTTTGTTTGTTTTTCCATTGACCCCCTTCACCCTGCACCTGCCCTCCCAGTCTCTTATTATTTCTTTTTTAGAAAAATTAAATGTAAAATCTCCTGGGAGTGTAAGGTCTTCAAAAATCTGACTATATCCTCCCTAACTCTCTAAACACATTCTCTACTCTGTTCAACCCAATTTCTTTATTATCTCAAATACTTGCCAAAGCTAAAAACTGCATTTTTTTTTCTTTGTGTATTCATTTTCCATCACTTACACTCCGATTTCCTTCTACCTCACTTTTAATTAAATAAATATGTATTTATTACTCCGGTGTGCCTTCTTTTAATACCCAAGTTCCACTGTCCATGCCATCTTTCCTAATTACACAGCACTCACTCACTGGTGGCCATCATTACTGATCATATCAATAGCTACCCCCATGTGGACAGCTTGCTGTTGCTCCCTGGCCAGTGAAACAATTTACATACATGATTTCTTTTGTCCCTCTCAACCCCTCTGTGAGGTAAATATTATAATTCCCACTCCATAAATGAGTCTCAGAGCTCTCATAGCACTTAGTCCAAACCGCAGGAGTTACCACTCCATCTACATTGCTTTGTGTAGGCAACAGTTACTTAGTGTCCCCAATTAGATTCTAAGTGCTTTGAGGACAGAGAACATGGCTTATTTCTCTGTATCCCTGTAGCAACTCAACACTGTGCTGAACAACCAAAAGATCATCAATAACATTTAATTGACTAATAAATTAAATGTCCCAGGCTCTACCTGCAGGTTGCCCAGGTCATACAAAAGAGACCTTTCCACTATACAAAGTCAAAGTTTGAGTGAAGAGGCTCATTATTCTCATTCCATTTGATGAAAACCAGAAAAAGGCATGAAAGCGATCAAGTGTTAGTAGGCAAGAAAATGGGTTGTGTAAACACCAGGAAGATTGGAGGTAAGGAGTAAGGTTGTTTTACTATACTTTTTTCTAATTTATAAAATGGAACAGCTTTGTCCAGAATGTCATCTGGAAGGCTGTCCAGGAGGTCGTCCGGAAGGATGTCCAGAAGGTTATTTGGCTGTTTGGTCTAATTAGCATATTAGCTCTTTATTATATTGAATTAGCCCAGGCTTAAACGGTTATACATGTGATTAAATAATAATTTGAACTTGATCTGATAAAGAATAGCCACTTAATACCTAATGCTGTCTGATCTTTTGAGAAACAGAACTTAGCACAAAGATTATACCATGTATACATTTTTCTCACTCAGCTACTCATCAATATGTGGTTTGCACTTTGCAGTTTTATCAATAGCAAATTGCTGGGCAATTCTGTCTTGGAGAGAGCAAATGTAGATTATTACCTGATTCTTGATATCAAGGCTCTTCAGGGAAAGCAGCTTATGTATTTTTACTTTATATGCTCAAAGAATATAAAAGAAGGATGCAAACCACTGTGAAAACACCACTTCCTCCCATCTGTCTTTATCTAGCATCTGCACCACAGAATCAATAGTTGAAGGAGATATGGGGGAACCTTTTCCAAATTGTCCCGGAGCCTAACTCATCGCAGGCGGGTGCTGCTTTGCTGACATTGCGGTGTCAGAGCTTAAGACATGCTGTAATTCTCCCAGCGATCACAAAGACATGTGGCAGTACAACTGCTAACAGGGTGGTTCCAATATTTGAATAATGCAAAAATAATCCGTAATGTGTATGGGGCTCTGTTAACAGATATTCAAAGTGTCAGATAATGAGCATCATGGAACTTGACTTTTGATTCTAATTTTATACAAAAAGTTTTCTTATGTCTTTGCACTTCAAATTGCATTATTTTTGGATTTTGCTGTATAGTGTGGACCTCACATTGTCAGCATGGTGTAATGCGTACAGATGATTTTTTAAAGTTTGAATGGCTTTGTGGCTATTTTAAGTATAATATTAAAAACTAGCATATCAAATGTAAGACTTCAAATTATTACTACTTGATTATGTCCTTGAAAGAGAATATATATATATATATATATATATATATATATATATATATATATATAATGCCTTATGTGATATTTCCAAATTATAAAGGTGGTAACTGAATGACTGAAAGTCTGAAGTTTGGGAAGTACTTATATGTTCCTGGTAATTAAAAATATATTTTAGCTGAAACCGGTGTGGCTCAATGGATAGAGCATTGGCCTGCAGACTAAATGGTCCCAGGTTCGTTTCCGGTCAAGGCCATGTACCTTGGTTGCAGGCACATCTTCAGTAGGGGGTGAGCAAGAGGCAGCTAAACGATGTCTCTCTTTCATCGATGTTTCTGACTCTCTATCCTTCTATATTCCTCTCTATAAAAAATCAGTATATATATAGAACATATACATATTGAAGGTGATATTATAGCACTATCAAAATATAAAATTTCAAAAGTCTCAACAGAACCAATGCATGTTCCTTGTCCGAGTCAATGGTAAGGAAGGAAAAAAAAACTTGCATGATTATTAAAGTCTTTGCTAATCCTACTTCAAAGATGAAGACACAACCTATTATTAGAAAATAAGCTATTTAGTAAATATTAACTGCAAGAGATAACTTCTTTGTGTTTGACATGGATTTGGGAAATCAGTCTTGACAGACTTGATTTCATTCATTTGAACACCATCATTCAAATCACTCATTTTTTTCTTGGTCAAATTTTCTCTACTGTGAACATTCTGTTTAGTCATATTTATCTCTTTGATTGTCTTTTGTGGATCCATGATTAAGACTTCTCCAAAGTTTTGACAATATTAACTGAATGGAGTACAATAATATGCCATACATTTAGACCATCCATTCTATACTGAGTGTAAATTATTTTCTATGTACTAACAATGTATTAATTAACACTGTATAAAGCTTTCTAAAAAATAAAATAATAAGCATTATCACTGTGATATTTTTGAACTAGTATTTAGAAGTGAATGTTTTTATCTGATTGTAAAATCAATTTAAATATTCTCAAATATTGTACTAAATTCAGTATTAAAACCCTGATTGTCTTTTATAGTTTTGAATATTTTATAACATTTATCATGACTAAAATCAAAGTCTGCATTCACCACTCAGAATCAGGACTGAAGTGTTCAATTTTTGTGAATTCACAACTGAAAGTTTTAAGCGTTAGCTGTTGCTATCAAAATATTTTTATTTGATTCTCTAAAGAATAGGGACAAATTAAGTGTAGTAAAGTAGTAGTAAATCTCACTCATTAATGTTATCCTCTTTTGCTCATGTTTTTAAATTTTTTTGCATTTCCACACAAAATCAAAGTACTTGTCAACATGCAAAGAATGACATACTAATAAAAAATGACACACATAGGTGAAACTCAAATCACCTCTGTATTCAAATCTAAATGGGTTACGAAATGAGTGTAATGCACTCTATCTAAATGCACAACAATGAAAAAGTATCCATAGAAACAAACAATATATAAAGAGACTCAATGTTTATATAAACTTTTTACTAGTAACATTTGGTTAGGAATGACCATTGAGAATTATCTTGAGCCTAAGATAATTTTTTAAAAAGAATCTGTGTCAAAATATTTCAAAGAAGGCCATTTCCACAACTCTTTTGTCTCTAGTAAGCTATTCTTAGCAAATGGAGAAAATGAAATGAAAAAAAAATCAAATGGCCATTATTATAACAAGATAAAAATGACACTATGAGATAGAATCTAAATGAATCCCTCTGCTCTGCGATTTTCAAAGATGAAGTTCAACTTTCCTATCATTACCTTTATATTTCTTTCATGTAACTCTGCATGGTTGGTGTCGGTGTGTGCACATGCATACACATGCTTGTTTACATTCTGCCCAGTGACAGATTGAAAGAAGAGCAAGACAAAACAAGGGCAATGCTCCATTAATATTTGACAAAGGACACAAGAGCAGACAATGGTGTAAAGACAGTCTCTTCCATAAAAGGTGTTGGGATAATTGAACAGGTACATGCCAAAAAAAGGAAACTAGACCACCAACATTCACCACATACAGAATAAACTCAAAATGGATAAAAGACTTAAATGTAAGTCGTGAAACCATAAAAATTCTGGAAGAAAACATATGCAGCAAAATATCAGACACCTCACTTAGCAGAATTTTCACTGATAAGCATCTAGGTCAAGAGGAACAAATGAAACAAATAAGCAAATGTGACTACATCAAAATAAAAAGCTTCTGCACAGGGGAAAAAAAGTTATCAAAATGAAAAGGAAACCCATTGTTTGGGAGAAGATATTTGCCAATGGTACATCTGATAAGGGTTAGTTTCCAAAATATATTAAAGTACTCAGACAACTCAACAAAGGGAGACAAACAGCCCATTTAAAAATGAGCAGACCTGAATAGACACTTCTCTAAAGAAGACATACAAATAGCCAAGAGACATATGTAAGAATGCTCAACATCATGAATTATCAGATGCAAATTAAAACAATGAGGTACCACCTCACACCTGCCAGAATGTCTACTGTCAACAAAACAACAAACAACAAGTGCTGGTGAAAGGTGTGAAGAAAAAGCAACCCTATTATCCTCCTAGTGGGAATGCAAGCTTTCCCTGAATTATGGAAAACAGTGTGAGTTTCCTCAAAAAATTAAAAATGTAACTCCCATTTGGCCCAGTGATCCCACTTGTGTGTGTGTGTGTGTGTGTGTGTGTGTGTGTGTGTGTATATATATATATATATATATATATATATATATATATATATATCCTAAGAAACATGAAACACCAATCTGAAAGAATATATGCACTCCTATGCTCACAGCAGCACAATTTATAATAGCTAAGATCTGGAAACAATCCAAGTGCCCATCAGCTAATGAATGGATTAAAAACCTGTGATGTACAGACAAGAGGGGGTAAGGGCATGTGCCAGGGGGATAGAGACCAGGGGAGGTCAATCAGGGGGAAAGGAGACACATGTACTATTTGTAATACTTTAAACAATTAAAAACAAACAAGTAAGCAAAAACTCTGTGATGCATTTATACAGTGGAATAGTATGCAGTTCTAAAAAAAAGAAGGATCTCTTACCCTTTGAGACAGCATTGAGGGACCTGGAGAGTATTATGTTAAGTGAAATAAGCCCTTCAGAGAAAGACAAGTATCATAAGCTCTCTCTTACATTTGGAATCTAATGAACAAAATAAACTAGTGAACAAAAATGATCTAGAAGATACATTGAAGAATGCAACATACCAAAGTACTTCAGAGGGAAGGGTGAGTTGAGGGGCAGGAAGATATTATATAATGACTTTATATGCATACTAGAGGCCTGGTGCATGAAAATGTGTACACTGAGGGCGGAGGGGGCCTCAGCCAGGCCTGCGCCCTCTTGTAGTCCCAGAGCCCTCAGGGGATGTCTGACTAATGGCTTAGGCCCACTCCACCAGGTCCAGGGTCCCTGCCAGTAGCCAGAGGGAATTCTGGGTCCTGGGTGCCAGAGGGAAGCAGGTGCTGGCAGTCAGGGCAAGGAAGGCCTACTCTTGCAGGAATTTCATGCATGAAGCCTCTAGTAATTAATAATACTGTACTGCATCAATGAACATCGCTAAAATAGATCTTGAAAGTTCTTATCACAAGAAAATAATGTAATTCTGTGTGGTGACAGATGTTAACTTGACTTACTGTGGTGATCATTTTAAAAAATATACAAAAATCAAATCAGTCTGCCATACAACTGAAATGAATACAATATTATGTCATTTATATATCAATAAAAATAAATAAACGAGAGGTAAAAAAGGTAAATAAATTCACCCATAAATGTACTGTACATGCATAAATAACCCTTAATGAAGTCAAAGCTCGGAATTTTCTATTAATTTCTCTGATATTTTAATAACAAATATATTGTACTCCCCCGAGCTAACTTATGTTAATTTTTCTCTACACATTATCGCTTTGTGCTGTTTTGCTTTTATTTTTACTTAATATTAAAAATCACATTTCCCACAGCACTTAGGGCCTGTGTTATATCCCACATTCCCTCCATCCTTGGTCTGGTGCATGAACCAGAAGCAGTAGCATCACCCAGGAACTTGTTAGAATCTCAGACCCCAGCCCAGACCTACTAAATCAGAATCCCCAATTCGTAAGATTACACATGCATAACCACACATTTACCTATGCATTTTCATACACTGCATGTGAAAAATTATGCATTTTTCCTGAAACATAGTAATTTTGCAATCGGACAATGTGAAGTAGGCAATCACATATACGATATGTATATCTCAGGCAATCATACATATAAAGAGTAATCATGCATACAAAGTAACGGCAAAGACAAAGCACTTCTTCAGTTACTTGTGGCACCTAAGAAAATTCTTCCTACATTTACTGGGATGACTTCAGCGCATGCCATGCCGCCCAGCTAATCACAGATGAATGCTGAAAACCATAGTGAGGCATTTTCAATGGCCTAGGGATCACTCAGCACAGCGGCTTTGCCTATTGTCACTAATTGATTGATACTGGTTCAGTTCATAGCTTCTGATTTTAGATGCAAGTTTCTTTTAACATGTCCTACTCCTGGACACTATTCGCTTCCCCAGTGTCCCCAGGTTGTGCTTTAGAATAAAGCTGCCCCCACATTGACGAGAGGGACCCTTTCCTGGCCCAGTGGCTACCGACTCCTGGTGAGTACAGAAGCTCCTGCTTCTTCTTCCCTCAGGCGAAGCCTTGTAAAAAGCAGGAGACAGCCTCCCTGACCCTATCTGTGCACGTTTATGAGGCTGATTTGCGGGCCGATTGAGTTACAATGTTATTGTAACACCTCATCAACATTCTTGTCCAGAACCTGAGCAGTGACTTAAGACAAGTGAATTGGCCTATAACTGCTGGGATCACTTCCAGCAGCTGAGCCAGAGCACAGAATGACCCTTTTCCGTTAACCCCGTCACCGCTCCCGCCTTGCTGTGGCTGAGGGGGTGTGGAAGGGAACGGGCCTGTCCATCTAGGACAGGGAGGCAGAGGCTGGAGCATCGCTGACATGACATGAGCAGGGAGACGGAGAAAAAGGTCACGTCCAAAGCCTTCCTTTAATTTTCTGGTATCAGCTTGAAGCCATGGAAGAACTATATTTTAATTTGAGAACTATTTCAACAGAGCAGTGTATATGTGTAAGGACACATTGACTATGTATAAGTACAAAATGATAATAATCTGTGCTGGTACCCAGATATGATGACAGCATCCATTGTCACCATTCATTTCCAGCTGAAGTCAGTTTTCTAAAGGTACTGGAAACCAGTATGGACTTCCCTAAGAAAACATCTGGCAGTTAAATTAAAGGAGTGACTTTCAACATGAGGGAATGTTATAAGAGCAAATAAATAATCTAACTATTGTTCTTACCTTAATTTTTGTAGATTAAAAAAGAACAAGTATATATACATATGTACATACTAGTCAACTACAAGATATTCTGTAATATATTATTTTTCAAAGAGAAAGAAAAAATATTTGTATAGCTGCACTTTTCATATTTATGACAGAAAAAGTCAACAACATTTGCAACTAAGTGAAAGAGTACACTTTCATGCAAATAAAAGCCTTAAGGAAACTAATTTGACTATGATTGATATAGGGGATGACAAGTTAACTTCAAAAATGGCTCACATTGACATTAAAGAAAGCTTTTTTGCAAAAAATATACTTTAGGATATAGAATTGATGCATTATATATATTGGGCTTAATTTTACATTTAAAATAAATCATAGTTAGGGTAGTAAATCACAAATCAATCATGAGATAAAAGATAGTATTTTGTTATTACTTTGTTTTTTCCAATATTCTACAATACATGTGTCAAACACAAGGCCCGCGGGCCAAATCCGTCCCGCCAGGCCTTGCAATGTGGCCCCCACCGCGCTGTCATCACTGCACTCCGCTGCGTTTCCATCACAATGACAGTTTATGACTGTTCAGTAAACCATTCGGCCCGCGATTTAGGCTGGATTTTAGATTTTGGCCCCTTCTCTGATTGAGTTCGACACCCCTATAATCTACAATATTAGCATACATTCAAGTAAAAAGAGTGGAAGAACAACCTCAGCATCTTTGATATAAGGAAAATAAAATTAATCACAGATAAAATTTATGTAGTAAAATTTTTCTTTTTTAACTTATCCACAACCAAGATTTGACAATGTTATATAATAGACAAACCAACTGTTTTACGTGCATTTTAAAAATGTGCTACTTATGTAATTATTTTTCTTAAAAATGGCATTTGCTTAAAACCCCTCTTTTCCATATTTACTGAAATATTAATAAGTTAGGCAACTAGTAACCTTCTTTGTGTATCTTCTTCTCCCCAAGTCCTTCCATCTTTTTGTCTCTCATCTCTTCTCCCTTAGTATCTTCTACTTAAGTGTTTCTATCAACTTCCATTGGATTCATCTTCCAGGTCAACACCTATTTCCCTCTATATTTGCTCCATACATCTTTCTCTAAAATTCAAGTGTAGATTTACATGTAGTTATACCCCAGCTATTCTGATATCTCATATACACACCAAATATTAACTGACCACAAATATCCTGGCATCTTTCTTCCTTCCCTTCTCAAGGTTTGAGGTGGGCTATGTTTCAATGATCTACCCATGTCCTCAGTGCAGATATGAAAATAGCCACCTAGGCCAGGCCTGCCAATTAAATCTACCACATAGGTTTCCAACTCCTCCCCCTTGCCCTGCATGGGTAAGCAGAAGGCTCTGCTCATTCCCCACCCCAATAGGCAAGTTCACCCTGATAAAAATCAAATACACTTTCTGAATGAAAAATCTATTAATAAGTTTAATCACCTCCCTCCAAAGGCAATTCCTGAGCATGAAATGAATATATCTAGGCCCAACCATACATTATGTTTTACCATGTACTCTGACTTGCTTTGTTAATATACACCATTGCTCTACCTGGCATAGCTCACTACTCTTCTTGTTCTTTTAGTATTGTCATCATTCTTCAATGAAATGTTCTATGGACACAGAACCAATAATAAATAAATGTTTAGCCTTTTTCTGAGTTTTAGCCAACATCAAACATTGTTTAAAGTTGCCAGAAGCAAAAAATTAAAATAAATAAAATAAAATAAAATTTTAAAAGTTGCCAGAACCTACAAAAAGCAGAAAGAGAGGATACACACAGTTGGCTATATTGAAGAATTCTGGTCCAGTGTGTGGAACATGATGAAACAATAAAATGTTAGGCCTTGCTAGCCTCTATTCTTTCTGCCTTGGATAAGCCCCGACTACTCTGAAAAATCACCCTTTATTTACAGAACTTTTGTAAAGAATCTGATTGTAAACCATATATACATTCATTGATTTATAATCTTGCATTGTAATAAAATGATAACATTGACAAATCTGGAAAACAAAAGGGATAAGACGAAACTTACAAAACTTATAAAATGAATATAGAAAAACTAAGGCCTTTCTAAATGCCTTGATAAATAGAAGTATGTTACTTATGGCTTTAGTGTTTCCTATCTCACTTTAAGTCTTAATCTGATAAACCTTCCTTCTACAGTTGGAAAAACTTTAATCTTTAACATTTTTAATGCATTTCATTCTAAAATTTCTATAAGAGAATTAAATATAATATTCTGTTCATATGGATTGAGTTCTCAAGAGTACACCAGTTTTGGTTAAAGTGAACAAGTCAGCAAATAGGATGCTTAGCAGCAAACAAGGGTTGTGGACATATTATCAGAAGGGTACTGTATAATTATAGTAAACCAAACTCACAACCATGTTTTCCGATACCTTGAGGCTCTCAACGAAAAAATAATATCAATATTAGAATATTATAAAAAATGACAACATATTGCAAACAAATACCTTCTTGGAAATGCATTTACAAGAAATACAACAATGCTATGTAGATTTTTTGGTATATTGAATGGGTTTTAAGTACTTAGTAGAGGATTAATTAATAAGCACAGGACTAATCTGATTTGTACTAAGTAGCATTTTATTAAAAGTTACCAAGAACGTAGTAAAGCAGGGAAGAAATGAGTGATTTTCTAATTCAGTTGGAACTAGCTAGACAGAACTACAAATTGGCTGCTGAGCATTTTGAAACAGAGAAAGTGGATTATTGGAAATTCTAAAGCATTTTGTTTGAAGTGGCCCAAATAGGATAAAAGCCGGTCCTTTTAAGAAACTGGGTTTGAAATTACAGTGTGACCGCTACAAGTGAGGCTGCTGAAAGAGGGAAACGCAGACAGGTGAAATGGCTCCGGGATGCATCCCAGAGCTCGCCTTGATGAGACAACCAGAACTGGGCACAGAGGGGTTTTGAAGAGCCACCACTTGGAGGGTGGAAAGGAAGGGGAGAGGCTAGAATGATTTCCCTGCAGAGTGGAGCCAGCAGTGCACTGGCATGGACAAAGCCAGGCATCATCCAGACAGGCTGGGCCCGAAGCCATAAGAAATATGATATCATTTCTCACGAAAGAAAGAGATCAAAACAACCCATTAAATGTGACAACTAAATGGAGGCCAGGATGTTTAATTTGCATTTTGGAGTCAGTGCCATCTAAACCTGTGTTTTGATATATTGATTTAAAAAATAGAGTGAAAGTTCAGAGTCAATGAACCATTTTCTTACAATGGAATGAATATATTTGGTTTCCTCAGCCATAAAACTGGGTATCACATTAGACAAGTTTTAGGATGCCTTTCTGCTCTGTTTTATTGTGTGTGCACAAAGCATAAGTGAGCTGAATGTGGTACCATTTATTTTTTTATCATTACCTTTATAGTTATTTATGAACATGTTACATCTCACATCTTGATTAAGTCTATAGTTCCCTTACCTAAAGTGAATTTAATGTCCAAATAGGATTCCTTTTGTGTGAAAGTCTGTTTTATTAATAATTATGTACCCATCCTACCTAATAAAAGAGACCCATGCAAATTGACCATACCTTCACTATGCCCACAAACCAAACCCACCAGCCAATCAGGGTGAGTATGCAAATTAACCCAACTAAAATGGCAGTTAATTTGCATATCCAGGCCAGAGCAAAGACTGAAGACAGCGTAGAAAGAAGGCAAGCACTGCAGAAGGGAACCAAGCTGCGGTGAAGCAAGCAAGTGGGGCGGCAGAGAAGGAAGGGAAGCAGGCAGGGCAGGGAGAAGGGAGGAAAGCAGGTGGGCCAGTGGCCAAAGCAGGAAGCCCTATTGCAGGAATCTTCCTTCAACAGGCCAGTAGGTAATAAATACAAACTTGATCAGTTCTGGGCAAATTAGAGCTCATGATCTTCCCACCCCAAATCCGTCCCAGTTTCTACTATGTAAAAGTGAGTAATCAAATACTGTTATATAAACAAATGTATGGAATAAACATGTTCCTGCCATCTGCGGGTGAATCAAGTTCATGCACTCACATTTTGTCCATTTCAAACATTGTTGACATGTTTCCATTTGTAGCCTTTGGTATTATGAAACCTTACAATGGTATTGGGACCAGTCTTGTGAGCCTCAACTTATTTTTTAGCAGGTATGTGTTGATGGAATGAGTGGTGCTCCCATAGCAGGCAGTTCCCCGCAAGCCACGCCCCCCACCAGTGCACAAATTCTGTGCACTGGGTCTCTAGTCTAGCATAATATAGGATGGGGTAAAAGTAGGTTTACAGTTTTAAGTACACAAAACACAGTTTATTCTGGTATCATTATTCATTTGTTATTGTATCATTTTTCTGTATGAAGCCCATTTTTCGCCACAGTTTGTATTAGCAACCTTTCTTAGATTTTGGTAACTGTGATGTAGTTACAGAATTATTATACAACAAGAAAAAAAGTGACACACAAGAGTGTGATTAAGAAAATAGATGCATTTAAAATGCACAATCAATCAAGTAGTATGCTATAAGTAAGACACACACATATAATTATATATACATACAAACATAGGCACGTTTTGTCACAAATAGGGATCAATGTACAAAGTTTAGATTTTAAAGTTTAAAATATACTCTTATAAAGCCTAAAACTGCAACTTCAAAAGCAAAACTCTACCTAATATTTTCCTTATTTCCTAGTTGTACAAACGGTAATGGTAAGAAATTCTAAAAACTTCAGCTCTCTGGCCACTAATCTCCCAAGGCAGTAAAATAATCCGCTCAACTCATTTACTCAATCTCTTAGCAAATGTATGTGGAGCACATTCTATGGGCAAAGCGCTCTTCTGGGCAAAGGGAATAGAGCCCCGAACAACACAGACAGGTCTTCACGGAGCTCATGTTCAGTGCACCATAGAATAATAATAGTAAAAACTATGTTAGTAACTATTTACGGGACATGTATTATTTTCTAGGCATTGTACCAAAATGAACCTTCCTCGTGTGCATGTGACTCTGAATGCCATTCAGAGCTTCGTGAACTTTGAAAAGCATGCAATGAAGAAGTTTAGAGAGAAAAATACTAAATTTTAGAAAACATTAAAAATGTCCCAATTACTGGTATGCAAAGCCATAAGTCAAACCCAGGTATGCTTTACTCTGAAAACCATGCTCTTGACTCTATGCTGCCGATATCTAAAATGAAAGAAATAGCTCAACTTACCAATGAGAATAGATAGGTACAGAGAGCTTAAGCGATTCTCCTCTTTAGTAATGCAATGCCCATGTTAAACAGGCTAGGAAGAGCAATTTGTAACTTTGAATGAGGAAAACCTGTTAATGAAGAATCTTAAATTATTAATCCATTGATCTGTAAGTTATATAAGATACCAGGAATTTTTGTTTAAAACATACTTTACAATGTATTCAGATGGAAAGAGGAATTTTCACTGAATAAGATTCATTGAGGTTTTGACATTGTAGTTCTTCAGGTCAGAGGCCTCATTTATTAGTATCTTAAGTGCTATGCAGGATGATATGAATTCATCTAAGTAGGTTAAATTTTTTTAAATATCAAGTTTTACTTAATTCCATTTTTGTTGTTGTTGCTTTAATATAAAGTAATTTCCCACCTGTGGTCTCTGAGGAAATCTGTACCCAGAAAGAAAATAAAAAGGATCAATGTATAAAATATTTTTAAACTAGCAACTCTGCCAAAGGGATATGTACATAACATCTATTTTTTTTTCCCTTTGCTTCATTTATATTTTTCAAACACCATTGCTGACCTAAATGCTAGAAAGGAAAGCTATGCTGTGTCCTTCAATACATAATGATTATAGAATGCAATTCACTGAAGTGGAAGAATATGGTATCTAATACATATGCATTTTTCTTCAAATGAATTTATGAACAATTGCTCTACAACACTGCTCAAAAACATTACATTTTCTTAATTTCTTTCCTGGTACTGAATATTTACCACAAGTCTCCATTTCCCCCTTCCCCCCCCCCCCCTTTACCAGTAGAAGGGAGGGTGGGTCAAATCTACATTAAGATCAGGTGTCTTCATATGTCAACTTCCAAACCCAAGAGTGTTTATCAATGTGTATAATATGAGAAACTTCACAAATGTGCTTCTAGGTTTTTAAATATGTAAAGTTGCTTCTTGCTGTGCCTGAGTCTACATTTTGAAATTGTAATGTCTGTTCTATACAGTTTCTTGGGTTATCCCAGGCAGTATAGAATAGGACTCTTTGGATTCCTCATTAACTGATATGTAATCTAATAAATAGTAAAGACACAATTCTTGCACTGTTTTATTCTCTGTATATCACAAAGTGTCAACAAAACTTCAAAACTATGGTTACATCTCCCGGAGGACAGGAGAGAAAGACAGAAAAGGAGAGGCAGAAAGTTAGCTTTATACACATTATACTAATGTTTTAGCATTAGCTGCAGATTCACTGGCCTTCATTCTATTATAAAATAAATGAAAATAGCAAAAGGTAGAGGTGAGATATGCAAAGAACCAATATTGATAATGGGTTATGATGAGAAATTGATTTTGTTCACCTAAGTTCCTTACTACCATCATCCATACTTAGCAACAAACCAAACCAAACAGATTTTTAAAAATGCGGCTTGTCCAAAAGAAAGCTTGGCAACAGAAGCGCACTCATTTGATTTTTACTGGTTCTCATGAGCATCTACTAGTATGACTTGGAGTATTTGTGAGAGTCAAGGAACAAAAGTAGAGAGCTTACTCTTTTCCTCAGTGTGAAGGTCAACCCAGCGGATAAACATTGAAGCTTTTATAGAAGCTAGAGACCGTGTAAAACAGTAGTGGTGATTGTGTGATAATTACAGCAGGCTTGTGGCCTGGGGTCTTTTGATAACTTTAAATTAGGCTGCCAAAAATTTCACTATGTAAAAGCATGCTCAAAAAGAAAGAGTTGGCAAAGCACTTGTCTAGGAGTTTGGAAAGAAAAGACTAGTTTTCCAATATACTCTTTAAAAATGCTGTAATGATTTCCAGACTTCCTAAAAGATGTGGGGCAAATCTGTATTTCGCTGGAGACTATTAGAAGTTCACCCCAACCTAAAATTCAGAGTCAACCCAGAGATGATCCTCTGGAGTTTCTTAAACTGACTTCAGGGCCTACGCAGGAGTGAAAAGGTGTTTCCACATATGGAATGTGGCTGGTATGTTTAGGGAACTGGTTGACAATAGCTATGGTGCTGCCATAGCACGGCCACTCTAATGACTCCATATGCATTTTATTTTTTGCTTAATGACTTCAGTGTTTTTAGAAAATGACTTCCTGAATAAAAATTTTAATCATCCCTAATTTGTGACTTATCTTCCTCAGTCCACAGAAAAAGAGAAAGTTTAAGAATTTTTTTAAGTTCTTACCACAATAGCCTCCTTTTAAATTTTAACCAAGAATATGATCATGCATATGATGTAAAATAAAATTATGTTGTTTTTTTAATCCATTTCCAACTGACAGTCATTTATTTCATTCTAATAATTAAATATGCCATTTAATTATATTGGTACAGAATTACTTACATAACCAGTTAATCCCATAATTTTGATTAAAAACTATTTACTGTCAAGTTTTATCCTATTATTTAAAAACAAAGTATAATAACTGCCATTTTTTAACAGATGTCCAAATATTTTCCTAGAATAGAGTTCTAAAAATCGAAATGGCTTAAGACATTTTTAATACATATTGTTACATTGTCTTTCAGAATAATTGGATTTTACTAGGATGTACTCACACTCATACTAGCCAATAAGAGCCTGTCTTCATTCCTATTTCCTGTCAACATAATGTGTTTTATAATTCTGCCCATCTTAAGTCCAAAAGAAATAGCAAAGTGTTGCCTCAATTTGGATTATGTGATTAAATATTAATGTTTACCAAATTTTCAATTGTTTTTATGTACAGCACAGCTCATTTATTAAAGCTTCTATTCTTATTAGTTTTAGAAAGTTTTATTCAACTAAGAGTATTAGACATTTGTTAAATGTTTCAATTAAATTTTCTAGCCAGTCCTTTTTGTTTTATTGTTGTTTATGATGCTTTCCATTTCAATTTGAAATGGGTTAAAAAAAAAAAAAAAAACCTGGTAAAATTTTACTTACTAGCATTTTGAATATGAAAGATCACTATAATATTACTTCATATTTTGAAGCATTTTTTAAGTATGCTACATGACAAAAACAAAGAAAAATGTTCATGATAATAATATATGAAATGAACAATAAAATGACATATATATTTTGACCTCTATGTTGAACAACAGAATATAGAATTAAGACAGTAAGCTAAAAATATTGGCTGTTCTTATCTCTGAATAAAAGGGTTGTGAGTAATTTTTGTTGTTCTTTGTTTTTCCTCTTGAGAGTCCATGTGGATTTTAAAATCAAAGAAAAATATATTAGTAAAACCAAACTTTATCACTGACAGTTTGAACCAAATATCCAACATAAGGAAAGCTAATGCCACTTATGGATTTCTGCACCTGTCTGTACACATAATAAATATCTACATCTATACAAGATACATACTTAATCCCAGCAAACACAGTCATCCCAAATGCTGACATGATGATCATTGTATTATTAATTAAATCTTATTGTAACAATAAGAGTGACAAGACTGCAGGATGAAATGGTTTAATAATGGAGCTAAAGTGTTTTACTCAAAGGTTTGCTTGTAGACAGAACTAATTAATTCCATTACATTCGTATTTTTTATTAAAAATAGCATTTTTAGCTGAGACTGGTTTGGCTCAGTGGATAGAGAATTGGCTTGCGACTGAAAGTTCCCAGGTTCGATTCTGGTCAAGGGCTGTACCTTGGTTGTGGGCATATCCCCAGTGAGGGGTGTAATGGAGGCAGCTGATCGATGTTTCTCTCTCATCAATGTTTCTAACTCTCTATTCCTCTCTCTTTCTCTCTGTAAAATTCAATAAAAAAAAAAATATATATATATATATATATATATATATAAAATAAATAAATAAATAAATAAATAAATAAATAAATAATAAGGGATCATCTTCTGAGCATTCATCTTAAAAATTAATCATGGACTTTATTATTTAACCAATGTCTTCATACTCATTCCTGTTTTAACTAGATAGAGCATCTTGGGATTAGACATGGATCCCAGTCATGTTCCTACCAGTGCTGGCTGTGCAATTTTGGATAAGACTTAACCAGCAATTTAGTCATAATTCTCATTTTTATAAAATACCATGCCTTCCTCATAGAGTTATTGTAAAAACCAAGCCAAATAGTATATATGGAAAGATAAAATCCAATATAAATATGTGACTAGTTCACTTCATGATTGCCTGGTATATAAGTGTTTTTATTATATCTGCCCTTTCTATGAAGGCTGTCTTGAAAGATCATATTGATTTGAAATACAAATGTTTTGTAAAATATTTTGTAATACCATTAGAATATACCTGAACATATTAAGGTCCCCAAAAATGACTGAACATATGCCCAAAAAAGTAATATAAGCTTATATTATGAATCATTCATAGTAATTGATTTCTCATCTCAGCGAAAGATCTCTTATGTTTATTTATTCAAAGCTGAGATCTTTTTGTGCAGCAATCATGTTATTATATCAATACAATTGTTTCTTTCTCCTTCGGCAAGCTGTTAGTGAAGCTTAAAGTGTGAAGCCAGGCTCTTTCACTAAGAAAATTAAATGTCATACATACATTTACTTAAAAGCAGTGGCATAATTGTGTACTTTCAGAATGGCTAAAGTGAAAAACGGTGACACCACCAAATATAGGCAAGCATAAGGAATGTCTGAGTCACTTGTGTTTTACAAGTATAAGATGTAAAATGACACAACCACTCCAGAAACAGTTTGGAAGTTTCTGACGTAATTAAGTATATATTATACAATTCAGGATTGTACTGTTGGCCATTTATTGCAGAGCTATAAGAGCTTACATTCACACAAACTCCTGGACACTACAATTCTAAGCAGCATTTCTTGTGCAGTAATCATGTTATTATACAATTGTTTCTTTCTCCTTCGGCAATCTGTTAACATTAAACAGGTGAACGCTTATACAAACTGCAGTATATATATATATATATATATATATATATATATATATATATATATAGTATATCTATATAGTATATCTATATAGTATACCTATGCAGTTCATCTGTACCACAGAATACTACTCAGCATCAACAATTATGCATGGTTGTATACAATAACCTGGATGAAACTCAAAGAGAATTATGAGGAGTGGGTGGGGGAAAGAAGCCAACCCCAAAAGATTCCACATTTTGCCGAAACCGGTTTGGCTCAATGGATAGAGCGTCGGCTTGGGGACTGAAAGGTCCCGGGTTCGATTCCGGTCAAGGGCATGTACCTTGGTTGCGGGCATATCCCCAGTAGGGGATGTGCAAGAGGCAGCTGGTCGATGCTTCTCTCTCATCGACGTTCCTAGCTCTCTATCTCTCTCCCTTCCTCTCTGTAAAATATCAATAAAATATATTTAAAAAAAAAAAAAAAAAAAGATTCCACATTTTATCATTCTATTTATATAAATGTACAATGACACCATTTCAGAAATGAAGGACAGAGGAAGAACATGGAATCCTAAAGATGTTGAGGGACAAGCCCAAAGCCACTCACACTGTGGCCTGGTGGATCACAATATCTACATTTTTCACAACATAAAATATTGGAGTTCAAGATAAATACATTTTATCATTTTCTATCCACGCTAATGCTGAACTTTTCTAGGTTTCACATGTACTTAAATGCCTAATTTTATACTCAGAACTATGGTCACCAGCTCTGTACCCTATGGCTGCAGACTGAGATGTTTTTGCCTTCCAGTGCCTGCCTGCAGCCATACCTGGCATCCCGGTCAGTCCCTATAAAAGAGCTCCCTGAGAGTCAGAGGAAAGCACGAAAGCAGGCTCACTTTGGACCTGGAACTAGCACGGCCACTCAGTGCGGAAGGACGGAATGGCCCATTTCTTGGTGCAAATGGAAACAGTATATATGGCTGAAAGCCATATTAGGAACAAAATTACTGCTACTTATGTGCTGTTACAAACTGCAGATAAAAGAAGATTACACATATTATAGTTATCTGGTTTTCATTATGAGGACTAAATGCTTGGAGATTATAGAAAAGCCAGGCTGAATGAGGAGCACAGGGCAGGTACATTAAGGAAACATTTACCTTTGTTGCTAACTGTTAAAAACCTTTCAGAGGTTTGTCGTAGGCTAGGAGTGGGCTCTGGTTTGTCATTTTGGATAATGTATCTGTGAATGCATTGATTATTGGTTCTAAAAATACCAATACTTGCATTGTAAATCCTTCAGCCACTTTCCATTACCAAGAAAAAAAGCCAAACTCCTATGAGATACAAAATTCTTCCTGGTCTGGCTCTTCTCTCTCTATACACACATTCTACACCCACCCATTCTCACCTCTCTGCTATGCTTTCAACTCTATTAGCTTTGCATGTATTCCATTCTCTGCACAAATACTCTATCCCTCACCTGCCGATTGAGCAAATTTCCTTAAAATAGTTCCCTTCATTTGGGAACTTTCCCTGAACCCCACTCCCCCATTCCCCTAAATTAGCATCTCTTCCTCATCTAAATCCTATTAATGTTTTGAAAGATTATTTATATACCTGTCTCTGTCACTGGACTAACACTTCTAAGGAAACTGTCCTGTTCGTGTTTGAAAAGGCAAAAGTATTGAGCTGCAGAGCTGAATATAAAACAAAAGTAACAGTAACTAACATTTATTTAGTGCTAAATAATTGTCAGATACTCTTTCAAGGTTAGGAAACAGGCACAGAGAATTTAAGTAACTTCTTCAAAATTAACAAAGCTAGTAACAGACAAAGACAGGATTTGAACCCAACCACTGTGACTTCAAAGTCCATGTTCTCCATCACTATACTACAAATACTTCTTGAATATATGTAAAAATGTATGAGGAATTTTTAAAATATATTTTTATTGATTTCAGAGAGGAAAGGCGAGGAAAAGATAGAAACTTCTATGATGAGAGAAAATCTTTGATTGGCTGCCTTCTATATGCCCCACACAAGGGACAGAGCCCTCAACCTGGAATCAAACCCTGACATCCTCGTTCATAGGTCAATTCTCCACCGAAACCACACTGGCTGGGTCACATTTATTCTTTTAAGTAAGTAAACAGATAGGCATATGTATGGATATTTACTTTTCACAAGAATATATGTATATTCTTATGTATACACATCACAAACTTTCATAATGAACTCGCTACAGTTTCTTCAATGAATCTGAAGTTTGAAAAAAGATCGCCTAATACTCTAAAAATCAACTTCTTTCCAACAAATATATCAGAGTAACCTACTTAATTTACAGAACGTTGTATCACTGTATGTAGATTGGTTTTTATTGAGCTGTGTATCAGGTAGACATCATCATGATAAGTGACACACTTATCACTAGGATATAATTTAATAAACATTTGAAAATATATGCATAAGGTCCTCAGGACAAAATTATATCTGAAAAATAATTTTTCTTGTACAGACAAAAAAAAAAGCCATAGATTTCTGGGTGATTTTTTTAATTGAAGAAAAAATATATATGCTTATAAAGATATTAAAAAATTGTTTTTAAATCTTAGCTATTGTAGATTGTGCTGCTACGAACATAGGGGTGAATATATCCTTTCTCATTGGTGTTTCTGATTTCTTGAGATATATTCCTAGAATTCCTAGAAGTGGGATTACTTGGTCTAATTTTTTGAGGAAACTCCACACTGTTCTCCACAGTAGCTGCACCAATCTGCATTCTCTCCAGCAGTACACAAGGGTTCCTTTTCTCCAGATCCTCGCCAGCATTTGTCCTTTGTTTATCTGTTGATGATAGCCATTCTGACAGGTATGAGGTGGCACCTCACTCTCACTTTGAGCATGTTGTCATATGTCTCTTGGCCTTCTGTAGGGCCTCTTTCAAAAACTGTCTATCTAGGTCCCTGGCCCATCTTTTCATTGGGTTGTTTATCTTCCTTTTGTTAAGTTGTATGAGTTCCCTGTAGATGTTGGAGAGTAAATCCTTATTGGAGATAACGTTGGCAAATATGTTCTCCCATGCAGTGGGCTCTTTTTGTTTTACTGAAGGTTCTGTGCAGAAGCTTTTTATTTTGGTATTAACTCATTTGTTTAGTTTCTCCTCAGTTTTCATTGTCTTGGAGCTATATCAGAAAAGATATTGCTAGGACATATGTCTGATAGTTTGCTGCCTATGGATTTTAAGATTTTATGGTTTCCCATATTACATTTAAGTCTTTTATCCATTTTTAGTTTATTTTTGTGTGTGGCGTAAGTTGGTGGTCTAGTTTCTTTTTTTTTTTTTTTGCATGTATCTGTCCAATTTTCCCAACATCATTTATTGAAGAGACTATCTTGACTCCACTGTATGCTCTTGCCTCCTTTGTCAAATATTAATTGAGCATAATGGCTTGGGTTGATTTCTGGGTTCTCTGTTCTGTTCCATTGGCCTATATGTCTGTTCTTGTGCCAGTACAAGGACCTCTGGTAAAACTGCCCAAAACAACAAATTCACATGTGACCATGAGACTTGACTTGACCAAAGAAATGGAAGAAAAAGTATCATGTGTCACGCCAAAGCAGAAACTTCAAGTGTCAGTAGAACTTCGACATGTTCTCTTTTCCTTCCTGTACAACAAATGACAAAGTTCCAGACAGTGGCTGCTCCATCCGCTTAGGTCTAGAAGTACAGAAAATGATGACATGGAGAAGGGCACCCAGTCATGCCCCACTGTACCTTTAACATGAGTGAGAAATAAATCTTGATCCCTCAAAGTTCTTGAGATATGTGAATTATATTTTACTATAGTATAATCTAGCCTATCCTTAATAAAATTGTATATTTACATGACAGTATGTAGTAAATATACACCTTTTTTTGAAAATCATATGCATTAATGAACTTGTTAGGGTAAGAAATGGCCATGTCCCTCCCTTCTGCAGTGAAATGATGATAAAAATATACCCTAAGTAAAAAAAAAAAAAAAAAAAAAGCAATGTCTAGTCTGCAAAGCATGATATCCAAAGCGTTTTGTTTATCACATGTTCATGCTGAGAATTCATTAAGCATTTTCACTATGAAATTTGTAGAAAAGCCGTTGGCTCTACTGTGCCGACACCATGATTCACATTCATTAGTCTCCAATATGATGAGAAATCACCGAGTGATACAATGAAAATGTGGATCATTATGCTTCAGAAACCAATGTTTATCTAAGCATGTGCTCTCACAGGACATCACGTCAGGCACAAATTCCAGAGTGAAATGATTCTTCAGACTAAACATCACAGCACTCTGAAGTTAAAATTCATGTGTTCCAGACATACAAATAGACATACATATAAATAAATCCAGACTCCATCCGCAGAATATAGCAAATCTAAAATAATAGCCTCAAATTGATAGATGTTGACAAAACCTCATGGTCTGATTAGTTACAGAATCTGAAAGAAATAACTGTGTTTCATTTTAATTTTCTGGACTTTTCCACTACTTTATAGGTATAATAACTATAAATAGAATCAATACATTGTATACATCCATACGATATTATAATCAACAAAATACCATATCATCATGACTTTTTATTAAGAAATATATTTTAAGAATCACTGTGATTAATGATGAAAATCATGTAACATTTTTATTGATGCATTAGTTAGTTTTAGTCTGGGTTAGGGTTAGGCATTCAAAAAGTGTAAATACATTCTAGTGCACTAATTAATATATGTAAAATTTCATAGTTTGTGCAATTCATCACAAATGGGAAAGAGGCTATTTCACTTTTTAAAGAAACTATAATTGAGAAGGTAGATTTAAATTAAGAAAATATGGAATATATATATATGGATTTAGTTTGAGAAAATTATGTTTTCTTTTCTTACTTTTTATATGTTAGTTTGGAAAATCTGAAAGTAATTTAATGTTTGTTTTAAATTATGTATAAGACCTATCTACATCATTAAGTACATGTGTGGTCTCATTAATAATATTCTCCTCTTATTTTCTTCATCTAAGACTAAGAATTACTTAAGGCAAGCAAGCTGAAAAATTTTTTTGGAAAAATAGAAGAGTAATACATACTATCTTAAAAACAAAAAAAAATGTGAATTTAAATATAATTATGTATTATGAGCAGTTATTTCATGTAAGGTTATGAAACTGTTATTAAACTATTCTTGTATTGACTGGTACATCATATAACTTTCTAATATGTAATAAATATGTACATCTATACTTATATACACTATTTATATAGTTTCTCAAAGATAATATATTAATTTCTAGCCTCAAAATAATAAAATACAGCTATATTCTATAATGACGGACTTTGTTAATCCTCAACTGAGGGTATGCTTATTGATTTTAGGACAGGGGAGGGGAGGGAAACATCAATGTGAGAGAGAACATTGGTTGGTTGCCTTACATAAGTACCCTGAACCTGGAATCAAATCCACAACCTAGATATGTGCCCTGACTGGAAACAGTCATAACGTTTCGGTGTATGGCACAATGCTCCTATGATGATTGGCTTTTTAAGTTCTGAATTAGGCAAAAGTTTTACCTTTTTTTGTATTTAGACAAATTAGGACTTTTCAGTCAAAAAGTTATAATATAAAAAACAATTTAACTAAAATTATATAAAGTACTTTATTATAAAGTTATAATAAAATGTGTCAAAGTTATATATTTCAGTGGCATAACCAATTAAGCTAGAAATTAAAGGCAGTCTTTAAATGATGCCCCTTACCAAATCCAACTATATCATCCATCTTTATGGCATAACTTTCTTTCTACCCAGAGGATTCCCATAAATTTTAGAAATTACCAAGATGGATATTTGTGAAAACAAGACTTAGAAAGACATATTGGCATATATAAAGAAGAACATGATATCAGAATAATCCATGATGGAAAAGATGCATCTTCATGATGATTCCTATTTCGATGCCTAAGTACTGCTGTGAGGGTCCAGGGTGTGATGGCCTGTCTCTCACCTCGGCCTCTGCTCCCACCCCTCTCACTCAGCTTGCTAATGCCAATTTCTAAAATCCCAGCTTGGGATCATACAGTGAGGAATGGAAAAGTTCTTACTTGATCGGTAAAGGAGCTGGTGGTGGGGCTCTCAGAACCCGCCAAGTGATCCTTTGCTCTTAGGGACTCTCAACAGCTCTTCTAGGAAGCCACAACTCCCTCCTGTCACCTGTCCCTTTAGTTGAGATTCTCTTACCTAAAGTCCCTCTGACAACGATTAGTTCCGAAATATCTTACAGTATCTGCAACTTCTGTCCTTAAAGGTTTTTCTGACCCTATACCGTCCACTTGGATGGAACTGAAATGACACTACACCAGCTGTTTCCTACAGCCCTCACCTGGCCCCCTGGAAAGATTTATTCTTTTTCTTGAATCAACCCCGGGAATCCAACAATTCTGTCTCAGTCACTCTAAAGTAAAGGGAACTAGTCAGACTATCTCTCGTATATCAACCCACTGTATCCTTCCAACTGATAAGCCTGCTCTTTGGTTTCCTTAAAGGCAAAATGTATGGAGAGAAATAGGCCCACTCTGTGCGCCCTATGGAGGATGAGGGAATGGAAATCAGCACAACAGAATCTCTCTTCCTAAATCTTAAATCTCAACCTCAGTTTTGCTAAAGTGTTTAACAACTCCAATAGTATTTTTCCCCTGGCCCTCTCCTTTCCAGATCATCACAGTAGTCTCCTGCTTCAGAATGGTGCTCCTATTGCCTTCAGGTCTCAGCCGAAACATCCATCCTAGTGTATTCAAGTACTTCTATGATTTAAAATGAGGTAACTTTTGTTTTGCAAAGCAGCTTAAATGTATTTCTGTACCATGCCTGATGCATTTAAATAATAGATCACAGCCAAAACCGGTTTGGCTCAGTGGATAGAGCGTTAGCCTGTGGACTGGGGGGTCCCAGGTTCAATTCCGGTCAAGGGCATGTATCTTGGTTGTGGGCACATCCACTGTAGGGGGTGTGCAGGAGGCAGCTGATTGATGTCTCTCTCTCATTGATGCTTCTAACTATCTATCCCTCTCTCTTCCTCTCTGTAAAAAAATCAATGAAATATATTTTAAAAATAATTAAATAATAGATCTAATAGATCACAAAATGTTCAGTCCTGCATTGTCAAGTTTTTAATTCACATTAGTCTGATGAATAGGATAATTCTCTGTACACTATTTTGTGATATGTTGATACACAGTGAAGTAAATAGTATTTTTATGAGGCTTACAGGAATAAAAGTCCTTACACACCTAGTCTTGCATTTACCTATGATTTCACATGAGTGGGAAAGTTAATTGCCCACATACACATCTGGCTATATCATTAAAATAACTCAGAATATTAAACAGTCTCCACTATTATACTCTATTTACTCAACTGGATAAGCCATTTTTACCAACTTTAATCTAATTAGAATGAATGTAATTAATGGTGGTTGGAAGGAACAGAACTATAAAGCAGTCCTATAGGTTATATACCTTGTTTGCCTTATGCTTGCTAATGGAAAGCACCTGGTTAGTTTTAAAAGCCGGTAACACAAACAATATGCATAAAGCATGGTAGAGCTCAAAGGGCCTTGTGCCTGAAATCATTACCCAGTTCAGGTCTGTATTCCCACTTCTCTTATTTAGACTATTTCATAGGCATTACCAAAGTTATTTTAACAAGCACTTACTTTTATATTAACATGTACGCATGCGTGTGCATTCATAGGCAGCTATACAATATTTCCATTATCTTATGATGCATTATCTATGGTGTCTCTGTTCTAGAAAAAAAAAATCTTCAAAAATAAAAAATGAAACAACAGCATATACCATGACAATTTAGAGGAATCCAGTAAGCTCACATGCATACATATACACACAGACACAAAACTTCCAAAATAACATTGCAGTATCTCAGGGGTCTTTCTGAATTTCCTGAGTGTTCTTTGGGATTCTTTACATTTTGACAGTCACATGGCTTACCACTACCAATCACCACTTAGTGTTTTATGAAGAGGAATGTTTTGTAAAACTTCTCATTTGGCAGATTCACTGCACTATTAGGGAAAGGCTATAAAAATTATATTTTCATTCTATATTCTTTTAACAAAGAACTTTTTAAAAAAAATCAAAATGATTTAATATTTGCAATTTCATAGGCTGAGTGTCTTTAGCAGGCAGAGGTGTCTTGCATACCAGAAGTTCACCTACAATTTGGAAGGTGATCTTCCTCCTAGAAATGTGAAAAGCTATAAAAACTTTATGTGGTGCAGAATTGCTTCATTCCCAGAATGCAGGGCTTTCAAATACGACAAGTTTAAAGAAATTTCGAGGCTCCAATCTGAGTATTTTGAAACAAATTGGTAAGCTGATACTGAAGTTCGAAATTTCTGATCCTAATAAAAATGGGAAGTTTAACAATTCCTTCCCAGTCCTGCAATGTGCAGAGATTTGAAATGGGAACAGCACTTTTTTTTTTTTCCATCTTAGCTTTCATTCTGTTTCACAGAAATCTGAAATAGCATATTGAATTGATTTCAATAGGAACCCGCAGAAGGAAGCTCGCTCAAGACATGGAGCCTAACTTGTTGTTTGTAACCAGACTGGTTTATCTGATGCTGTAGTTGTTGTCACAGCAAATGACAACACACAGATTTCTGTCTGGTTAGACATTTGGCTTGAAGTAAACATTCGGAGAACTGGATCCAACTATTAATGGGGCTAAAAGTAGCCTTCAACTCCGCCAACCTAATGTTCATTCAGCTCAGAGGAACACGCTTTTTTGCTTCACAACAAATGAGCCTTTGAATCTATTAAACTGAATCCGACGATGACTTCAGAAGCAAGTCTGTTGCCAACATTATCCCCACTGCAACAGGTCTGGAACCCAATTTTTCTGTCAAATGTCACTTACCTACTTCGGTATTCTAGAAATGAAAGGCAAGATCGAAGAAGGAGGAAAGGAAATATTTCAGTTGTGTAATTTGATTCAGAAAAAAAAAGCTCTTGTTTAACCACAAACTTTATTTTGTTATACCTATTTTATAATATTTTTTACTGCAATTGGCCCCAGCCCACCTTACTAAAACATCATTAAAATCAAAACAAGTTAATAAAAAAATAGCAATCTGGTAAGAAGAATGATATGGGGCCCCTCTTTGTGTCTTTCATCTTGGAAAGCTCTATATTTGCATTTCTAGATCTTTCTATGCCATACAGCTAAGTAGAATGTCATCTAGAAAAGGGGGTAAAATATTAGTGAATAAAGGATTTAACAGAGTTACCTGGATGTAAATATATATACCAAACTGGAGAATTTCCAAATTTCTTGAAGACTAAAGTGGTACACATGTCTAATCAGCATCAGGTGTAATGACTAGGAAGACATTGATATGCTATGTATATCATTGATATACATTGTTATTTTAGGACAATATCAAGAGAAAATATCTAGTTAAGTACAAATAAGAATGCCTGGTGATAAAGCACCACCATGATACTTTCTAAATAGCATTTCTAATGGTGTTTATCTTCCTCTTTGAAATAATAAAGTAGGTGCTAGTTTTCTGTGTTTATGCCAAATACAGATATGGTTCTCTCTTTACAGACATGCAACAACCGGAGAATTTGTTTTCCATTCAACTTGCAATATCATCCCTGGGACCACAGCAAGCTACAGAATTGGTGGGGCCCAGTTCAAAATAAAAATGCTGGGCCCATTATTCAAATTACAATTCCCAAGATGGCAATGACAAAGCATGGGCTCCTTCCAAGCCCAGGGCTCTGTGTAGCTGCTCAGGCTGCAGACTCATGAAGCCAGCCACACATGGGTCCACCACCCAAACTTGCGTTTGTCTTGCTAATAGAATTGCAAAGGACACTGAGGGTAGTTACTAAAGCATCACTCCTTGTCAACTCAATCAATGGAGAGCCACCCTCCCACTGGGTCCACCCATATCTATTTATCTGCCACATCAAAATGAGCAGGCTGTTGAAAACATGGCAGCAAGGATAAGAAGGAGGGGGATTAAGACACACACCCAGCCCGCCAGTTTCCTGCCTTTGATGGGGAAGCACAATAGTGTACTGTTTACAACATTCTTTCATTCCTCTGCTAGAGAGAGGTCTGGCTCACACCACTGGAAACTTGTAAAAAGTTGCAACCCTGAAGAAAGGGGCTTAGAGCCGTTTGCTCACTTTCAGGATCTTCTCTTCCTAGCATTCAAGAACAAATGTCAATTCTATCTGAATTAAAACTCTTGAACTTCAAACTGCCTTGTTCTTAAATGATTCAGACTCACAAGATGCATTTACCTAAAATATGAATAAAGCCTTTAAGACCATGACAAGTAGAAAGGAACTGATCTATATATGTAAACTTTGTGAAACACCCAAGACCAACCCTTACATCATTATTAACAATGAGGAATATCACTGATATATATATATGATTTTGTCCTTGATTTAGGACAATGAGATCGGTCCAAGGTTTCCCAATCAACAAGTCAAAACATTGGATCAAATCCACATAGACCTCCATCTTTTCAGACAGGGCTTCTGCTTTTTCATTTTAAATATATCTCTTTTTAATTTTATTGTTTAAAGTATTACAAGTAGCAGTACATATATCTCCTTTTTTCCCCCCATTGACATTCCCCCAGCCTCCTCTACCCGCTGTCGCATGCCCTCGTCCCCCCAGCTCCAGTGTCTATGTCCATTGGTGTGCTTATATGCATGCATACAGGTCCTTTGGTTGATCTCTTCCCCACGCCCGACCTCCCCAACACTCCCCAGCCTTCCCGCCGTAATTTGATAGTCTGATGCTTTACTGCCTTTGTATCTATCATTTGTTCATCAGGTTATAATTTCTTTATTTCCCATAAGTGAGGTTCCTTTCTATCTCCCACTCAGAAGAACAATGTCATCATTCCCAAAGTCCTGCTCTAGATTTCTAATTGAATCATCCTTCCACTGTGAAAAGAGCATGGCACGGTACCAAACAGCCCTCTTCCATGGCATGGCTCACACTTCACATTATTTACACAATGGCTCTCTTTCCAGGCAGATGCCACACATTATGAGGACAGGGGATGTTCTATTCTGAGACAGAGCACAGATCCTGTGTGCTGAAAGAATGGACAAATGGATGAGAGCAATGCTTTTATTGTATTGTTTTGTTTTTAGGGCTCTTGGTTAGTGCAAACTTGGAGATTTTACTCTGGGCTCACATTAACTAAGTTTAAAGTTTGTAATATGCTGTAAAGATGACTCATAGATTTGGTCATGTTTCTAATACATGGTGTTTGACTTTATACCTTACAGCCAGAAAGGCAAATATTTTTAAAATATATCTTTTATTGATTTTTTTAGAGAGAGAGAAAGGGAAGGGAGAGGGAGAGAGAGGAAAGAGAGATAAAGAGAAAGAAACATGAGAGAGAAACACACACCCTGACTAAGTAGTAACCTGGACATGTGCCCTGACTGAGAATTGAACCAGCAACCTGTTGGTGTACAGGATAATGCTTACCACACCAGCCAGGGCAAAAAGCAAATATTTTTTTAAGTCTATAAAAAAAAAAACAACCACCAATTAAATTATCTTAATTGATAAGATTTATTTCAAAGAATTTCAGTAGAAGTTGTGGGTTATGTATTAAGAGAATAATTACAAAATCAACATTAATTATCTCAGAACATGTTACATTGGTATAATCAGAAGTTCTACACTCTTTTTCAGATTCTACTTCTACTTACTGACAAGAAATGAGATGGATACTTGCTGGTCAGTAATCACAATCTCGGTTTTGAAAAACTTCTTCAGGGTCACACTGACAACTCCCAGTTATCAAACTAAAGGCTGTTTATGCTAGTAGGTTGCATACAAGCATTTAAACAATACATCCAAAATATCAATTGCCTCAACACTTTTCTTGTGTCACCTAGTCTTCTTTTCTACATCTACTTTGCCAAGAAGGACTAGAAAATAATATTCATTGTAAATGAGAAACTACTTTCTTTGGGGGTTGTTATTTTGGGATACTATCATAAAATAAGAATGTGGAATTTCACACCATGTTTGGTTTCTTACATTGTAAAAGTGAAAACTGATGTTTTTCAATAGTTCCTTTAAGAACCATAAAGTGGAAGAAAGTAAGAGATTGTTGAAACTATCCATGTTATTATACTAGGAAAATTTGAAGACATGAGAAATATTGTGGTTTTCTTTAGGGTTCTCTGCTTATAGAGCACAGAATTTTGAACTGACTGCATAAATCTGTGAAATAATTAATTAGAGATATCTTTGTAATCATAAGAGATTAAAAATGGAACCAGTAAAAAGAATAAATTTACTTAGGATACAATCAGAAAAGTCTGAAAAATTTTAAAATAAAAGTCTGTTATCTATACTATTTGATTTAAAGTATAAACTCAGAAGATATGACACAAACGTGTAGAAAGGAGTGACCAACTCAGAGAAGGCAAACATGATGGTAGGGTGGCATAAATGGAAGCATGCTGTTCTAAAAATGTTCCCAATGATAATGCACCATTGAAACTTACCACAGAGTGTTAAATATTGGAGCTCAATGAAACAATCCTGTCTAGTAATAGAGTAATATGCAAATTGGTCATCACTCTAATACACAGGATGGCTGCCCCAATGTGGTCAAAGATGGCCACCACAAGATGGCTGTCACAAGATGGCCAGCAGGGGAGGGCAGTGGAAGGGAGCAGGCCTGCAAGGGAGGACAGCTGGGGATGATCAAGCATGCAGGGGAGGGCAGTTAGGGGTGGCCAAGCCGTTAGAGGAGGGAAGTTGGGGGCAAACAGGTTGGCAGGGGAACAGTTATGCATCAATTAGGCTAGCAGGGAAGTGGTTAGGGGGTGATCTGACTGGCAGGCAGAAGCAGTTAGGGGCAATCAGGAAAACAGGCAGGCGAGCAGTTGGGAGCCAGCAGTCCTGGATTTTGAGTGAAATCCCAGATTGGAGAGGTTGAAGGCTAGACTGAGGGACATACCTCCCCTCCCATGCACAAATTTTGTGCACTGGGCCTCTGGTATGTAATATGTGCTTATTATTTGCTGTATGCTGGTAAATTGTCATAAAAGTATTCATGTGTTTAAGACATGGGGAGAAATCAGCAGTTTTGCAAAGTTAACAAAAGGAGACATGCATTAACAATTTGTCTTAAGTCACTTAGATAATACCAACTTTCACCAGATATATTCTATGCACAACCAAAAACTTTTGCTGTAATAGGAAATTTTTCATGGAGTCTACCTCACCAGTAGTCTACCATCAGATGACAAAAAGAAAAAAAAAAAGAAAAAAAAAAACGAGTACTAGATTCTATTCTGAAAATTTCGTTAAGAGAGAAGTTATCAAGTTAGACACAGTGTGATCACATGTTATGATATTAAAAGAATGAACTACTACAAATGAAATTAGCTAAGTCAAAATTGTCAAAATTAATCCCTTCAGCCTTAACATTATTTCAGCAGAGTATCTGGCATTGTTGATAGAATGAATACTACTTTAAAAGCCATTTCTCTATATAAAAGCCTAAGCAACCAGACGACTGGCCAGTAACTATGACATGCACTGACCACCAGGGGACACAGGCTCAATGCAGGAGCTGCCCCCTGGTGGTCAATGCACTCCCACAGCAGGAGTGCTGCTCAGCTGCCCAATGGACGCCAGATGCATGGCTCACGGCTGGCAAGCTCAGCTGCAGCTGCAGGGGCCTCTGTGGCAGGCAGAGCAGGGCCAGGAGTAGCATGGCTGGGAGTAGCAGGGCCCGGATGAGTGGAGCAGAGCTGTTCCTGGCCCACGCTCAAGCTTCTCCCCAGCCGGCTACCACTTCTCTCACTACTACATCCCACGGGGGATGTTGGACTGCCGGTTTCCATCCCCTAGCCTGCAGGGATCAGGCCAAAACCAGCAGTCTGACATCCCCCAAGGGGGCCTGGATTGCGAGAGGCTGCAGGCCAGGCTGAGGGACCCCACCGGTGCACGAATCTGTTGGGGACCAAACCTCTAGTAGACTAGAATACCTTTAAATAAGTTCTGAAATTTAAAAATGCAGAATATCATACTGTTTTCTAGAATATAACAATACAAGTACCTAGGTTAGTAATAAAAAAAAAAGATGCTAACATTTAGAATAATTTGAATAAACAAGAATTATGAATAGGCTGGTAAGACAATATCCATGACACTTAACTCCACAGGAAGAAGTATATAAGGAGGGCAAATAAAACACAAAAGTGAAGGCAAAAACAATAAGCATGCTTAGAGAAACTATTAGCCATATTTGTGACTAACATTACAGTAATCACAGGCAGTAACAATCAAAGCTTTGTAACTTAGCTACTATCTTAAAGAATGACACAGAAGGTTCCTTCAAGAGCTGTCAGTGACAGGATGAGTCACGGAAAGGTGTCATCTTTGAGATAAAGGGAGAAGACGATCGGTGGAGGTCCAGCTAACAATGCAAACAGTTGGTGACCATGGTAAAACCACATGCATCTGCAGTAGGAAAATGTCATATGGATCAGTTCATACTGCAATCAGGAGCAGCAACTTAGCATGACATGTATGTGCTTTATTTTTGTCTGCTCTACAAAGCTTCTGGGTTCATGTATAACTACCTAGATGAAAATGATTCAATGATAATTAATTGTGCCCACACAGCATAGGAAAACTAACTATAATTATAACTCTGCATGCACATCTGTTTTTAACATTCTTTAATTACAGTCTGTGCATGTGAAGCTGCGTTTTGTTAGCTTTGCGTTTTGTGTGTTCAGATCTATGGAGGGTGGTAGCACAAGGCAAAGAGGACCTTTAGTGAAGGTACACTTTCACTGGGTGAAGGCAGAGGGCTACTTAACATGGGATTTAAAACACTGAGCCAACATGACAGGAAGATTTGTTTATGGTCCTGATTTTGCCATGAGTTTTTCAAAATAACAAATTTTGAAATCCAATCTACAATTCTTAATCATAACTATTGTTAACCATGGTTTAATAAAAACTATCATTATTAGATTTAGATGTTCTTTACTCACCTTGAAATTATTATTATTATTTTGCCTGAGTATTCTTGGAGCTAATCCAGACATGCTGTACATCAGGCTACCTATGATTAAAATATATACTTAGTGCCTGGCCAGTGTGGCTAGTGGTTGAGCATCAACCCATGAACCAAGAAATCACAGGTTCGAGTCCCAGTCAGAGCACATGCCTGGGTTGTGGGTTTGATCTCCAGTAGGGGGAGTGCAGGAGGATGTTCCTCTCTTATTGACGTTTTTATCACACTGTCCCTTTCCCTTCCTTGCTTAAAAAAAAAAAATTAAAATGCATACTTACCTATTGGAACCCAAAGAACAAACTTTGTTTTACTTTCAAGCCTATAGGTTATTATTGGTTATAGCATTTATCAAATACCTACTTACTCTGTAGCTGGCCTTGCCTAGACCCTATTCTGGTCACCTCAATGCTACTATGGAGCCTAGAAAAGCAGTGATAGTCTGTACTAGTCACTGTGCTATTCCTGTTGACTCTTCTAGTTACCCTTAATTCAGCTAAATCACTCAATCCAAAAGAAATGAGTATAATGCATATATGAATATAAAAGCCCACTTATTTATTTCCCAGTCAGAGGGGGACAACTTTTCAAGCCTATATTAAAAAGAGAGTGCCCTGCCATTTCCAACATTTCAACTATTGAAAGTAGTATGTATCCTCAAACTCTGCTACACAAAATAAGTTGCTTTGTTACTAGGCCAAAGAGTTGCTGTCCAATAGCTGTAGCTCATCTACAGTTATCAGATAAAATTTATGGATTCTAGGTTAGCATATGAATTGTTTTCATGTGGAAGGGAAGCTGTTGTGAACTGGAAAATTCAATACGCATGTATATTCATAGAAATCCACACTCTGTTTACTTGTGTCCATTTTCGAGAAGAAGAAAAAAAGCATTTCACTGATCTTTAGGATGGAAATTGTAATTAGAAAAACAACTCATCAATTTGTCAATTGTGTTATTCTGCCAGAGACAGTGACCCATGCGCACTTTACTCATGACATACAGAAAAATAATGGTACAGGTGATATCTGATGTTCACTTTGTATTCATGAAGAAAAATATTCTCTAGAAATTAAAATATAGCCACTCATTGCCAAATCTATTTTTACACATGGCATTTTAAAGATGTAAGCATTTGTTCTTGGCCTTTTTAAATGTCATTATAAAATTATATATATAAAAGGCTAAGTGACCATCTGACCTTCCAACGGGCTGGTACATATGATGCACACTGACCAGTAGGGGGCAGATGCTCAATGCAGGAACTGCCAAGCTGTGGTGACTTGGCAATGGTGGTTCTTGGGGTGGGGGTGGGGGTGGGGAGTCAATTCCTCACCAGGGCCTTGTGATTCCACCTTCAGAGGCAGGTTACTTGTTGCTGGGGCACTGTAGGCCCTGAATCTGGTTTACTCCTGAGCTGCAATTACCATTCCATGTATTTTATTGTTTCACTATCTATGAATTGATCAATCAATGAATAATTCTTTTAAAAATCATTGTCTGTATTTCATTCTATCCTCTTCTAGCATCTTTTTAACTAGCTGGTATACATCTTTTAAACCATCTTTTAAACCAAATATATAACAAGAAAGTTATATATTTTTTCATTTCTTTGTCCCTGTCCGCTAAATGCTTTAGTAATCAAATTGGTGATATGCAGGATAAGACACTTAATACTGTGGATTATTATCTTCCCAGTTCAATTATAATAATAAAGTTTGCTTCTGAATCAATTCACATTTGAACCACTTATCTTCAGAAAGGTCTTCTGATGTCAAAAATTACTATCTGAAGCTTCTCATTCCCTTTTTCATTTATAAAAAAAGCTGAACTTCTTTGCAAAATATTTATTGTAGACTAACAACTTTGGAAGTATATTATTTGTCATTGTTCTTTTTAAGTTTTACTATGATATTCTTCATAGAGGCTTAAATCATACCTCAAAATAAAATTTCTGATGCCTTTATACATTCTTAAATCATTTTTTGTGAAATGTATATTAAAATAATTATTTTAAAAGTCTGTGGTTATAACATACAAATCAGGCCCTTTTCCATTGTGCATTTTCTTCTAGACACAGATTTCAATATGTTTTAATAATTTATTTCTGTGGATGAAACACAGAAGTAATTTTAATTGAAGTTTTAAAAAAAATCTCATCTTGGTCTCTGTCTGCATACACAGACAAGTGCACACACATAGGAATTTGGGGGAATGTTTATATTAATAATGAGTATATAGACACTTGAATGCACATGCCAGCGTGTGTATGACACCATTTATCTATAAAGCATGCAGTGAACTGGGTGCGGTAATGATGACTTTGTACCACTATCCACACTCCTTCACAATCACTCCTGTGAAGTAAAATATATATTTTAAAAATAACTATTGCAGATTGTGAGTGTAACCTAGGATCACAGAATAAAGCTCAAAGCTAACTGGCCCACCTTAGGAAACAAGAGACTTAGGCCCCCAGACAACTAGTGTTGACAGACTCCTACAGATATAAACCCTGTTACCCCCTTGTGCTTACACATGGAACTATACTTTTCTCATAAATCTACACTTTTGATGCTTTGAGTTACAGCATGACATGTAAAAATGGTCTAGTGCACTTACCTGCATTATTTAATATTATCTACATGTAAGTGGAACCTGTTTTACACCATTTTCCTAGAGAATCAATTTATCATTCCATTCCATTTCTAATGCAGTAGTCCAACCCAACCCAGAATGCATTATTGATATGGAAATTAGTGTAATTAGCAGCGTAAATGATCTGTTATTTATGATACAAGTCAGAGCTGTAAATCACCATTGGTTCACTATCATTACTATGCAAATAGAAGCCAGTTAATGGTCCATGTGTTAAAAACAGGCCACTGGCATGCTCATTTGCAAATGAAAGGCAAGGGTGAGAGTTTAAGGTAGAGATGATAGTTTATCATATTGTCAGTCCCAGCAGTTGGACTTAAGGAAAACCAAAACACAAAAATAGTTGCACTAGTTTTAAAAGTCACCTTCCCTTCTCTATTGGTATTCTGCCTTGAGCACATTCTAATGGCACCTTCATATTTATCTTCAGTTTCCTCCACTTTGCACAACAGGGATTGGGAATGCGCGCGTGAGTGCGTGTAAGTGTTTTGCAGTGTGGAAGACACTTTCTGTGTCCTATTGAGAAGACAGAAGCTAGGTAGGCAGAGAGAGATGGGACCATGGAGGAAGTAGGGGAGTAGAACAGAGAAACCAGCTAGGCAGAGTTACTAAGACAACCCAGCTGAGCTGGGAAAGAAGGGCAGGCACAGAAGACTAAGCTTTAAAAATGTATAGCTGCTACCAAGACAGGCAGCTTGCATATAACCAATCACAAGGCAGTGTAGTGAATAACCAATCCAAAGAAGGTTGTTCCTAAGGCAGAATTATTTGAAAGGAACAATCAGAAGCTAGCAAGGCGTGTATCCAGCCCTAGATTTAAGGTGCACTTCCTCCCTCTCAGCAGCTTCTGGATGAACCCAAACAGAACCCAGAAGCAGAGTCCCCTGACAATTACCTACACACCAGCCTTCCACCAGTGGAACCACAAGGCCAGGATTCCCAAGTCAGAAGTGGATGAGGCCAATGTCTTCAAGGGGTCATAGAGGCTTAGGTAGGTATGCATACAGATGTGACTGCCAAAGACCGAAAAATTACAGTCCTCCCTCAAAATTTTACAGGGCATTAGACAACATGTGTCAGCTCTTAATACATCACATGGATTGTCCTGAGAACTTTACCTAAGTGACATTTTCAGTATTTTGAGACATGCCCTATTATTCTCACTTTATAGACCAGGAAACTGAGGCACAGAAATGTAATTTTACATAACCAATTTAAATATCTGTTTTTTTATTTAATTACTTTCCTCCGATTAAAAATGTATCATCATATTTCAGTCAAACATTAGAAAGTATTATACAGGCATCCCTTGGAGAAATTGCAAGTTCGCTTCTAGAATACCACCATACAGCAGCTCAATGAAGCAAGTCGGACTCTTTTTGCTGGTGGAGGATCTTTCCTTCGATTAATAAAAACCGCACCACCTGAGGAGCACGATAAAGCCAAGTACCAGGTATGCCTGTATGTGGTTACTCAGTGAAACAGGTTCTAAAACCAGACCAGACAGGTGTGAATCCAACTGCCATAATTTAATCGTGTTCTTTAGCAAGATTATTGTTTTTCATTCCTCTTTGTGTTTGCAATTCACATCCTGTTTCTCAGTAATTCCTGCAGTCTCCCTTTACAGTTAAAATGCATCTAGAATCCCACTCCCTCTCACCGCCACCACTGCTACTATTCCGAACAAAGTCACACAGATTGCTGTCCTTGGCCCCCATCAGTGTATTCTCAACCAAAGAACCAGGGTAATCCTCAGAGAATAGATGTCAAAGCAGGTCACTCCACTTCTCAGAACTCCCCAGTGGATATGCCTATGTCTGAAAATTAAGTCCAAGGATGTTACAGGCCTTTCTTCCCGTGTTATCTCAAATAGACACATCTCTAATGATGCTCATGTTCTTATCCCACCACACACATAGCAGTGCTTGCCATTTCCTTGAACAGAAGAACCACCACAGGGCCTTTGAACTTGCTCTTGTATTATAACAGCCTGCACTCCTCTTCTAACAGCTTCTTCACTTCCCTCTGATCTTTACTCAACCACCACTGGTCCAGTGGGTCTTTCCCTGACACCTTGTGGAAAACTACAATTTTGATTTCCAACATTCACTGCTCTCTTTCTTGGTTTATTGGCATTCCATATGTTTTATTTGTTTTGTTTCCTTCTAAGACAGCGTAAACTCTACCCAGTCAAGGATTTCGTCAAGATTTTTGACTGCTTTGTCCATGACTGTTTTCCAATGACTAAAACATTTGTTGAGTTGAATAAAAAGTCCAGGGAAAGACAGGATCTTTTTTTGTAATTCAGGTAGCCTGTTCTCTCTCTCTGTGAGTATCATTCTGAGGGATGACTTTCCTTGAAAGGAGGTGAGATCAATGACTCAATGGTTATAATAAAGTATTAGTAATGTTTATTAAGAAACATCAACAGAGTTTTATAATTATGAAAGCCATTTTAGACTATAGGTTTGGAATCTGTTTACCCCAATGTGTAATATTAAAAAAGAACCAATGGCTTTATGTGTCTGTACAATGAACTATTGGTTGCAATGTGCTTTCAGTCATTTTTAACATGATTAAACTATAAGAAACTGGGATCATGCTGCTGTGAAACTTTTGCACCCAGCTGTGAATCAAAGGCTATCTCTAATAATTCAATGGGTGCTCTCTCTAAATATAATGCTATCAGAGACGAACCCTATGAAGTGTTGAATAACTTGGCTTCTGTAACTATAGCCTTGGATTTTTAAATTTAAAAGTAAAAGTAGACTTCACATGTCTAAATGTCACCAACAGTAGTTAGCACTTACATTACTTATTGAAAATTAGTGGATAAGGATACAATTAGATTTTTAAATCATCATTGCAAATTACTGAGCTCTGTTTTCAAGAAACATATTTTGCATCTCTAAGGACCCACAGAAGCTGTGGAGGGCAACATTTGTTTTCAAAGAATGACTGCTGAGATACCTTCTTTTAGCATGCCTCTTCAATGAAGAATCACTCATATAATTAGATGGCCTCATCTCTTTCTTGATTTATTCAGATGGGCAGAGAAGGAGGCAGCTACAAACTCCTGGAACCATCTCTAAGTCTAATAATATAGCATTTTCCACATGTTATTCAGCCTTAATTATGTGGTAGAAATTCAATACTAAAATATAGAGTTACATGTTGTATATTTTAAAGGCATAATATTTTGGAAACTTTATACTGAATTTAGCTAAATTACTTCACATAGAGAGTAGCCTTCAAAAGATAATTGATATTTTCTAAAATTCCATTAACCAAATTTTCATAATGGATATTGTTATTCAAGTTCCAGTTTGTATCCATTATCACTGTGACAATTCATACAGAAGCTATATAAGGTATTAAAAAAAACTTTCCTTTTACTTTTATATTAGTTGTAGAACATTTTTTCCAAAGATCAATATATAATTTTTTTACATTTTAGAAAGCACTGAGGTAAATGTAACAATATTCACTTCCGCTAGAAATTATATACGATTTCTGAAAATGCTAACATGGTCAACCACTTCCATTTTATAGTCAGAAACGTCTTCACATTTAAAAACAGACAAACTATAAAATGCTACAAATTGAATCTCCCCCTAATAAAAGGTTCACTCTTTATTTATTCTTCACTACACACACAAGGTACTCAACAAGAATTGATTTAAGAAAAAAATGTGTCCTCGACATAACACATAAGTCTTTCTTGGAAGAATTCTTATCTATGTATAGCATTCATTGGCAGTGAAGAACACATGCATATATTGATATGTTAGAAAATATAATTTATTACTTCTTGAAAGTAAAATAAAACAAAACAAAACATTATAATATGGTTGCTTTGTATAAGTACCACGCGCTAACCGATTGTGCCACTGGAGCTCCTAATATGGTTGCTTTGTAAGTGCTTGTTGAGTTAATAAATAATTATACATAAGTAAATACATAACTACATAAAAATATATAATTGGTATAGCATGTTTCTATCCCTCAAGCTATTAAAATAACCAATATTTCCTAATTAATTTTTGACTAGAAAAACTGTTTAACTGTTCTGGTTGAAAGAAAGACCAGAGACATGAGTTAAATTAAACATCTTACTTATACAGGATTTCCCAGAAATTCATCACTTGCATATGTAGTCCTCATCCTACATTAATTGCTAAAGCAAAGAATATTTATGATCATGTCAGACCAAAAGAAAAGTCTATTGGCCCCTGAACCTGTTTATTAAAAATGGATAAATGAAACTATCCTATTATATATATTAAAAGCCTAACATGCAAATTGTCCCCTTGGCCAGGAGTTTGGACAGAGGGCCAGGCCTGTCAGCCAACCACCTTAGACCCCTCCCCCAAGCCAATCCGCCTCAGCAGGTGATAGCAGGCACCCTACCCATGCACAAATTTTGTGCGCTGGGCCTCTGGTTTTAAAATAATCACTTAAAATTTCAACATCTTAGATTTTCTCTCCCTCAGGGGCAGGCAAAAGTAGGTTAAATTACTAGCCGTAACTACATAAAAGGTTAATCATAAATAAGGATAAAAAATAATAACAATAGTAACACCATGGTTTACTTGACCATGCTGTACTTTTGTTGCATACTTCTCTGCTGTTTTAAAAACCAGTGTTGGCATAACCAGAATTCAGTATTGAAATCATTAAAATTATTTGTTAACTACCCTATAACTTTTGTCATGTTTTAAAGCATAAACAACAAAAATTATGAGGGAAACATGCTATGATTTGCTATGGGATGCAATGATACATCTTTTTTGTAAATCACATACATGTGAAAGTAAATTCAGATTGATTTTTTTTTACTAGTAATTTTGTGAGTCAGACAGTACAGTAAAATACTGAATACAGTTACCAAATTCCTATTTAGATGTCAGGTGTTTTACTCTGATTAATATCAATGCTTACCAAGGTAGGTGACTCCCCTTTTATACATGCAGTTGGATTCTCTATCCAAAAATATATAAATAAATAAATAAATATTGGACATAAAGAAAAAAATCACTACTTACAATATGATCATTATCTATAAGGAAAAATCTTAGAAATTAACTGCAAAACTAATAGAAGTAATATGATTATTCAGTATATTTACCAGAAATAAATATATAAAAATCAATACATTTTCATTTCCAAAGGAAGGAAGAAAAAAGCATATTCACATTAATATAAAAAGCTATATAAACTTCCTAGCAATGAACTCAATGAAAGATTCAACAGACTTACAAGTAAATCAATAAATTTTGTTGAATGAATGGAAAAATCTGAATCAATGGAATATAAAACTTTTAATGATACTATTCTAAACATTTCAGTAATCCTCCTATTAATTAATCTATACATTTAATGTAATTGTAATCAAAATCATAACAGTAGGATGGTGATTGTGGGAAGATAAAATTTGAGAAATTGATACTGTTATCAAAACAGAGAAACTGTACAAGTAAAGCCATTTACTTTCTTGAAATATTAAAATAGTATTATACTGGCTCCAAAATAATTAAAGACCAAGTAACTAAACCAAATCATAAGCTAGAAAGTAGGTAGTCATTAGACCTGAACTCTAAAGAACATACCTGAAACTCTGAAAGTCACTATTTCTCAAACTTGGCCTTCCAAACCATGCAGGAGTCCTTGCTGAGAAAGGAGCCCGGTTTTCCAGATGAGTAAAGTGATTCCTGCACAGGTAACACTGCCTCCGGTTGCCCTGCCTGTGGTGGTGGAAATAGAGCCGCCCTTCATTCCTAGCTCATCCACATTCAAAAGGAAGTATTCTGCTGAAACCGGTTTCGCTCAGTGGATAAAGCATTGGCCTGCAGACTGAAGGGTCCCAGGTTCAATTCTGGTCAAGGGCACATACAGTGGTTGCGGGCACATCCCCAGTGGGAGGTGTGCAGGAGACAGCTGACCTATGTTTCTCTCTCATTGATATTTCCAGCTCTCTCTCCTTCCTCTCTGTAGAAAATCAATAAAATGTATTTTTAAAAAGGAAATATTCTGCCTCACTTCTAAATTTTCCATAAAATGGCGTTCCAGCTCTTATTCCCAGATGTTTCCATTAATCCCATCAAAAGACTTAATCTTTTTTGAGAACTATTAATACACACACTCAGATGTAATCTAGATAAAATGTGTCTAATATCTATATCTACAAAGCATTTGCTGTGCTGAATTCATAGATGCTGAGATGTGCCTACTTCTATTTCAAAATAACTCATTGAGATCACTAAGGTATGGAATTTTTCTATAATAGCTTCCATCTTTAATCTAAAACCGTTCCCCAGTGTTAAACTGCACTATTTGTAAAGGCATAAACTTTATACGCTATTGATCGGGTATAACTATGAAGAAAACAGAATAATGTGATAGAGTGCTGCTGATGGGAATGGAGGAAGTTTTTAGTTTCATAAAAACAATCAGGAAGGGCCTTCTTGAGGAAGAGACATTAGAGTTTATGCTAATGAGACAGCCAACCAAGGGTTGAAGAAAAAAATGTTCTAGAACAACCATAAAAATACAAGTACAAAAGCCCCAGGATGTCCATGGGTAAACTTATTTCACATTTGATGGCAAAAAAAGAAAACTAGTATCATAGCGTGATAAACCAGGGGTGGGGAGTGGTACTAGATATGATACTCTCAGCGAGGAAGTCAAGGACTGGCACATTTGGTGCCCTGTAGAACATGATAACAAGTTTGCAACTCGAATAAAAGCCAAAGAAAACTCAAAGAGGCTCTGCAAGAACCGTGGTTAGCAGAAATAATAACAACACCATGCATAACTTTTCCAAAGAGAAGATGAAATCCTAAAGTAGGCAGGGTAGTTGAAAAATCAGCTTATCCTTCATTTTAAAGAATAAAAGCTGCCTGGACAGCATGGCTTAGTTGTTGAGCATAAACCTATGATGGTTCCTTCCTTCCCACCCCCTCTCTTTCTTCCTCCTTCCCTCCTTCCTTTTTCCCTCCCTCTCTCCCTCCTTCTCTCTCTCTGTCTCTCCCTTCCTCTCTGAAATCAATAAAAATATTTGTAAATTAAAAAAAAAAAGAATAATAAAAGTTCAGCCAATTAAGGCTTCATGTACTCCAATTTTTTTCTAAAATATCATTATTTTTTATATTGGAGTAAATATTATTTAAGTTAGGTAAACCTGAAGAGTAAATATTGAATAAAACTTATAAATAATGTATAAATACTGTCTAATCCATATGTCTCTAACATATTTGAAAAGTGTCCATTGGGAGTTAATAGGAGGAAATAGCTCAATCGATTATTTTATCAGGAAAGGGAGTCAATACAGAAAAATTCATTGGTATCAAATTTTTCAAAAGGTACACTAATACATCCCACCTCAAGTTTCTAGCTAATTCCTCTAAGTCGTTCTTGTCCTAATCTTTCTGTGTAAAAACTTGTGGCTAATTAAGCTAATAAAAACTATTGATAATAATTACATTTCCCTAAAAATAGTTTTAAGATAATTCCTTGTCTTTTATTACTTGCTAGACTATATATCAAGAAAAATTGTTTCCATAAACATTATTTTGGGTTTCCTTAAAAATGTCATCTGTGTGTATGTAATTCAACTTTAAAGAAAAAATAAACATATTAAGCTTTATGGTAGAGATTTAAGAGTTATAAAAGTAGTAAGTAAATGTATAACTAATTGATGAACATTCTAGCAATGAAGAGTAAAAGCTCATTTTCTGTCACATAATACACTGAAAATCTAACTTCATAAAAGATGTATAGATTTATTCAACATGGTGTGTGCATTTTACAGACTATGCTTGTCGAAAACATTGCTTTATTCCATGTTGGCTTTTAAACTGCCCAAAACTTACACTGTGTCTTAATTATTTTCATATTCCTATCTGAAATCTTTCACAAAAATATTAAGTGCTTCATAAATGGTTACTTAATTAAATTGAATGGAATATCACTATCATTTGTCATGAAGTAGAATCAATAGCACATTGAATCTGGTGTTAGGTTGTCTTGATTCAGACTCAAATCTAGTGCCTTAAGAGGTATCGGCAACTGAATTTTTCAAAACACTCCCCTTATGAGAAGGTCCAATTAAAATATTGATCTCTAAAATAATTAGAAGATCCCTAAGCTAATGTCACCATGATGTTCCCGTTTGCAGTTACACTTTTAACAGATACTTGCATGCAAAAAAATAGCAATGGTTTTAATGCATTTGTCAAGTCTAAAAGTTTGTTCCTGTTGTTCAGTGTTCTCAAGAGAGCTGACTTCTAAAGAAGAAGACTGGGAGACAGAAACATGTAAACTCAGTGTCAGAATGTATTACACACACACACACACACACACACACACACACATTTTTAAAAATCAAACCATTTCTGAGAAACTGTGAAGAGATTTAGCGACCTCACATTCACTAATCACTCAAGACGTTACAGAATGCCACCATTTGTTATCTGCAAAGCAGAAGTACAACTGAATAAACTGTATCCGGCCATGTGGATAATTCCCCTCGGTGGGTCTCTTAGGAGCATTGTACGATAGTGGGTGTGTGGCTTTCTCTGCCTTTTCTATGCAACATACAAAAGGTATTAACTTTCACTTAAGAAGAAATAATGAAGGAGAGAAAAGACAGCTTCTGTTTGTACATAAACACCGGGCAGGGAGATTCTGTACTACTTCCTAGGAGAAACCAGGGAGCCAAAATAATGAGCTTAAAACCTAAAAAGTCTGTGCCTGTGGTTCAATTATTTGAAAGCGGTTGCTAAATAATCTCTTACGTGACTCCAGCACATTCTCCCTTGTACAATGTGCTACTTTATTTATCCACCCCAGAATTCTTTCTTTACTTTAATGGCTGGTCAGCTTTTTGCTCTAGATTTTATTTTCTTGTCGCTTAGGTTACATTCAGTTTTCTACTTTTATGTTTAGCCTCATTGCCTCAGTCTTTTCCTCACGCCCAATGCATGTGAAGTCATTTAGCTTTTTATATTTCTCTTCAGTCTTAGATCTGATTCCATATATGTTTTCTTTTCTTAAAAAAAAATTTTTGTGGTTTCTCCCATTTCTCCTTAACTCATTAAAATATCCAAAATTATTTTCCTAGTGCTTATATCTTCATTACTGAATAGTACAAAGCATCACCATTGTGTATTAACTTGAAAGAAATTTACTCATCAATTTTATTGTGTCTTAGAAATGTATTTCTAGTTTGCCATGAAGTCAGATGCATATTAACCAACTGAAGTGTCAGTAGCAAAATTATTTTATTGCCAAAGATAAATATCAGCTTTTGAAGAAAAAATTTATGGCAGGGAGTAGTACAAAAATATGGGACACAAGTCATTTTTAGTAATTTGTGATCAAAACACCACGATTTCTATAATAAGCAAAATTTTTCAAAAGAAAAGTAAGTCAAAAGTACATCTACCTTAAAAGAAAGGTTATATTTAATTATATATCGCTTTCCCCAAAGAGATTATAACAACAAATGTCAGCCCAAATTCTATTTGCTACCACATATTTTCCAAATTGTGTTGAATATATTTCATAGGATTATTTTTATTATTGCTCTTACTTAGTTACCATAATTTTCATTATTTACATTTTTATGACTATTTACTTAAGCTTTTGGTAGACACCATTCACAGTGCATTAACTCTTACACTATTCATACTACATTAACTTTTTGCCCTCAAGAGCAAAAGCTACCAAACTCCTGTTCAGTGATCCCTGACCAACATTCAAAAAATGACATTCACAGGTATAAAGTACTCTCTCACTATCATACATTTAGTAATTATAATCCATAATTACAGTTAGTCACATATAATATATGCAAAACAGACGCTGAGGATTTGGGATATGTATATTATTTACAAGTAGATCACCCACCTATTTTTCTCCCATTCAATAAATCATTAGGGAAAAATTATGAGAATAGCTTTGCCTATACTCTAGTTTATTTGAAAAGGACTAAACCATTTTTAAAAAACTGGCACTTAACTAACCCTGGTCACAAATTAATTGGGACACACTCCAAAGGTGATTACGACATCTCAGGAGCCTGGTAACTGCTAACCTAGGGCTCCATTTCCAACCCAACCTTAGGCAGGAGGCAGTGGTGATAACAGCCTGCACTGCAGTGGTGCTGCCTGTGAGCATCTTTGTAGGAGGCAGAATCTTCACTGTGAGAGATGCCCAGGCCCTAACTCCCGGGAGCTGGGAAGGTGTTAAACACACATAGCGAAAGGGATTTGGGAGCATGATGGAAAATAAAAAGCTAGAGATGAGAGATTGGAATGGCTTATCTGGGTGCGCCCAGAGTGATCAAAGGGGGATTCCCAAGGGAAAAAGGAGGGCAGGAAGCCCAGAGTTAGAGAGGATAGGAAGAGGGAAGAAGATACAAGAGTGATGAGCCTGCCGGATGAGGACCAGAACTGGGGAATGCGGGCAGCCAGGAGAGGCAGCTGGACAGACCAAACGGATTCTTTGCAAGGGTCTCCTGAAGGAACGCAATGCTGTTGACACCTTTGATTTTAGCCTAGGGAAACCCATCTGAGATTCCTCACTTCCGGCATGCTAAGATAATAAACGTGTTGATTGAAGTCACTGAGGGCAGTCACTGTGGTAGCAATGACAAAAATCCTCTGGTGGTGGAGAATGTTAGCGTACAGTGAGTATGTCTCCCGAAGCATCTGACTCACTCACTGCCTAAGGAGAGTTTGGTTGGCAGAGACTCAATGACCGCACGGATTCAGGGAAATACAGACACGGGGTTTGTACATCTCTTCCTTCATCAAATCAGAACCATCCATTGCTTTCATTCTTCCTGTTTTTCCTACTTTACCACCTGAAGGGACAGTTAGTAAAATCAAGGGTCCTATGAGTTAGATGGCATTTAGCTTTAAACTCTAGATCTAGAAACCATATCTGTCTGCCTATCCATCTATCTACCTAGTGAGATAGCTACTTAACTATCCTCCACAGAGACCTATCAACCGGGAGAGAACAGAGGGCAAAAGGCGGGACCTGACTGATGGTCACTGGACCTGACTGATGGTCACAAGGTCTGGGTCGCTGGCAGGCAAAAGATAACATCTTGACCTAAGTTATGTTTCATCTCCTGAGTCCTAAGATGGAATTAACTTTCCATGGAACCAGACAGAGGAACTCGGAAACAGTCCCCAGAACTCTCCTCAAGACTTGAAGAAGTGGCTTATTACCCTAAGCTCACCACGGACCACTCAGCTCCCAGCACCACTCACACCCACCAACCCACCGTGTCTTATGAATTCGCCCTATAGAATGTGTAACCCACCGGCCACTGGGAGTTCCAGCTTTTGAGCATTAGCTTTCTATTCTCCTGGATGGAGTCCTTCATAATAAAATAGACAATATTTCCCCACTGCAATTCTCAGTGTTAAGTGTTTGGTTCTAGTGATGGACAGACGAACTCCTTCTGTTCCATGATATTAAGGAGTGAGAATACATTTAAAAAAAAATTAGGCAGTTCAGAAGAGAAAGTGCTAAGTTAAGAATATAAATAAATGATATTATTTGATTTAAGAGTGAAATGAATAGCACTCTTAATCATATTAATTGTATTTAGTACTTTTAACGTAATTATGTTCTTCTCCATAGTGATCACCACTTCTACAGAAAATCATATATTTATAATGGAAAATAAAAATCTTCAAGTTTTCAGATAAAGACCAAACTCATCGTTCAATTCTTCCATTTTCAACAGTATGGGCTTTTGTACTTTTATTCTAAATTATGAATTCTTCGTTTTATAGCCATGCAGCTGAAAGGTAAAGCAATATGGCACAGAAAGTAAACACTCTCCTTCCAACCACTTAGTGAGATATATAACATACCTGTATACAAAATGTATCACATTATATTCCTGTTATAGTTCTATGAAGAAAGTTTAAATTAAGAGGCACTTTTTAAAAAGAAAAAAAAATGTTGTTATACTTAAAATCTAATATACCGGCTGCACATCATTCATGTCACACAAGGTATTTCTTAATTACCAAACTTACCCTGTATGTGTTAAGGGAATCAGGAGAAAATAAAACTGTGGTAGCTACCTGGTCCCTATATATTTCAGGCTGATCAACAGAGGTGGAAACAGTAATCCTTCCCATGTGAACCTAGATAAATCCTCAGAAGGCATAAACACACGTGCGACTGCTGAGGGAATGAGCTGCCGGAGGCCCGTTTCCCTACGGGCTAGCAAAAAGCTAGATGAAGTTGAGTGTTTAATGTCACATAGTGTTACACCTGATGTTCATATCTAAGATCCGACTGAGGAATACGAGTCCACAGTAGTGTCCCTAAAACCCATGTTTACATTATACGTTAAGCAGAAGGCAGTCATTGTAACTTTAAACGATTGCATCCTAACACCTTAAGTTTGTGAATCAATGGACAAATACTCATTGGAGTGATTACTATATCCTAGGCACTCTGACAGGCGGTAGAAAGTTGCAAATGAGGAATGTTTTCAAATAAAAGAGAATAAGAAGCCAGTCTTGTTATTTGTTGAGAAGGCCATGAATAAAACAGATCAATACAATTGCCAACGGCCGTGCTAAACATTTGGCACAGGAGTAAGCCTCTCATATTCTGTGGTGAAGTTGGAAAACATTTTTTAAAAAATTGATATTTGCACTGTGTTTACAAAAGAATTTTTTAAAAAAAAGAGTTTCTGCGTCTCATAATGTTGAAAAAAGCACCTTGTTTGGAATATTTGATTTTATATAAAATTAAGAGGTTTAAAGTATATCTCAATGGACATGACTGAACTGATAGAAATATGGCCTCGTCCTCCATCAGGGCCTCCTCTTCACCGAACTCCACTCATCGTCACATTTTCTGACACAGCACGAAGAATATTGCAGAGTAATAACTATACTAGGCATTAAAGTTATTTCTCTCTCTTTTTATTAGTTCATTAGCTAATAAATTTTAACCTTATATTACAATTAACCCACACCCAATAGTGATATTGTAATAGCCCAACTGTACTATGGAAATAAGTTAAAGCAGAACTAGAAAATGCACCTTTCAGAAACATCACCGCCCTCCCCAAAAGCCATCCACTCCAGCATCCGAAGCCGTGGCCCAGCACTTCCCCACACTGAGGTACAGCTGAACTCCAGCACCGCAGTCAGATGCCATACTTCAGACTGAGCATACATTCCTTTCATTTCTGTCTAGTTGCCACAGGGCACGGCTATTCATATCTACAAAGCCCGCCGGATTTACATGTAAGGGGAGAGCGGGTTGAGATGAAGGTTGGATCACCAGAGAAAGCGGGGAGCACAATAGGACAGAACAAGAGCAGGATTGTCTGGGGCACCTCTTACGTACACTGCAGGGGCCGTGGGTGTCCGGTTCTTTCTCAGATATTTGTCAGGGGCAGTTAACTATCCTGCTTTTTGTTGTGGAAAATAAATGGGTAGGGGTGGGGAGAGATGTCATGAGGAGAGGGCAAAGTTATGTGTGGAATGGAGGGGGAGGATGATGGGAGGGAATAATTTACCCAGGTCCTTTACATCATGCAAGCTTAATGACTGCACGTTTGATTCACACATACGCTTTGCAACCTCCAGGGAGACTTAAAGACTTGTGACAATGCCAGAGTCTCCTAAAAAGTCTCAAAAGTTTAAAACCTGTGAAAAGTGAAATGTAACAGTCTTTTGGTATCTTTGTAAAGGGGCAGGGGAACCTAGTTGTGTCTTTAATTTTTGGTTTCAAAATCTCAAACGTTTTATAAACCAACATATACTAGCATATCCTAATGTGTAAGCAACTATGACCAAGAAACAGAGAATTTGTTTAGCTCTCCTGACCAATAGCTCAGAGAAGTTTTATGGGAATGTATGGAAGGATGTTACTTGAGAAATAAATGTTTCATTGGAAAGGTTAGCTAGAATCTGTTATCATTTAAACATAGTCATGTACATTTTAATATGTTTACAGATCCCAATGTCTACAAATAAACTTTAGAAGCAACATTTGCAACTGCATCTTAGAATATAAATGTACCCTAAGTTTACAAACATTTGAGCAATTAATTTATTTCTGTAAGACTGATCTTCATACTAGGAATATTAAAATAATTGATACAAAAATTAAAAAATGTTTTTAAACCTAAATATTTTGGGACACATTGCAACTATTTGTATACAAGAAAATTTAAACATTACTAACTTGATTCTCAACACTAAATAATTTGTCATAGAAAAATTTTAATTTCCCACTACATCTGTTTAACTTACTTTATTGGAACAAACTCAGAATCTAGGATGAGGTAACACAGTGCAAGTTCTAGCTTCGACATTTTCTAGTTATGCAAATCGGGGTGAGTCACTTAACATGTCAGGGCTATGTACTTTCAACTATAAAACAAAAATGATATTTCCCTACCTATATCTTTGCATGAGGATGATGTAAGTGCATAAAAGGTTCTATGATAATAGAAAGTATCAAACATACAACTCTATAGGTGTTAGTACTTACATCTCATCCTCACCCCGACCTTCATATAGACTGTAACCCTGAAAAGTCTATTTTGAAAAGAGGGTCTTATGATAATTCCCCATTTGAGGTCCAAGGAACAACAGGACATGTGTCAAGGACTATAGAAGACAAATTTAAACTCTTCTGCTTTCAATAATTGAGATATTTTTAAAAAGCAAATACCTACGAAATGTACTTATATTAGAGCAAGCAAGACACCTTCCAAAAGCAGAAAATATAAAACTAGTGTACTACTTAAGATTAGTGTTTTGTTTTTTAAATGGGGTTCATAATTGTCTTATATGTATTTCATTGACATCTACCACATGTTGATATTGGCCTATTTTTGTGAGATTCGTGAAAAATAATTTGTTACTTCTTTGTATAACAAATGAGGTATGCTTTTCAGTGTTCCATATAACTATTATATCAAAGTTCTTTGTTGTTGCTATTATTTTTTAATTCTTTATTGTTTATATTTTAAAATTTTAAATGGTTTCACCTGTCTATCAGAAAGAATGTGTTTAAGTGTTGCAGGAAGAAATTGAGGGATGAGATGTAAAAGGTCTAGTGGACTGGATCATGTTTATGGCATTGAAACCCAATCTTGTCCAATCTCTTAGACATCTAGAGAGGCAGAGCAAGCACTGCCTCTCCGAAACCACTGGATGCATCACAGAATTGGAAAACTTGTATATGACAACAGATGCAATACTGTATTTCTTAGCCTCTCTAACCTACTGTGCTGAGGCGCTAGAATGTGACAATTTGTCTTCTTATTCACTGAGAAGACAGACTAATTTGGGGTGATTTCCCTTTCATATAACCTAAAACATGCTGTCAAACTGAAAGATTCAGTGACAACTTAGCATGAAAATGCCAATTGAAAAAGCTAGCTTACATCTATCTGACAGTACCCCTACACTGATATGTTTCAGACAAAAATATATATGCATAAACCACACACATTTTTATTTTTTTATATTTTATTGATTTTTTACAGAGAGGAAGAGAGAGTGATTGAGAGTTAGAAACATGGATGAGAGAGTCAGCCTCCGGACTGAAGGATCCCAGTTCGGTTCCAGTCAAGAGCATGTACCTTGGTTGCGGGCACATCCGCAGTGAGGGGTGTGCAGCAGGCAGCTGATGGATGTTTCTCTCGCTCATCGATGTTTCTAACTCTCTATCCCCCTCTCTTCCTCTCTGTAAAAAAATCAATAAAATATATTTTTTTTAAAAATCACACATCCATTTATCAACTTCACAAATATTTACTAAACACTCGCTATGCTCAAGGCACCATTCTTGGTGCTGAGCATTCTGCAAGGCAATATGCAGACATCAGTCATGACCTCAAACATCTTCTATACAGCGGCTTCTATACCAAGCGGCCTTTTCTTTAGGGTTTCAAAATTCACGTGTATTTCATAGTTGAAGGAGAACTGGGAAAAATGAATCAGAAAAAAACAAGCACAAACATTTGCCTCCTGAGGCAGTCCTTCATAAAGAAAACTGCCACACACCTTCATGTAAAGCAGTGTTTTGTTTTTCTTCAATCTAATCTTTCCATAGCAGCCTTTTGGAGAAAAAGAAAATGCAATTGCAAGAAACAGCTTCAGAAGAATTCTTCTAACTACCTAATATATCAAATAAGATGGATTGGTGTAAAGAATGGCAATAAAGTATACATTAACAACCACCTATGTAGATATATTTTCAGTCTTCAATCACTACAACAAAACGATATTGCAATTGTCAGAAAATAGGGCATGCCTTAAATAAGTGTAATAGTTTTGAGCTATAAATACTGATGAGATAAATAGAGTATGAGATTAAGTGACAGGTAGAAGAAATAGAAATATGTAAGCACTGATTAATTATTATGTAATTTTACTCTCAACTGATTATTCTTAGGAATAAAAAGACCGAGTCTGCTGTTTATAAATACCATGGTGTTTCTTTCATTAGTCATCATCTCTTAAAAAAAAAAAAAAAAAGAATGCTGGGTTGATTAATTGTGAAGGTTGAGAAACCAATATTATATGAGAAATATTTAAATGCAGAAATAACTCACAATTAAAACAACAAAAAAGAGTGGCATGCCATTTACACTTAACAGATAACATTTTGACAGGGTTTGAAAAGACAAGAAATATATTTTACATTTATGTCAAAATATAAGAAAATACCCTATCTAATAAAGAGGGAATGTGATAATTGACCCTCACACCATCGCAAATATGGTGGCGCCCACAGCCAAGAAGGAAGGAATATTCTAATTGACTGCCAAGCCCTCAAAGATGGCAATGCCAGAGCCAATAAGGAGGAAATATGCTAATTGACTGTCACACCCTCAAAGATGGCAGTGTGCACAGCCACAGACGATGGCACACTGGAGTGGCAGGTGCGCTGCAAGGCCGGCTCACTCCCAGGCAGACCCAACTGCTCCATGCACATGGCTATGGAGTCCCCAGTCCTCTCATCTCCCCAGCTGCCCATGGCTGGCCCAAGGTGCAGGCAAGCTTGATGGCAGCTGGCTTGCTGCCCAGGGATTCCTGAGTCTCAGGTAACCAGGGTTGGCTGAAGCTTGCATTGCCAGCCCTGGCAGCAGCAGAATCATCTTCCCCTGAATGCCAGGTTGTCTCCTACCCCCGAGGGCTCCTGGACTGTGAGAGGGGGCAGCCGGGCTGAAGGACCCCCATTCCAGTGCATGCATTTTCATGCACTGGGCCTCTAGCAAGTTAATAAAATACTGTGAATATTGGAAAATACAACTTAATAAAATGTGGAAACTTGAGGAAGACATGAAAAAATAAAGTACAACTTGAAACTTCCCAGTATAAACAACAGGTAACTGGGGTGAGAAAAATAAGAGAATAATTTTCACAAGCATCATAAAGAGTGGAAACATATCTCATTCATTTTTATCCATTGTACAACACAGGCACATTATAGGCATTTACATGCAGTGAAGGAAAGAATAAATCACATTCATGTTTGCAATCAGTCATTTATTACCATCTCCGTACTTTGACTCACAAATCTGCTAAAACCAAAGTAGAAAAGTGTTTTAAGTGTAGTGGAATGTTTCACAGGTAAATTATACAGGATGAAGTTTGGGGCCAAATATTATACCAGGATACACTGATCTTCACATGCTAGGACACCTTTAATCGTTCAGGAACAGAACTAGATTTGCACAGAATGTCTCCATAGTCTCGAATCTAGGTGGTTTCTATAAATGACTCAAGGAAATTCAGAGTGAAAATCTTTGGTAACCGTAATCCAAGCTTCAAAATAAAGACTCTAGTTATCCTGCAATCCAATCATGTTACCTAGGAGTGACTGAAATGCTCAATTATTACATTGAAATTAAGTAGGCTATTTTGTTCTACTTTTTTTTTTCACTATTGTGTTACATTTGAAAGTTAATTCTCTACATCTTCCATAAAAATATTGGTATATTTCTTATCTAAATTGATTTCTTTCTTACACAAAAACCGCTCTTTCTCTTCTCATGGGTGAGTGAATATTTCAAAGCCAAGTCCCTTTCCAGCAGAATTATTTTGCAGACAGTTCTGGATTTTTCTGTTGTTGTTGTCCTATACATTTGTAAACAGGGAACAACAGATTGTTTTCATAGCATTTCTGAGATTAATTCAACATGGAAGCATCAGTTTAGCACCCTGGGGATCAATGGGGGAATGTATCATTTCTTATATTTATTTTACATTTTAAGGCTCATAGTTTTAAGGTTGTATTTGTAAAAGTAACACCTCCTTTCAAGTAGCAATTCATTCTGATACAGTTAGAAGTACTTTCTATATTTTAGATAACTATGTCCACTTCCTAGAAGGAAATTTTCAGTCCATTTGCCTAAGATGATCTTTTAGTTATCTCCAGAATTTTAAATGTTTCTTTCCTCCCAAAATAAGCAGTGAGCAATAATGATGTTTGCTAACAGCAATGTGTTACATACAGTAGGCACTCAAAACATTCGTCTAAATTAACCCATAAAAAATCAGGAAAGCATTACAATCTTTTCAGTAAGGGAACTGTGATTTAAAAAAAAAAAATAGAGAGGAACATTTAAACTATTACAAATGGGAACTGAGCAGACTATTGGATATAGTATTAGAATTATTAGAATGACAGTCAAACCAGGTTGTTACCTCGTTCTGTCGTTACCTAGCTCTGTGATATTATAAAGCCACATGCTTAAAATAAATGTGGCCATGAAGCAGACAATATTACAATGTTGAAGAATGAACACAGGGAAGCCAGGAAATAAGATGCCTTGGTTTGCAATCCAGCATTTATGTGAACCTTTCTGGACGTGTTTCCTCGTTTTAAAATGAGAAAGTTGAATTAAATGACCTCCTGGTTCCTTTTCATCACTACAACATTATAATTACACTAGAGGCCCTGTGCACCGCTGGCTCCTAACTGCATGCCTGACTGCCTACCTGATTCCCCCAAACCCCTCTGCCTGCCTGATCGCCACTAACTGCTCACCTGCCTGCCTGATCACCCCTAACCATTCTGAGTGCCTGCCTGATGGCCCCTAACTGCTCGCCTTCCTGCCTGGTTGCCACTAACCGCCTCTGCCTCGGGGGCCTCACCACTGTGGCTTCTTACAGAAGGATCCAGAATGACATCTGGAAGGTCATTTAGTTGTCTGGTCTAATTAGCATATTATGTTTTTATTATTATAGATGAAGGGGACAATAAGTAATCACATAATCCAAACCGCTAAGGTTAAGCCCTAAAAATTTCCTAAGTTTGGTTTTATTTGAAATTTGCTGGAGATGGCAAATATCAATAAACTAATGAGAACCCAAACAGCAACAGTCACAGAATACCTGTTTGTTGAAAGGATGGATGGATGGATAGATGGATGGATGGATGGATGGATGGATGGATGGATGGATGGACCAGAAACAGAATGACTACCGTGTTTCCCCGAAAATAAGACATCCTCTGAAAATAACACTTAGCGCATGGAAAGATAAGACATCCCCTGAAAATAAGACCTAGCGCAACTTTGGGAGAAAAAATTAATATAAGACACTGTCTTATTTTTGGGGAAACAGGGTATAATAAGTAACATTTTAATCTATTATTTGCCAAGTGTCTTCCTACAAACTATGCATGTACCCATTTCATAGTATAAGGAATCCTTTGAAAAACTTAGTAAATTACTCAGAATCACTAAGATATATATAAAAGTTTGAGATATGCTTCGAAGCCAAGCATTTGGAGTCCTCTGAATGGATCAGAGAGTTACTGTGACTTTTTCTCTCCTTCCTATCTTCCTGCTTCTCCAGGCTTCAGCACTTATGCAGTACCCTTTTGTGCTCTTCACCAATTACACCTTATTCCGTGTTCTCTGGCTATTTCAATTATCCATACACATCCTTTTATCCCTCTCTTTTTCACAGTCTTTTTTTCTAGGCAAGTTTGATATAGGTGTGTGTGTGTTTGTTTTCTATTTTAAATTCCATATCTCATTTAAAAATGATATAATATTGTTAAAAATTAATCTAAAATGGAAACCAGGCTTGATGATTTCGAGAAGAGACAAAACCATTTGAGCCACGTAAACAAAACTAAATCCAGCCTATTTTACGCACACAAGCGAAACTGGGGCCATTTCTTGTAAATGCCTCTGACAATCATAAAAGAAACTTGCCATCCTCCTAAAAACGGTATCAGATAACCAGGTTTCACCGGCCTCCTCACCACCTGGAAACTCCCCACGGCAGTAACCAATTGTAAAGGTTTACAACTTCCTCATTTTCACTCCATAAGCCACCCTGTCACTTCACACCCTCGAGTTTTTATTTTTGAGAGCTCTAACTTTTGAGCTATTCTTGTATGTACAATAAACTCAACAAATATGACCTATTGGTTTACTATTTTTGGATTTTTGACAATAGATAATAAAGTAAAACCAGTGCTATGTCTAACAAGAACAAAAAAAAAATTAATAACCATGAATTGTCAGTAAAATTAAAACCAGAGTCACCATTTACTAAAGATCCTGGAAGTATTTAAAGCACCCTAAAGGTTCTCAGAAGTCTTTACTCTGTTTTAAATAAAATATGTGTTATAACATTCAATAAGCTATCATCCGATTTTACAAGTTTTGAAATATTATTACATTTCAAAAATAGCAACTTTCCTTTTCGCCTTTGCAACTGTATATCATTTTATCTGCAACAAATATTAAATTGCCTTTTTTTAAGGTCTCCCTGGAAACTATTGGTTTCCTTTATAATTTATCTACCATATTACCATCTAAAAAATTACTCAATGGTTACAGTGCTTTCTTCTTAGAAAAGTAATTATTTTCCTCTTTATTATATCAGTTCACCATTGCTGCTTTGTAAATTATTTTAAGGAACAATCAAATCCACTTTTCCCAAAAATGTTAACTGCTTTAGTAGTCTAAAAAATGATAAATCTAAAGAAACCAAACATACAACAAATAGGTATCTTTTTCTATATCATTTAACTCAGCATGGAAATGCTTTTTAAAAATCTACATAAAATACAATGATGGCAGCCTTCAAATAATAAACACCTCAGTACCTATTCTGATAACCACAAATAGCATCTTCTTATTATTCATAAATGTTCCATAAAATAAAGTTTTGAATGTTTAAGATAAAAATACATCAAAGTTTCCTCCCAAAATGAAACAACTGTGATCTCTGCATTTGAATATCTCTTAGGATAACATAGTTTCAGAGGATTAGGCACTTGGAAACACTAGGGGCAGAATTAAATGAAATTATATTTTATAATAATTGCACACTTCCTTTCAGCATGATTGCCCAAAGGATATAATGTCATATATCTATCTATATCTTTATATCTATATCTATATCTATATCTATATCTATATCTATATCTATATCTATATCTACATCTATATCTATATCTATATCTATGTTTCTGTCACTTTTGGACTGTCATTGCCACTTCAGAGTATGTGATGTAACTTGTTACTTGCAGTTCTAAAAGATGTTAACGTGTCTTTAGTTCCAAAAGTCCTGAGCACCATAAAAAGCTATTCAGATTTCCATGTCCTGGGTTACGGCTTTCTAAAGACAATCCTTGAAACTAGTCATACATATTAATGGTGTAGTATTTTTAGGTTAACGGTTTTGGAGAGCAAGACCTCACATTTGAAATCAATGTATTGATTTATATATTTGTGTTTTTAACAATATATACACATTTCAGATTCTCAATGCCTTCACTAGTTTAGTCTCACCAAATCTATTCAACCTTTTTATTTTTTTCTCAACCCTTTTCAGTTCTACAAGGGACCAGTGTAGTGACCTTTGGAACATCCAGTGCTTACTCCTATTTCTAATATATTCCCTATGTTCTTCTTTTTGGACCGAGTGCCAGCTTTCTTTAGTTCTACTTATTAATTAGTGAACTTTTCAAAATGTTCCTAAGAATGTAACACATACTGATCTTGGCATTCTCTGAAATGCAATTGCACATATAATCTTCAATATCACATAAGTTCACAACAGGCTGTTTGTTTGTTTTTTATAGCTGGTCATTATACATCTATAAGTAGAATGTAAATTTCTTGCAAAGAGAGTTGAAGTTTATTTTTCATGATTTGTTGTTACCCACTCCAGAAAAAGATATAACCAGCTGTAAACACTTACACTGTTCCAAAGACAGCAAATATATTTTTCTGAAAACACACCTACACAGGGAATAGGAGCAGCTAGCTTCTCTGTGTTTTACCCACTCACAACCCATCGTCATCAGCTCCAGCATGGAACAGTGTCTGCCTTATTTGGGGAACCTAGAGCCCTGGTGATTTTATATGCATGCCTATTCCAGAAGGATTCCCACTAGCTAGGTAATTAACACATCCATCTCTTTACATGTTTTATGTTTTATTTTTGTGGCAACACTTAGTTCTACTCTCTTACAAATTTCTATTAGACAGTACAGTGTAACAATTATAGTCATCATGTTTTATATTAGATTCTTGGAAGTTATTTATGTTATAGCTGAAAGTTGGTACCATTTTTCGACTACACACACAGAAACACACACACACACACCACCTTCCTCATTCACTGATGGACACTTAGGCTCTTTCCGTTGTAAATAATGCTGCAGGGAATCAGGGCAGTGTGGTTATCTCTTCATTATTCTGGTTTTCATTTCCTTTGGGTATGAGGGCCGGATGGTTTGTAAAATCTGTTATTACAAGATAAATGAAACATGAAGCCACATTCCAAATTGGCCTATTCCTTTTCCACCTATCACTGTTTTTGTTATTTTATCTGGGGCAGAAATCATAAAAAAAATTCAAAAATCTTTGAAAAAAAATTATATATATATATAGCACAATTAGTGAACTTTTCAAAATCTTCATAAGAATGTAACACAGCCGGGACCGGTTTGGCTCAGTGGATAGAGCGTCGGCCTGCAGACTGAAAGGTCCGGGTTCAGTTCAGGTCAAGGGCATGTACCTTGGTTGTGGGCACATCCCCAGTGGGGGGTGTGCAAGAGGCAGCTGGTCGATGTTTCTCTCTCATGGACGTTTTTAACTCTCTGTCCCTCTCAATTCCTCTCTGTGTAAAATCAATAAAATATATTAAAAAAAAAAAAAAAGAATGTAACACATACTGATCTTGGCATTCTCTGAAATGCAATTGCACATATAATCTGCAATATCAAATATATATATATACACACACACACACTATTTGAGCAGTGTTACTAGTATTACCAATTTACCAATTATTATACCTATTTCATATTTTCATGACAGCCAATAGTAAGTCTAAATCACATTTGCTCTATTTCCCAGCTACAACAGAAGCTTTAAGCCCCCATTGACTGTAGCTTCCTCTGACCCAAATTAGAGACAAAGTAGCTGGCACTTGAAGATCTCTCCTACTGTAAGTGAGCAAAGTCTATTTCTGTTGCAAAAATCAGGAAATCCTTTTGTATATGAACTATCATTTATAACTATGGTTAATCTGTTAGATATTTAAAATGGCCAATGTAACAAATGCCAATAAAGCTTATCTATTGTATCGATAGGTTTGTATAATTAATGGGCACAGTACATGAGGAAAGGTAGGTTCAAAAATGTTTCGGTTTTATTTATTTATTTTATTTGTCTCGGGGGAAAGGAAAGAGGAAAAGAGGGAGGTAAAATGCACTGGAATAAAAATATATGTATTATATTACTATCTCCATTGCACAATTCAGGAAAGAGAGCTCAGAAATGGCGAATACATTGCACAGCTAGAAAGTGGTATATAGCTTATTTTTATCCAGATCTAAGTGACTCTGCAATCTTTCTTTTTCCTTCCTATTGTTGCTTCTTTTTTTTTTCTTACTTTATTGTTTGAAGTTTTACATATATACCCCTTTTCCCTGCTTGCCCCCCTCTCCTCAAAGCCATCCCTCCCAGGCAAGCCCCCACCACCCTGGTGTCTGTGTTCACTGGTTATGTGGATTGTACCATTGCTTCCTCACTGCTTTTACTCCTTATAAACACATGGGCAGGAAATAAAGTTACAAAGAATTTAATTGGAAAAGTCTGGCATTCCATAAATAAAGTCACCCACCTGAAGAAATTTTTAATGGGAATAGTAGCTGAGAGGTAAAAAGTATATACACGGAGAAAGTACTGCTTCTCAAACTACCGAAGCTAAAGGACTACGTTGTTTGTTTGGTTTCAACAGCCACTCTACAATATTTTTTAAAATATGTATTAATTAGAAAAAATAAATTGCTGTAAAAATGACCATGTACTTGGATGTCACAGCAGTGTCAATTACTATAAAAATTCCCAAATGCTTACTCCCAACTTTGTGTACTTGCCTATAGAGAAACAGCAGCAATCAGTGGACCACACTTAGCAAAATTAAAATACAGTACAGGTGATAAAAAGAAAATTTAACACATTAGCTTATATATTACCATGTATGTATGTATGATAATGTATGTGTGTGTGTGTGTGTGTGTGTGTGTGTGTGTGTGTGGCTTTTATTAATTTTTAAAATACCTATCCCCCAAACAATTTACTGTGAAGTCTTGTTATCTCATTAAATTGCTTTTCAAGATAGGTTACTGAAAATAAAATAAATGTCTACATAAGACAAAGAAAGTTGAAAATACAATAAAAAACATACTGTCTTACTAGACCAGACTGGCAAAACACATAGGCCTGTCAACCAAGTTAGCATTCATTTTGTTCTGTGTGTTTGTGTATATACATAAAATTATTAAGCATCAGTAATACCAACAGTGTTAATTTTGAATATTATCATTATTATTTTATAGTTAAAATTATTTCATGTTTTTTCTGACAAGCTCAGGGGATATGCTTTGCTCTTACTGAATGTGCTGATAATCATGGCAATGGAGAAAGAAGATGAATAATGTGTTTATCCTTTCTGTGGAATCTGGCACATAAAGCAAGCTTCTGCACTTGCCATCTTCCAAAATGTGGCATCAGTTCATAATAAAGCGCTGAATGCATTTTGGGAAAATGAAAATTTATGTTATATCATGAGATCTGGGCTATGATTCCAAAAACATTGTGATAATTAAATATAGAAAAACAGAAACAGGAAATGATTTTTCCCGATAGCATTATAAGTACTCTGTATATATACTATATAATGACTTGTTATTTCATTTTAATTTTCTCTTTCCAGTATTATTAACCGTAGAGTGCACTTACACACAATGGCTAGGGTAATAAGATTAGTATTTACTGATTGCTCTAAATAATTATCAACATTTTTGTTATTTGGGAATAAAACTATCATATTAATTTTGGTATGTGAATAAAACTACACCTTACTAATATTGGAATTTTCATTTATTTAGCATTTTCTTAGCCAGAATGCATAAAGAACACCTAGTAACAGTTTATGGTAAAGTTTTGAATTAACCAAACAGTATCTATTAAAATGTAGCATAGCTACATTCTATTAAGAAAAAACAAATATTTAATGATATCATAAAATTGAAGTATATGCTTTAATATTTTTACTATTATAATTCTGAACAGATGAAAAAAGATAGCTTTGATAAGTATTTTATAATAGTTAATGCAAGTCAGTAAGTTTTAGAAAATGTATTTAAGTTATACTTTAACACTTTGAAATATAATATAAAAGACAGCTTGAAAATCATAAAATAAAAAATCAACCTATTTTGTTCAGTTATTTTTTATGGAATTATTCCCATTTAGTTGCTCTAAGTGAAGAAAATAATAAATTAGCATTAGGTGATGGAAAAGCCAATTAATAGCCCAATATGCCTCTAAAAATACAAGCAAAATGGTGATTTATTACTGTTATGTCACAAATCTGGTACATTTTCAAGTAGGAGGTCAGTAAAGATTGTTTGATTAACACATGTTAATATAGGAGGCATGCATGAATAATAATAAGGTTCAAAGCAGCTAACTCCTGGTTACTGAAAGGACACTGACCATGGCTGTCGCCCATTGGTATCAACTTCCTATTTTCTTGGTAGAGAACAGCTTCCTGGAATGGCCACCATGGTATGGTATTAGTATCTCTTAGCTGCAAAAGAAATAACTTGGGACAGCCTTAGCTAGTTTGGCTCAGTGCACAGAGCTTCGGCCTGATGACTGAAGGGTCCTGGGTTCCATTCTGGTCAAGGGCACATACCTCTGTTGCAGGTTCTTCCCTGCCCCAGGCCCTGGTTGGGTACATGCAGGAGGCAACCAATCAATGTGTTTCTCTCACACTGACATTTCTCTGTATCTTGCCTTCTCTCTTCCACTCTCTCTAAAAATCAATGGAAAAATATCCTCTGGTGAGGGTTTAATAAAGTACAACAACAACAAAAAATATGACCTGGGACGTACCAAAAACTTACCAGGAACCTCGGGAGGCATGTGTGTTGCAGATTCACGCTATGTATTAAAGATTATGAATCCACTTTCTGAGAATGTTGAGGTTCCCCAGGGTTCTTCCCATGGCCTGTACTCTTCTGTCTTCTTGATTCACTCATTTATTCTCCTGATTTCCACATCCACAAAACTCTCCAGCCTTGCCCTCTCCCAAGGAATTCAAGTTCTTATTCCCAGTTGCCTGCCAGTTAGGTATTTCCAATAGAACACTCCCTACACATGTTCAATGGAACCTGTAAAGGCATAAACCAGCCACCTTTCCCTGACCCCTGGGCAGTGTCCTTCCCACAGCCCCTATTTCTGTTGGTGATGTCAACATCTCCCAAGCACTCCAACTACAAAGCTGGAAAACTTTCTGAAAGCTTGCTTCCCCTGCGTTCTCCAGACCCCCGGCTTTCCTCAGGCACTTCCCATCATGGGCATGTGACCTGGGCCCCGTGCTTAGAGGCCCCCAGGCTTCTCTGAGGCTCTGCGGTCACCATCCAGAAACGGTGACTCATGTTTTAACAAGGAGCCCTGCATCTCTGCGCTGGGCCCTGCACATGGCCATTCCTGCCTCCCATGCCCTTCATCCTCTGTAAAACCTGGGTTATATCCTCCAAACGTAGCATGAAATTTCTCATGTCCATGTCTTTGAACTCATTTTCCCTCCACTGAGAATGTCTCATTTCCTGACCAAATCCTCAAACACTCATTTCGGTAGGTACCACCTCCCCCAGCAAGCCTTCCCTGTATAATTAAGTCAGATTAAGTACTCCCATAAAGTAATACCATTATTATAACTCTATTATTTCAGTTACAAGACTGTACTTTTACCTGTTTTGGTACCTCATGTTCCATGAGCTCATACAAAGGAAGGAAAGAGGAATTATGTTGCAACTAACATAGTATTACGTGAAACACACAATCAACTTTTGTTCTACGAACCAAGATACGATGAAGGAAAGTATATGTAGTGCATTCTACTCTCATGAATGTGTTTTCAGAACCAAAAGCTACTGGAGTTCAGTTTTTTAAAGCAAATGAGATCAATAATTAATTCTACATCCCAAATGAATGTGGAAATTACCTATTTCTCCCTAGATTTTTCTTCACTCCCAATCAGTCTGATAGCTTTCTTCTCCAGACTGAACTATTGTAAGTGTTCTGTGCCTTCCTTCAATTCTCTGCAGTGCAGTCAGAAGACTCTTTAAGATAACAATCAGACTATGTATCCATAACAATTATTCCTTGCCTACACCCTCCAAGTTTCAGCTCAAATATTACTTTGCTAGCGATGTCTACAATAATTACTTGGCCCCATATATTAAAATAAGCCACTCCCTACACACACACACACACACACACACACACACACACACAGGCACGCACATAACGTCTCTCTATATACTTTTTCTTTTTAGCACTTAGATGAGTTTATAGTTTATAATTTTTGGTTGCATAAGTTAATAAAGCTTGTCTTTCTCATTAGATTGAAAATTTTGATCTAGGGACGATGTCTACTTTGCTCCACATCCTCTCTGCCACCTAACATGGCAGATTAGGTGCCTAAAAAATAATTCAAAAAAGAACATGGGGACTTCAAAGCCTATCCTGATAGTAAATATTATTTTCCTTCTTCTCTGCCCACTTTAATACAATCATTTGTATTGGCTAGCCTGATTCCTGGTTCTTCACATTGCACTTCATCAAACTGCAAATATGATAGGGAGTTGAGGCATCCACGAGTGCATTTGTTCAGCTTATATGCCTGAGTCCTTCCCTGAAGACCCGGTTACGCATCTGAGGCCTCCTGGGAACCGATGCAGAAGGCCCACAGCTTTCTGATCAATAAACACTACTGCCCTCACATATGCATTTATGCAGGTTTTCACATTTTAGAAATAAGCAACTTGGGACTATAAAATACTTCTCTAGCCCAAGTCAGTTTGACTCAGTAGATAGAGCATTTGCCTGCAGACTGAGGGGTCTCTGGTTTGATTCTGGTCAGGGGTACATGCCTGGTTGCAGGCTCAATCCCCAGTGGGGGAGGGGAATGCATGCAGGAGGCAGCCAATCAATGATTTACTCTCATCATTGATGTTTCTCTCTATCTCTTTCTCTCTTCCTTCCTCTCTGAGATCAATAAAAAATATTTTTAAATACTTTTCTAACTCAAACCCACAAGGCTTCAACCATATTTTAAATGCATCCTTTTAACACTGCCACCTGCATAAAATGACCCCAAGAATGACTTCTCTGTGAAGCAAAACCTATAGACAATACCATGTTAGAAGCCTACATTCAATTATGAGGATCCTATTTACCTATGTCTCTGCCTGTCATGCTTTCAGAATGGCTTTCAGGAAACTGATTCTTACGTGTTCCAAATCCCTCAGCCTCAGTTTCCTCATCTACAAAATGGCATAGTTATAGGGTGCCTGTAGAGATTAAGTAAGATGATGGTCATAAAACAGTATAATGTTTCTCAAAGTATGACTACATAACAAATCCTAGCTAAACATAAAAACTTCTGGAAATCACAGAGAAATGAATAAAGTACAATGAATACAGAGAAATGAAAGGGGTACAATGTGCAGTGACAGCACTGCAGAGTGCAAACCGAAAGGCCAAAAGGAAAGCTGAAGGGCTGATGTCTGTCTGTCAGGCAGTTCGGTTCTCCTGAGCCCCTTTCTGGCTCCTGCCACGCTGCTAGCACTGTGCAGAGACATCCCCCCTTCAACCAGATAAAGAACACGAAAGGAACCGCTACAATTAATTTGCCTGAGAACGAGGCACGGAAGATAAACGTGCAGTGCACCCTCAGGACCACAACCGCTTTACATTTATCTCTATTTACCCACACGTCAATTAATGAACCAGCCGGCCAGAAGTCTTTTAATAAGAAGTAATCATTTCCAGCTAAAGTTGCCAACTTCCTATAAATCAAATCTGCATTCTGTGGTGCCTTTTAAACGAAAAGAAAACATGCTTTTAAAAGCAATGTTTCCCTCCTTGAATATTTCTACTTTATTGCTTCTGAATCGTCCAAGTTCAAATGAGATAATTAAATGCTGTCTTTTTTTTGTTGTTGTTCAGAGGCGAGATGAAGGTAATTTGCTGCCTCATGCATCTGTTTCCTCATCAACACAGTGAGGACCAGGCTAATTAGGGGATGGAAACAATATGGTCATATGGCTAGGCCAGATTGCTTGTCACCAAGTTTTCCAATAAGTGGGCTCAGTTTTGAGGACAGGAAACAGATCTGATTCTCTGGTGTCTCTCTTGCAGTGCAGGAAGAGAAAGAAGTGTGCTGATGTTCACCTGCTTATTTTTTAGCACTATTCCCAGGAATGATCTTACTGGGCTGAGTCATTTGTTTTGTCTTTACAAGAGTATTCTTTATTGGAAAGTGTCAGCCCAGGCTACTGACTTCCATGGAGAACACAGAAATCCAACCAACCCACACTAAGTTCACTGCAGTATTGTGAAAGTCTGTGGGCCAGAAAAATCACATCCAAAGACAGGTGGATGTGCCCCCATTTCCAGAAAGTCTAATTTAACTCAATTGACTCAGTAGGGGGAAATTAGCACCTGGAAATATAAGATTAATTCTAGAGTGTATGCCAGGCATGCGGTTGGTGCCAGTTTGATCTCAGCCAATTTGCATGAGATATAATTCAGGCCCAGAGTGTCCATTCACAGGCCTGGCTCGGAAATGTGAATGAGTACAATTAGATTCTCTCTCTTGAACATCTGAACTGGGAAAGTCCAAACAGAAGAGTGGAAAACATGCATTGAGAGATTCATGAGTAAGCACAGACAAAAGTTATGTAAAATAAGAGTGAGCAAGCATAGTTAGATGGTAGAGACAGTAGTCTAGAAAAGTAATGAAGAATGCAGAAACACTGAGAAACATGGAGAGAACGAGAGCAAGAGAGAGAGAAAGAGATGCTTTCTATTCCTGACAGCTCCAAGATCCTCATCCCCTGAAAGTCCTTGAATTCCAGTGCCAGGTACCAGTTCCAACAGAACTTGACCATTCTGCTTGTCCTGTCCTTGGATTTTCCCCCAGACCATCACCTCCCTTATTAATAATGTCATACGCTAAATGCCACTAACTACTCCAACTGGATCCAGTCACCCGTTTTCCAAGCAATAAGTACAAATTGGCTGATGTACATTCATTTCAATTATCGTCAGAAACCCTGCATCTCTCTGAACATCTCCAAAGACCAATTTGGGGTGGCAGCAGTGACTTACTGTCTACTCTTCAGCCCCAGCTTTGGGTTCCCACTTCCACTACACTCTCTCCAAACCCTGGATTTCTGCCTTTAGCATGGTTGTGTTTTTTCTGCATCATGACAGCCCAAACGGGAACTCCCCGAGCCCTGTACTCTCCAAAGTGCCACACACTCAGAGGGGGTTGTATGGCCAGCTCCATCAAAATGTGGAACCAGAGGAGAGGTTTATTCCAGCAAATAACTTAAGTACCAGACATGCCTATCCTCCAAATCCCTCAGCCATTCTATCAGAGAGGAATTTATGCTCCTTCTCTACTCAAGTCCCGCTTGCTTCCTGCCATGTGGTCAGATTTGCTTTCATTCCCCTGATTTCTTGGAATCAAACCTTTGTAATCTCCTAGAGCCGCTTCATTCCCTTAGCTATCTTATCCCCATTACCTATGAAACATGCCAATTACACCATTGTCGGAAAGATAACCCTTCTCTCCCTGAGAGGAATTCTGATATCGCCATTTAAGAAAAGCAACTTTTTAAATGAAAACAAGAGGTATAGCGTGTCCCAAGAGCTATGCTTAAAAGTCGTTAACTCCTTTAATTCTTATATCGCCACTATGTTGAAGATCCCCCTAGTAATAGCCCTACTTTAGTGGGTAGGAAGCTTGCTTAAGGCCCACAATGTTAGGAAGTCCAGGACTGAGCATATAATAAAACCAGAACTGGAACCAGAGCCTCCACTCACAACCAGTGCAACTCGGCATCTGTCTGGATGCCCCATCTGTAACGCTACAACAAAGCTGATGTACTGATGATAGAAAGTGCACTGGACATTCTCTGGGATATGTTGTGCAGTGACCATGCGCTCTAGAAGTGCTAAAAGACTAGAATGGAAAGAGGCAGAACACAGAGGGAAGGTTTGATGAAAGTAAGTGTCATTTTAACAGAGCAACTTTATGATGATTCCTGCCTAATGGAAGGTCATGGTCTCACACAGCACATCTCCCATGAGGTTCCATGTTATTCAAAGTCATTCCTGCATTTATGACAGTTCTATTTGTTTTTCTGTCCTGTTTATAAACAAAGAAAAATTCTACAGGTATTTCTGCTTCCAAACACAATAAGAGCAAAAGTAAATCCCCCCTGTGAACTTTTATGGGGATTCATTATTGCTTAGGTGAAGACCTATGTCGTATGAAATGCTTTCTAATAATTTTGCAAAAAAAAGTGTGCTTCCTGTATTCAATAAAACATGACGTTTCATTGACTACCTATGCAAAGCAGAGACTCCTCATGCTTGTGAAATTAGACCTTACTAATATAAGTACACTGTCAAGGGCACTTCACAAGGAAGGCACAGTGTGGAAAAGGGCTGCGATGTAGGAGGAAGCAAGGGCAGGCCAGTGTGGCTGGAGCACACGAATTGCAGCAAAAATAGTGAGAAGACAACAGTGTGTTCTGCGGGGCTTTCTCAGCCTCGGGGGAGAGTTTGGATGTTTGAAAAGGGAAATGAGAAATCTCTAAAGGTAACTGGGAGATATTCTCCACGAGGCTCCAAATGAGAACTGAGGAGCTCTGTGTTTACTGCAGCCATGAAGACTGTATGTAAACACAGGCTCGCGAGCTGAACCGCGGTGCGCTGTGGCACTTGCCAATGGCGGGGAGACACCGCCGAGAGGCAAGCAACCAGCCATATGTCAGCTGGCACCGCTGACACGCTGTACCGCGGGGGCATTTGCCGCGAGCATCTCCAATTTATGCGGCTGCGAGTTTTACTGCTACATGTGATCGTATATTTAAGTTTATTTGGAGGCTTTCAAAAAGGAAATGGCTTCACATTACCAATCTTTTGACTGTGTGGTTAGCAACTAATGACAATGTGCTGTTTGCTGGAAAGAATACACACTGGGAGCCAAGTTTCCTGAAGAAGCCTTTGGATTTGCATAAGCATAGTTGTACTCTCTGTTTTTAAAGATTTAAAAATTTGTATTTTCTGTACAAAATTGAATATGCTGATATGCACTTAGACCTTATAGGTACATATATATATATATATATATATATATATGTATATATATATAGGTACATATATATAATATATATATATATATAATCCTTACTAACATCCTGAGATAAATTTTATTATTTTAAAGTTGAAAATATATATATATTACAACTGATACCTAGCATATCTTATAAAGTATAAATGTGTAAGTTATATATCATGCATGCATAGTGCATGCATATACACATACATATAAATTATTTTAAAGCAGATTTTAATGCATCAATACATAGAACCTTTCCAAAGATACAAATTGTTCATTATCTTATAATGAAAATAATCATATGCAAGTTTTATACTATACAAATTAGAAACTCTAATACAGAAAAATTAGGAAAGTGAAATACTTTTTAATTCTAAGTAAAACCTTTCTTTCTCTGGCAAAGAGGACAAAAGAGAAACTAATAGAAGACAGTGACCCTTGAATCAAATTCCACTTCCTCCAATATCAAGCATGCTAACAATGGACACATACCCCTTTGAGCCCCAATCCTTTCAACTCTACACTAGTAATACATTTTCCAAAGCTGCTACAAGATTAAGAGAGATAATACTTGATACCAAGAATAAACTCAATACCCATTTTCTTCCTATCTCTTTTAGAAAATTGCATCAGCAGTGTGCCATGAAAAAACGAATTCACAGCAATGTTTCCCAAAGATGAAGCACCACAAACAATTGCTGTGAACTGTTACAGAACCAAAGCTGGGAAAATCACATTGTCATCAAAATATTTCCAGGCTGAGATCACTTTAAACGTGCTATGCAGTGGGAAATTGCACTGGGGTGCTTGGGTTTTGGTTTGTAAGTCTTCTCCAAACAAGCCTACGGATGATAAGCATCAGTCAAGACTTGTGAACTTACACATGATAGAATTGTACACCTAAAACCTACAGTATCCGATTTTATAAGCCAATGTCACCCCAATAAATTCAATAATTTTTAAATTAAAAAAATCAGGATGAATATAAAACACGCGCGCGCGCGTACACACACATACACACACACACACACACACACACCCACACACTTGTGAACCCAAAATGCAAATTTCAGTTAATAGTACACAGCACGCTTCTCAGTACATTTTCTGCAGACTACTCTTCAGATGAGACATCCAGAGTTCACGTTAAATCTCGCTGACACTGAGGACTACAGGGTTTCACTTAATAACCACATCAGTGAATACAACAGATTTCACTTGAGTAAAGATGCACATTGCCTGATCTCAAGTTTAAAAACAAACTAAAAATCTCACCAAGTCTGAATGAACATGCTATGTATGGTCTGCAGAAATAACTCCACAACTGAGCTTTCACAGGAAAAGCAATACTTCTCTTTCAGCTAGTGCATGGATGTAAATAAAGGCTGGAAGTCATTGGGAATGTGGTATAAAACTTAGTGATAACTTCTATAATCTGTGTAGATTAGAATTAAATTATTTTAAAATCTTTAATCAACTGTGATCCTTACTAACATCTCGAGATAAACTTTATTATTTTAAAGATGAAAAAACATTTTGAAACTCCAAAAGGCTTATAACATTGTGGGGTTCACATAAAGGCAGATAAATCTTAGAGAAAGTTCAGTGATATACTTGTAACTATAAGGCAGTAAGACATTTAACTGGACTTCCTGGATGATATTTCTGGAGAACTTACAGATCTGATTAAGATCTGACAGTCAGGATCTCACACGTACTGGGACGAATGCCTTCTATTCTCCAGTCTAATATCCTTGCCACCATCCCTTTCTGCTCACTGGTAGATAAACAGGACAGGGGGAATGACTGGGACCAATCACTTCACTGCTCGCAGTGAGCTTAAAACAAAAAGACAGGTGCCCGCGGAGTGACTATTTAACCCAAGCTACCCTCAGAGCAAAGGTGTGCCATCTGCTGAGCCTCCATCCTATCTTCCTGTGAAATTAACTAGAACAGATGACTGACATGGTGTTCTCAGTGCTCATAATTTTTGCAAGAAGAAAATTAAAAAGGTAATTAAGTAAAGAACATTTGGGATTCCAAAGGATTATGGATTATGTCTTAAAGGTGAGTCCATGTCTATCAGATGTGATCCTCACTGAATTTCCTTTGTTCCACAGTTTCTGAACTGCAGAGTCCTCTGATAGTGTTTTGCTAACGCTAGTTTTTGTGTTTATTTGGCCATTTTTAAAACCTCATGAGTACTAAGCTACTAAACTCATATTTTAAATTTATCTACCTGCACCTACTAATAAGCTCTTAGGCAAAGTGTTTTAAGGTCCATTAGCCAATTCACCACTTTTCTCCATAGAAATTATCTATAGTTCAGACACTAAATATTTTTCCTTCTTGTAACTAAAGATACTGTCTTACTGTACATCTCCTCTTCTTAGACTCCTGCTAAAATCTCTAGTATCTTTCTATTTCTATTAATTTCAAAAGCACACAATCTAATTATTGTGTTCCTTAAACACTTCAGTTGCATCTGGAGCAGTATTAATGTTCAATTTCTTGACTTGAGTGCTGGTTATACAGGTATATACAGTTTATGAAAATGTATACTTCTCACACTAATGATTTCTGTATTTTTTGTATGTGTGCTATACTTCAATTTTAAAATTCTAAAAATAAAAAAATAAAACTCAGTGTTCTAAATTTCAGTTGTGACTTACTTCTATATTGTCACTTGAAATCTTGTATATAATAAACGTTTCACTCAAATAAAGGAGGAACAGAATTGAAACTTGTGTCCTAAACTCAAAGTAAGATTTTTCTTCTGAAGAGCACAGTAACACCCCTTTCATGAGCCAGGTTTCTAGTGTTTTCTCTCATCTCTTTCTGAGTTGCCTACCTATCTACTCATTGCATGGTACATTTATAACTATCACAAAGCATTGATATTTTGAATTTACTAAGAGTTTTAATGAGAGGAACTTATTCTTTGTTGCTATTTAGACTTTTCTTCTACTTTCCACCTCTTCTTTCTGATCTATTTGTTGTTGTTGTTGTTTATGATTTCAGGAGGAAAAAAATCATTTAAAAAGTAAAGAGATTTAGAGAATAAGGTTGCACCTAATAATAAAAATTGTTTAAATTATAAAAAACAACAACAACTCTTTAGCCGAAACCGGTTTGGCTCAGTGAATAGAGTGTCAGCCTGTGGACTGAAGGGTCCCAGGTTCGATTCCGGTCAAGGGCATGTATCTTGGTTGAGGGCACATCCCCAGAAGAGGGTGTGCAAGAGACAGCTGATCAATGATTATCTCTCATGGATGTTTCTGACTCTCTGTCTCTCTCTCTCACTCTCTGTAAAAAATCAATAAAATATATTTTTAAAAATTAAAAAAAAAACCACACACACACCAGAAAAAACCCTTTAATGTCTCTGTCGAGAGGAAAAAGAAAACTGTTGGCATTGCGTCACAGGCCCTTCTAGTTGAGGACCATCTTACCTTTCTCATCCTCATCCGCCTCCCTCACTTCAACATTCCACCCGCCTTATGCATCCCGCTTACACTTAGCCATCTGTTCCTAAAGCGTCACTTTCACCCCTCCCTCCCAGCACCCATTTCCTTCCCATGCTGCCCCTGCTGCCTGGAGTGGTGTGGAGGCCGCTGCCTCTTCCCAGGCTCCTCACACCCTCCGTCCCCAAACTAACATGACTACTTTGGACAAACTGCAATGCTGTCCCATCTCTCTCTGGCCATACTGGCTATCCCAGAAATGAACATATCAGCAAGGTGCAGCCATTTGAAGACCTTCTCCAATGTTTTCCATCTGGGGTAAATAGGAAAACAATGAAGATGTGATTTCATTAATGAAAAAGCAGGAGAAAATAGGGAGAAGACAGAAAGTAGCAGAGACAGGAGATAGTGTTTTGATGCTTTGATTCTAAGAACTCTGATTCCAATCACTGAAATACAAAAAAAAAAAAAAATCTTTGTTTCTATAGTTCTTCATTGAATCCCATCAGCTCCATCACCTGCTCTGTGAAGCTCTCTCTAAAAGCCTCCATCTCCAGTCCTTTACAGAGGGAGAGTTAGTCTGTGCCTTCTCTGGATTGCTAAGCCTTTGTAATAAATAACACTAACCTGAAGTTATTTGTTTGACTAGTCTGCATGCTCAACTAGAACTAAACTCTTAGAAGGCATGAGTTTGTATCAGATGTAATATCCCTTTATGCTTAGCACACAAGAAAAACAAATCAACACCTACTGAAGATTATAAAAATGAACTACCCAGAAAAGAATACAGAAACTGGATGAGTAAGTGAAAACAGCAAGAAATTTTAAGTACTCCAATATGACTATGTCAGTAATATAATGACATATTAAAATTATATGCATATGAGCATAACCAATGGACACAAATTGAGGGGGAAAGGGGGGAGGGCAGGAGCTGGAGGTTGGGGATGGCTGGGGAGAGGTCAATGGGGGGAAAGGGAGACTCACGTAATACATTAAACAAAACAAAAAACTTAAATTTTTAAAAGATTATATGTTATAAAAAAGCTAAAATAGCTTTTATCTTAAAAGCACATGAGGTGCACTAACAGGCCAGTAGCATGCTAGTACTCAAGCAAGACTGGCCCTTAAAACTGAACAACAGACCATCTGGCAGTCCAGAAACTTCACAGGGATGGTGGGAAAACAGAAGATAAGTGCAAAAAGAAAAAAAGGCAAACATAAGGGAGGAACAACAAGGGAATGAAAGTAAGGCCGCAAGAACACTAAAGCAAGCAGGGATATATAACTTGAGAAATGGATAGAGAATGAAGAATAACAATAATCATAAAACACTTAAAGCTACTTCAAAAGTGGAGATAAATACGTTATCATTTTTATTAGAATTAAAGTACAATCTTATAATTTCCATGGATGTTAAACCATTTACCCAATGTATTCTAAAATCAATATTTCCTAAACAAGACAGTTTATGATTTTTCAATAAAAATAATGTTGTAGTCATTTTTGGTCCCAGGACAATCTGAGTGATCGATCTGAACGTTATAATGACAACTTGGAATCAAGTTTTGCCCCACTCTTCTGGGAATGAGTTTGCATTGCTATTCCCTTTGCCACCATGTGGTACTCAATTTGCTGTAGTCGGGCTAATGAGTAAAGAAAGCTGGGAAATTTAAGAATGAATGAATAAGCACCAAGTGAAAGCTGAATGACAGTGAAGGTGAGCGTTATGAACTATGTGAATGATGGTGGAAGTGATGGGAGAATGGAGTCATCAGGGCAGAAGAAGCATGGACATGGGAACTACAAAGACTGTGCCTCTGAGAGGTGGGACCACATAAACTATATCTAAAATAACACCATTGCTTTACAGTAACGATGCTCATTTAAAATTTTATTGGGTTTTTTATTATGTTTGTTTTAATTCATTTTTTTAAGTTTTATGGTTGGAACTAAGCTATAATACATTGAGTATATAATTCACTTGTTAGTTATACTATATTCAATATATACTTATTAAAAACACCAGAAATTAAAGCAGCAGAACCTAGAGAATGAGAAATATTACCCCGTCTGGCTTTCCACATGTTTATTACCTTTGAAGTTTTCACTGGTATTCATATTTGCCAAAAAAATACTTTTAAAAATATTTATATATATATTTCAGAGAGGAATGGGAGAGGGAAATAGAAACATCAATGATGAGAGAAAACCATCAATTGGCTGCCTCCTGTGTGCCCCACACTGGGGATCGATTCTGCAACCAGGGCATGTGCCCTGACCAGGAATGAAACCTGGTTCAGAGGTCGACCCTCAACTACTGAACCAGGCACAAAAAACCTCTCTTAAGCATTGTTTTTAAATGTCATAGGCTAGAGGAAATTACCAAATTATATTAATATATCGTGTAATTCTCTAATGCTATAATGGCAAAGATAGTAGCGTATCAGAAATATTTGATTTGCTTTGGGAAGAGAGAAGGGATTATAACATCATTAAACATTCTGTTTAAAGCTATAATTCAGTAGCATAAAGCAGATACTGTATATATGTATGCGTTTATGTGTTTATCTCATGGGGGGGGAAGCACATTTTTGAATACTTATCAGAATATATAATTGAATTTGGTAAATTTTTCTTCTATAGGAAAGGAAGGAAACAAAAAATGGGTGATGAGACAAATTAAAACATGTTTTAAATGGGATCTGTAAAGAACTGGAATGTTTTAGGGAAGGAGGAATTAATATTTACTACATTCCTACTAGGTTAAACATTAATTTACTTGTTGCTGTTTTTTAATTCAACAAAGGTATGTTGAGAATCTATACGTGGAAGCAATACTACAAGAGCTGGAAATACAACTAGAAAATAATCCATATTACATGACATCAAAGTGACTAGAGCATAGGGGAGGAACTAGAGAAATAGCAAATGCCCACTGGCATGGTAGCAACAAAAAAAGACACCTAGGACATGCTTCTAAGCACCAAGCCCAGCTGCCATTATCTCTATCTTCACAGACACTCTGTAATGTGGGTCCTGTTATTCCAGTTTTACTGAGGAGAGAACCATGCAGGATTCCAAGAAATAATGTAACTCAATCGTGACTTTGCTCCACGTACTTTCTAGCTTTCTTGAGTTTTCTCTACACTGTGTCCCCAGGCAATGATCTCCATCTTTTTCAAACTGCATGATAACATATACTCCCCTTTCCTCTCAGACAAGTCTGTTAGAAAGTTCTCCTGCATTCATTCTGTCACGTTGTCCACCTCCCAAGCAGGCCTCTGAAATGTGGCTTCTAACCCTATCATTTCACATACACGTCCAGTTCACTGGAAACATCGAACCCAGCCACCCTGCAGCTAGCTTCTAACTGTACTTCTTCTTAACTTCGAGACACTTTGAGTCACTTCCTTTGACATGAAATTCTCTCATCTCTTGGCTTCTGAAATACTCCTCTGCCTGGCCTTTCCTGCTATTTCTTTTCACTTTTTACTCCATAGTGCTGTAAAACATAAAAAGTACCTGAAAATATGGTGAAGTTCAATAGTATTCAGAATTTTTATTAAACCTTTTCTTTTATAATAAACTCTGGGTTTCAAATAATCCTTTACATGTTGATGTTAAAAAAAGAGTCAAAAAGTAAAAAATACCTCTTGTAGTTTTCAGCGATTAATTTTAAGACCTCCATGAAATAAAATGGCCCTCTATTCAAGTGATGGGGTTGTGTGTGTGTGTTTGTTTCCAAAACAAAATTTTTAATGTTAGAAATCGTTGGTATCTTTGGAGTTAATGTTATTTTTGTCTTGAAATGGATATTTCTTTTTATCCTGGGGTCAGTCTAAACCTGTTTTACTCTTATCCTCTTTTTCCCCCCATAGCTATTGCTGTACTATTTTCTTTCCTTTGAAAATTAAGATGGTCAGGCCTGGCTGGCATGGTTCAATGGTTGAGCATCAACCTATGAATCAAGAGGTCACAGCTCAATTCATGGTCAGGGCATAGGCTCCAGTTGTGGGCTCAATCCCCAGTGTGGGGCATACAGGAAGCAGAGGATCAAAGGTTCTCTCTCTTCATTAATTTTATCACCCTCCCTCTCCCTTCCTCTCTGAAATGAATAAAAATGTATTTAAAAAAAATAAAAGTAAGATGGTCAAATTTTAAAGGGTGTTGATACAGAGTATTCTAGCATCTAACTGAGGTTGGATCTATAATTAAATCAGATGGACTACACAATCACCAACAAAAGAAAATATGCAAATTTTTTAAAACCTAGAGCATGTAAATTTGCAAAATAAGTTTATTTCTGAGCACATCTAGAACCTATTCTGTCTGAATAGAAAATCTATTAGGTATAGATTTTCTGAAAATCAATGATAAGAACTCATTCTATTTCCTAGATTCATTTTGTTTTATTAATATTTAACTTTACAGAAATGAACTTAGGAATAGGACAAAGTTAGGGCCCTTATAACTCAGGGTCCCCTCATTTTAAAAAGGTAACAGGTTCGTTCTTCTTTAAGTTATAGTGTTATGTTACTTAAGAGTGTTTTATTGTTTGTTTTCTTTCTGGTACCATAAAAAAATAAAAAGGAACTTATTCACAGAGGTTAAAAATAGAGTTTACTACTTTAAAGTGGGTGAACTTTGAAAACCATTAAGCTTGGAATAGGACTATCTCAGTAGATAATAATTTCAGTGGAATTTACTCTAAAGAGTATACACAGAAGTAGATGAGTGCCTTTTAACTGATTCACCTTGTAGACTTTTCTTCTTTTAAAATCATAGTCTACAAAGTTATTTTTTCCTACTATGGCGAGTCTATTATTTTTGGCAAACCCATCCTTTTGTTTCTAAGATTATCTTCTGAAACATCGATGCAATACTTTATTTCTTTATTCACCCTACCAGTATGAACATTCGAAACTACTGACATTCCAAGTAACACATGAAATCTGGATTGTTTAAATTTCCTAACCCATTTCATAGCATTTGTGAATACTATCCCTGTCGATATATATATATATATATATATATATATATATATATATATATATATATGTGTGTGTGTGTGTGTGTGTGTGTGTGTGTGTGTGTATACATACATATATATATATTCACATGTTTATTTTTAACATTTAATGCAAAAAAATGGACAAGTTTAAAAGTCTTACATTATTTGGAAATAATTTCAATTTTATAAAGTTTTTGTTGTTGTTGTTAATTCTCACCCAATGATATTTTCCCATTGATATGAGGGAGAGTGGAAGAGAGAGGGAAAGACAGGGAGAAACGCTGCAGGTGAGAGAAACACATTGACTATTTGGCTCCTGCACTCGCCCAAACCAGGGCTTGGGCCTGGGAGGTGCCTAAAACCAACGCATGTGCCCTTGACTGGAATCAAACCTGAGACCCTTTGGTCTGCATGCTGACACTCTATCCACTGAGCCAAACCACCTAGAGCTACAAGGCATTTTTTTTTATTTATTTAAAACTATAACTTCTGAAACTCCTAAATATGCTAATTATTATGAGATGGTAAATTTTGTTAAGATTGTACAAATAATCCAAAAATTATAAATATATTAATTAGTTCTATTAAACTAAAAATATAGTCTATACCATTCATATTTAAGTTCAAATTTCATAGCAAATTTAGCATTAGCATTTTAAAATTTATTTTCATTGAAGACAGTCAAGGATTAGCATTAAAATTCACTAAAATCTAATCACATGCAATTATGGAAACAATAAAAATTTATAATAAAATAAACATCAAATTTTTAAATCTAATCAACATACTTCATTATGTCATAACACTTGAAAGTTATGTGTTGACAGTCTTTAACACTCATTCCTGTAACTATGCCTTCTAGTATATGTACTATCTTCATTATAAAATGGGATTGTCAGTGGTAGTCTTTGAATTTTTGTTGATCAATTGTCCTTCTCAGCCTGAAAAAAAGAACTTTTTACTTTTCCAATAAAGCAGTTACTAGTAACACATTAACAAAAATAACTAAGTTGGCATTATTAGTAGCATATAATACACCATTAAGAGAAACCCAAGGGAAAAATTTAGTAAGAATATATACATCACAAAAAATAATGGTCAACAAAACCAATATATATGTATTGAGTAAGAATAATATTCATAGATGACTGACTGATTTTTAAGGCAATCTTTTTACCAAGTTGAACCAGGGTAAACAATAAATTCCTTCAATAGAATAAAAACCAGCTCACCTGATGAATTTTATTTTAATAATCATAGGTATAATCTCTAACTATTGAGTGTTTAAATTAAAAAAGAGGTAACTTTGAAATGGATATACAGAAAGATTCCATGGATAACTACCATTATTGAATATGTTTCAGAAAAACAAATTTGCACTAGAATTAATATTAAAATAATTTAGAGCATTTTTATTCTTACCACATAAAAATGACCTCAGTTAAAATAAATTCAAAGAGCTTAGTGACCAACTAAGGTTAATGGTCTGAAACTATAGGTTAGGCCATTAACTCCACCTAGTCATTCATTAATCCCCAGTAAATACCAGGTCTGCATTGTTACTGCTCAATTATAACCCAAATGGAACCAGGAGCCCAGCAATAGGATTGGTTAATAGGCAAAAATTAAGTTCTCCATGAATGCCTTATACATATCAATTAAAACTGCATCACACTTTTTAAAAAAACTCACATGCTAATATTTCTTTTCCATTGTCAGATCCTAATCACAATAATGACCATGATGCTCGGCGTTTTCTGGAAATTAATGGCAGCAGATGTTAATGGCCCTTGTCTGTACCTTGAGCCATCCGCTCCTCCCTGTTACCATAGTCATTAATCCCTATGAGATGCCCAGGTATTGCTTAATTAACTTTACAATGCAGTTAATGCAGGTCTGATAGGGTAGAATGAGTTTTACTTATAAACTTAAAAAAAAAAAAATCTTTAACTCAAGAAGTCTTGCAAAATTCCACTTTCAGATTTCTGAAACTTACACTAAAAATTAAGAATGGGGAAGTGACATAAGCAAGATAGAGGGATAGGGAACCCATAAGCTCATCTTAAAAAAAAAAAAAAAAAAACCTAAAAAAAAATAAACAAAAATGGAATGCAGACTGGTGCAGCCACTGTGGAGAACAGTATGGAGTTTCCTCAAAAAACTAAAAATGGAATTCCCAGTGATCCCACTTCTAGGAATACATCCCAAGAATACATCTAGAAACAGCAATCAGAAAGACTATATGCACCCCTATGTTCATAGCAGCACAATTCACCATAGCTAAGATTTGGAAACAGCCTGAGTGCCCATCAGCAGAATAATAGATTAAAAAACTGTGGTTCATCTACACAATGGAATACTACACTGTGGTAAAAAAAAAAAAAAAAAAAAAGAAAAGAAAAAAAGAAGGAATTCCAATCATTTGCAACAGCATGGGTGGAACTGGAGACCATTATGCTAAGTGAAATAAGCCAGTCAGAGAAAGATAAATATCACATGATCTCACTCATTTATGGAATATAATGAACAACATAAACTGATGAACAAAACCATATTCAAAGACAAAGAAGCATCTACCAGACCAACAAACCTCAGAGGGAAGGTAGGGGAGGGTGGGGGAAGGGGGAGATATTAGCCAAAAAACTTCTTTGCATGCAGATAAGCCTAACCAATGGACACGGACAACAGAGGGGCGAGGGCAGGAGTGGGGGTGGAGCAATGGGGGGATAAGGACACATATGTAACTCCTTAATAAAGAAATTTAAGAAAATTAAAAAGCTGTATGCATGCTAAATAAAAAAATAATAATAATCTAGCAAGCCTTTTAAAGTTTTTTTTCTACTTACTTTGTTTTTATGTCCTCAGGACATTTTAGGAGAACCTAAGTAAGAAATGTGTTCAGGTTATGAAGCTATAATAATATGTGTTTTTCTGTTGATCTTATTCAAGCAGAAAATTGTAGTACTTGTGACTAACAAATGATTTTTCTCCTTGCAAATCTTAATGTTTTGTTTTTGTTTGACTTTGAATGTTTAAAGTAATTAAACATAAGATCACCTTTTAAAAATAAATTTAAAGTTGGAAAGGTCTGTGGGGAAATGATGTATTCCTTACTGCTCTTCAGATATAACCTAAAGCTATCTTCTTATAAAATCTAGGGCATAACAAAGGATTATCCTGCTGCCCTATCACTTATTTAACATCAGTATGTTTGTCACACTTGCTTTTCCTCTTTAAAACCTTGATGAAATAAAAAGTAAGCCTTTTTTTTATCTTAGAAAAACCCCTTCTCATCGATGTGACTTTTCTCTGTCTGCCTTTCAGAGTTTATAAGCAGATTCCGTGAATGGGAGTCGCTGACTGGTGTCAGGGTAGAGAAAACTCAATAAGTTTTAGGGCCCATTCTTCACGGGCAAACAAGAAATTGCATTAAATTGCAAACCTATTTTATTAGCCTAGTAAGGGGGCATTTTCAACCCTACTAGCAGCTAATTGAAGAAACACAGTCTCTGTCTCAAACCATCTGGTCTTCTAGATGTTGTTGACAAGTGTATCTGTTTTCCTGCTGCATATGGTTAAACTTGTCAAGTTAATGCCTAGCCACGGAGAAAGCTACCTGGCTGGTCATGTGCTCTGCCTCACCTGATAGCACTTGGGAGAGTGCCATTGATGCCTAAAATTACCCTTGTCACTTCATCACAGCCTTCTGGAAAGATCAGATCCAGAATATATTATCTTCTTACAAAACCAACATCTCTTAAATGACATCAATGAGTGCCACCCACGTACATACTTAGAAATTTTAGATGCCATTTTGATGAACCATTTTTTACAATAATTAGATTTCAAAGTCTTCCCAACACATGATACTTAATAGGAGACTATGGGGAAAAAAAATTATTCTCATGTAAGTTGATGATACATTCTTTTTAAATGCAGGTAAGTAAGTTTTTTATATTCTAGGTTCATTTTCCCAATCACTGCGGGGGGGGGGGGGACCCCCACAAATATCAAGTCTATCTCCATACTGACTTTATAAAGTTATTTAAATAAAAACAAATATGATTTGAATATTCTACAAAAAATGTTTTCCAATTTGCTTAGTTTCTATGACCTACAATCCATTTTTTTTTTTTCAGATAATGGGTAAATAATTTGTATTTGTTTTACTGAATAACTACATTAGGTACATCTGCTTCAATGTTACCTTTTAAGTCCTAGTTTATTTCCTTTGTCACAATGAAGAATCAATCCAATCTAAGAATTCTTAGACTTAAATCCAATTATTTGTCCACTCGTTAACCTAGACATGAACTGTTAATCCATGAAAAGTATGACTATTTTAGTGAACCAACACAGAGGCATATAAATATCACCAAAAATCCAAAATGTAGAAAATTTGAGCAAATACCTTTGACAATGATATAAACATCTGGATAAGGTTCTAGAAAGCCAACCACTTTTAATTTCAATATGCTTTTGGTGAGTGTAAGCCATACATACTAACTCAATTTCATGAAGGAAATATTCTGCCATTCAGAATGTGCCTACAGTATCAATCCATTTAAAAAGAGAGAGAGAATTACTACAATATCTGTAAACAAAATAAAAAAGATCTTGATATTTTCACAATACCATAAATATCTAAGGGCATAATAATATAACAAAGGGAAAATTAGCGGCCAGTGACTAAATTCAACAAGAAAACGGGCTAATTTTACTACATACGGAAAATTAATTAAGTTGCACACATTTTGAAGTTGAAGAAAATAAATTTCATATTTCCAAATGTAGTCTTTTTGTAATTTTGTACCCAACGTCACCCCAACAAATTCAATTTTAAAATGTATTATTTTTAAAATTAATAAATCCACAACAGGTAATTGGAATAGTATAGTCATTCCCTTTGATAGGAACTGCATTCTCCATTCACGACTGCTCCCTACCATCTCATACTACATTACACCCAGCCAATCACTATTTACATCTCCATCCAACAGGGAAATAAATGGCTGCATCATTTTGGAGAGGGTGTGTGTGTGTGTGTAATTTCTGATGTATGTAAAGCTTTTATCTTCTCCTGCCCAAGCTTGCTGTGTACACCTTTTTTGAACCCCAAGTTTTTCAAATGAAAATGAGCTCCTAGAATCCAATGAGCTACTGTTCTACTAAAAAACGACAGAGGATTAATTTGCTTGCTTCTTTATTGTTTGAGAATGACTTACATTTCCAAATTGACTAATTTGACATTGTGCTTCAGCTATTTAAATCCTAAAATCTATTAGCATTCTCTATAGCCAATATAAAACAAGTAAAAATAAATTCTTTTCAATTTCTAAATGACTCTCCAAGGAACTCAGATATATTCCTTTTGCAAAAATAGTTCAATTATTTTCAAATGCTTTTTATTATTTTCATTATATATGTATTCCATTTTAGGTCCAAGAGTTTCACCATGATTAATACCTATATTCTAAGCAATTATGATTAATTATATTCTTTCACTTATGGAATCACCCAAAGTATAATGAGTTAGTATTTTTATGAAAATGCATTAATATTTTCATATTTTTTGAAATCCATCAGGATAATGGAGAGTTCTATAAGAAATGAGTTTCTTAACCTTTAACCCTACCCATTTCACTATAAAAAATCATTCTCTTTATTTTCAGAGACCTTAATTTATAGTGAAAGTTAATTAATAGTGGTGTGTAGAAGATCAAACACATAAGGCCATGGTTCTCTAAGTCAGCTGAGCATCAAAAATCACCTAATCAATTGCAAAAATATATTCTGAGGCCCATATATATTGAGACTCTGATCAAGTGAATCTCCGTAAATCAATAAATCAGAACCTCTCAGAGCTGGGCTCTGGCAATAGAATTTTATTTGAAGTTCCTTATATGATTATACTTCTCAATATGGTTGAGAAGCACTGGCATAGGTAAAAGAAATAACATTAAAAAATTATCTCCTACTATTAAGGTATTAATAAAAGTGCTTAGTTCAATTAATCAACTATTAGTTGGCTCTGTTAAAACTTGTGTTAAATGCCATAGTAGATTCCTATGAGGAGTCTTCAGTCTAATTGAGTCAAGGGACTTAATAGGCAGTATTTAAAGTACTTACTAGGTGTACTGGTTAATAGTGCAGATTCTTTTCAATAGATGGAGTTACATATGTTGATATATATGTAATTTGATATGTATGCCATTTTGTTGTATTGACAACAAGCTTCAAAACTTCATCAGCTAAAACTGGTTTAGCTCAGTGGATAGAGCATTGGCCTTCAGACTGAAAGGTCCCAGGTTCAATTCCAGTCAAGAGCATGTACCTTGTTTGCGAGCACATCCCCAGTAGGGAGTGTGCAGAAGGCAGCTGATCGATGTTTCAGTCTCATCAATGTTTCTAACTCTCTATCCCTCTCTCTTCCTCTCTGTAGAAAATCAATAAAATATATTTTTTAAAAACTTTAACAAATTTGCTGAAGGTGTTAACATCATAGATATTTTTTACACTTATAAATGTTGAGTTTAGTGTAAAAAAAAGAACATTTGTGGGAAGTTTTAATTTTTTACGTTTTTGTTTGTTTTTGTGGTTTTCTTTTTAGAAAAGTGCTGCTAAATACTTCGGGAAGCTTATGGTGAACATGTTCCATCTCAAGATACTTGTGAACACTGGTTTAAATACTTCAAAAGTGATGATTTCGATGTGAAAGACAAAGAATGTCCAGGTCAACTGAAAAAGTTTGATGACCTACAATTATAAGCATTATTGGATGAAGATGTGTATCAAACTCAAAAACAACTTGCAGAAATATTAAGCATCACTCAGCAAACAATTTCTGATTGTTTACAAGCAATGGGAAAGATTTTAAAGGTAGGAAAATGTGTTCCACATCAAATGAACAAAAGACAAATGGAAAATCGAAAAGTCATCGGTAAAATGTTGCTTCAATGCACTGAAGAAAGTCTTTTTGCATTGAATTGTGACTGGAGATGAAAAGTGGATTTATGTTGAGCATATCAAACACACAAAATCATGGGTTAATCAAGGTCAACCATCAACAATGACTGCAAGGCCAAATCGCTGCAGAAAGAAAACCATGCTCTGCGTTTGATGGATCAGTAAGGTGTGGTGTATTATGAGTTTCTAAAATCAGGTAAAACCATTAATACTTATCGCTACCAATGACAAATAATCAATCTGAACCACGCTTTGATTGTGAAACAACCAGAATGGGCTAGAAGACACAGCAAAGTAATTTTGCTTCATGATAACGCACCATCACACACTTCAAAACCAGTTAAAGACACATTAAAAGATCTTGCCTGGGAAGTATTAACCTACCCACTGTATTTATGACACCTTGCTCCTTCAGCTCACCACTTGTTCTGGTCAATGGCACACGCACTTTTTGAGCAGCACTTCAAAACACAAGAAGTGGAAAATTGGGTCTCTGAATCGTTTGCATCAAACAAGAAAAGTTCTATTGGGACGGTATCCACAAATTATCTGAAAGATGGGGGAAATGTGTAGCTAGCGATGGATATTACTTTGAATAAAGCACTTTTGATGCTTCTCTTGAAATTATTCTGTTTTCCTTGATTATAAAATCTACTATTATTAACCTGAGCACCTAGTATACCAACCCTTTTCAGTAATTTGGTACGAACTGATCCTTTCTTTCCTATGAGAAAGGCAATACGAAATTACTGAAGCTAATGCAAAATATCTCACATATTTTATACTCGATACACTGGTCAACAGAATAGTTTTCTAAAAAGAGGAACTGTGAATAAACCGGGTGTTTGCTTTTCAATGGATTATTTAGAGAAATGAGAATGTTTGGTCAGCAAAGGCCCTCAGCTGTGAGCCTGTGAAGTCTGAACAGAAATGAGAGCCCAAATGCAGATGGAGCAACTGGAGATATTTTCAAAGGATTATTGACAAAAAAAAAAAAAAAAAAAAAAAAAAAAAAAAAAAAAAAAAGGAAGATGATAGTGTGGCATCAACACCTATAACCATTCATATCTCAAGGAATGCTACATTAGTGGTTCCTTTGGCATTGACAAGAACACAGAAGCTTGAGAGAGAAAAACCACCTTGCGTTTTGGGAAAAAATGTAATTGGTTTATATGTGTGGAAGTTCACAGGATGGAAAGTGAAGACACTTCGTTGGAAACATGCAGAGAATGCCTAGGGATTTAGAAAAGGAGCCTGGGAGGGAGAAAAAGCTGAAGATACAGACCAGAGAAAAATCCAGAATTTATCCATGCTATCTTCCTGCCTCACGTCATATGTCAGGGGCCAAGGTCACCCTAAAAGGACTCCTCGTGTGAGATAACAACTGACCGAAGCTTGTGAAATACAAACTGTGCTTTGTTTTTTCTTAGAGAAACAATGTCTCGTTCACAGAAAGTCAGCTTAGCATTTTAAACTCCCTCTTTCTTGATCAAATGAGTAAAAGAACATGGACTGCCTCAGGTTAATTAGTCACCATTTCACTGAAGTGTCTCTGAGTGGCATTTATTTATTGTATGGGCTCGCATTATAAGGACTCACACCCACAGCTTCCCTCTCCTTCCTCTAGGCTGGTTACCTAGCTGTCCTAATCACCCGGTAATTAAAATAAAAACCACTCCGGATAATTGGCAGTCTTTCCTAATTGAAAACGGGTAGGTAATCATTGGCCCAAGGAAATGCCCCACTCCTCCTGTAATAAGACCTACCATCTGTCTATTAAATTAGTCATTGGGAAATATTAACATAGAAATGACTGCCATAGAGGTATTTTAAAGTGGTCCCAGCATTTAATTAGTTATTTCCCTCCATTTTGTTGACTCACTGATTTCTTTCTAGGGAATGCTAAGGAACCTTATTCTAAGCTGATGGGGGCGGGGGCAATACATGTTATCATACAACACAGACATGTTGAGAAGACTTGTAACTACCTCTGCCATATAAAGTACTTGCTCTCCAGTGAGTCACATAAACGTTAGGATAAACTTCACAAAAACATTCAACCCATTGATGGAGACGATAGATCCTCATTTACACATTTACTTCCAGGGAAGCAGAAGTAAAAGAGGAAAAGAAAGTACAGTATTTTTCGGACCATAAGACGCTCCGGACCATAAGACGCACCAGTTTTTAGAGAAGGGAAATGAAGAAAAAAAGATTCTGAAACAAATAGTGTCCTAAAATATTTTATGTGCATTAAAATCCAACATCACAGTCATAAACACATGTAATCAACCCTGTAAAGTAAACAGTAGCATTTAGAACCATTTTAGAGCCGGGCAAGCACACAGAGACCACACAGAGCCGGGCAAGTAAAAAAACTGTTTTTTTAAAGTATATGTGTAGGCTATATTTGGACCATAAGACGCAGGGACTTTTCCCCCCCGCTTCTGGGGGGGAAAAAGTGCGTCTTATGGTCTGAAAAATACGGTAAGTTTAAGAAACGAGAAGCAACATGGAATCTTAGAAACTATCCACTGAAGTAGAAAAAGGCTTGAATACGCCTGCATACTTTGAGGAACTAGCCTCCCTCTGTCCTTCCTGAAAGGAAAATTCTTTGTGAATGAGAAAAGAGGGAGGAAGTTAATAAATGTCAACACACCCTGAAAAGAACACCAATAGGCATGCTGAAGGGGTAATCTGATTCTGTGTTTTGGGACAGACAATCTGCTCAACACTGTCTTCGTAGAGACAACACATCATTTCTGTGGCAGGATCCTCAAGTAGAGGACAAGGATGCAGAGTTACACATCTAATGACACAAATTAGGCAAAAGCAGCATGAATGGACTCTCCTTTTCCAGTCAAAGTCAGTCCTAGCACTAAAAGAATGACCGTCCCAAATTCTCTATGCTGACGTATAAGATGTTGGGCACCTGTGCTTTGTCTATTTGCTGGCATGAAATAGGCCCTGTGAAATGAATAACTACATTTGAATGTGACATGATGATGCTCCAGACAAAGTCAAACCCCATTCCTGGTAATAGTCATCAACTGATTAGGCAGAAATTGGTCAAGATGCTTGATAAGTCAAACTAGCTCAATAGATATCTAATGTAACGCCGTAAATGGCTGATCCAAAACAATATGTGGCCAATGATCTGAAGTCTCCGAAAGTCAAATGAAAATATAAATTTTATTGTTATTAAAAGCTGTTTTATATTTTTATACTTAGTTGTAATATGTTCTTTTTCTCCAATAGATTCTTTTATGTACAAAGCAGAGAAGCATTTAAATCACGTTCTTATTAATAGAAAGCTGTACTTTTTCTAAAAGTGGATTCTCATGGATTATTTATACTAAGTGTCATGATAAAGTATGCGCACATTGTTTCCTTTTTAAATGTATAACTAAAATTATATTAGATTTTAAATGACTTGGATAACTAAGATACAAAAATATTAAAAGTATAAGAGATGCATTACCATTAGGTAGATAGATATTAGAGAAATGATAGAAAGTCTCTTTAGCGCGTTCTCTCTCTCTCTCTCTCTCTCTCTCTCTCTCTCTCTCTCTCTCTCTCTTTCTCTCCATATATATATATATATATATATATATATATATATATATATATATATATCAATCACATACTCACACAGACACAAACATACACACACCCCCAAACTCAAATGCTGAAATCTATACCCCAATGTGATAGTATTAAGAGGTAGGGCCCCTGGGAGGTGATTAGGTCATTAGGATGGAGCCCTTATGAATGGGGTTAGTGCCCTTATAGAGACCCCAGAGAGCTCTGAAAGACAAGATGACTACTTATGAACTAGTAAGTGGGCTCTAACCAGGCAACAAATCTTCTGTGACCTCAATTTTATCTCTTCTCCCTCTCCCTCTCTCTCTCTGTCTCTCTCTCTCTCCCACCCCTCATTTTTTGTTACTCATTTAACTACTCTGAAATTTTTATCATTTATTGCCTTAAATTCAACCATAAGGCCATGTTTTCCAGGCCATGCTTTTAAAATTAGTACCTCCTGCCTAAAAAGAAAATCAAGTACATGTGGAGTTGGTGTTCTCACTACCCCCAGATATAGGTGTGCAGAATAAATGTATGTCTTGCTCTGCTTTGGACAGATGCTGAAATGCACTTTTTTTCTGGATAGCTGTGTCTTTTCTGCATTGTGGTAGGCACTCTCTACACATCATATCATTTTTCATAATAACGCTGTGAGGTCGGTGTAGCTTTCCCGTTCTATAATTTAGTGTACTCTGACAAATAGAAGATTAAAGATGAATAATTTGCCCAGGGTTACACAGCTTATGAATGGCTGAGCTACACTGTTTACCTTCAGGCTGGCTGACCTCTAATTTAAAGCCCTCTCCACTGTAACACAGAATCTCCCCATTCACTTTCCGAGAGAAGAGTCTGCTGGCGGTTTACCACACCCGCTTCTAAGCACACAGCTTGACCGTATTCCCCTTGGAGTTGGATATGTCAATGAGTTAAATTCCAGCCATGAGAATATAAGCAAAAACACTGCATGCCACTTACAGGCTTAACTCACAGAAATTCCCCACATGCAACCTTCCATTCTCTCTCCCCCATCGGACTGCAGATGTCCTCCAGGGTCCATGAAGAACAGGGGAAGACTGTGGAACCCCTGGCAGCAGTTCCATCAGAAACAACTGCATTAACCGTTATGCAATGGAAAATAAACCTTATTGGGCCACGCCGCTGTAATATGAGCGTTTTTATGTTCTACCAGCTGTCAGTACTGTAACTTATACAAGTTATGTCATATGAGAGTACCAAATCAAAACATGACTTTAACTCAAGTTCTTAATAATAATATTTCAATTAAAAGTCAAAATGTATTTTCCTGACCATCTAAACCTTTCCTGAGTGACAGAGTTGCCTTTTCTTCTGGAAACACAGATATTAAGTAAAAATGGGGACTTCAAGACAGGAAGTGCAGGAAGTGCAAATAAACTGCATTTTTATCACTTCAAATGCAAATAGCATCTAAATGCAGCTTTGAAGTGATGTCTAGACATTTTTTTAAAGCAAATTCAGGTGTCAGGGATTATAAATGGATCGTGTGTTTGATGCACATAATGCTTTCAAGAAATCAGTACAAGCCCCCAGGGGAAAACAGCAACAGCATACTCAGAAGCATTTCATCAGCTGAAGCTGATATAACAATGCTGACAAGTACAAAAGACAACTACTTTGTTCTGTCGTGCTGTGTCATGTTGTAGAAAACACTAAGGATTGTGTGACCTTAAGAGGAACAGTCCAAAAGCAGCTTGCTCCATGGTGTTTACTTTAACACGGGCATTTTTGAATTTGCATATATCCTGATTTTTTGCCAGGTATGGCCAAAGCTGTGTCCTAAGGGGTTTCGGGCATGAAGAGAAAAGAATGCTGATGCACTATGCAAGGGAACGGAGTGGAAGGAAAATCCCCTGCTGGTGGAAAACGAATCTAGCTGCTAAGTACCTGTATGTAGGCTCCTTGAAAATTTCCATCTAGTAAATACTAGTTCTAAAATCGGTGCATGTAGATACACAGATAGATAGATATGTGCTTACATACTTCGAATGATCATAAAGGCGGTGTTCGTTAAAATACATTTCATTTACAAAATGTAATTGAAATCAGCTGTTAAAGTATGTATTTACTTTTGGGGGTTAGCGTCAGACCATCTGGAGACTACCTACTAATCCATTTATTTTTCAAATACCTTCTTCAAGTATTGACTACTTTCATGCTCCCCTGACTGACCAGAGACTCATAATGCAATAGCTCCAAACTTCAGTCCCACCAAACCTCAGGAGAGTGCAGGGTTCACACTGGTTCAAAGGTGGTACCATTATACATGACAGGTAGAGACTGCCATATTTTTATTTATTCATTCAGCTAGTTAGTTAGATAGTTAATTCATCTTTGCCCAAGGACATTTTTCCATTGATTTTTAGAGAAAGTGGGGGGAGGGGGATAGATAGAGAGAAACATCCATGTGAGAGACACATGAATTGGTTGCCTCCCACATGTGCCTAGACCAAGGCTGGGGGATCAAGCCTGCAACTGAAGTAGCAGTTGCCCTTGACCAAACCAAACCTGCAAGCCAATGCTCTTATCACTTAGGCCAAAAGAGCTAGGGTGATAGTGTCATATTTTTAGATATGGATCACCACTTACAAGGAGCTGAGCTATATTGTTATTGGGCACCTCTTCTTCTAAGGTTAATTCCTTAACTCAAAGAAATCATTAAGAGTGGAAAATTCAACCCTCTAGTTTGATTCCTTTAATGTATAGATATCATGCATTGGAATTCCATTAAAATATATAATTTAATCTTTAGATAATTAAAATAATACAAAAATATACACGGAAAAAGCCTTTAGAGTAGATATATAAAAAGCTAGTACTAAAAAATAGAACATGAGTAATGAAGTCCTTTGTTTCGAACCCAAGAATCTCATTTCTTTTGAAACCATGTACATATGACACAGTAACAGAGTACTTATTAACATGTAAGAGGGTAAAATCAAATCTCAAACACAGATTATTATATCGTAATCAGGTTTAGTTAACTTTGTTATATAAACTGTGATTGCTAAATTATGATACAGTGCATGAGTCCATAAGTGAAATATGTTTAAGACCCAAATACTAAACATATTTCACTAAATTTATGATACAGTTCATGAGTTCATAAGTGACATATGTTTAGTATTTGGGTCTTATATTAAACATATTTCACTTATGGACTCATGAACTGTATCATAATTTAGCAATCACATTTTATAGAGCAACTAGAGGCCCAGTGCACGAAATTTGTACACAGGTGCAGTTCCTAGGTCTGGCCAGTGATGAAAGCACGAGCATCTGGCATGGAGGGAGGTCTCAGCTGATCTCTGGACCCTAGGCAGTACCTGGACCACTGGGCTCCCACACACACCCCTCTCCCTCAGCACCTGGAGCCAGGCAGCGGCCCCACCCATTAGGGCCACAATACCTCCACTGCTGCCCAGCTCCGCTACCAGCACCACATTGCCCACCGCTGCCATGTTCTGCACCACCCCCTGGTGGTCATCCCTGGTCATAGTGAGCGGTAGAAATCCCAGTGGAGGGAACAATTTGCATATTATGCTTCTATTATATAGGATTATCCCAGAGAAAATTATTTTAAATTTCTAATTTCTCAGTTAAATCCAAAGATATCTAAAAAGAAGTTAACTCCACAATATATGCATGTATCAAATCATATTGTATACCTTAAACCTATACAATATGGCATGTCAGTAATATTTCAGTAATGCTGGAAAAAATAAATTAAAAGAAACTAAACTCACATTTAAAAGCATAAGATTCTTCATATACTTTATCAAATAATCACAGAGTTAACATAGACAGCTGGAATGCTATTAGAGACCCAAGGCCATCATAAATATAATCTCTCAAATGATGTATAAAGTTCAGGACCATCTAAATATATATGTTCAGAATATATATATGTAACAATCATAGTGGGTAATGATGCTAATTTTAGCATTCTGGAACATTTTCTTCAGTAGTTTTTCTAAAAGGCTCTTAATATTCACAATGGCAATTATGCAGTCTTCCCTCAAGCATTTTTTGAGATTTAAAAGAGGAGTATATTTCTGAAATTTTTCCAGTATTGCTTTTATTGCATCTCCAAGTTTTCCTTCTTCATCATCTGCCAATTTCAATAATCAACTGCTTCTGCACTTTTAAGCCTGCCAAGAGCCTCTGAAAATCCCTAAGTCTTTGAATTAATGTGACATTTATTTCCTTTGGCCTTGTATCATTTCTTGTTATACCTTTTCACATATGCTGAAATTTGAGTTCAACTCCTGCTAATGTTTCTCTTTCCAGAATAATATCCTAAAAGTAGATGCTGGGAACAGCCTACATAAAACTTTGCTCATGGTATTTTGTCAGTGTCTTTAGGAATGATGAATAAGTAATTGTCTACAAACCCTATTACCCAATAATGATGAGAACAAAGGAAATAATTGCAATTTTTTTTAATCTCAAATTAAAAATGTAAAGGGGAGAGTGAACTTTAGAAGGTTATCATATTATACCATTTTATAACAGTTGCTACAATTTCTCTTTTGATTCTTGTTCATTTGCTAGGTGCTATTCCTAATGTTGCTTTCTTATATAAATAATGCTAATGTCTGAACTAATAGCAATAGAGTCCAATTATCTTTGTCAGATTAGCATCAAAGAGATTCATAATGTTGACATGTTTCTTTAAATTTTTTATAAATATTATCACAAGTGTTCTGCGGTCAATCATCATGAATGATCACTATTAAAATTACTTGTAAATAACTTACTTAAAATAAGTTCACACTGCAAATATCTATGATAGAGTGAGACAAACATGAATTTAAATACTGCCTCCACTGTTTACTAGCTATGTAAGCTTAGGGAAATTACTGCCCTTTAAACGTCCTTTTTTTCATTGGTAATATGTGGATGAAAATCCCTACTTTGCAGGATGTTTTTCGGATTCTAATGAAATATTTTATGTAAGGTATCTATCACAGAGCCGTGGCACATAGTCGGGGTTCCAGAAATAGCAGTAAAAACAATTACTGTTACTGGTACTACATATTATTAAATGTGTTAGCAATTGTTAAAATGTGCATATTAGTTTTATTTTCATTAGATTGTATCTGAATGAATTAGTTTACAAAACTTGGTGTCTTCCCTCCAAGAATTTGTTAGCAGACACCAGCATGGAGTGTGCATTTATGGAAATATTCCAAATGTGACATAATAAAAACATAACATTAAATACACACTCAACATTTCATATTACAAACATTATAAATCTGAAAAGACATGCCCCACTCTGACAGTTCACTTTGCTCACAAAATGTATTTTCTTACTTCTGGGCCTTTAAAGACCTGGGTTTGAACTGTACATGTCTACTTATACACTGATTTTTTTTTTCTATAAATATAGTCAGTTCTCCCTATTTCTAGGTTTCACATCCATGGATTCAACCAACTATGGCTTGAAAACAGTCATTTGGATTCATGTATGCAGAGGATGGCTGTATGGCATGCATTTACCTACCCCATTGTGTACATATAAGGAACTTGTGCATGGGCAAATGTTGGTATCTGCAAGGCGTTCTGGAACCAACCCTCCTGGGGATGACAATGGATGACTATCGCTAAGTTTTGGAGGAATCTGAAGTTATACACAGATTTTTGGTCGCACAGGATCGGTGCCCCTAACACCTTCCATTGTTCAAGGGTCAACTGTAGCTACTTACCTAACACTTAACTACTAGACATTACAACAAAGCATAAGCATTTACCTATAGGTAAGATGATTATATAACTACTCTCATCTAATAGATTCTTTCAATAATAACTTTGGATAACTTCCAGTATGACTATTGTGTAATGTAAATAAAACTGAAGTGTACAGAAGTCTACGTTTATATAAACTAAAGAAAGAACAAACTGGTTTGACAGGTACAGAGAAAGGAGAAAATTGTATAGGCAGCTTAAGCATTTTAAAAGATTTTATGGACTAACATCTTCCTGACCTTGAAAACTTACATCTCATGGTTTTAAATCATAAATACAATGTGGTAAAGGGGTCTTTCATAATTAATTATACTATTTGTTAAAACATCTAAAAAAATTACAGAAAAACCAACTAATACAACGTTAGGGCATAATAGACATGAAATTAATGATCAGACTATGAACTTCCTTAACTAATGGAAATTTCTACAAAATGCCTATACATAGAAGAGCAAGGCAATTCATATTTTATACATTATACTAGAGGCCCAGTGCATGAAATTCATGGGGGGGGGGGGGTTAATGGGATGGGGGAATTCACTCAACCCAGACTGCACCCGCTCTGATTCCGGACCCTCTGGGACCCGCAGGGAGTGTCTGACTGCTAGTTTAGGCCCGATCCCCTTGATAATCCTGGACTGCTGCATCCCTCTCATAATCCTGGACTGCTGCCTCCTAATCGCTCACCTGCCTTCCTGCCTGGTTGCCCTTAATTGCCCCCCCTCGGCCTGATTACCCCTAACTGCCACCCCTGCCAGCCTGGTCTTCCCCAACTGCCCCCTCCCTGCTGACCTGATCACCCCTCACTGCCTCTGTGTGCCAGCCTGGTCACTCCTAACTGGCCCCCCTACTGATCTGGTCATCCCCACAGGCCTAGTTGCCCCTCACACACCCCCTGCCAGCCTTGATATAACTATCCTTTCCATGATAATGTCCATCTCCTTTAAGCCTGTTGTTGCAGGTTCTTCTGTTTGGAATATCCTCTCTACCACTCACTCTTCATTTGACCAATTCTTGCTCATCTTTATGATGCATTTCAGAAACCATCTCCCCTCAAATATCTCCAACCTCCAGATTGGATGTACCTCTTTTTCGTTCCAGAGCACGTTTTGCTTATCATTTATCATTAAATATTGAATGTGGCCATTTTTGCATTTGTCTTGTTCAACAGAGTATTTATATTAGTTATATAAGATGTTTCCTGATACAATCCCTGGTAGATATAGTGTAGTCAAAGTTTCTTATTATATAAGCCCATGTAAAATTTTAAAGAGAGCATCAAAAATTATCACCTAGCCGAAACCGGTTTGGCTCAATGGATAGAGCATTGGCCTGCGGACTGAAAGGTCCCGGGTTTGATTCTGGTCAAGGGCATGTACTTGGTTGCGGGCACATCCCCAGTAGGGGGTGTGCAGGAGGCAGTGATTGATGATTCTCTCTTATGGATGTTTCCGACTCTCTATCTCTCTCTCTTCCTCTCTATAAAAAAATCAATAAAATATATTTTAAAAAATTAAAAAAAAAAAGTATCACCTAAAATATTTTGATACAAAATACAGGAATATTTCTCAGGTATTTACCATGAGCCACTTGTCCTGCCAAATGCCTAATACACATTTTCCCCATTGTAAAGATGAGTATACCAAGGCACAGAGAAGTTATAACATTTTTCCAAGACCACACAGCTAGCATGTCCCAAACCTTGAAGTTTAGCTCAGACAGGCTGACCCTAAAGCTCATGTGTTAGCTATTTCACTCCAAAAGAGAGAACATTCTTTTGCTACCTTATTTGTTATCTATGCTTAATTGCAAAGGGTCTCAGAAAGCTCCAAGACAATTAAATTTTATCGGAAAACAAATAAATAATCACTTCTACAGACATGAGAAAACAACAGAACCTCTTATGCCAATTAACTTTTCTCTCTCCCTTTCCTGAAATCCATGTTTATTCACCATCAACAGCACCTGTGCTAATAATATATTGCACTGAAATTGCTAAAACATGCTTTTCTGTACTGTAGTAAACCTCCTAAAAGAGGTGTTGGCACATATTTCCTTAAACAAAATGACCAAATTTTACTATTATGTAATAGTACTATCCTCCTTCCTCGTAAAGTAGAATGTTAAGGATTACACTTGCTTTAAAAAATTTTAGTGAGGTGTTTTAAAGCAGTGATATGCATATGTGTAAAAGTTTAATTTTATTGTTTAAATATTCTGTGTTCACATAATTTTCAAATTATTCAAATGCAATAATTTTCATATAGACCGAAATATTATACGCATGCAACAATTTTAGTGATAGCAGTTAAGGGTAACTTTATTATTGCATTTAAAAGTAGAATGATGCAAAAAGAAAATACAGAACAATGGAAAAAATGTAACTTTAGTTACCTAATTATATATTGCTGCAAATAGTTCCTTAATATGGGAAGATAGGGAACAAAAACTGTGAAAATAATTCCTAAAGGATATATTAATAAATTCTTAATTTCAAGATACATTAGTAAATATACACTGATTTATATATTTGAAAATATAAGATGATAAATAAGAAAGACTACCATCAGAAGTATCAAAATAGAAGCCTGCATGAAGAAAAGGAAAACCAAAATGTTTTTGGATGTGTGTCTATGTGGATGTAGCCCAGAGCTTTGAATCCACATTGAACACACAGGTTTCTTTTATGGCAAAAACACCAAGTGCTGAATACAAGAATATCTCCAGTATCAATTTATCACCACTCAATGCCTGATACAGATTAGGTACTCCATTTCTAGTCAAATACATTATTAAAATTAGCACTATTACGTGAGATGATTAAAGGCTTTTAAAAATACTTTTCACACTTTGAGGTTAAATAATTTTTCTTTTGGTAGTAGAAGAAAAATATGTATTTTAATTTCTTTATGGACCTTAATTTTTTAAAAGTGACTAAAATTTAGAAAACATAAACAGATGTTTTAATAGATACTCATGAATTCATGTTGCTATATGTAATAAATAATATTAAAGAACAGAGTTTCAAATTTAATGTAATTTTTTAATTTAATTTAAGAGAGTAAATTATAATTAATTAACAATATACATAAATTTTAAGAATACTCTTAGGAAATAACATTACTATAGAGATATCTTACATATCTTAATATAAAGATAAAGACAAAAATTAAAAGTTTAATTAGTATATTGATATTCAAACTATTCACTTATATCTATATTCATATTTAGAAAAACTACTAAATACAGACAAATCTAAAATATTATAAAAGAAATCAATTTCTAAAAGGTTAAGAAGAGTAATTAGTACAAACTTTCTTCAGCATAATGAACCAATTAATATATAAAGGTTACACTTTTCTTAATTTTTGACCTTGCATAAATTTATTCTGAAAAATAATCACAATTATGTACACAGATTTGACTAACATATGCTCTTTTTTTTTAACAAGAGAACAAGTAAAATTGAAAAAAAAATAAAGACCAATATAAACAAATAGGTAAATTGTTTTCAAATCATGAAAAAAAATTGTACCACTAAATATTTTGGTATAAATAAAAATTCTGGATATAAAAATATGAACAAGATACACAATAAATACAAAACTTGCTTTGAAATAGAAAATAGATGTTTGTAAAAATTACTATAGGTACACATAGACACATATATGGACTCACTTGCATACTAAAGGCATTTATCACCATGCACAGTGCAAAGCTTCAGTACTGGTTTTCCTAAGTGATAAGATTACAAATAATATTTTCCTCGCTTTGGTATATATTGATTTTGCTGAGTAAATATCTTATTTTAATAATATGAAAGTTGTATTTTAAATGTGCAAAATAAAATGCAGCCTAAAAACTGTCTAGTGATCTATTTTCTCCTCCAATTGTATAAAAAATAGTTGCGGGGAAATACAGATATATCAGATGATGTGGTTCCATTATTTTACACTAACTGGCTGCCTACACTTAGGCAAATAACTTCTCTGAGTATTTAAATTATTTTCTGTACAATAACTGGAGAAAATGCTCATTTTAAGAACTCTTTATGCAAACAATTCCAAGTCTTATATATGCTAGAAAAGGGGTGAACACTAAAATGCATTAATATGGTAATCACCAAAATAAGCGGTAACCTCAGTAGACTAAACTGGATTTATGTTTATTTATAAAAAATCACCCAAAACTTTTGAGTGTCTCAAGTGGCGTTGTTACTTATGTTTAAGTACATTAAATCCTAACAGTCCTGGCGTTTTATATAAATTAAAACCATCTCATTGTGGAGCCAGGTCCGAATTCCCTTGGTCTTTGTACATTAGACTGTCTGGTCCCACTGCTGTGCGATGCCCGTTCGGTGCTGGACAATGAATGGCCAGGCATAATGTGTAAATAAGCACAATGGACTGAACCCCATTGAACCGTGTTTGCATGACGTCCATACATTTCAATGAGATCAGTCTGAGCAAGGACTTTAATTTCAGGCTGACAATCACCGGGAGAGGGTCTTAATTCTCTGTACCACGTCTGTTGAAAGTCTCCGCAAAACAACCTTTGTGAATCACAATGGAAAAACCAAAGTGAAAGGACATTTTCATTGAGAAAGAATGGAAAGGTCTTAGTTTGAGTTTGTTCTATGGCATTTGGTTTCTTTTTTATTTATGAAACATGTGATGTTTATAATTAGCAGAATTTTTAGGGAAAGTACAGGACAGTATGAATATTGTCAGGTCTTGCATTTAGAAAAGCTTTAAGCATTCCTTTCCATCTTGTCTAAAACTGTACTTAGTTATAATCACCGCATCATTATGCTCAACCAATAAAAGTGTCTCAGGACAATATTTTACCCATCGATCAAATGTGAACGGAAAATTATACAGAACTCAGGGGAATGGAAACAGACTGTTTATTATATATCCACCACGCCGTAATTATCAATGACTATCCAAACGCTTCCACTACAAGGGGTTATGTGCCCTGTGTGGAGGGGGAAATTCGATGGAATAAAGCCAGTCTGAGTAGACTCCCGCTTGTTGGCATGAGAATGACTGCGATCCAAGGTCAATTCTTTTCTTTCATCCTCTTCTTTCTTCTTCTCCCTCAGCCATGGAGAGAGCTCCGTTATTTCTGCATGGGCGCAAGGTGAATGAGGCTGCCACTTCTCCTTGCAGGGCTATTTATTACAGGTCACTGACATCACACAGCGATTTTTTAAATAAAAATAAGTTATCTGGCATCATCTCACTTACATGCGTGTTTGGGAGAAATGTGCGATGTTATTTATTTATACAGAAATCTGCCAAGCAAGAGGCATCCTCTGGCTTTGAAGGGCCTCCTGCCGGGAAAGTGAGCGATCCTGTCATTCTCAGAATTAAATCACTGCTCAGTGTAGGAGGGAAAACATAACGCTATCTTACAGTTTGGAGCGCTTTTGGTTTTTGACCTGCAAAATAAGTTACGCCAATAAGGGTTAGAAAAGAAAACGTCAAAGTGTGTCAGTAACTGAGAATTTCTGTGTAGTTTTAATTATTCTCAGTTATGAGATATGCACATTATATATGTTTCATGCATAGTTTCTGGTGTCAAAGACCTACTTTGACCATAAAGTCTCATACACTAATAAATTAATTGATAAGGAATTGACTTTCTAGATAAGTACATCTCAGTTTGCATTTTTCAAGGGACAGAGAGTCCATTCCTAGAAAAAGTCTTAGAAAAGGTAATTCTAATCATTGTCTCTGATTTCAAAGACAGATATGACATCAAGTAGATTTTCCTCTGTAATGTCCTCACTGCAAACTACACTGAGTGGCCAAATTATGATGATCTCTGAATGCATAATAATCTGGCCACTCAGTGTATATATGAACCTGTATGTATGTATGTATATATTAGAGGCCTGGTACATGAATTCATGCATGGGTGAGGGTCAGGGGGAGGGGACGTGGGCAGGTTAGCCAGCCTGCCTCTGGTAGAACTCCTGAAAGAGGGGACAATTTGCATATTAGCCTTTTATTATATAGGATATGCACTGAGTGGCCAAATTATTACCATATTTTCTGGCGTATAAGATGACCCCCTAATTTTACAGTTAAAACATAGGTTTAGGCCCATATTCGCTGTATAAGACTACCCCCCACTTCTGAGGCAACACCAGTTCTTTTTTTAATAGACCGCCTCTCTGACTCTGGCCAATCTGAGCAGGCTTTTTACTAGAACACAGTGTCGTCTTATACACCAGAAAATATGGTATGCATTCAGAGATCATAATAATCTGGCCACTCAGTGTATATTCATGAATGAATGTTATTTCTCAATGATAAATTATGTAATTTTATCTCGAAATTTCCCAAGACCCACCTAAAAATCTTGGGAAATCACTGAACATTTAATAGTATCAGGGCTATTAAATATTCTTCAACATCTGCATACTTGTGAAAACTACAGAGCATAACAAGATGCTCTAAGACACATGTGTCAAACACAAGGCCCGCGGGCCAAATCCGTCCCGCCAGGCCTTGCAATGTGGCCAGCACCGCGCTGTCATCACTGCACTCCGCTGCGTTTCCAAAAAAAGTGACAGTTTATGACTGTTCAATAAACCATTCGGCCCGCGATTTAGGCTGGATTTTAGATTTTGGCCCCTTCTCTGATTGAGTTCGACACCCCTACAGAGAACCGCAACGATGCATGAAACCACTAAGAATCAAAATATTTGTGTACAACAAAACCGTTTTTGGCTGTTAGGCCCTGCTAGGTCCAATTTTGATCCTTGGTGTGAAGGGCAATGTTGGCAATCCACTGCCACTTACTAATTTCTAAATAGGTTAGCCTAGTGGTAGGCAAAGTCATTAGTCCACAGAGCCAAATTTCAACAGTACAACTATTGAAATTGCTTTTGAGAGCCAAATTTTTTTAACTTAAACTTCTTCTAAAGCCACTTCTTCAAGATAGACTCGCCCAGGCCGTGGTATTTTGTGGATGAGCCACACTCAAGGGGCCAAAGAGCAGCATGTGGCTCACGAGCCGCAGTTTGCTGACCATAGGATTAGACAAACCAGAGCTCAAAGTAAAAGCACTTGTTCACAACGGAAGCACAGGCATGGGAGGGAGAACTGGCCAGAAGGAATGACTACCATGCGGGGGTAGAATCTGCCAGCCCAGCCTCCAGCTCCACATCTGACTCTGGCTGCAGAAACAGCGCTGGGGGAGGAGCAGAGGGTGGGGGTGAATGTAAGGTCTCAGGACAGGAATAGTTGCATGTCAGAGGATAATCCTGGAGAAGATTTCTTTCACAAGCCCTGGGACTATTCCAAACAGGGATCACAGTGGAAAGGGACAGCTGCTTATAACCTCCTCTGAAATATGTACTTGGGACACCCAGTGCTACCATCCCGTCCGTGTGTTCCTCACCAAGATCTCCAGTCAAGAAGAGTGAGAAACCCCTAACACCCAAATTGCTTCTCTAAACTTTCCTTCTTTAAGTGCAAATAAATCCAGAGGAGCTTGCTATCCTCCTTCTTAGCAATGTAGTGTAATGTGGATCACTCATCCCTGATTTCTTTTTAAAGTACAATTCATTCTACTCAGTTGGAATCATTTTCAATCTTACCATGATGAGAAAACATAAGAATTATCACTTGAACTGCACACAACTTCCTTACACTCTTTATAGAAAAACTACAAATCATCATCATCTTTTCCTGGAATGTCTTGGTGGTGATAGCAACCTTGGTGATATTCGAGCAACTGCATGAAAAGATAAAGGGTAAACAGAATGGCTATTGGAAATTGGCCTCACTAAAGGCTGAGGGAAATAATTCATTTCAAAAATCAATACGTTTCTGCTTTAACGCTGTATTCATTTCAGGCAGATATTCTCCCAGACAACTCACTTCAGTACATTTGCAGAAAACTAAATAAGGGCACAAAATGATTTGAAAGAAAAGAAAATCAGAGCAAAAAAATACAAAGTGCTGCGCACAGATGACGGCCATAGAGCCAGACAGGATTGAAGGAAACGAGCGACACATTTATAGAATCAGGACCGATGCCTTCCAATGTCCAAGCAGGAGAGAGGAAAACTGAGGGCAGGGGTTGGCGGAGGGTGTGAATTCATAAATACCTGAAACCTAACAAACTTCAAAGTACTTTAGTCACAATTCCTATCCCGGCTGATGGAATGGCCTGTCCTTTCCTGATGGGAAAGACACTCTCTCCACTGGCCGGTAAGTAGGATATTGACGGGCAGAGAAGATTAACACGCCTTTGTAAGAGCAGAATGGGTTGGTTCCTGATTCATGGATGTAATTAGAACCACTCAGGGGTGGAGAACAAGTGGGTCTCACACAAAGGCCGGCATGGAGGGAGAGAAAGGCAGGGAGAGGAGCTGAGCTATGCGCTGGTCACTTCATCACCAGCGCTCCTTCACCCCGTGCACTATCTCTGCCTTTCCCCTACACTCAGCGGATCATCTTTCTTTAAATTCAAGCCTTGAATGTTAATCACTCTCATTTCCATTACCTCACCACCCTGATTGGAGGGTAGGACTAATTCAAATTACACCATCAGGTACCTGGTAAAGGTTACCATAGTAACAACTATTGTCTTTTCACTGAAAGCATTCATGAAGTGTAATCTGTTCGTGGCATCTTCATTTAAAATAAGCATATCAGGACTCGGTAATGGGGTATCTTTGTAAACGTCTTTGTATTCAAATACGCAGATAACACTGTGTCCTCTAAATCTGTGATCAGCCTCAGGTTAAAGAGAATGTCCTATTCATGATAAATAATAACAAATCAAAGGAGGAAATCAGTGGTATTCACTTAGATTATGGATTCATATTCCCATCTGTAGGTTTGCATGTAAGTAAAAAAAAAAAAAAAGTATAGATATGACCACATAAAATCTGCATACCAAAGTCAACACCCGCATACATTTAGTATCTTTTTAAAACCTTAGCATGTGATAATCAGTGTGTCACGTTATTCTCCTCACATATGAAATGTTCAGTAATTCAACTGCTACAGGGTGTTTATTTCAAGGATATAACTCATACTTCATCCCAGAAACTCTGATAGGAGCCTAATCAAATATCCCTAACGGCGGCCCATATTATTCTGAAGTGCCACCTTGCAGCTGAATAAGGTAATAACATGTGATGGAGCTGGTGAAGCAAATCTCTACCTCCTCTCTGGCTAAAGAAACAGCCTAAATCTTTTTTTCTATTATTATTTAATTATTTATTTAGCCCCAAAATGGGCAACTCACAGCATCCTTTACATTTCCAGATTTGCAAATTGGGAGAAATCACTATTTTTTTTTTTATGTAACTCCCTGTCTGTGGGAAATTTGAGCTTGTTGCGAGAAAGCAAGCAGTTCACCTATAACAAGCAAAAACTGCCCTTTTCCGTAATCAATACTATTTCTAAACATGTACCATTTTGAGGCATTCCAATGATAATCGATAATCAATGACAGAGCTCTGGGAATCCAATGTGTGAGGACATGGGGAGCTCTTACCTGATGCCTTGATTATCTAAACAAATGTGAAAAAGCTGTGATATGAGAAAAGCATTTCATAATCACACCCATTTTCAGATTATTTTCCACGTGGCAAAATCTGTTCAGCATTTGTGTACAGATCTTGAAGATTCTGCTCCTAGCATGCAAAAGTGTTTCCAAAAATATTCAGCCATACTTTATATTCCTTGTGCCCTATCTTGAAAAGTTTAAATGCCTATAAAAGGTAACATAAAAAAAAGTTATCCCATAAATTTGATTAAAAACCACTTTCGCTTGAAGGTGTTTTAAAAAACAATAAGGATGAAAGGACAGAGGGTTTGAGTTTGCCAGGTAAACATAAATCTCTGGAATAAAACTGTCTCTCTAAGCACTTTTTTTTAAATACCAAAACTATAAAAACAGAATATGAAGGAAAAATGATTCGAGAAAACTGCCCCTCAGAGAGAGCCAAATTCTCCCCTAAGTAGCCTACTTATAGTCCTCACACCAGTCCACATATACAATAATTCATATACAATAATTCTACAAACCAATATTGTGTCACCTGTTTATAAACACAACTTAAATTCACATTATGAGAAATCCCATGGTCTTAACACATTTAACATTTTGTAACTTTAAAGTTATGATGCTTCATTTTTGCTAACTGCCTTAGCTATCACACTGCTATAATAGCACGATAATATACATATGGTAACTGACAATTAGTGGGCGTTTACTATGTTATGGACATTGTTTTCCATACACTGTATCATGCAATCCTCCAAGTATAAAGTTCTCATTAATATTAGATTTCAGTTTTAAGTGAAAAACAAAATGAAGCTTAAAAGATTAAGTAATTAACCCATCTTTACATGGTTAGAATTCAAACCTTGGCCATTTACCGTATTTTTCGGACCATAAGACGCTCCGGACCATAAGACGCACCAGTTTTTAGAGAAGGGAAATGAAGAAAAAAAGATTCTGAAACAAATAGTGTCCTAAAATATTTTATGTGCATTAAAACCCAACATCACAGTCATAAACACATGTAATCAACCCTGTAAAGTAAACAGCAGCATTTAGAACCATTTTAGAGCCGGGCAAGCACACAGAGACCACACAGAGCTGGGCAAGCAAAAAAACTTTTTTTTTTAAAGTATATGTGTAGGCTATATTTGGACCATAAGACGCAGGGACTTTTCCCCCCCACTTCTGGGGGGAAAAAAGTGCGTCTTATGGTCCGAAAAATACGGTAATTCTTAAATTCCTCTATTTAACCTCTACATCAACTCTTTGCAATATTTTACTTAATATTGGCAGTTTTTAAAAGTTACTAATCTGGTTCCTCTATTGGAAGTATTATAATGTACTTAAAGTTTAATGACAATAGAAAATTACCATATATTGTTAATATACGTGATCTTGTTTCCAAATTTGGCATATTCATAAATTCACCTGGTTAATAATAATTATTGTGGATATCACATAAAATAATTGTTAATGGCAAAGAATAGTTAATCAACATTTATATTATTAATATGCTTATTAGATGTTTATAGCTTATTTTGTTATGTAAAATATTGACATTAATGTAAAATTAATAGTTAAAAGTTGGAGCATCACTGATCAGCCACTTGCACAGGCATGTGTCATTTGGTTAACTGTCTAATCTAAGCTTCTGTGTCCTGGCCTGTCCAATGTGGGCAGCAGTGTCCGTGTTGTGAATATTAGGTGAGATGTCTTCTCACCTTTCTTGACACAATAGGCCCTTAATAAATGTTAGATATTATGATTTCTTGTTATTTTTGTTACCAAGTGCAGAGTTCATTTCTGTTGTCATCCTAATTTATACCAATTAAAATTAAAAAAACACATTAAATTATGAAAAGAGAAAAGTAAAATGAGGAACAGAATGAAGTGAAAACCCTGGTATATCCAAGGAAGGAAATGTGGACAGCGGCGGTGACAGGAGGCAGGGCCTCTGGAGAGCTGCGAGCTCCGAGCCGGCCACACAGAAGTGACATGGCAAGCTCTCCAGAAGCTAAGACTAAAGGGGCATCATAGGGCCAGGGTTCCACAAAGCTGGGGAAAGACAGCTTTGGTTTGATTTATCTTCACTCGTTGTCTCTTTAGAGACAGATAACCAAAATCTACATAGAAAGTAGATCCCAGGATAGCCAAGCAGATTATTAGAAGACTAGAAGCCCAGTACAAGAAAATCCTAAGGGGTGGGGGAGACCCCTCGGCTAGTCCTGCGCCCTCTCCCAATCTGGGACCCCTCAGGGGATGTCTGGCTGCCAGTGTAGGCCTGTTCCCTGCAGTCAGACATCCCTCTTGCAATCTGGGACTGCTAGCCTACTAACTGCTCACCTGCCTGCCTGCTCAGTGCACATGATAGCGACCGGTCATTCTGGTCATTCCGGTTGTTCTGCTGTGTGTGAGTGTGTGTGTGTGTGTGTGTGTGTGTGTGTGTGTGTGTGTGTGTGTGTGGATGCCTTTGTGGAGATGTGGCTTTGTGAGTTTGGCCAATTACATAATTCTGTGTCCCTGTTTCCTTCTCTACAATGTGGAGTTAATATCAACTACCAATCAGATCTTAGGGGACAGCGGAGGTAGTGTATAAAAGTCCCAGTGCTTGGCGTGGGGGAGGCACTAAAACACATACAGATGCATACAGTGGGGAGAGGCGGTAAATCAAAAAAAACCCCGGAAGGTATACATGACAGCACTGTGGTTTTCCTACCGGGATAATCTAATACAATGCGTTTCTTTTTTCTTTTCTTTTTTTTCCCAAATGGCCACAAAGGAAAAAGTTAAACACTGCATTTAGTGTATCATTCAATATGTGTCTAAAAGAGGCTGAAATGGCCGAAACCGGTTTGGCTCAGTGCATAGAGCGTCGGTCTGCGGACTGAAAGGTCCCAGGTTCGATTCCGGTCAAGGGCATGTACCTTGGTTGCGGGCACATCCCCGGTGGGGAGTGTGCAGGAGGCAGCTGGTCGATGTTTCTCTCTCATCAACATTTCTAGCTCTCTATCTCTCTCCCTTCCTCTCTGTAAAAAATCAATAAAATATTTTTTTTTAATAAAAGAGGCTGAAGTGGCCCGGCCAGGTGGCTCACTGGGCAGGGAACAGAGGAGCAGCCGACCCAGGTTTCTTCCACACATCGCTGTTTTGTTTTGTTTTCTCTCTCCCTCCATTTCTCTCTCTCTCTAAAAATCAATAAAGACATATCCTCGGGTAAGGATTAAAAAAGAGAGAGAGATGGAAATATCAAAGGCCTTGAAGTAAAATTCTCCCAAAGCTAACTAATAATGAGCTGCTTTACTTGTGAGACACACTAGTACACGTGTGCCTGGGTGTTTCTGTGTCCTTTGCATGTTGTAGGAGAGCACGCCTCTTTTCCTGCTTCTCCACTCCCCACTGGAGGCCCCGATTTCTAATTTCCTGCCCCAGGCCCCCACCTGCTTATATATTTCTCACTCCAGCTGCCGTAGGTCCAGCGGACAGACACCTGCTGAGATAACACAGGAGCACTAGGAAACACATATTTGTAAGCTTGTGTATGTATTCTTACTTCATGTTGTCTGGTTTTTAAAAATGGAGAATAATTTATCTGTGACAGTACATTAGAGATAGAAATGCCTAAAGACTGTTGAGAAAGAAATAACAAAATTCTATAAATTTAAGGAAAACAATCTCTAAAAGGTCCCTCTCATCCAGGAAGAGAAGGTATGCTGGTGAAAAGCATGTGGGTAGGGTTTGCATTCTGTGCCTCTGCTTTTGGATCCCAGGAAGGGGTATGGGGACCCGGTGTGCTGGTGGCAGACTCTCGGGTGGGAAGCCCCTGGGAAGTCAGGAACCCCAGGCCCAGCCCCCACATCACTGGCCAGCTGTCCCTCAGCTGCCTCCCTCATTCCCTATCATCACAACAGAGGTGGGATCAGAGCCTGCCACCCCAAACACGAAGGAGCCCTCCACCTCCCAATCAGACCAGGCCAGCTTGGAAAGCTCTGACTAGGAGAAAGTCCATGATGGTGCTCAGCCGAAACCCGATGCCTCCCCATTCCACACAGCTGTCAGTGTTTCTGTTCTCCAAGGCTACCCAGCGCAGTGCTAATCCCTCCTGCATGTAGCAGCCCCTCAGCTTCTGAAGATGGCAATCCCGTCCCCTTCCCCAGCCTCCGCTCCCCCATGCCCGGCATCTACTCCTCCTCAATCATTCTTCCAATGGAGTGGCCCTCCTTACTCTGATATAATTCAGTTTGCAAAGGAAAAAAAAAAAAAAAAAAGTATCCGAAACCGGTTTGGCTCAGTGGATACAGCGTTGGCCTGTGGACTGAAAGGTCCCAGGTTTGATTCCAGTCAAGGGCATGTACCTTGGTTGCAGGCACATCCCCAATAGGGGTGTGCAAGAGGCAGCTGATTGATGATTCTCTCTCATCGATGTTTCTAACTCTCTATCCATCTCTCTTCCTCTCTGTAAAAAATGATAATAATAATAATAAAAATAATCACAAAGTTAACGAGAGTATCATAGTTAAGCTGATGTTAACTCAATTTCTATTACAATATCGCATTTTAAGTGTGTAGAAGAGAGCTTTTAATTGAATGTTTTCTTCTCTCTCCACCATAAATGGAAAGAGCACATGTGATGCCCTCCAGGGATAGTCCCCTTACTTAAGTGACTTAATACACACAGGAGACAGCTGACACCTTGCCAGATCACTGTTCACTCTGGTTACTAATATAAGCATGCAGCATGGTTATCACTCACACATTATGGCAATCGCAAATTGAAATGCTGATTCTTCAGTGGCCCAACAAGTAGACATATGACCCACCAGTGTCCACACCTACTGCAGGAGATCATCCCATCTGCCTCACTGAAGTCCTTTGGCCTGCATCCCTCATGTGATTTTTCTCCTAAGCCAGTGGTCGGCAAACCACGGCTCGTGAGCCACATGCAGCTCTCTGGCCCCTTGAGTATGGCTCTTGCACAAAATACCACATGCAGGAGCGCACTTACAGTGTGATTGAAACTTCGTGGCCCATGCACAGAAGTCGGTTTTGGCCTGGGCGAGTCTATTTGGAATAAGTGGTTCAAATGCCGAGCTACACTCAAGGGGCCAAAGAGCCACAGTTTGCCGACCACTGCCCTAGGCTAATCCAATCTGTGGACCAGACGTTCTGGCTATCATTTTAAAGCAATTTCTTTTCACACCTCAAGTAAAATAAAAAAGCACCTATGCTGTAATACACAATTTAGAAGCATGTCACCTTCTAAGTAACTAATACTTCATTGTGGCAACGTTAGTATAATACTATTCATATTCCTATTACTTTAAAATACACCAAAATTCTTATTAGGTATAAGAGTAACAAAGTCTTGAGTGATCATAATGACAAGGACACATGAGGATGGGTCACAGCACATGCCTAAGCAGAGATCTGAACGTCCATTATTAATGTCGAGTATTAATACTTTAGTTTGATTGGCAAACGTCTGAGGAAGCAGAGCTAGGAAGGGATCTGGGAAAGCCAATCAGATGAGGATATATTTCAATATTTTAATAATCAATAACATAGCAAGAAACATAGGTCTTGAGTATTTGTCCTGGTAAAAGAATATACTTTGTTGCTCATACCTTTACAAAAGAGTTTATAGGATTTTTTAAATGCCAAACAAAAGCCTCCACATTCTTAATAGAAATAAAAAATAAACATTGAAGTTTCTTTTTCACATATTTGAGTAGGAGGCATTGAAAAGCATTTGATCTTGACTCAGTATAAAATCAAAGATGTCGTTAGTTTAAAACCTTCATGTGCTATATCAGCACATATACAATTACTATGAACTTTAATCAAGAGAGAAGCTGTCTGGAAAAAATTAACCTTGAAATAACCACTGGAAATGTGATGAGATGAACAATGCATGAATATGAGTATTATTCTTTATAGTGAGCTTGATTATGGGGAATGTATTGTAGTCTTGAGCTCTAGCAGATATATGAGTAATATTATAACTTTTCAGATGCCTTACAACTCACTATGCTACAAGATACTTTTAGGAATTCCCAAATATGGATATTCTTGTACAAATGCCTGGCTTATACTAGTATCACATTTCCATCAAATGTGACCATTTTTTCACACAAGTTAGCCTTCTTTAGAAATATCTCTATAATTCCTTTTGGATGATGGCACTTTCTACAACAAATAAGGTCTGAGTTTTATGTGTTTTGTGACGTCACTTACTGATAATTACGATAGATCTCATCCTGATTTCTACATCCAATGAGTGACTAGTTCCAGAATATAAGTCTAACTATACACCGGATTCAAATCACAAAATTATCATAAAATAATGGGACTTGTGATTCACTTACAAGTAATCAAAATCCTAGAATACCCAAAACTCACTGTCTATGTCCTTGAAAGAAAGATATTTTGAATTTCTTGACCTATTTTATTTTCTGCAGGCCTGGAATAATTGAAATGTTTTTGTTTTCCCTTTTTTCAAATTAATAAATCTTAACTCCACAGAGCTCATCCTGCCAGTGAGAAATATGGTACTTAGAGAAATGTATTTTTACACAGCCTATAAATATTGAGTGAAAGCTGTTAAACTGTGGAAGACCAAGTCCATCGGCTCCTCTCAAAGAGGGACTGAGTCCGTTTGTCCAAGTGAAATCACATGTATCAGATCTAAATTTGCTCAACAAAATTAGCTGCGTGCCATTCTATTTGTCTTATCTCTTTCTCTGGCTCATGGCGTGCTAATTCTGGCCACGAGCAATATAGTAAGTACAGAAAAAAATAATGAATGTCCCTTTCACCAACAGTTGCATAAAATGTTTTGTCTATTTCAGTTTATCTCAAAGCTTTTTATACTTTCAAATCTCATCCTGCACAGAAAAGAAAAGAGAAAGGCTACTAAAGAATTATATCTGAATACCAATCACTTGGGTTTCTATAAATTCCACGTACACTTTTAGAGGAATCGATATATATCACCCGAGACAATGGGGCTGCCAAGTTTGAAGTTAAAACAACTGGGATATATTATTAACTGTTTAGCTGGTATTTTTACATAATAAAATTGTGACTTGCCATACTCCTCCTTTTATTATTACTCAAATGTGGCAATATATTAGTTAAAATATGAATATTGGAGCTATCTGAGTACTGGCACTAATTTAGATGCATTGTTTTATTCACAACTGGTAATAATGTTTATTGTGGTTAAAATGGCCACATTTAACTTAGCCAGAGGATAAAAGTCAAAGGTAGATTTTTATCAGTGCTAAGTAACAAGTGATTAAATATTAAAAGTGCTATATTTCAAAGGTAGAGCCTTAGGAATATAGCTTTTATATACCCAAACGGGCAAGATCTTTTAAATCACACCCAATCATTATAAACTGTACAACTGCGTAAGAGACAGCACATGACCCATTTTTAAAATATGATGTCAAGAAAATATATATCTGCCTGTATTAGGCACATTTATATTGAGAGAGAAAATATTTTTAAAATTATCTCTGTACAATACATTATTTTACACAAGGATATACTGAAGTCCTTCCTTTACACTGTGATTTTACTACATATGACAAGTTTATGTGTTTTTCCCCTCAAGACAATGCATTGTTCAATATGAATAGTGCACTTAACTACATCCAGCAGAAAAAAAAGAAGAAAAAAAAAACACAATTGCAACTATATAATTATACCAAAATTCACAGAAAAGGAGAATATTCTTTCTTAAAATGTATAATTTTCAAACACAGGCAGATTTTAGATGATTTTTAAAAATATATATTTTATTGATTTTTTTACAGAGAGAAAGGGAAAGGGATAGAGAGTTGGAAATATTGATGAGAGAGAAACATCGATCAGCTACCACCTGCACACCCCCATTGGGGATGTGTCTGAAACCAAGGTACATGCCCTTGACAGGAATCGAACCTGGGTTCCTTTAGGCCAATGCTCTATTCACTGAGCCTAACCAGTTAGGGCTAGATGATGTGTTTTTTAAGCCCAGCTTTAAAGCCCCTTTCTCAAATAGGGGCCTCCCAAGGCTCTGTACTTCATTTGCGTTTCCATTTCTGTTTGTTTTTTAAAGAGACTTCCCAATTTGTAAAAATACGTGTCTCCAAACTTGGACATGTCTCTGCTTTGAAGTGTTTCACAAAGACAAAGCTTATATGATTGTTTCCTTAACATATACAGCACAAAGGAAAAATTCTGGGGGATATCAGGGAGGAGAAATATACACTAAGCCAAAGGAAGACTCCTTAAAGGACAGATGTATTGGACAAGGTCCTTGGGCTCCAGGGAAAGCAAAAAGAGCTGCTGAGCTGAAGGAGAAGGATCTGGTTGTGCTAAGCTTCCCTTTCTCACCCAGTGGGGCAGAAAGGCGGGGGGTGGGGGGTGGGGGGGAGGCGCACACCTGTCCTGGGAGAGGCATCAGAGCAGCTGAGAAGCAGAGGCAGAGCCAGCTGGCTCTCAGGACAGGCAAACATGCAGCTTGGACCAGGCTGGTGCACCAGGCAAGCTTCACCTTCCATCCTACCCCCTTACATCTCTACACAAAGAGGGAACAGGAATCTCTGACTCAGTGTTCTTCTCAGGTGTGTTCTTACACAAAAACAATCAGGACTGTTCTAAAGGAATTTCCGGGAGAGGTCTGAATGTCTCCATTGCCCAGATCTATAATTAATAGATTGAGAACCGCTGCTGTAGAGCCTAAGCCCATCGGAAAACACAGATGTTTACATTACGATTCATTAACAGCAGCAAAATTACAGTTATGAACTAGCAACGAAAGTAATCTTATGGTTGGGGGTCACCACAACATGAGGAACTGTATTAAAGGGTCACAGCATTAGAAAAGTTGAGAACCACTGCTTTATAGGATCTTTTTGAAGCAGTAGGCATAGGACTAGTTGTCTATTTTAAGATACTGAAAGGTCTTAGTTGTAAGAAAGCTGTATTATCACATACTCCTAGGAATATAAAATGCCACGTTCTGTTGGAATCTCCCCCCCCCCCTTTTTTTTTTTCTCATAAAATGCTATTAGCATTTCTCTTGAGGCAAATATCCCTCCCTGGAGTTTGGAAAATCACTTAGTGACATGTTTTTCTCATTGTGCTTTATTGGCCTTATCTGACCATCTTTAAAGGAAAGGGGAAAGTTGGCATCCTGAGTTTCTTGAATGTCCTCCTCACTTCCTAGCATGGTCCTGAGATACACTGATGGGTGAGGAAATGCTTACAATTATTGGAGGGTGAGCACACAAAGAAATGTGTTATAAAAACGCTTATCTGGTGTTATTAACTGATATTACCAAATAAACTTAATTTCTTAAAATTTTTAAGTCAGAGGTAAGAAATCACAATGTAATGGCCACATCAAAATAGTGGACTACAAAACACATGTTTAAGAATAATGTTCACAAATATTTAAAATAAATATTTAAAAATAAAACCAACAGAAATACTTTATACCGTATCATGAGCAGGCTCTAAAAATGGGAATGGGGACAAATGATAAACTCTTGGAAACACTCCATTGAAAGAAATACCCTAGGAAGCTCAGAAAGCAGCTAAAGAAATTCCCAGGGTAAACATGTCTAATATCTATTATTAAGAATTCTATAATTATGTTTTTAGAACAGCTTACTTTGTGCACTATATGGTTTAATTACAAATAATAACCATCTGTGAATGAGCTTAAAATTGTTTTGGTAAATGTATGTTATTCTTTCATTTAAAAATATTTTTAAAGAGCTTGCTATGTATGTGGTACCACATTACTCTTTGCAGGAAATAAAAACTCTTGCTTTTAAAAAGTTAAAAGGATAATATAGTTTGAGATTAAATTCCAGGCAAGTGGTATAGACAAGGATTATTTACAATGAGTGGCCAGATTATTATGATCTCTGAATGCATAATAATCTGGCCACTCAGTGAATATCCTATATAATAAAAGGCTAATATGCAAATTGTTGTCCTCCGTCCCTCCCCCCTCGCCCCCTCCCCGCCAGGAGTTCAACCAGCGGGCAGGCTGGCTAACCGCCCATGTCCCCTCCCCTGGTTAGGCTAGCTGGACCCCATCTATGCACGAATTCATGCACTGGGCCTCTAACACACACACACACACACACACACACACACACACACACACACACTGAGTGGAAATATTATTATGCGTTCAGAGATCATAATAATCTGGCCACTCAGTGTATAGTCTAGGGTCATCAGTGAAGGAAGATGTAACGATGAGGTGTGACTTAATATCAATATGAAAAGGCTGAACAATTGGGACAGGAAGAGGTACCAGGTGACCCATAAATTCCAGGGAAAGGTGTCAGCAGAGGCAAAAACAAAAACAAAAAACAAAAAAGCAAAAAAACAAAAAAAACAAGGTACCATGATGGGATACTGACTACATAAGCCCAGTTCTCAGAATACCTGGGAAGAAACTCAGAAGACTAGATTAAAAGGGAAACTAAAGACAATTTTAAGAGGCCTTGAATTTCACAAGGGGAATCCATTTGAAGGCTTCTAAGCAGAAACCGGGATGATACAAGTATTAAATTCAAAATGGTCATCTTGGCTGTGACAAGAGGAGAGGGAAGACTTAGAGGCAAGAGGTCACTGAGCAAGGGAACCAGCAAAAAGGATCTCGCCATCGAACTGCTCTGCAGATTTGGAGGACTGGAGGGGTCAATAAAAATGTTAGGGAATGGATTTTAGTAAGCCACTCCATCAAATGTCCTTTAAAAAACAAACAATTGTTTAACTGCTCTGATTCTAGACAAAATTATCAGACAAAGGAGACTCTAAAAATGAAAATACATGTCTAGAAGAAATACTGGGGTGTGTGTGTGTGTGTGTGTGTGTGTGTGTTTCTTTCTATGTGGCTTCCATAAGTCCCTATGGAAACAAATTCACATTGCCTCAACATAAAGGGAAGAATAGAAAATGATGACAAAAATAGTATTCACTGCCATCCGTGACCTCAACTGCACACCGCCCTGCTGGTGGAGGGGACCATCCTGAAATACAGCTTCGCACAACTTATTCCTAAAGCCACAGCCATGCTAGACACAGGCAGAGAAACCAGAGAATCCAGCCCATTTTCTCCTCAGTCTTAGCCAGACATGAGGTATCCTCAGAAGGCCAGCATATGCATTTTTGGAAGCAGGTTCAGAATCCCACTCATATCCTTAAGGCTTAAAACCTGGATGTCCACCTGTATCAGATGCACCCGACAAAAGTAGAAGCCAGAAGACTAGTGAAGATGTGGTCAGCGAAAGTGAGTTATTTACAAGTCTGATCCGTTTGGAAAACAAACCAATGTTTATCACACCATTCATTTTCTTCTCTTTAAACACCTTTAGTCTATGTTACAAAGAAAATATATACATTCATAGAGCCTTGGTTTCTATTACTTTAATGCTCTAGATTCAGACACGGAATCTTACATATTCTTATTGATGTTTCGTATGCCTCAGTAATACCTACAATATGGGAAATAACATTATAAACAATGATACTGGCCTACCTCTAACGGAAAAAGTTTAATGATGTTGCACAGTTAAGTCACACAGTATCTGTGTTAATGTGTTATGCACATGTGTCAAACACAAGGCCTGTGGGCCAAATCCGTCCCGCCAGGCCTTGCAATGTGGCCCGCACCGCGCTGTCATCACTGCACTCTGCTGCGTTTCCATCACAATGACAGTTTATGACTGTTCAGTAAACCATTCGGCCTGCGATTTAGGCTGGATTTTAGATTTTGGCCCCTTCTCTGATTGAGTTCGACACCCCTATGTTATGGGGTCCATTCTCATCTCAGATTCCTACCAGGAAGTGCTTCTCCCTGCCCAAATAAGTATCCTTTCTGTCACTGTGACCCAGGAGGATGCTGACCATCACTGAGAAAGGGCTGGAGCTTGAAGAAAGTCAGCGACAACCAGAGAGAGTTGTAAGTCAACATCATCGTAAACTGAGCCAGAGACAAATGTGTAACAGAAATAAATGCATAAAGTCTTAGTAGTTAATACTTAGCTGAGATCCAAGGATGGCTGTGGACAAATCTGAAGCATGCCCATGGTCTGCTGATTAAGGGTCCCATCAACTAGCTGGTGCTGAGAAGCCCCCTGTTCAACCTTCATACTCCATTTTGTTTAAGCATCCTAACCGCTTAAAGAAGAAGGAGGAAATAACCATTCTGTACTTACTGGTCACCATTATAAGTTTCACACGAAAGAAACTCTTGAGGGTGCTGTGAGACACACAACTGGTGTAGGCAACTCTTGTCTGCCTTTTAGGGTCCAAATGCTATGTTCAGAAAAAACCCTGCCAAACAACCCGATCCTCTTACAAACTGTCTTAACCAACGTGCTTCGTTCTTTTAATCTCCATGTGCTGTAAATTGCCAATACAATCAGTGACTACCTCCTCAGTATGAATGACAGATGTTGGTGATCCCATAGTCCTCCCTTGAAAGGAACTTTATATCAGTAGGCCCGTGGTTCCAATCCATGTGTCTTCGTTTCCATTTTACAATTTTCTTTTAAAGCAATGCAGCCTTGTATTTATTTTTTTTTTAAGTGGCTGCAACTTTTCAAGTGCTTCTATGTATGTTCAAAATGATATTGGTATCAGGATATGACAACTAACTTATATCACCTAACTTCCCTGTGCTCTATGTTTCCCCACTTAAAAATGAGGGGACAGAAGGCAGGCAGGGGTGGGTGAGTAGGTGGGTGGGAAGGGATCAACCAAAAAACGGGTATGCCTATATGCATAAGCATGGACGCAGACAATAGGGTGCTGAAGGCCTGGCAGGGCGTGAGGGTGGGTTAGAAGGGGACAATGGAGGGAGGAGGAGACATACGCTATACTCACAACAATAAAAATGACAGGACGAGATCTGTAGTTCCTAACAGTGCTGCATCTCTAGGAAGCCAGCCCAGGAGGCCAGAGAGAAGCGTGGAGGAACACTGGGGGTGTGAGCGCCTCAGCCCAGGCTGCTAAGCTGGCCCCCTGCTGCAGCTGCAGCACACTCAGCTCCTCCCCCTTCACCTGTTGGAGATGTCAGGGCTACACAGGTGAATTCACTTAAAAAAAAGAGTCCCATTTATAAAAATAACTGAAATGCAATAGATTTCTTTTTCGTAAAAGTCTAAACATCATTTTTCTAATGAACTGATTTTTTAAAATCATGTTAACTGTGTAGGCATCACTTTTGGTTTCTCTAATGGAGAGGAAGAAATTGAGGCACACAGCAAGGAGTCTAACCCCGAGATCACACAGAAAATGGCTGGATGGCCGGAATTCAGTTCTCCTAACTTTCATTCCGGTACTTTATCCTGCAGCTTCACACAACAGCCGGGCTGCTGCTGAACTGCCCGCAGCTCAGGCATGTGTGTGTCCGTTAAATCCTACGTGGCTGCTGCCCTCCTTAGTTGTGCAAAGCGACGTGCTTGCAGAACAACCACATTCAGAATGAAAACAATTACAAAACAGTTACTATGTGTTCAAAGAGGCAGTTTAGAATTAGGCTTCAAAATATACATATATTTCACCTCTATGCCATAAATATGAGGCAGTTCTCTTCCCTCCTGAAACATTGGTACCAGCAGAAAGCACTGGTCTAAGTGTCAAATATAAAAACAAGAAAGGAGCTTTCAAGCTTTCATCAAACATGGGAAAATAGGTCAATTTCTTCAGTAAACATGCCCGAATTATCAACAACTCAGGAAAAAAAAAAAGTCATATCCAATGAAATCTATAGAGCAATTCTGAAAAGTAGTATTTTGGGGAAATGGCCTTAAAGACAAATATTTTAATAACCTATTTATTTCACTTAGGTGCACTTGTAACAGAGAAGGTCTGCTAGGACCATCACAACATGTTTATTAGCATATGGGTACATGTTTTAAATATGTCAGTTAACATGTTACTGGAATGTACCTCAATTATCACATTTTTTTTAAAAAACTGCTATACAGTGAAGAAATAGAGTACACATCCCCACACACACCCCCTGTCCCGCCCACCCCCTACCCCCCACGGAACACACAGGCCAAGTGACAAAGACATGGAGTTGCTGAAGGTATTAAGAAGAAATAGAGGAACTGTCCCCCATGTAGAAATCCTTATCCAAGCCACCTGCTGATGTCCTGTGTCACACCCACAAAATTAACTGAAATCTTCCAATTATGCAGAAGAGCTACAGCTTCAGGAAACATTGATTTAGGACCTTTTCATTATAAAAACGACAAATTAAGAAATTATTTGTCATTATAAACGGTAACCTCTGATCAATACCTGTACTGGAAAGCAGGAAATGTAAGGCTTTACTCCCACTGCCTAACAGTTAGAATCGTTTAGAAAATGAGTATTAGAGAAAAGATGCAATCTGTTTCCAAATGCTCAAATGTAACAGAGTAGATCCTTTCTAAAATGATGTAACCTGGAGAAAAGTTTATAATTCAGTTCCTTTCTAGCCTGCACAACAGATTCAGTAGATCATTAAAAAAGATAACAATAGAATATAATTGATAACTGATTTCTATAGATTAGCTGTAGGCTTAAACATGTATAAGCTAGTTTCAATGTAGGCATTAACATTTCTACAAAACTGTGCTTCTCAAAAAGTATCAAATACAGTGTGATAGTGGTCATTTGTCGTGTTGATGTTTCAGGCACTTAAAAATTACACATGGATATCCAACAGATGCAGCACACTGCAAAATAAAGCAAAAACTGGCCGCTATTTTTAATATATGTTAAATTTTCTTAATGGTTTGTTTGAAATAATATAAAAGTGACACCGCTTTAAACACTGCAAAGTATAAGGCAGCCTAATTCAATTTTTTTTCTAAAAGTGTACTTTACACAGTCATTCATCTTAAGAGGGCTCCAATCACCAAGTTTCAGAGAATATTGAACAACACCCCCAGTTTCTTGCATCCCTAGCTTTTTTGTTCAGTGGCAGGGGTCTACCTTCTTTCCTTGGTCAAGAAGAGAAAGAGGGAGAGAAAAGGGGACTTCGCTGTAGAAATATTTGGCCTTGGAGTCAGGACTCTTAAGATGTGCTAGTGATCTTGGATCGATGCCTTTTTATTTTCTTTCAGGAATAAATCTGAGCAATGGAATGGCTTGCAATCGTCCAGCCAACCAGCCATATCAGATTTATCAGAAAGAAAGAATGAAAGCTGGCTCAGAGGATCCCTGCAGAGGCTGAGTGGCAGGTTGCTGGTAAAACACACACACACACACACACAGAATATGCTTAGTGCTGGAGGGGAAAATATATATTCACATGTGTAAACTCAATAAACAATAAGATATAAAAAGAGAATCCATAGTGATGGGAAGGGTGAGTGCATAAGACAGATGATAAATAGTACTTCTATTTAAGAACCAAAGGGATGAAAGCTCATGAATATTAAATATCTGAATCCACTTTAAGGAGGAAGTATGATTTTCCCTCAAATGAAGGCAAACTCTAAAATTCTGCCAGTGCAAACTTACTGTGTTCACATTAGAATTAAAAAAAAAAAAATGCAACTCTTCCATGAAACACAAGCCCTGGGAAATATTCTAATGTAATTTCTTAATTAAGACGCATTTCCAGTGACTAAATGAAAATATATATACAGCAATAAGTGCCTTGATTTTCAGGAAAAAACCTGACTTTTGATGCATGCATGATTAAAATAAATAAAAGCAGTTTCATTTGAAAAGAAAATCAGAAAACAGAAATCATGACACAACCAAGAATCTTTCAAGTCTTATCACAACAGTCCATATCAGTGATGTTTTCCAGTGATGTGCAGTTATAATAATAAGCAAAATTTATTAAGCTTTCTGAAGAAATAAATCTTTCTAAGAGACCCCCTTTACATATCTAAGTTCAAAATTAAAAGACAAGGAACAGTGTGCCCATGGTGTGCTCACAGCAAGCACATGTAGGAAGTATTGATGTGTGGTTTTTTAAATACCATTTTCATCTTCTGACTGTTTCATTAACCTTTTCCTTCCGACTGTAAAAACAGCCCCTAATATTGGAGACATGTCTTAAATAAGTAGGAAGACGTATGTTCTTTTACAGAATGAAAAGCAGGACTAAGATACTTGCAAATAAGAAGTAGGAACTGGGCTGGTGAGTCACTTATCTGTTAAGGCAGTAAGGCTATCAGATCACTTCCATACTACCATACAGTCCATTCCAATACAAAGGTACCAGTGGTTGTTGTTCAGGAAGACAGAAATTTGGGAATTACTCCTCTTAGTGGTGAAGGCTTTCCAGTAGCCATGGAAAGGGCCCTGGACGGCAATATTTCTCGGTAAAATAAATCACTGGGAGAAACAATCTCCTTCTCTAAAGCTGATCTTTTCCCCCAAGCAAAGCAGCAAAGGCCCTCCTCAGCTACAATGGTGTGAAGAAGCACCGGAGACCCACACAGGACGACCGCCTCCCGCCCGTTTCCATTCCGTCCGCACGGAGTCCGCACGGAGCAGTAAGGCAGGCGCGCTCCTCCCGCTCCGGCGGCGAAATGAGCGGCTCAGAAGGCGCCGCTCGCCCCGCTCCGCGCGGCTAACAACGCGGGAGCAGATTGTCTGCCTCGTTTCCTTAATTTGTTTCATCTAAAAGCAATTCACTCCACATCTCGTCGCCCTCTGGCAGCTTTGGTTTACTTGTCCGCACTTCATTCCTCATTTGGACCAAACAAACTCCTCCAAGGGGCTCCTGGGAGGGAGGGGGGTGCGTGCGCTGGGGGGACGGGCCCACCGATCGGCCAGCAGCGCGCACAGGGTCTGCGGGACCCGACAGCCGCTCGGCCCCCAAAGCGCCGCCGGAACCGCCGAGCTCCCCCGGGGTGCAGGGCGCGGGGGTCCCCCCGGCCCGCCCGCGGGTGCAGTGACCCCGGGGGCGCCCAGTGGCTCTCCGTGCGGCTCTTTCCCCACCGCTGTGCTTGGAGTGGGGAGGCTCAGGCTCCTTTGTGCCCCAGCATTTCAGGGGCGGGGCGCACGGACAGCAGGGCCAGGCCCGCTGATCCCCGAGCTCAGGGCCTGTGGGTCTGACAACCGCAGGGGGTGGGAGTGGGATGGGAGGTGAGGGGGAAGCAGGGAGGTGAGGGGGAGTGGGATGGGGAGGTGAGGGAGGAGTGGGATGGGGAGGTGAGGGGGGAGTGGGATGGGAGGTGAGGGGGAAGCAGGGAGGTGAGGGGGAGTGGGATGGGGAGGTGAGGGGGGAGTGGGATGGGGAGGTGAGGGGGGAGTGGGGAGCAGGGAGGTGAGGGGGAGTGGGATGGGGAGGTGAGGGGGAGTGGGATGGGGAGGTGAGGGGGGAGTGGGATAGGGAGGTGGGGGGGAGCGGGATGGGGAGGTGAGGGGGGAGTGGGATGGGGAGGTGAGGGGGGAGCAGGGAGGTGAGGGGGGAGTGGGGAGCAGGGAGGTGAGGGGGGAGTGGGATGGGGAGGTGAGGAGGTGGGGGGAGTGGGGTGGGGAGGTGGGGGGGAGTGGGATGGGGACGTGAGGGGGAGTGGGATGGGGAGGTGAGGGGGGAGCAGGGAGGTGAGGGGGGAGTGGATGGGGACATGAGGGGGGAGTGGGATGGGGAGGTGAGGGGGAGTGGGATGGGGAGGTGAGGGGGAGTGGAATGGGGAGGTGAGGGGGAGTGGGATGGGGAGGTGAGGGGGGAGTGGGGAGCAGGGAGGTGGGGGAGTGGGATGGGGAGGTGGGGAGGTGGGGGGAGTTGGATGGGGAGGTGAGGGGGAGTGGGATGGGGAGGTGAGGGGGGAGTGGGGAGCAGGGAGGTGAGGGGGGAGTGGGATGGGGAGGTGAGGGGGAGTGGGATGGGGAGGTGGGGGAGTGGGGATGGGGAGGTGGGGGGGAGCGGGGAGATGGGGAGGTGCGGGGAGGAGAGGAGACCAGCTGCAGCGCTCATTTGGATCGCGTTCCTGCAGAAATGCTGAAAAGGGCTTTGGGCACAGCTCAGCCCCAGCCGCACAGTCCGGAGCGCAGCGCCGAGGGCTCAGACCCGGGTCCCCCCCCTGGACCGTCCCCTCCGCCAAGTCTGCGCGGCTGTTTGAAGGGGTCCCCATGCATCACCCAGCCGGAGGGCGGGCAGGGCTCAGGGCTCGGAGGGAGAGGGACGGAGAGGAAGGAGAGGGAGGGGAGAGGGAGGAGAGAGAGAAGGAGAGGGGAGGAGAGGGAGGTCGCTAAGAGGAATCTCCAGCCCCCGGTCCCCCGGCGGGCGGGACTGCGGAGGCGGCGGGCGCGGGGGACCCGGTGTGCGGGGGGAGGAGGGGTGGAGGGGGCGGATGTCAGAGACCCTGGGACCAATGCAGAAGGCGCGCTGGTGCCGCCTGAGGGTCACGGTGAAGGCGGGGATGTAACTTCTTCTGGACCCGCCTGGAGGGGGGGCGGCGGCCGCCGACCGCTGGCGAGGTCCTGGGGACACCCGCCCGCCCGGGGCTCCCTCTCCCGCCGCCCCCCCCCCCCTCGGCTGGGCTGCTCCCCTCCAGGCCCGGCCGCACGGGCACCGCCTGTCCTCAGGCCTCTCCGTCCCGCTCCCTCCTCGGGGGACTCAGCGGCGGGAACTTCGGTCCCGGCTCCGCAGGTGCCTCAGGGGCCCGCCAGCCACCGCCCCCCTCCGCGCTGCCTCTGCCCGTCCGGGCAGAGCACGCACCCAGCGCCCCGCACCCAGCGCCCAGCATCCTGCACCCCGCGCCCCGCGCCCAGTTCCCAGCGCCCAGCGCCCCGTACCAGCGCCCCGCACCCACCGCCCAGCGCCCCGCACACAGCGCCCAGCACCCAGTTCCCCGCGCCCCGCGCCCAGCGCCCCGCGCCCCGCGCCCAGCACACAGCGCCCAGCGCCCCGCACACAGCGCCCCGCGCCCCGCGCCCAGCACACAGCGCCCAGCGCCCCGCACACAGCGCCCCGCACACAGCGCCCAGCGCCCAGTTCCCCGCGCCCCGCGCCCCGCGCCCAGCACACAGCGCCCAGCGCCCCGCACACAGCGCCCCGCGCCCCGCACGGACACCGCTCGGCTCCAGTCCCTCCCGCTCCTCCCGCTGCAGCGGGAGCCGCGGGGCTGCGGGCGCAGGAGCGGGAGGGACGGCGGCCAAGAGCAAGTTGAACTTCGGGAGGAAGTCCTCCCGGAGCCGCCTCGTCACTGTCGGTTTTTCGGCTTTTTAAGATGTCCCGCAGGCAGGCAGGCAGGCTCCCCGCAGATCAATCCGGAGCCGGAGGAAGCGGGACGCGGCGGGCGGCGGGGCCGGGCGCACGCAGGTGCACAGCCCGCCGCAGCCCCGCTCCGCTCCCCTCCGGGCCGGGCGGACCGGAGGGACCGGGAGCGCCCCAGCGGGCAGGGCGGGGGGTCGGGGCGCACGGTGGGGTGTGTTTGTTCCCACGAGAAATAAAACAAACGGACGCGCACACACAGGGCAACTTTGGGGCCACTTTGGGGCCGGACGGGAGGCGCCCGGGAGCCCGGGCACCGGACCCGGTGATCGGTCCCTCCTCCCCGGGGAGCCGGGAGGGGAGAGAGAACCCCCCGGCGGCCGCCCGCCGCCCCGGGGACCGGTCGCACCCACCTGCCTGCGCCGCGCCGCGCCGGAGCGAGCCCGCGGCCGCCAGGAGGCTCAGCCAGACGCGCAGCGCGGTGGCCGCCCGCATCTTCGCTCCGCGCCCGGCTCACATGGCCCCGGGCACCGCCGGCGGGGAGAGGTGCTCGGGTCCGACGCGGAGCCCCCGGCCGGGCTGCGGCGCTGTCCCCGCCGATCGATCGTCCGGTCCCCGCTCACTGTCCTCTCCGCTCCCTCCGGTCCGGTCCGGCGACGACGCACGGGAACGGGGCGGGGACGGCACCCCGAAAAGTTCTATCTGGCGGCGGCGGAGGCGGCGGTCCGGCCTCTGGCCCGGCGGGCTGCGGGGGGATCAGGGTGCGGGGGCCGGACCCCGGGCTGCGGGCTCGGTGATCGGCGGCCGGACCCCGGGCTGCGGGCTCGGTGGTCGGCGGCCGGACCCCGGGCTGCGGGCTCGGTGATCGGCGGCCGGACCCCGGGCTGCGGGCTCGGTGGTCGGCGGCCGGACCCCGGGCTGCGGGCTCGGTGATCAGGGGTCGGACCCCGGGCTGCGGGCTCGGTGATCGGCGGCCGGACCCCGGTCCGATGGGGGAAAGTGGGGCGGGCGGCGGGCTCCCGGAGCCGCTGCTCCGCTGTCAGCGCTCACACTGTCCGGCCGCGGCGGGTACGCTCCGGCGTCCGCCCCGCTCCGGCCCGCCGCGGGCCGCGGACTAACCAGCAGCCGCCTGCCCCGCAGCGCGGGGAATAAATAAATAAATGAGATAAAGGGGCAGGGGCCGCGGGTGCAGCCCTCCGCCCGCCGCCGAGCCGCTGGCCGCAGCCGCGCCGGCCCCGCCCCCGCCCGCCCGAGGCCCCGCCCCCGCCGGCCCCGCCCCCGCGGGGAGCGCTCATTGGCTGCGCCGCCGCCCAAAATCCGCCGCCGGGGAGCGGGGAGAACACCTGTCCGCGCGGAGGAGCGGGGTCTCCGGGGAGGGGAACCGGGATTGGAAGGGCTCATGGACAGCTGGCCCGCGGAGTGCCAGACCACCGGAGGGATGCTTTTTAAATATATATATATATATATATATATTATGGATTTTTTACAGAGAGGAAGAGAGAGGGATAGAGAGTTGGAAACATCGATGAGAGAGAAACATCCATCAGCTGCCTCCTGCACACCCCCCACTGGGGATGTGCCTGCAACCAAGGTACATGCCCTTGACCGGAATCCAACCTGGGACCCTTCAGTCTGCAGGCCAACGCTCTATCCACTGAGCCAAACCGGTTTCAGCTGGAGGGGATGCTTTTTTTAAATAAATATATTTTATGGATTTTTTTACAGAGAGGAAGAGAGAGGAATAGAGAGCCAGAAACATTGATGAGAGAGAAACATCCATCCACTGCCTCCTGCACACCCTCTACTGGGGATGTGCCTTCAACCAAGGTACATGACCTTGACCCAAATCGAGCCTGGGACCCTTCAGTCTGCAGGCCTATGCACTATCCACTGAGCCACACCGGTTTCGGCAGAATATACAATATATATGCTTTTTTCACCCTTTTTACCCCATTGCCCCATGGTGCTCATCTAAGACCACACTTTCCCTAGAAATAGGAAAAATAAAACGCTGCCTCAGACATAAAGCCTCCACACTTTTGTCCCCCATCCCTCTCCACACCCAGACATCGGTGTAAAAACTGGTTCTGTGCACCTGACAGCCTCTGCAGTGGAGGGAGTCCTAAGGTTATGATCACCTGCCTTCCCTCTCTCCTCCCTTCCCCCCCTCCCACACTGCCCTACACTGGTCCAACTACAAGTCCACAGAATTACATCCACCCTCAGCTTTTTAAGTCCACGTGTCTGTTCACTTTTTCCTTAGACTCTTGGACAGCTTGGTTTGGGGTTCCTTCTAATCCAAAGCTACCGATTTGGTTACAAAGGGCCAAGCGTCGCTCCAGGTCTGAGCTATTCCGTCTGCAAGAAACTGAGATGGCCCTCTCAGGATGGAGCCAACCTCAAAGGGTGACCTGCATTCTCCAATGGACCCAGCTTTAGGTCTGCAAGTTCACACGCCCCAGTCAATCCCCAGCTCACTGCGAGCTCTGGCAGTGTCTGGGCTTTTCTTGATCTAAAACATCCTGGCATTTGCCGAAACCGGTTTGGCTCAGTAGATAGAGTGTTGGTCGGCGGACTGAAAGGTCCCAGGTTTGATCCCGGTCAAGGGCATGCACCTTGGTTGCGGGCACATCCCCAGTAGTGGGGTGTGCAGGTGTTATTGATGTTTCTAGCTCTCTATTCCCTCTCTCTTCCTCTCTGTAGAAAATCAATAAAATATATTTTTTTTAAATAAAAATAAAAAAATAAAATGTCCTGGCATTGGGTCCTATCAGAGTACATATCGCTTGCCTATTGCAGCTCAGAAACTGTACCCTGAGGAGCCAGAATCTCGTGCGGGTAGTTTTACTGATTTGCTATTTGCACAGGCACACTGTGAATTGTTTTCTTTTTTCTGTTTCTCCAGGATCAGCAAATGCATAAATTAAAAGTATCCTGAGAACTTAAAAATCCAGCCACCAGCCTCTCACTCAACATGTGAGACCTTCCCATTCCTCCCCCGGCCTCCTTTATCTACAGCCCTGTCCCCACGGAATTTCCATGGCGCTGAGAACAGAGAGAAGTAGCAGTTTGAACCCAGAAGCTCCCCGAAGCCTTCCCTTTCTGAGGCCCACATCAAATGAGAGGCACGGAGAAGGGGCCAGCAGACAAGCCCAGCATGCTGTTTTACATAGAAGCAGCCTGGGGCCTGGACAAACCACACCCAGAGCCCAAGGTGGTGAAGTGATGATGGTACTGAATTCAGAACTATGCACTCTGCTCTTTGGCATTGTCTTTGTTTTCTATTTTTATCTCCATCCACCCGCCCTCCTTTGTTTTCTTTCATTCAATCTCTTCTCAGCCCCCTTTCCTTAAATCCCTCTGGGCTTCCTATGAGGACTCTCAGGTACCTGTCCCCAGAAAAACAACTTAAGTGATTAAAACAAAACAAAAACTTCTTGCTTTGGGAAAATTTTAGATATAGATGTACGTTTGTTTTTAAAGTCTTGTTCATAAGAGTTGTAAGGAGTGAAGAAATACAATAGATTGTGTATTTTAGCTTACATTGAGGGGAAAATAAAAATACTTAATATTTGGGGTTTTCTCTACCTGTGTCCATTGTGATAATTTTTACTCCCTCATCAATGTTATAGTTTCTTCTGTGGCAGGAACTCTCCTATATATCTTGGCCTCACTAATATAATTATTGCTGCCCTAGCTGGTTTGGTTCAGTGATTAAAACAAAACAAACCCTTCTTGCTTTGGGAAAATTGCTTTTCTGGGGACAGAATGGAAATTTTAAAAAATAAGTAGTTTTCAGTGGATAGAGGATTGGCCTGCGGACTAGAGGGCCCTAGGTTCATTTTCAATCAAGGGCACAGCTCCGGTTGTGGGCTTGATCCCCAGTAGGGAGCATGCAGAAGGCAGCCAATCAATGATTCTCTCTCATCGTTGATGTTTCTCTCTCTCTCGCTCGCTCGCTCTTCCTTCCTCTCTGAAATCCATAAAAACATATTTTTTTATAAAAGATTTAAAAAATAATTATTGGCAAACTAATTTTAACAATATTCGGTGGTTTAAAAAAAAAAAACACTATAGTCTATTTTGGGGGGGTGCTATATAGCCCATACTATGTATCCACCAATTAAATTACTTGGCACAACCATAATTGTTTATTTGTTGTTCCTTGACACCATTTTCCTGGTTCTAACTGTTCAAACAATAATTGATTCTTGGCCAAAACTGGATATCTGACCAGCAGCCTATAAAGTAAATTGATATGAAGCTTTACCCAACAGCATATCCTACACGCTAAGGTGACTGGAATACCCAATCAGAGTCTAGCCCAGGGTAGAAGGTGCTGTGTTGGGTGGCCAAACCAGAGGAGTGGAAACCAGAGGCCATGAGCTAGAGTCAAGATTTAATCCTCTGTGTGTCTGCTCTCATTGGCTTCCCATACAAACCGAGTCATCCTAAGGAAAGAACATCAGTGTAGGAGACATTGGCCATCTGATGTGAAAATGACATGCTAACTGGGTTGCTAGAGGATTTCTATGATGAATCTCTTCACTTTCCCATGTAGCCTGATAATACATCTATACCAGTTGAATTAATTAAAATATGTTGTTCTTGATAATCTTGAAAAAACAAACAAACAAACAAAAACAAAAAACCCACAAGTGAATACCAAGAATGATCTGTTCAACATGCCTTCTCTAGGAACTACCCTTCCCTCAGTTTGTCATTTTTAATTTGGATCTGCCTCCATGGTAAAACAACCCCTACTTTCTTTTCTAAATTGGACCAATCAAAATACTAAGTTGGACCAATCAAAATTCTTGGTCACTGTTGATTGGTTGAGAGATGGTCACTCCCCATGAGTCTCTTCTCTGGGAAGTTTGTGCATGGGAAGAAAAGAATTAATACTCAGTCATTCACTGGTAGTTTTTGAGCTATAAATAGCCACTGCTGGTCTGTTGCCTTTTATGAAGAGACTAGAGGCCCAGTGCATGAATTCGTGCACATGTGGAGTCTGCCTGTTTGCCCCAATGGGGACCCATCAGGCTGGGCCTGTGGGAAGAGGGGTCATAAGAAGTTGGCCAGCCATTTCCACCCCCAATCAGGGTGTTGGGGACTAATTTGGGGTTGGGGCCAGCTGGGGGGAGGGGCTGTAAGACATTGGCCAGCTGGACCCTCCCTGATTAGGGTGTTAGGGACCAATTGGGGGCCAGGCTGGCAGGGGGTGCCAATCAGGCCCAGATCAGGCCGGTTGACTGTCACAGTGTGTGCCATAGCCAACAGTCATTCTCGTCATTCAGCTGGTCCAGTTAAAATTATATATATATATGAATATGATCAGGCTATAATGATGAAGAATGAAGCTGCCATTTTAAAGGATCAAAAGTCCAGATTGGTCTGGAGAATGCTCAAAATCCTCTTTTGTCTTAGTTGTTCAAATACCTTTTTGCTTATGCTAGTTTAATTTTTTGTTACCTGAAACCTAAATAGCATGAAATGATAAAAGAACTTCTTCAACTTGAGTGCTATCATACAGGCCAAAACACCCTTTGTGGAAGATATCTTGGTAATCAAATTTGTGTCACTTCTATGTCCATATTCTTTAGTTTCCCTTCTGAGTTTTTCTTGCTTTCCCATGACTGAAGCCATAACACCAATATATAAATATCTTTAGCCTTTTCCCTTCCCAATATTCCCTTCTTACCTTCATTTCTTCCATTAGTAATGGAATTTGAGGAGAGTCTTGACTTCATAATGACAAAGCTGCTGGTGGAAGAAAAGAATATAATGATCTCTGAGTTCAATGTTACATTAGATACATTGTCCCCACCTTATAGTTCACCCCAATCTTCAGCTAGTTTCTGAAACTCCCCTAAAGGTATGATTAGAGCTTGCTGCTTTAGATATTTGCATTGGCTTTGAATATAAATTTGGGACGAAAAATCACTACTAAGAAAAAAACAAGATAATATGATAATTCAATTATATTCTACAGAAAATTTATATAGGGTTCTAATTCCCCCCATCATCATCTTCTGCATCATCTACTAGTAATTTATATTGTGTTCATAAGCAACTTCATATATATGAGTCCACTGCCTCATCTTGAAAGGAAGAGACTGCTATGTCCCAAATTTAAGACTTCATGAGTCTATGGATTTATTCATCACCTATCAAAGGCAAGTCATAATTTTCACATACTTTAGTTGTTCTTATATTTTTCCTCTTTTTCCCCATTTCACCACTTACAGCTCTTCTTATAGGACACCAATACAGCCACATCTTAATTGCCTTAAGAAAATGTCAAAATAAGCTCACTGCTATAATACTGGGAAGGTATCAAGACTTTGGATCTTCACTATTCCATCAACCAAGAAGAAGTTTTGGTAAATACAAACCAGGTTCAATATTATGATGATATTTCAAATGAGGGACATGTGGTGGTTTTTCTTTGGTTGGTTTTGTTAATTAACTAGTACTTGAAATAACATGTTTTGCTCTTACCCCTCAGAGTTCTGACATTCTCTGATATTTTGGTACTCTTCTATATTTCAAACATAAAAAATTTAAAAGTTCAAGCATTTTTAAGAATGCATCAATACACATTAATTAAACAGTTTTTTTGTTATCTTAATTTAATATCCAAAGTGGTAGACTTCAATTTTGGCTAATAAATGTTGTTTTCTTTCTATGTGCATGGTTAAGCTTTAATTTTTAAAGTGCTAAGGAGGAGTGATTGAACATAAATAAATCAAATCTGTATCACTTTTATGTCCATTCCTCAGTGTCTGTCCAAGTTCTCAAAGACATGTTTGGTTTGTGATTGAAACTCCAAACTAATTTTGGCTCATGGACAGAGTGTTCTTTTCCAAAGTTATGCAAAAAATAATTTTCCTAGTAAAACCTTTTCCTGTTGTATATCTGATTCATATATCTATATATTTAACCTATGTTATTGTATCCCACAAAGCAACTTATTCTACTGCTTTGGAATTTTAAAGATTAAGCAAATCTTCAATATCAGTTGTCAATTAAAAACAGAAAAAAAGAAACATCTCCACTTTTTTTGTGTTTATATGTTTATGGGTAAGTTCACAAATGAGGTTACTGATTGATGCTATGATGGTATCTGGAAATATGAACCACAATCAAGTGGGCTAGTTTCTTTTTCAGGTAGCCTCTTATGATTCACTTCCTTCCTCCTGAATTCTTAACTTAGCCAAGAGCTTGATTGTGTTATGGTTAACACACAGATTTGTCAATAGAATCCGAAGTTAGAAGTTACATTTGCAATGCATGCAAAAAATGGATGTTATTCTGAGGAAGGTCACAAAGAGTTTAGAACTTTTCTTGAACTCCTGGCAAATAGTCAACTAAAGTAATCATTTAAAAACCATGTCTTTTCTTCTTAGGTTTGTAGGGCCATGGGGAACCCTCACGCTTGAGCAAACATCTTCTAATGGTTCAGAATGGGTCCGAAACTTGTTGAGTCTTCTTTCAACACTTTCATAGCCTGGTACCTCCTTGCCTGGTCAATTACTTCTCAGTATAATCTAGTTCCTTTCCTTTTATTGCAGTTCTCCAATTCTCTTGGATTCTCTTGGTGCCCTCCCTTACCAAGCCTCTCCTCAGCTCTGAAAAATCTGTCAGAGAGGCCCACGCCATTCAATTTGTTCTCTTCTTGGTCCTGGGCCCAAATAAGTCACAGTTTTCTACTTTCAAGGTTATGCATGTCAGAGAATATCCCATGTTCCAAAATATTTAATACTATATCTTACCAGTAGAGAAGGTTCAACATATAACCTACTGGAATTTTTTAATCTCACAAAGTAGTGGCAAAAAAGTTTTAACAGAGAAATGGCAAACGTTAAACTTTTCATCATGTTTGATGACAAGGGAGAAATCTACACTAATGAAAGAGAAACATGCAAATTGACCATACCTTGCTATGCCCATCAGCCAATCAGGAGTGGGTATGCAAATTAACCCAACAAAGATGGGGGTTGATTTGCATATGCAGGCACAAAGTGAAGATTGAATACAGTGCAGAAGGAAGCCAAGTGCTGTAGAAGGGAATGATGCGGCAGAGAAGGGAGGGGGCAAGGCAGCAGAGAAGGGAGTAAAGCCTGCTCTGGCCACAGGAAGCCCTGTTCTTGCAGGAATCTTCCTGCAACGGGCCTCAGTTACTAATAAAAGAATGTGTGGTGGTATGTATATCTTTTCTAGAGAAGGGTGGCTATTAATTTATATTGATCCATAAAAGTTTTCCCTTTTATGTGCCATAAAGGTCCTTAAAGACGCTACAAAACAAAACAAAACAAAACAAACAAACAAACAAAATACTAGCTGGTATATCTTTGCTTTTGAAGTTTTAGTTTTAGTTTTGAAGTTAAGTTTCACTTAAGAAATCCAAACATAAATATATTTTTATTCACATTTGAATGTTTAAACTGTGGATATAACATATTACTAATGTGCTACTATATGAAAGCAATATGACTTAAGAAAATACAAATATTTCAACAGTTGATAATATTAAGCTCAAAAATAACAGCATCCAATATAATTTTATTAAGATAGCAAAAGGTCGGGCTGGGCAATATTTTGAATTTGAGGTTAGAACTTCCACATTTACAAAAATAATTTTAATAAGGAAAAAAAATCTAAAGCTATAAAAAGTTAGAGAGAAATATTTGTTGTTCAACAAAACTTTTACCTAACTCTAATTAGGAGCATTTTCTTAAAAATTTGTAAACAATACAGGTTTTTTAAAATATATAATCCATTGAAAATAATTGTATTAATAGTATATAATGCCATAATGTATACTGTAATTCCCAATTTTTTTCTATCATGAGCCTAACTTACTTACTTTTAAAATAAAACTAAGTCATAAGCAATTGATATTTTATATAAATTGAATTAAGAAACACTGCACCAGCCCTAGCTGGTTTGGATCAGTGGTAGAGCATTGGCTTGCAGACTGAAGGTTTCCATTCTGGTCATGGGCACAGGCCCTGGTGGGGGGCTTCACCCCAGTAAGAGGCATGGAGGAGGCAGCACATCATGATTATCTCTCATCATTGATGTTTTGATCTCTCTCTCCCTCTCCCTTACTCTCTAAAATCAATAAAAATATATTAAAAAAGAAATACCCAACCAGATTCTTCTTTGTAACATTTGCTTTTATTGCCTAAAGTATTGCTATTGACAAATTTGTATATTTATGTATATTTTCAAGAAAAGTATATGTTAATATACTTAGATAAATATTAATACCTTTTATCATAATAACTGTAATATTTATCTAAGCTAATAATACATGTACATTGACCCCACATTTTTTCTATGTAGATATTTTCAGTAAATATTGAAAGAAAAAGAAAAATGTTTTTATCTATCAAATACTGAAAAAAGTATACAATTGTGATAATTTATTGTTGTCTATTACATAGTGTGAAGAATAGGAATAGTCTGCTTCATACAGCTTAATATGACTTTGTTAAATGAATACTGTTAGACAAATGGAATTATACTTGTCTTACTGCATCTACTTATCACTCTGTTTAAGAACTCCCCAACACACTGGAGAAGACGAAATGCATTATACTGAAAATCTAATGATCATGGTAAATGTTTTCTGTCTCTCCAGTATTTCTTTTCAACATACTATTCTGAATATTGTCATGGTGTCCTTTGAATAATAAATCTCAGAGAATATTACTTAAAGATAATCAGTGATATTAGTTAGCTAAATTCAAAACTAATTATCATTTTGTCTTAACACAATTACATTTCAGCATATTATTATTATCCAGCATTTGAAGTGAAATAAATATACTTTAAACACTAATACATATAGTTATATACATCTGTATGTATATGCATATATTGATAATTTCACCCAAATTTTTGCTATATATAAAATGAAAAGAACATTACTTTCAACTATCATTTAATACCTGAAATAAACAATTCATAAGCTTTAAATTTTTTTCAAAGTAAAATCTCCAGAGGTCTACCTCTTCCCTTTAACTTTCCCACATTTTTCTCCGTGGAGCAATTGCTTTCTAAATAAAATAATTCTACTTTTACTTGTAAATGAGGAATGAAAAAATAAATAAAAATGCATTGAGCACTGCATTACAAAACCATTTGTGAGGCGAGCAAATACCAATGGCAGCAAAATGTTAATTACAAAGGCAATCAAAAGACAGACAATAAGGTAGCATCTTTTAAAATAATAAGGAAAAGTGCATAATTTAGGTGATTGGATATTTTATGCAGACATGCAATGAGATTATACATTCAAACTTATTACTTGAAAAGGGTTAACATTCCCTAATAATGAAAAATTGGCACTTTTTTTTTTTAACCACATAGATCACATGTGTCAAACACAAGGCCCGCGGGCCAAATCCGTCCCGCCAGGCCTTGCAATGTGGCCCGCACCGCGCTGTCATCACTGCACTCCGCTGCGTTTCCATCACAATGACAGTTTATGACTGTTCAGTAAACCATTCGGCCCGCGATTTAGGCTGGATTTTAGATTTTGGCCCCTTCTCTGATTGAGTTCGACACCCCTAACATAGATAATATCAACATAGTTGCCAAGATAAAAATAATTGTTTCATCCCTTGCTGGTGTGGCTCAGTTGGTTGGAGAGTAGTTCCATTTCCATGCACCAGAAGGTTGCCGGTTCAGTTTCAATCAGGGCACATGCCCATGTGTCAGGTTCAGGTGCCTATGGGAACAACCAATGGATATCTCTCTCTCTCTCTCTCTCTCTCTCTCTCTCTCTCTCTCTCTCTCTCTCTCTCCCTCCCTCCCTCCCTCCCTCCCTCCCTCTTCTCCTCCCTCCATCTCTCTGACAATAAATAAAAAATAAACCTACGGTACATATTCAAGAAAAAGAAGGCAGAGATCCTGAAAATATATTGAGGTTGGTTCTCACTCCCATGGCCTTCAATGTACATTACTCAGAAGTGTTTGCGGATGCAAATCTTGTCATACAAAGTAATTATAGTTTTTCCTAAACTGACCTCATGTTTGTTACTTCAGCTTTTTAGTCCCAATCCTTTTCTAAGCACAGGCAGTTTTAATGCTGCTTTTTAAGAGCACACAACAGAGTTGTTTGACTGTATTTGCACCTGGTATAACAGGGAAGCTGTGTAAATCCCTCGGTCTGCAGTGCAGTGCTTAGAGAGTCTGCAAAGCATGCCAGTGACTGCTCCTGCAAAATATTCTCACCCAGGGTCTTTGTTAGGACAAAGAGGCCCTTCTCATAGCTTAAGGCCCTGATACCTTGTTTGGCCTTACTCTGCAACATTAGCTGATAACTAATGGATACTGTCAGCTACAGTACACTGAGAAGAATATAAAAAGCATTATATAGCAAAATGGTTAAAAGTGAAAAAAGAAAATTATCAAAAAGTTCATGGCTAACCATTCATTTATATATTTCTCCAATGCACCTGCCCTCAGCCAGTGCAACTCCAGTTGAGGTTGAATTCATCCAGAAAAATATCTGAGAAGCATAAACCTTCAGTCAGTAGTTGCAATAATGCTCTTTAACAAGCTAATATTTATATTGCCACAGGAATTCCCATTTTGTGACTTCTGGTTGAGCAACAGTGGCATCCAGTGGCCAGTTAATTGTTTCCACCATTAAAGTCTCCTGGACAGTCCAGGTGAATGGCACTCAGTGCTTCAGATGTACTCAGCCTAAGCAAAGGCATTCACTAGGAAAGCAAATCCAATGCCTCTGTTTCCAGAGCAACCCTGCATCAAGTCTAGGTCATGAGACTCAACTCTAGTGACTACTCTATACTGACACTCTCCAACACCCCTAATAGCATCCATTTAGGATACCTAGCTACTGTCTACCGTGTATGCTCATGGTGACTCCATTAACGGTAACCTTGCTGTACCAGGAAATTTCCCTGCAATCAACTAGACACCAATTCTATGACAAACATCCCACAAAATCAAAGGCTGTAAAGCTGATAACATGCCCTCAGTGTGTTCATTCTGTACACAAGTGCACGGTTGTGTAAAATCTGATCCCTAATATTTACATGCAATCCATGGGTGAGATTTGGGTTCAAGTGAGTATTGCAGTGGTATAATCAGGAGTCCTGGACCTCAAAGGTGCTGGTCCCAAATCTTTTATCTACAGGCAGGTCCTATAAACCTCTGGCCTCAATTATATCTGCCTCCAGGGGTTTCTGAAGCTTAAGTGTGATAAATAAAATGCTTTCAACACAGTCACTGACCCAGAGTAGGCATTCAGCAATGAAGAGGCAAGGGATACACATTCTGCACTCAGGCTTTCTCCATTCCAATCCCGGCTCTGGCACCTACAAGCTGTGTGACCCAGGGAAGCTATTTTCACAGCCTGGATTCCTTGTCAATATATAAAACAGGGGGTAATACTAGGATCTCCCCCTAGGATTATAACATTTAAAAAAAACATTTTATTGATTTTTTACAGGGAGGAAGAGAGAGGAATAGAGAGTTAGAAACATCAATGAGAGAGAAACATCGATCAGCTGCCTCCTGCACACCTCCCACTGGGGATGTGCCTGCAACCAAGGTACATGCCCTTGACTGGATTTGAACCCGGGGCCCTCTAGTCTGCAGGCTGATGCTCTATCCACTGAGCCAAACCGGCTTCGGCGGATTATAACATATTTAAATGAAATAGTCCATTCAAATTTTTAGGATAGTTTCTAGCATATAGAAAACATTCAATAAATACTCCCTGTTCGAAGATGCATTGTTTATATACAAAAAAGATATGGTTACTTAAGAGCAACAATAAGAAATGCTCTGTAATTTCCTCACAGTTCTGATTATACTTATCCCTGAAGTATTCACTGTCTGCGTCATCTGTAAGACTGAGGACACACATGTTTCAAGTGGGCAAGCCATGATGAGAAGTGCAGTGTGTGTGTGGAGATAGAACTTGATCAAAGCAAATAGACTGCTCCCAAGCAGAACCTTAAGAACTGGGGAGGACTCTCCTTCACTAAAAAGAAACAGCACCAGCCAGGGAGGAGAAGGGGAAACCTATGAAAGGCACCGGAGGAAGGGAGGGAGAGAGAGAAGGAGGGGTTGATTCTGAATGTAAAATTGAAAGACCCTAAGGAAGAGTCTTTGGCGCTTTAGATGCTTACTTCCACCTGGATGAGCCTTTATGTCGCCTCTGCTCTTTTTCATTCTCCGCCTCTTCCTCCTCCTTCCTCCTCTTCTGTCTTCAGGAGAGATTAATCTCTGCTTCCCTCCAGGATACAACTAAAACAAACATTGGGAAAAAAATAACTGTTAGAATAATTATGAAATGTGTTCCTACTGCATATTAGGTTGTCATATAGTCAAGCTTATTATCTTATTCTACCTTTGGTAATTATATTTCTTTTTTTTTTAAATATATATTATTGATTTTTTTACAGAGAGGAAGAGAGAGGGATAGAGAGTTAGAAACATCGATCAGCTGCCTCCTGCACACCCCACACTGGGGATGCACCTGCAAGCAAGGCACATGCCCTTGACCGGAATCAAACTCAGGACCCCTTACTCCGCATGCCGACACATATCCACTGAGCCAAACCGGTTTCAGCTTAGGTAATTATATTTCAACTAGAGGTCTGGTGCATGAAATTCATGCACTCAGGGGTGGGGTGGGGGAGCCAGCTCCCTCTACCTGGCATGCGCCCTCTCATAGTCCAGGAGCCCTTGGGGGATGTCAACCTGATGGAACGGGCCTAAGCCAGCAGTCAGGTATCTTTAACCCTGCCCAGGAGATGTGAGAGGCTCCTGCCACCCCCGCTGCACTCGCCACCCATGAACCTGGCTTCTGGCTGAGCAGTGCTCACCTTGTAGGAGTGCACTGACCACCAGGGGAAGCTCCTGTGTTGAGCATATGCCTCCTCATGGTCAATGCACATCATGGTGACCAGTTGTTCCATTGTTTGGTCGATTTGCATATTAGCCTTTTATGCCTAAGGGACTGGGCCAAAACTGGCTCTCCAACATCCCCTGAGGGGTCCTGGATTGTGAGAGGGTACAGGCCAGGCTGAGGGACCCCGCTGGCGCATGATTGGGGCCAGGGAGGGATGCAAGAGGTTGGGAGGGCTTCAGGGAGTGTCTGGCCCAACTCACTCAGTCCCAATTGGCCAAATCCCAGCAGCAAGCTAACTTACTGGTCAGAGCATCAGCCCCCTGGTGGTCAGTGCACAGGATAACGAGCAGTTGAGTGGTTTTAGCATATCATTAGCATATTATGTTTTGATTGGTTGAATGGACAACCGGATGACTGAACACGTAGCACATTAAGCTTTTATTATATAGGATAAAAATAATTGATTTAAAAAAACTGGCAAAATCAAAATCCAAACCAGTTTGAACAAGAGGAAGGTTTGGCTACAATAAAAGATGCTAAGGGGGAGACCAGCGAAGCTGGAACAAAGTGTAAGAATGACCAAGTAGGGAATGGTCCAGGAACAGCTGGCCATGGATGGGTGCACCAAGGCACAGGGCCAAAGGGCGAAGCCCATTCTAGAAAGAATGGCTGGCACCATGGGACCCAGGACAGAAAGCGGAGTAGCAATCGCCTAAGACACTCCATTCAAAAATCAAGCGAGGGGACAGCCTTGGTCATGTTTCCTAGAAGCAGATGTTCTGATTTGGTAGAACCTACACCAAAAAGGACTTCCCACCAGGATGAATAAGCCCATTTTTAAATCTCTATACCACTACTATTAAGACATTCTTTGTGTTAATCATTTCTATATTCCTTATCTATCCAAATGTAAATACCCTACAGAAAAGAAAACATTAAGTCAATCATCCTTTAGTATAAATAATTCATCTCAAGCCTTTCCATATAGCAATAAAGAGGAGGAACCAGTGCCATAAAAAAAATAGGGGGGCATTGAAGAAAACAGGGAAGAAGGGAATCAGTTACCACTTCAGACAAATGCCATTTTCTTATTCAAAAGGAGTCTCCAAAGCTCTCAAACTAAGCCTGTCACCAGGCCACTGGCTGAGAACAAGTTAAACTCTCAGCCAACTTTCTCCCCAGCTTTATTTATAGAAGCCCTCTCATAAGCACAGACATAGGCAAACACTTATTAAGTGCTGACTCTGCATTGTTAACACCATCATTAAAGAGCAGCAGGAGACACACAATGAGAAAATGGCCTTTGGCGGTGACTGAAGAACTCTCATCTCTCCATGTCACCTGCAGGGAACACAGCCACCAACAGCAACCACGCTTCACCTGGGATGGAAGCAAACCTTCCAAGATGTGCGCTATCTTCTCTGCGTTTCTTTTTTCTTTTCTTTTTTTTTTCTTTTTTAAATATATTTTATTGATTTTTCACAGAGAGGAAGGGAGAGAGATAGAGAGCTGGAAATGTGGATGAGAGAGAAACATCAACCAGCTGCCTCCTGCACACCCCCTACCGGGGATGTGCCCGCAACCAATGTACATGCCCTTGACCAGAATCGAACCTGGGACCCTTCAGTCCGCAGACTGATGCTCTACCACTGAGCCAAACCGGTTTCGGCTCTGTGTTTCTTTTAAACTGCAGTCTCAGGAAGTAACATGAGCTTGAAGCTAAAAACAAAAAACTCCAACTAAGAAACCCACTCCAGGGCCACGAGGTTTCTATAAACACTGCACAAATCACTCAGGATGGGGTGCTGGGCCGCCCAGGACAATGCCACCCTGTGTCAGGCCACAAAGCAGCGAGTGACGGGCTGAGTAAACAGGCACTGGCCTCGTAGTCTCTCTTGAAGGCAGAGTGCTTGTGATTGAGTGTGCACCACACTGAACCGCGCAGTTCGAGGGAAGGGAGCTTTATGGTAAAGAAATTGGTTTTGGGGGGTGTGTGTGTGTGTGTGTGTGTGTGTGTGGTTTTTTTTTTTAAACCCACACGTTTCTTCTCTATTTAGAAATAGAACATATTTTCCAGAGCATCTTGATAACAGGTTGTGCAGGGGCTGTCAGCTGGCGCTGGCTGATTAAAACAAGCATGATTCAGCAGTCTTGGAAGAAAAACTGGGATGTAAAAACCCTCCGCAAATATTTTCAAAACATGAGAAATCCAGGCACAAACGCGGCTGTCATTCTGGGAAGGAGCCGGAGGAGAGGGGCTGGGCTTCACACAAGGAGTCTGGATGCTCCTTTTCTGCTCGCCTCCCAGCAGCACAGAGGAGAGCCTTGATGTATAATTTGTGCCTCTGCACTCTCTGGTTACGAGAGAGGGTCTACAATAGATACAGTGTCGATATGAGATTTATGGTCAGGGTTCAAGAGATGATGTCAGAACAAGTGGCAGGGCCGCGCAAAGCAACAAGTGGACTGTGAAGTCAGCGTGTCCTCACGGCACCTACTGCCACTTGGGTTACTGAACAATGGGCGGCCTGTGTCAGGAACAAGGGTGTGTGTGTGTGTGTGTGTGTGTGTGTGTGTGTCTATGTACTTGTGTGCTTGTTATTTTATTAGTGTAGGAAAGATTTCCAAAATAAGTGAGCCTCTTAGCGTATCATAAATTATTATATGTCACATATAGATGTATGAGTGCGGCTGAAATAGTATACTGTAGGATGCTTATACTGCCAAATGATCGATCACTGAAAAAAATAACTGATCAATAATAGGGGAAAGAGAACATATGCCAAGGTAGATCCAGTGAGAGGTGAGTGTTGTTAGCCGATAGCCTCTGACATCTGACAGTGTGTCTTTGGGAGGCTGTTTCTGAGGATAGGTGTAAGAGCTAATGGTCACAGAGAAGTAAAGGGGATGCTGATGGAATGCGAGGGGTGTGGTGTTTGCCACTGAGGAAGCTGTCTTCAGCCACAGGACAGTGACTTACAATCCAGAGGTGGTCAACCTAATCAGAGGGATCTGAGATATAAGGCGGTGTCTGTCCTGGAGCAACTGGAAACCACACTCCCTAGAAATATGCCTGTTATTGAACTGGACTCTATATATTAGATATTAAGCAGGTGTATTTGTGTGTGTGTTTCTGATAAATGGCAAGGAAGAAAGGAGAAGGAAGGAAGGGAGGAAAGGAGGGAAGATTTGGGCTGTGTGGGCAACAGTTGACACTAGGAATTATAAGGCTGGGAACATATACTGGACATTTCATAGTCACTCTATCAAAATCCCTTTAAAAAATGAGGAAACCAAAATCAGCTGTGCTTCAGTAACTAGTCAGAGCGGGCAGAGCTAGTAAGCGTTGACTTGAACCCAACTCTTTAAATAATAAAACCAGTGCTCTTTCTACTAAGTCACAGGTGTGGCTCTTTACAGCCACTTTAAATTTTTTTAATTGACTTAAGAGAAAGGAAGAGAGAGGGAGAGAAATGGGAATCATGGATTCGCTGCCTCCTGCATGCCCCCTACTGAAAATCAAGCCTGGAACCTGGGCATGTGCCCTAACCAGAAATCAAACCATGACCTCCTGGTTCATGGGTTCATGCTCAACCACTGAGCCACACGGGCTAGGCAATTTACAGTCGTTTTTTGGTCTCATACCCTCAAAGGAGGTCATAAGTAAGAAAATCAGGGGGGAAAAATACCCTAAAATATGGGTGAGGGAAGAGCTGATTTTTTTTTTTTTTTCTTGTCAAATTCAACTACAAAAGCTTTAGGGACTCTTGTACAGACACAGGACACAATCATCAGGAGACAGAGCTGGGATGTTTTGGGAAACCCTGAATGCATTCCTTAAGAAAAGACAGTTAGGGGCTCAGATAGAGAGAGAACATACTTCATCTACAGCCAGTATTGTGGTAGGTTGACTCAGAGTGTGTATGTTGGTGGAAAATACCACAGTATGGTTTGCCCTGGTCGATAACCAAGTCAGAGTAGAGAAGAGTTCATGTCTTGCCTGAAATAAAGCTTTTTCTTGTTCCACTAAAAGTGATCTTGCCAAACTGCTTCTTATAACCTCAGCCCAAAGCAACCCATACCCACGGCAAATGCCCTCCAATCAACCAAATAACAAACCAGCTCACCCAATATCCTATACCCAAGCAAAGCTATCCTAACCTTCATTCAAACTAACCACCCAATCCACCCAATATCAGCACAAACAAACAAATCCACCACACCACACAGGAAATGTCCCCACACCAAACAACCAACCAACCAACCAACCCAACACATAGCCCCTCCCCCCCGCCCTGCCCAGTCCAGAAGGCAACTAAAACCCTAATGCAGCGTTTTTCAACCGCTGTTCTGCGGCACACTAGAGATGTTGCCTGGTGTGCCGTAGGTGCAGACAAGACAAGAATTTTATAATTTTTCACTATTTTGTTTACTTAATATTTCATAATAAAGTAATTATAAAATACTTTCTTTGTGTTTATTTGATTCCTATTCAAGAGAATTACTTTATATATAGTCAATATAGGCACAGAGTTAAATTTTTTAACATTTTCTAATGGTGGTGTGCCTCGTGATTTTTTTCATGAAACAAGTGTGCCTTTGCCCAAAAAAGGTTGAAAAACCTTTGAACCAAACAAAGAACTATACGATTTCCCAAGAATAATGGAGTCAAGAGAGAACAAATTACCAGTAAATCAACCTATTTAAAGTTTAACATTAGAAAATCAACAAAATAAATAAATAAATAAATAAATAAATAAATAAATAAATAAATCAAAACAAAAAATCACAGTATGTGCTTTTAGGACCTGTGATTTTCTGGATTTACTTTGATTCTGTCATCAAATAAGTAATATGAAATGTGCCATATCAACTGCTGGGAAGAAACCTGAAATCTTTCTGATGTCAGATTTCTTATTGATCCTAACCAGGCTGTGAAGCTTTAAGATCTCCTGGACATCCGCTTTGACAGTCTGTAGGATACAGAAAGGCTCAGAATGGATAAATTAACATTTGTAATTTCTGCTTCCTGCTTCAGCAAATAAGATATAATATATAATGTGGAGATTGTAAAGGAAAAACATATATCAACATAGCTCGGGTTATCCAAGGTTCCCTTCTAAAACACCACAGTCACGTGAACATGGCAATGAAGCAAGTCACAGAGACTTCTGGCTTCCAGTGCATCTAAAAGTTATGTTTGCAGGATAGTTGTTGTCTTTTAAGGGTGCATGAACATTATCTCTAAAAACTGTGTAAACCTTAATTGAAAGATACCTTATTGCTATAAAATGCTATCATCTGACTCTTGAAGAAATGGTTCCAATGGATTTGCTCAACAGGGTTGTCACAACCCTTCAATTTGTAAGACACACACCATCTACAAAGCACAATAAAGCAAAGCACAATAAAGCAAGATGTGCCTGCCTAAGAACCATTTGCATGCATTATTTAACAAGCTTAATTTCTAAAGTACCCCCAATATTATTCTCAACTCATGACTGGAAGTCTTAAGAAAGAAAATGACAAATGTAGAGACTACTTGAATGGACATTCTTTTCCATTTAACCACCACATCAGTATCTGATGGCTCCTCACCTGAATCAATGGAGTAAATCACCTTGTAGCCATCTAAAAAGCAAGCAAATTTCCGATTCGAAGCATAAGCCACACTCATTCTTAGTGGGTAAATTATTAGTGGTTATTGCTGAAACTGGTTTGGCTCAGTGGATACTGCGTCAGCCTGCAGACTGAAGGGTCCCAAGTTCGATTCCGGTCAAGGGCATATACCTTGGTTGCGGGCACATCCCCAGTGGGGGGTGTGCAGGAGACAGCTGGTCGATGTTTCTAACTCTCTCAATCCCTTCCTCTCTGTAAAAAAAAAAAAAAAAATCAATAAAATATATTTTAAAAATGATTGGTTACTCTAGCTAAACATACAAAAAACAAGTGAAATAATAAATGAAAATCACTTCCAACCTGAAGCACAATTTTTTTTTAAGAAATGTGCACACTGTCACTGAATATGTTCTAATATTAAACAAGGTTGACACTGCCAGAAGCATATACTGTATCTGTTCAAAATACATTTATGAGAAAAAAAACTTCTTAAAATGGCCACTGAAATGTTTCCTAGTTTCTAGACAAATGCTAGGACACTTTCTTAAAAACCAATCAATGTTACATTCGATCCCATTGTCTTGCCCCTTTTCTTCTTTCCTCCTTTATCTAAATAAGAAAGGCGCCTGTGCTGTACAGCCAGAGATGTAAGTATTTGGCGTTTCCACAGGATGCCTCTGAGGAGAACACAGAGGCATCGTCATAGAATCACCAGCAATAACAAGACCCTGGTCGTTTTACCTCTGAAACCGTTACCTCGGACGCTGAATCCCTCCATAACTTCTGATAGTTTTACAGATGGGAGCGGTGGCAGATCAGGGGGAAATTAAATTCCATTCTTTGGCTCTAGCACGTATGCTATAAAAGTGACAGCTTGGCGCACTGTAGCTGACAGTTCCCATTAGCCAGGAGCTAATGTTGCAGAATCAGTCCCACACCCAGTCAGGGCCTCTGGCTGCAGGAAGGTCCCCTTCAGACTAGGATTCTCCCCCGCCCCCTCACCCCCTGGGAAACAAAGGCAATAAATATTTCCACTCTTTCCTCCTCAGAGGGAAACCATGGATATTTACCCACTGGGACCCTTTCCCTACCCTCAGTCTTCTTGGGAAAATACCCCCCCAGACACACTGTATTGTCTGGAAGGTGAGCCAGGCCGGCCCTCTTTCCTCCCCTTCATAGTACAGAACAGCATGTGCTGGGTGTAAGGTTCAGCTTTTGAATCGCTGGTGAACAGCAGATAACGGGGGGAAATCATGTTTTGTTTTGTTTTTAAATATATTTTAATGATTTTTAACAGAGAGGAAGAGAGTGGGATAGTCAGAAACATCAAAGAGAGAGAATCATCGATCAGCTGCCTGCTGCACACCCCCCATCGGGAATGGGCCCGCAACCAAGGTACATGCCCTTCGCCAGAATCAAACCCAGGACCCCCCAGTCCACAGGCCGACACTCTATCCACTGAGCCAAACCGGTTTAGGCAAAAACCATGTTTTGTAGGTGTGTGTGTTTTGTAAAGAATTTGTTGGAAATATATATTTTTTTAAAGCAGCTAAAATATGAAAAAGAAATGTTACAAATGGGAAATGGCATGAGAAATAGTTTGAATGAGACTTCAAAAAGAAATTAAACACTAAATAGACCGAAACGTTTAAAGTCAGGAGGCTATTTTAAAAATAAATCCGGTTTTTCGTATATTTATGTGCATTTGACAAGTTTTCTGAGTATGAGTTGTTGGTCGGAGGTGCTGAGTTGGTACGTGTCGGTGGTGGGAAGGGAGGGGAGGCAGACCATACAAAGAACCTGTCTCTGTTTACAAAGTGCTGACTTTATGGTTTTAGAAACTTGCAAATCAAGTTTTCCAGAAGAGGCCACAGAGCAGAGTGAGCAGACAGGAGAGCTGCACTCACTGCCTAGGGCCCTGTCAGCACTGCCCCTGACCCCCAGCCCCGAGTTCATTATTCAACTTCTCTGGCCGGAGTTCCCACGGCTGCAAAATGGGGATAATCATAGTACCCGGGTGAGTCTGAGAATTAAATCAGCGATCATTTGAAAAATGATTAGAGCAGTGGGCACAGTGAAATCCTAGTATATGTAATAGTGTTGTTAGTGACCCATACGAGAAAACCATGATAAGTCAAAGATAGCTCTTGCTCTTCATGGAGCTCACTGCCTACTCAGGAAGAGACAGGCAAGTAATTTAAAGATCTCAAGAGAGTGGGTAATTGTTGCCCTGATGGGTTTGGCTCAGTGGATAGGGCGTCAGCCTGCGGACTGAAGAGTCCCAGGTTCGATTCCAGTCAAGGGCATGTACCTTGGTTGCAGGAGAGTCCCCAGGAGGGGGTGTGCAGGAGGCAGCTGGTCGATGTTTCTCTCTCATCACTGTTTCTGATTCTGTATCTCTCTCCCTTCCTCTCTGTGAAAAATCAATAAAATATTTTTTTTTTTAAAGAAAGTGGGTAATTGCAAAGTCTAAGATATACATAAGGTGCTCTGGGAATACAAAGGAGAGATGTACCCAACTAGAATAAAAAAGCGGAGGGAACTGGGGAATGGGAACCCACAGGGGAAGGCTCACAGAGCAGTAACTTAGCAGGACACCTGGAGGATGGCTGTGAGTTCTGGATGCTGAGAGTTCCAGGGGACCAGTTTGAGTGTTTTGAGCAGAGAGACCAGCATGTGCCACCACTGAGGTGAAATACTTGGCATATTTGTGTCATAGAAGGTATTTAGGTACGTGTGGATTATACAGTACACTGGACAGCAGCAAGATGGGAAGGTCAGGAAAGGCCTTGTAAGCAGGCTGGATTTCAAAAAGGAATTAAATAATATGTAGAGGGAAGGGAGGGTGAGATGAGAGTGGACGGACTGAGAGTGGACTCGAAGGACTACAGGTAGGAGAGTTATAGTAATGTTTACATTTAGAAATATTTCATGAGCAGCTGGTTGAGAATGGATGGAGAGGGTGACAACAGTGATCCAGAGATCAACTGGCTGTCATAATTACTAAGGATAATACATACTCAGGGATGAAATCAAGGCAAAGAACCTACAGAGCCAAGTCTATGGTTAGATTGGGGTGAGGTTAAGGCAGCGGAAGAGTCAAATCTGGCTTGAAAGATGGGCTGATGAGATATCTCTCCCTAAGAAACAGAACAGAAGAGAAGGCAACAGCTCTATAGAAATCTAATGAGTTTGACACTTATCTAAGGTTGACATCTACAATTCAAAAGTGTTTGCACTTAGAAAAGAATTCTAGCTTTGGATCTGTGTTCAAGACCCCAGCCCAGGCATCATCACCTCCAGGGTTCCTCCTTAAAATCCCACCTTGGTTTAAATGTTGATTTTCTGTGTAGGACTCTAAAATACACATATTGTCCCATTTATCACATTATACTGTAATTTTATGTTTAGACGAATATCCCTTCATTTATGCATCCCATCATTTATTTATAAAAATATTAAATATATTTAATGATGCTGAGGATTCCCAGTGAGCAGCACCACATGATCCTTGCCCTCCTGGTGCATTCAACCTAACAAAGGAGAGCAGATCTTCAGTCGCTGCTTATTCAGTTGCATGAAATAGATTTGGGGATGATAAGTCTAAGGAGTATTCATGAGAACATGCATAAAATATTTTCAGAAAATGAAAGGTAAAAAGAGACTCCTACTGAGTGAGAATGGGGAAACCCCAATATGGAAATTTGAATGAATTCAGGAAGGCGAGAGTGTAAAGGAGAATAAAAAAAGTAAAGCTGTCTCCTGTAGAGGAAAAAAAAAAAAACCATAAAATTAGTTTTTAATCCAGGGTAGCAGAGCTTCAGTGAGTGAGTAATTCAGAGAGATCAATGAAAAATAGTGTCAGAGTACCCGTTAGACCAGGTGTGGTGGACACAATTCCATCTCCATGACCTTCGCCACTGCTCTCACTCCTGTGAATTTATTAGGCTACATAAGAGTAATATAATTAAGGTGATTAACCAAATAAACTTAAAAGTGAGATATTATCTTGGAATTTCTGTTTGGGCCTAATCTCTCACAATGCCCCCAAAGAGCAGAGATCTTTCTTCAGCCAGCAGCAGGAAGGGTGGCAGAGATGATGAAGGGGTCACTGCCAAAAAATAGGGAGCCTCAGTCCTACAACAAGAAGTAACTGAATCGTTCCATTGTCCTGAATGAACTTGGAAATGGAATCATCCCCAGCACTTCTGGACAGAAGGCCAGCACTGTTGACTCCTGGATTTCAACAGAGGACCCAACTAAGTCATGCTGTGCCTGGACTTCTGACCCACAAAACTGTGAGATAATAAATTGTGTTGTTTGAATCAGAAAGTTTTCAGTAATTTTTCAGGAGGCAAGAGCCTCTCCTGCTCAGGACTGACTGGGCGTGAGCCTGTGGCAGGCGCAGCGGGGCCAGGATGAGTGGGAGCGGCAGGGAGGAGCGGCAGGCGGTATTGGACTGCCAGTTTCGACCCAATCCCCACAGGCCACACCAAGAGATCCCACTTGTGCACGAATCTGTACGCCAGGCCTCTAGTATGACATAAAACAAATGCACTATGTTTCTTTAAAAATAATTTTGAGAGAGACATTTGCCTAAACTCCTGTCTTTATGATCCATCTGAGTGACTTTTTCCTTCTTTGTATGCTTCTTATTAAAATTCTAATTAAAAGTGAAGTATAAATATCAGTGAAAATCATGCTCCATTATTTGTCAAACATGTAAATTTAAAGGCTGTTTGTTTGTTTTTTTCCTTTTTATGGCATTACATGGATTAAAAATCCTCCACACAGAAAAGGACCCCGCTAAGGTTACTAATGGTCAGGTTACCTTGTTATATCACACTTCCACAAGTCAGAAAAAATTGATTTTATCTATAAGTCCATCGTAACCACATCTGTCTCTCATACTTCTACCAAGAATATAATGCAACCTAGCCAACTAATTTGCATTGTAATCTAATTTTGAAATTACTTTATCAGTGCAATAGCACATTCAATAGAGCTTTTGTCTTATTGATGAAAAGGGAATCCACTTGGTTAGGGAGTACATAGCATTTTTTAATTAAATTTGTGTTATCGCTGTCCTTACCCTCGAAGGGCCTCGTGATAGCAATGTTCCATGGAGGAAAATAATATTGCCATAATAGCAGCAATAGTCATGAAAATGTAATAACATTTTCACTGAGATATGATGACATAATATTATTATTTGCATACTTGGTAGGAGGCTTTAAAATAACTACTTTTAGAATATTTACTAAAGACCCTTGTAGAAATTGGGGATACAGAGAAGGGATAAATATGACTCATTCCTGAAATCTAATTGAAGAGACAGATCTTACATAAGCGAAGTTAATTAACAACAAGGTGGCCAGTTATGAGATGTTTGTGAGTCCCAGTTCGGGGAGCCATGTGAGGAGTGAGGAGACCTTTGAAAAGAGGGGAATGGGGCAGAGATTCCATCAGGAAAGGATACAGTTGTAGAAACATATGCAACTTGTTAATATAAGGATAGGCGGACTGGAGAAATGAGGCAGATGGTTCCAGGGAAGGTCTGGGTGCCCTTAGTTTGGGAAGATGGCGTGAGCCAGATCGTGGAGTGTTTTGAATGTCTTAACCGAGGAGAAAAGGGTAAGCAGTCTAGGAATGTGGATTCAGTGGGAATTTATAGGCATTGAAGGAGGCCGGGGCCATTTTTTTAAGAAGAACTTGTAGAATTTAGCGACTGAAGGGGACAATAATGGAATACAAAGAGCCAATAATGACATCGAGGTTTTGAGTTTGGGTGACTTGGAAAATGAAAACATCGTTTCTCTGTAAAAAAAAAAAAAAATCTTAAGGATGTTTTTCCCAGTGCACAGCTAGAAGGTTTCAATAGAAAAGCCACTTAAAATTTACAGCGAAACAAATTACCCTTGCCATTGCAGTGATTCTGTGAAAACCACCACTGTTCCTTTATAAATACTGACAATGAGGAACATCAGAAACACAACGACAGCGTGTAGGAATTGTTTCTGCCGTGCATTTACTGAGCCCGCTTCTAAATGTTTTCAGAAATTTCTTCATGAAGTGTGAAACAGCAGCACTTATGTATTATTTTACATAATACATAAAAGTATCATAAGAATTCTACACCTTTCTGATAGTTTACCTAATTGTATCAGTTTAACTACTTTTGAGCACTTAAAAGATGTGATAGTATTAAAAAGAATAAAGACTGCTGAACAATAATTAGATATTCTAGGAATGCGTATTAAACACTGAAAGAGAAATAAGTCTAGAACTATGATCAAGAAGAGTAGAAAACATTAAAAAAAAAAAAAGGGGGGGGGGAGAACAAATTGGGATTTAAAGAGTGAAGTGCCCTAAAAATCAATCAAATAGCAATACTCTAATGTGAGCAATCACCAACCTCAAACAACGGAGAAAGAGCAGATCTCAGGAAATGAGTGATAAACCCATAAGCATTGCAAGATAAGGTCTTGGGGGCAAGAGTTGAACATATCAAATAAAGGCAATCCCAGGGTCCTTAACATCCAAAACGACCAAATACTGGAACCACTGGAAATCAGTGCCAGGTTGCCACGGCGACCCAGCACTGACTGCTGAGAGGGCTGCGGACCAGGCCCTAAGAGAAGCCTGGAGGGAGAAGCAGGGTCTGATGTGTAGCTCCATGGCAGCCATTGATCAGCACTTGCCTCTCTCTTTGTCTCAGGGCCTGGCCAGCAGCTTCACCTCTCTTTCTCTCCATCCTCTGCTGGGGCTGCTGATAAGCCCCACCTTTCTGATCAGGCCCATTGATAGGCCCAGAGACGCTGACTGGCACAGAAACCGACCAATCAGAACCAAATCTGGGTGAAGTGCAAAGAGCCAATGGCTGCCTAGGAGGCAAAGCTTTTGACTCTGACCAGCATAGAAACTGACCAATCAGAAACCTAATCTGGCTGAACTTCTAAGGCAGAACCTAAGGTGGGGCTGAGGAGGGGTTTTAAAGGCAACAGCTATTTGATGTAAGGTGTAAGAAAGTGGTTCAATTTTTTAATGACCAGTTCGGCAGTTTAGTGCATATGGCTGACTAGCAGTCAGATATAGGAATTATGTATTCTTGTATGCCAAGAGCATCTCCTCCTGATGAAAAAGGCTTTTCCCCCTCATTTAAGCAATCCTATCCTATATAATCTATACTACTAAAAGGGTAATAAGCTAATTACACCCGGTCAACCGGACATCTTCAGATGTCCCACTTCCTTCTGGACAAAGCCATGGTGGTGGGGGCCAATGCAGAGGCCATTAGGGGCAATCAGGCTGCCAGGGGAGGGCAGTTGGGAGCAAGATCAGGCTAGCATGGGAGGGCAGTTGGGAGCAAGATCAGGCCAGTAGGGGAGAGCAATTAGGGGCAATCAGGCCAGCAGGGAAGGGCAGTTGGAGACAAGATCATGCCAGCAGGGGAGGGCAATTAGGGGTGATCAGGCAGGCAGAGGTAGTTGGGGGTTAGATCAGGCTGGCAGGGGAGAGCAGTTGGTGACTAGATCAGACCATCAGGGGATGGCAGATATGCATGATCAGGCAGGCAGGCAGAGAGATTAGGGGTGATCAGGCAGGCAGGCAAAGGGGTTAGGGGTGATCAGGCAAGCAGACAGGCAGGCAGAGGGGTTAGGGGCAACCAGGCAGGCAGGCAGAGGCAGTTACCAGAGATCAGGCAGGCAGGCAGGTGAGTGGTTAGGAGCCAGCTGTCCCACATTGTCAGAGGGATGTCCGATTGGAGAGGGTGAAGGCTGGGTTGAGGGCACCCTCCTCCGCCACCACCCACGCATAAATTTCACGCACTGGGCCACTAGTCTATATTTATAATAGCCTGAGCTGTGGAGCAACCAGAACAACCAGTAATTATGATGCGCACTGACCAGGAGGGGGCAGATGCTCAGCGCAGGAGCTGCTCCCTGGTGGTCAGTGCACTCCCACAGGGGTAGACACTCAGCCAGAAGCCAGGCTCATGGCTGGGGAGTGCAGCTGCCAATGTGGGAGCCTCTCCCAACTGCACTGCAGCGCTGCTGAGCTGTGGCAGCAGGCCCTGCGGCCGGATCAGCATGAGCAGCACAGCGCCTGGTCCCGGGTTTGGGCTCCTCCCTGGCTGCCTGACGCTTAGCACACTGCTACATCCCTTAGGGGTGTCTGATGGCCAGCTTAGGCAATGGGACATCCCCCCCAGGGGTCCTGGGCTGGCTGAGGAACCCCCGTCCACTCCAAAGATATCTTTATTGTGTGTTTTTTTCTTAAGCTTCTAACACAAAGAATTGAAAACCCAGTCTTGGCCATCTTCCTTTTTATTACTGTTTAAGTATAAGGGACAAAATTGCTTACTATATACTTTACTGCATATTCATTAATTATTTTACCAATCTTCACTGAGGATATGCTTACTGGTTTGAGAGCAAGAAACCTCTATGCAGATATAAATAACTACCAATAAGATATTCTAAAATAGCATATTTACCCCAAACGTCACTGGCTAAAATTGACCAGGCCACCCATTCAACCCTGAGTAAAGATTAAATGGCTTTTCTTGGGATATAATTTAAAAAGATCACACATCAGAAACTACCATGAGGGGGAAAATGAGTTCCATTTAAGAATTCTATACTCCTCTTTTGTGTGGAGAACAAGCCAATTATAATTAAAAACTCTTTTCAGTGGATTTCCTCAAGGCCCAAATTTATCCTGGGCTGAGGTACAACACCTGAGGTATTCTCTCTGCAGACAGAAATAAATGTCCTGCAATAAATAATCTAAAGACGCCCACACTGAGGAGTAAACCTACAAAACCACATTCAGTAACTGAGGCACTGGTTGTGAGCGTGAGTAAAATACGCGTGTCCCCCCCAAAACTGGATACACACTCTCACAGCTGGCAGCTCCGTTCCGAAAATGAGATGTATTTTAGTAAACACTGCCTTTATGATTATCCACCCTGGGCATGCAAACAGAGAGGCGCGGACAGGCAGACCGAAGGCAGGGAAGCCTGGCTTTGGCTCAGTGCCTATGCTCTTGGTCACAGATCCCGTACCAAAATGTCTGCCGTGAGAACAGGTGCCCAGTCTATGTCTACGAAGCGAATAGGTCTCTATGGGTCTCTGCGACTTGCAGACGTAGTAAAGATAGCTGCTAACTTTTGAAGTAAAAGAAAAACTGTTTCAGAAACATTTACTTCTGTGTCTGTGGTGTCACATTTTTCTGAGGGGACTGACAGTCTGCGAAGCCCTGGCAGCATTCGGAGGGAAATGACAAACTTCATCACCCTTTCTCTCCTCTGACACATCTGAACTTACAAGGCTTCATAATTTCGTTCTCATTCACACATCCTCAGGACAGCTCATTTTTCTGATGCCAACCATTCTAGAGTTCCTGCTTTAAGTCTCTATGACTAAAAGCTATCTTTATTGTTTCTTTCTTAAGCTTCTAACACAAAGAATTGAAAACCCAGTGTCAGCCATCTTCCTTTTTATTACTGTTTAAGTATAAAGGACAAAATCGCTTAATATATATTTAACATGACTGCATATCCATTAAGTATTTTACTAACAGGATGATGTATTTATTTTATTTTTTAAATGTATTTTATTGATTTTTCACAGAGAGGGAGGGAGAGAGATAGAGTTAGAAACATTGATGAGAGAGAGAAACATCGACCAGCTGCCTCCTGCATACCCTCTTCTGGGGATGTGTCCTCAAGCAAGGAACATGCCCTTGACGGGAATCCAACCTGGGACCTTTCAGTTCTCAGGCCGATGCTCTATCCACTGAGCTACACCAGTTAGGGCAGATGTATTTATTTTTAATCTTCACTGAGTTTATGCTTACTCGTTTGAGAGAGAGAAACATCTATGCAAGAGAGATCATCAATTGCTTGTCTATCTTACGTGCCCAGACCAAAGATCAAACCCAAAACCTACGTATGTGCCTGAACGAGGACTGGGACCCTCAACCTTCAGTGTAGAGGACAATGCTCCAACCAACTGAACCACACCAGCCAGGACCAGGATCATGTTTTAACTTCAGAAAAGAGAATATTCTTCTTACCTGTAGAACCCATGACAGTTGAAAGTAAGGGAGAATGTGTGTGTGTGTGTGTGTGTGTGTGTGTGTGTGTGTGTAGACATCGCCCTGTTTCACTATACCCAACACACATTATAGACATAATCATGAAAGTAGAAAACTTTCCATAAGGACTGCCAGACGTTCCACAGCATTTCGATGTTACACATTTAAATAAGTTCCATTGATCAAATCAACTGAAGGTAATTTTAAATGTTTTGACCCCCCTGGGCTTTCATCAGGAGGCCCCGTGTGGATATACAAGCAAAGCCAGGTGAAGGGCCAGCAACAGCTGTGCTATTGCCAGCATGAGGTACGTAGGCATGGGCCACAGTCATTTAAGCACTTCTATAAGCCAGCCCTATTTAGTTTATTTTTTAGCATCATTGCATAACGATCTATGCAAACATTTTTATTAGAAGTTTTCCATATGGAAGTACTACAGAACTGAACCAATAATACTGTTGCCTTCTTCAAAGTCAACTCTAGTGACCATCACAAGGAAAAAGAAAAAAGCTCACATTTTACCTAAGAAGAAACCAAGGGAACATAAGCTTTAGAGGTTAATGTGGCTATTGGTATTCTTAAAACCATCAAGTAACTTAAATTAAATATATTTTCCCAGATGTATTGCTTGCCAGAAAATTCCTTTTTGTGCTAAAACATTCTAAAATCAACTATAAGATAATTTTTGTCTAATTTCCCTTTGCAAATGTTCAATTAGTAGTAAGGTGTAAAAAATAATATAAGTAAAGGAAGAGTAACATGAATAAATGGTATGTCAAATATCACAAGAAGATTTGGATTAGCCAAGACCAGTTTGGCTCAGTGGATAGAGCGTTGGCCTGCGGACTGAAAGGTCCTGAGTTCGATTCCGGTCGAGGGCATGTGCCTTGGTTGTGGGCAAATCCCCGGTGAGGGGTGTGCAGGAGGCAGCTGATTGATGTATCTCTCTCATCAATGTTTCTAACTCTCTATCTCTCTTCCTTCCTCTCTGTAAAAAATCAATAAGATATATATATATTTTTTAAAAGAAGTACAAGTAGGGTGCATTTTCACTCTTTTACTATATGAAATACCTCTTATAATTTATATGTTAACCAGACCAGCTAAAACGCACACATATGTAGCAGAACACATCAGGAAAATTAAAATAAAATGTTTATAAAATTTACTAATGCTTTATTTCCTTGGTGCATGCACAAAAGCCAAGTATTACTAGTATATTTATCAATCATTCACAAAAGAGAATTTTTTGTTATCTCTTATTTATACTCTGAAATTTAGCCTAGCCCTATTGGGTTTGGCTCAGTGGTCAGAGTATCCTTCTATGGACTGAAGGGTCTCAGGTTTGATTCTGGTTAAGGGCATGTACCTCGGTTGGCAACCAGTTGAGGGGTCTTTCTCACATCAACGTTTCTCTCTGACTCTCCCTTTCCCTTCCATTCTTTCTTTAAAAAATCAATGGAAGAAATATCCTCTGAAGAGGATTACTAGCAACAACAACAAAAATCAGCCTAGATTTTTCTACAGTATTATTTAAAATAACTTGTGTGATTAAATTCATATTTCTTAAATGTTTCTGTATTTTGCTATAACATTGAGAAATTAAATAATTATTAAGTCCCTCATATAAATTCATTTTACATAGTATAGAATACAGTAAATATATTGTATGTAGCTTTCCTAACTACAAAATAGGTTTTGAAATATACTTGGTGACACAGATTAAAAATAATATAGATTGTTAATTAAATTTATAGTGTGACACAGTCATGAGTTTGGGTATTCTTAATTTATATTTCTGTTTAGTATTTCAATTGACTGGTAAACACACACACACACACACACACACACACACAAAGGTAAGTCTTTTTGTAACATGTCCTTAAAACAGTAAGAAATCCAATTTTCTTTTATCTTTAAAGTGTCTTTTTATTTTATTTTGTTGGTCCTTTATTTCCGAACCAGGAAAAGCTATTTCTTTTTCCTCCCTTGCTCCCAACATTTAAGTGGAAAGAACTAGGGTTGCAAAGCTCCTAAGAAAGGGCAGCACTGACCCCTAGTGGACACATGACATACCACAATAGTAGTGCAAAGGGGAAAATACCATAAAGCTTTAAATAAAACAAATCATATAGCGGGAGCTGTAGTGTATTGATGTGTCAGGTTGCCATCAACTTTTCAAATAACAATTGTTTGCACATCAGGTTGATAGTCAGCATGATGTGTTAAAGCAAATGAAATCAAAAGGTCGATGGATTTGCTTCAACTTCAGTAGATACAAGATGTATGTTACCGTTGTCATTGCTGTGCCCACGGGAAATGCCGCTCACTGAGATTCCAGGGCACACTGCTTATGGTAATCCCTTAGAAGTAAACGCACACATCCCATCCCACACGCCCGCCAGCTTAGGGTCATGTCTTCCTCTTACAAGTTCTTCGAGCATTGTTAGTTTCCCTCACTGTGACCATTTGCTGAAAACCTGTTTTGCACACCAAATGTGTGAGGGCGGGAATGACCTCTTGATATTCACCACTACAGCCACAGTACTTAGCTCTGTGTCTGGCACAGGATACTCTGATGAATGAATAAATAAGCCAGAGAAGTGATTTACTTAAGAAAAGGGGTGGGGCTCTGGCCAGTGTGGCTCAGCTGGTTGGCTGTTATCTTGTGCACCAAAAGACTGCCAGTTCCATTCCTGGCCAGGGCACAAGCCCAGGTTTCAGACTCAGTCCCGGTAAGGGGCATGCAGGAGGCAGCTGATGGATGTTTGCTTTCACATCAATGTATCTCTCCCTCTCCTTTTCTCTCTCTAAATATCAATTTTAAAAATCTTTAATAAAGAATATAGGTGGGATCGAGCTAAATTCTCACTGTTTCATGCTAATTTCCCATTTAACAAATGCTCTCTTCATATATATATATATATATATATATATATATATATAAATTTATTTTCTTACAGAGAGGAAGGGAGAGGGATAGAGAGTTTGAAACATCGATAAGAGTGAAACATTGATCAGCTGCCTCCTGCACACCCCAAGGTATGTGCCCTTGACCCGAATGGAACCTGGGACCCTTCAGTCCGCAGGCCAACACTCTATCCACTGAGCTAAACCGGTTAGGGCCACTCTGTTCTCTCTTGATATGCCCTTCCAGGTTTCAATGTGCTTCTCCCTGCCTTAGCATCCCATCCTTCTACAGGACAGTAACACTTAAGCTTTTCCTCCCCCTCTCTTTGTTAGGCCTTGAGGCCTTGGTGAGGCCGCTAGTTCCAGGTGGCTTGACTTCATTAGAGTCTACCTCTTCCAGAGGGAATACTTTCCCAAGTCCTGGCCATAGTCATGTCTCAGAGCCCGTGATTGCTTAGGATTCTGCCTGACATGGAGAAGCTGGCCCGTCCATGAGGCACACTCCGCCTCTAGTAACTGACTCACGGTCATGAGTCATGGTCAGTGATGGTCAGTTAACAGCATCTTGGGACTTTTAGGTAACCTTGGCTTTCCTTATGACTCTGAGATGGCTAGAAACATCGATGAGAGAGAGTCATCGATCAGCTGCCTCTTGCACACCCCCTACTGAGGATATGCCCGCAACCAAGGTACATGCCCTTGACTGGAATCGAACCTGGGACCCTTCAGTCCCCAAGCCGACGCTCTATCCAATGAGCCAAACCGGTTTCGACTAATGCCCCTATCTTTAGAATCGAAAGAAACAGAGCCCTGACAAAGCGTGAGTTCAGCCGAGAGCCACCCAGGTCCGACTTCTGACTTACAGAACTGTAAGATGATAACGTCGTCTTGTTTAAGCCACCACATGCGTGGTCATTTGTTACAGCAGCAATAGGAAACTCATACAAAGACACATCTTCAAACTGCTGCTTGTTATCGCCACTAGTAATACAATACCGAATATAGCACAATGCATCTGAACATTTTAAGTTAGAATTGCTTTCATTAATTTAGTAGGAGACATATTTCAAAATCCCCTTTATATGTTTAGGTTGATTCAGGAGTAACAAATAACAGTTAGACCCACACTGCCATTTATTTAATACTACTTTAGTATAAGCAGATGATTCAAGGTAAAATGATTGCATGTATACAATTATAAACACACACACACACACACACACACACACACACACACACACGGAGACAGACCGAAGTCCCTTCCCCGCAAGCTAAGGAGGAGCAGGAATATGCTCTGAATAACTTAATCCCCACTAGCCCATAATCTGGAATCTACACTTTAAAGGGACCCTTATACAATTTCCCACCTACAGTTCCCTTTGATTATCCCTCTTCTCTTAAAAACTATTCCTGAATTCTAATCCCTCTTCTCTAATTCCTGATAATGAAATAATTACCGTTAATTAATTAAGGGAGATTATATATTTCCCTTAAATTAAATAATTTAATTTGAATAGATCCTTCAGAGAATACTCACTTAACCTTTGGCTTTAACTGATACGACTTTCAGAAGATAATATTGAGCAGGTGGGATTTTTCATCCTTCAAATCACAGGTGATCAGCCTTAATTGTAAGGCTGCAGCCCTTGCATCTAACAAACACACCTCTAACCCCAGCTAATTAGCAGCATTTTTCTCTGTCTCTACAACAGGATTATTAATGGATGACTGGTGAAGTTCATTATTCTTAAAAGTACAAATCTCACAAGTTGTTTTTTTTGGGGGGTTTTGGTGAATGAATTAACATAAATATATATTTATTTATAATATTAACTGCAGCTGTTTTACTGATAAAAGACTTAGAGGACAAAGAGTATTTGTATTTGATGGGCTTCTCTATAAAAGAGATATCACCAGAAGGCAGAGATAAAACCAACATGAAAATTAGAAAAGAAGCAATTCTATTTTCAATATGATAAAATTTCTAACACACATTGATGCTGACAATGGCGCTGGTTTTCTCCCAAGGTTCGATGTCACTACAGTGTGAAGTACTCAGTCAAATGTCAGATGCCATTACACAGGCATAAATGCTGTAGAACATCTGTTTTCAGTGGACGTTATGGGTAGAACTCATAGCGCTCTATTCTGGGACTCAGACAGCCTCACCCAGCATTGCTCTCTTTCCAAAGTTTTCTCTGGAGAGAGTGTTTGTTGGCTTTATCAGGGTAACCTTTCTCATACTGAGGTTGGCAAGATAGACAGTTCGAAGCTACCATCTAATCTTCACAGCTACTTTAGTTTAGACCGAGCTCCGAGTTCCTGATGACAGCTCTGAAATTAAATCTGCTTTGCCTGATATGTATCATGTGACCAGAATAGATCAAGACCAGGAGAATTATTCTGATTAACCAGAACCATATTGAGGCAAGGGGTTGCAAGCATGACTTGCTATACCCAATCACAAGGACCGAGAGCACAGAGCAGAAAAGTCCCGAAGAAAACCAGAGTATTGTTAGCACAGAGAATGGATGCGGGGCAGCCAAAAGCAACAGACACCATTTATAGCAAGACTTTGGTTTCTGAAGTTTCTTTCAGCTCCAAGATTCTATGGTTTATAAATTTATTTCTGTCTCAAAAAGCTACTGATATAAAGTATTCCCTAAGAACTTCAGATAAAATTTTAATTTAGAAAGAAAATACCCTTTTTTTTTCAAAAGTACATTTTCATTGATATGAGATTTCTTATATAAAGCACTCAGTATTAGTAAGGATGATAATTTAGATGCATCAACTTCAAAAGGATGTACTCTAGTTGACATGATATAATCTTAATAAGCAATATTGCACAATGTATGTTTGCATCTTGTACAAGATTATTCATATTTCTCCAAATTTGTATTTATGGCTCTTTCATAGAAAGGATGAATACTGAAAAAAAAAAAAGGGATAATATTTGGGAATTCTATTTGTCAAAATAAAATCTTTTTTCAAAAACCTACTAGTAAGGACTTAAAAATATCCTATAGCCTTAGCTGGTTTGGGTCAGTGGATAGAGCATCGGCCTGTGGACTGAAGGGTCCCAGGTTTGATTCTGGTCAGAGGCACATGCCTGGGTTGTGAGCTTGATCCCCAGTAGGGGGCGTGCAGGAGGGAGTCAATCAATGTTTCTCTCTCATCATTGATGTTCCCCTTTTCTCTCTCCCTTCCTATCTGAAATTAATAAAAATATATTTTAAACAAATCTTGTTACAGGGTTCAGTTGGGATGATGTAATATGGGATATTGAACTAGATTTAGAACTTGTCTTCCTGAGATCTCCAAATTTTAAATTGCTTTTTGAAAGATCCTTTACCAAATGAAAAAACACATACATTAATACTGAGAAACTCAACACTCTCTATAACCTACTCTGGTCCTACAGCCAAGTAATAATCCTGAACAAGTTGGTGTTTAATGCTAGAGAATTATTAATGCCCTTATGAACATTGCTGCTAACTTTAGAAGTCACTGAGTTCCATTTCAGGCTAATATTCCACAGAGGGAGCATAGTGTGGGGATTAAAAGTCCAGAGTCCGCTGCCAACTATCCAGGGTCACAGCCCATCTCTAACCCTACCACCTACCAGTTGGCACACCTCCAGCTGAGGATAATGAATTGCTATTCAAAAAAGGCTTTGAAAATAGAATATATCACATCATACATGTACAATAAAAATAGTTCATTTTTTTCTTTCCAACTCTGTGTTTGTGCTTTGCAAAGAAACAGAGAGCATTTATCTGACCAGTTATTAGCTCAATTTTGTCATCTGTATGTCCCTTTAACAAATGACCACTTAAAATAGAAGGTGATCTTCTCTCTTTGGGGAGTAAGATGGTATGATATAACATGATATAATATATTTAAAAAAATATAGAGCTCAGGAATTCTTTTTATTTCTAGTATTTTATTGCTTCTTCAGATCTCTTTTGCAGATTAGATTATTCATTGAATATATTGTACTCAATGCTTTGAAGTATGAAAGTAAAATAATTGACCATATTTTATCTTGGCTCTTATTTTGTGACTCTGGTTTTATAAATAAGTATTCTGTCAACCAACAATGGGAAATTCAACACATTCAATTTCACAGCAAGAAAATATGTTTTGAAAATTAGATGTCATTTTTAAATGAAGTACTTACCGTTTTCATCTACTTCTTTTTTCATAGTAGTTGAGAAATTCTGGAAGTGAAAAAAAAGTATATTTGATATGCAATCACTTTATTCTTATTTAAATAAAACCAAGTAAGTAGTTATCAGTAGAGCTTTTTTGTAATTCTCTTGATCCTCATCAGTCTAATTGCACTGCAATCATTGGCCTCGTCTACATGGGTAACTTGGGAATAGAGGTTGGCACAAAACTGTGAGAAGGGGCAGAACCCATGCCAAGAATGTATTCATCAGATGAGCTGTAAAGTTAATTGCATTCATATTGTTTTATCAATTATTATACTCAGAATTATTATACGAAATCATGGCTGTTACTTATAAAAGCTGTGAACTCCTGCAAATCTTAAAATGTAGGATGCCGTTGCCATTCAATTTTAGCAAATAAACTAATTGAGCAGCCATATTTTTTGTCTTTTTTATAGTTGCTTCATTGACATTGGTTAGTCAGGTTCTCTATTGGATTCCATAGGTCATACTTAAAATATAGGGAAGCCAATCCAATCCTACATTCATAAAAGTCCTTAGAGAAATTTGACTCCTGTAGAAACAATATATTTCTTTATTGATTTAAGAGAGGAAGGGAGAAGGAGAGAGAGAAACATCAATGATGAGAGAGAATCATTGATTGAGCATGTCCTCTACTAGAGATCTGAACCCACAACCCAGGCATGTGCCCTTGGCTGGAATCGAACCTGGGACCCCTCAGTCTGTAGACCAATGCTCTATCCGCTGAGCCAAATCAGCTAAGGCTTATGCACACATGTTTTAAAACATATTTGGTTATATCCTTTGCACTGAACTGTATATGCTATTCTTATAAGTTATAGTTTGATACCTACCTCTTTGCAAATAGGTCAATGTTTTGATATTAAAATTAATTTTACAGTGTAGTCTCAATGGTACAATCAAAAGCCTGATTTTTAAAAAGCAGATGAACACATAAATACACACAAGTAACAGCAAGGAAACATGAAACTACAACTCACATATAAATATGTTATAAAATATGATTTTACTGTGAAATAATTTTTAATAATGTAAAGTTAGTGATACTCATGAAAATTTCATAGTGTTTTTACTCTGACAAGGACTTTGTATACAAAAGTTCCAGTCTAGTGGAAAATTTTTACAACTGAATTACCGTCCCCAAAATGAGAACTGCACCTGAAAAATGGAAGAAACTCCTTAACTCTAGCATCACAAATAGTGATGAATTAAAGTTGAATGTACTATGTAATTATCTCAAATAGCCCTCCTGCTTTCTTAGTTTCTGTCAAGAGTACAGCAACTGCTCAGAAAAACTGAGCTCAGCTAATTCTCAAGAATTCAGATGTATAAAACACTGCATTTCCTGTCTTGTGATCCAACCAGTTTAGTATGTGTATTTTGGGCTATAATTTCTTCTTTTGAAAAATAAACTGATTTTCTAAAATTATTTAACATCTTCCAACACAGGGTAAAATAAGCTAAATTTTTAAAGAGAGATGAAAGAATTTAATCTCAATTGGCCACCAATATTCAGGAAACCAGGGCTTCAGAAAAAAATCATTTTATATTTTCACTAGAGGCCTGGTGCATGAAATTCATGCACAGGGGCCGGATGGGGAGGTTGTCCCTCAGCCCAGCCTGCACCCTCTCCAATCTGGGATCCCCGAGGGATGTCTGACTGCCAGTTTAGGCCTGATCCCACCAGTCCTAAAGAGGCAGTTGGACATCCCTCTCACAATCCAGGACTGCTGGCTCCCAACTGCTCACCTGCTTGGCTTCCTGATTGCCCCTAAACGCTTCTGCCTGCCTGCCTGATCACCCCCTAACCACTCCCATGCCACGCTGATTGATGTTGAACTGCTCCCCTGTTTGCCCCCAACTTCCCTCCTCTGCCAGCCTGGTCACCCCTAACTGCCCTCCCCTGCAGGGTTGATCGCCTTCAACTGTCCTTCCTTGCAGGCCTGGTGCCTCCAAACTACCCTCCTCTACTTGCCTGATCACCCACAACTGCCCTCCTTGCAGGCCTGGTCTCTCCCAACTGCCTTCTCCTGCTGGACATCTTGTGGTGGCCATCATGTGTCCACATAGGGGCAGGATCTTTGACCACATGGGGGCAGCCATCTTGTGTGTTGGACTGATGGTCAATCTGCATATTATTCTTTTATTAGATAGGATATTGCTACCCTGTTTCCCCGAAAATAAGACAGTGTCTTATATTAATTTTTTTTCTCCCAAAGTTGCGCTATGTCTTATTTTCAGGGGATGTCTTATTTTCAGAGAAATGCAGTATTAGATGAAAAATATGGTTTAGGTTGGGATAATATAAGGTTTAGGGGGCAAAACTTACAGAATCATTTGCTTGCACTTTGAAATAATTATTTCTCTGTTATTTATATATAAGTTCACTCCAATTAGGCTGCAAGACTTCTGAAGCAGAAACTTCCTTGGGTACAGTTTTATTTCTACAGTTAATAACTGGAGTGATAATGGTCTTGGTGATGCTACATACTCATTCCATCATTTGTGCAAGTTGTCTGTAGAAAACTTCTATTTGTATTTTTGTTCTTTCATGATACCTTTGTAACAAATTTCATCTTTCTCTTACTTGTTTCCTGAGCTGCCTGTATAGGGTTCAATTCTCATTTACATGTATCTCTTCTAATTTAGATATTATAATGAATAAATATTGATCTGTGCACACATAAACTCAAAATATGTATGACCTTCTTTGGTTTATCCTTGAAGTGTCATATTTCACAATTATTGAAAAATCAGAATTAACAATATAAGAATAAAAATTAAATTTAGCATTATAAATGCAGATTATTTTTATATTGATGAAAAATGCTGTTTTACTATTTATGGGTTGATATTTCATTTCTAGAAAAACAGTGTTAGATGGCAGGAACTGAATTCTATAAGTAATTTTCTTTGATAGGTCAAAAAGCTATCCTGATACCTTTTTGTAATTTAGAACTAAATATAACTTTCTACACATTAAGTTTTCAAAAGGACATGGCAAATTATTTTAAGAACAGAAAATTTGCTTTTAAAAATAAATGTGAGTCACATACTAAACTCGGCACTCTGACCAGCAATGTGCCACCTTCAAACACAGCAGAGGCATATTTGGAAATACCATAAAAAGAAGCATCATGGGATTCGAGATCTCAACATGCAACGCTGTGTAGCACTTAGGATTTCATTCTTAATGAAGCAGGAAATAGGCGCAATTGAAGAATTGTTATGGAGACACAAATGAAATGACTTAAGCAATGCTTAAGAAAGCAGAGTTTAGCAGCAGCATATGGATTGAATTGGAAGGCTCAAATGAAAGGGAAAAAAATCATCAGGAGGCTGTTGGAATAGAACAACAAGAATGTGGTCCCTGGTAACAGAAGGGACAAGGGACAAAGGGATAGGGATGGTGGTTATAATGTAGAAATACAGGCAGAGTACATAGCTAAGAGAACTCTTTCTTCCTAACCTACTGCAATTTCATATGAAGCAAGCTAGCCATGTAACTAAAAATATTCCTGGGCACATAGATATTACAGTAAACATCCAACTATTTAAAAACAATATCACTTTTTTTTTTAATAGAGCATCTTCCCACAGACTTTCCTTAACAATCCTGCCCACCTCCCTCTTCAGAAAGGCTCCATCAAAAAGTAAGACTTCAAGTTATATAGTGACAAATGTTGACACAGTAGCAGAGATATAATTTCTGAGAAGAGAGGATTTTCACCAACCTTTTGGTAGAACAATAACTTGGTGGGATAACCCCTTGGTCAGAATTACTTTCTCTTCTCTGCCCTTATAACTGCTAGTTTATAGCTAACTTTTAACCCTGATATAGTAAAGAGAAATATTCACATACCCTCTCTCTCTTAAATATGTACATGTAAGTATACACACACACACACACACACACACACACACACACACACACAAACTATACTATAGATAAAATATGGCTACTTGTTGGGAGCCATCAGAGTTGAGACAAGCAACTCCGTCTTAAGGAAATAGAATTAAGTTCCTTCTAGCAGAAGTTATGCGGTGCCCTGAGGGTTTGGCCAGAAGATAAGATTAACCTGCTGCTTAGCATCTTTGCAACTTCCCCTTCCTGATCCTCCCCCATAGCTAGCCCAGCCTTGGAATGTTACACCTTGGAATGTTAAGCCGCCCTGGCAGTTAGCCAATCCTGTGTTGCCAGATACCTTACCACCTTGTCACTCAGTGCCTAAACCAATTATACACTGCCAAAGACCCCTCTGTGTAGGCAACCCTGCCCCCCCTTTGTTCCTGCTGTATATATACAACTATTTCAAAGAATAAAGTTCGAGGCTTGATCAGAACCTTGTCTTGCCTCCATTCTTCCGCGTTCCTTGTTTGCTTCATTCTCTTAGGTGGTTCCTGCGTGCCCCCGTTGTTGCCCCGCAGGTCGGGACAGCTACTGCTCTGAAGTGTGAGCTTTTTCCCATTTTGTTGATTTCATAGAACCAAGTAGAATGTATTTTTATAATCACCACTTAATAAATATCTGTTATATTAAACGTAATTTATAATATTCTAAATAACCCCTTTACCCCTCCACAGTATTTGGATAAAGGTAGCTTTATTCCGAAATATGGGTGCAGGTGGGACACAAAACTAGCATCTCACACGGAATCCCTTTTATTTCTCTATAAATGTGAAGCATCCCTCCTCCCTGCTGGCACAGGGAGCCCAGGAATAAGGCTTCAGGTTGTAAACAAGGGCCCTCACCCCAGATCAGTGAGGATTTGCATTTCAATAGATTCGGTTTGGGACAGGGAAATCCTTCTTGCTTTTTCATTTAATTTCATCTGCACCTATCTGGTATGCTTTCCTCCCAAGAGAACCTAGTACCTTGCCAGACACAGGAATAAGACATTTTTTTTTTTTTAACTATAGCATAAAGAAGACAACTCTAAAAAATTTTAAGCACAGATTTTACATGTTACAATTAGTACTTTAGCCAAAGAATGGAGTTCCAAGAAGTCAATTAGACTGAGTCAAGAGGATAAAATGGCTACAAGAGGTAGCTAAAAATTGGTGAGGTAGTTAACTGGTTTTCCTTTCCTCCCAGAGATTTTACTCATGTTGATTTCCATATGAAAATTAAGACACTTGCCAAAACAAACAAAAAACAGCCTTTGCTTGTACATAATTGTCGAGTTGCTTGGACAGGAATCAGCTAACAAAACCACCAGCAGGTTCAGTCGCTCAGCCCCTCCTGGTGAAAAGAAATCAGGGCATCCCTTTATGAAAGTTGGCTCAATGTGGCACTGATATCAGGACTGGATCTTCTCTCTTAACTTGCCGCATCAATTTCACAGGTTCTGTTTTATGCTAAACCAGGAATTTTCTTCATTTACTTGCTAGTTAAATTTGCTGCTGTGTCTTCAAAACTGCACATTATACAATTCTAATATAACAGTAATAAGTGGTCTAGAAAAAACATCAACCAGTGTTAATTATAGCAAAGAATTTAGATTGCATAGCCCATTCATTTTTTCATTTAAATTATTGGACCTTTGAACTCTGAAATCATATCTCTTTTAAGTGAGTAGCAGCTTTAAACATTTACAGAACAAGAAAATTTAGGGATCCAAATGTGTTGCAATTATTACCTTACAGAAGGTAGTTTCATTTGGAATCTGTACTTGTGCAAATTTTTTCTCTGCTTCATGATGTTGTAATTTCCTATTATTTTCCAACACCCATGCTCTTCTTTTCTCAGTAGAAAAATGGAAAATGTGTTAAGTGGTACATTGAGTGGTACAGAGTGGCACATTATAAAGAGTACTAGAGTCCTGGTGCATGGATTCGTGCACTGGTGAGGTCCCTCAGTCTAGCCTGTGGGGATCAGGCAAAACCAACTCTCTGACATCCCCTGAGGGGTCCCAGATTGTGAGAGGGCACAGACCAGTCCAAAAAAAACCCACCAATGCATGGATCCATGCACCAGGCCTCTAGTATGCATATAGGATCTTTGTTTAATCTCTTCCCTCTCTCCCTCTTCCACCCTTCCCTCTGAGATTCATTAGTCTGTTCCATGTTTCCATGCCTGCATGTGTGGAGTGTCTGCCCCCTGGTGGTCATAGCTACTGGTCAAATGGTCAAATGGTCAAATGGTCCCTTAGACATATATATATATATATATATATATATATATATATATATATATATATATATATATATATAGACTAGAGGCCCAGTGCACGAAATTTGTGCATGGGGGGGTATCCCTCAGCTCAGCTTGCACCCTCTCATAATCCATGACCTCTTGGGGGATGTCCAACTGCCAAATATCCCTCTCCTAATCTGGGAATGCTGGGTCCTAACTGCTCACCTGCCTGCCTGCCTGATCACCCCTAACCACTCTGTCTGCCTGCCTGCCTGCCTGCCTGGTCGCCCCTAACCACCTCTGCTGCCTGCCTGATAGTCCTAACTGCTTGTCTGCCTGCCTAACAGCTTCTATCTCAGCCCCTGTCACTGCAGCTTCATCCAGAAGGACATCTGGAGTGACGTCCAAAAGGTCATTTGGCTGTTTGGGCTTAATTAGCATATTATGCTTTTATTATTATAGATAATAGCTCACCTGGTGTTGCTCAGTGGTTAAGCATTGACTTATGAACCACGAGGTCACGTTTTGATTTCCAGTCAGAGCACAGGCCCAGGTTGCAGGCTCGATCCCCAGTGTGGGGCATGCAGGAGGCAGCCAATCCATGATTCCCTCTCATCATGGATGTTTATGTATTTCCTTCTCACCTATTTTCTGAAATCAATAAAAATACATATTTTTAAAAAGAGTATTATATTTCCCTGATTGGTTTGGCTCAGTGGATACAGCATTGGCCTGTGGACTGGAAGGTCCCAGGTTTGATTCCAGTCAAGGGCATGTACCTTGGTTGCAGGCACATCCCTGGTAGGTGTGCAGAAGGCAGCTGATCGATGTTTCTCTCTCATCAATGTTTCTAACTCTCTTTCCCCCTCCCTTCCTCTCTGTAAAAAAAAAAAAAAAAAAAAAAAAAAAAAAAAAATCAATGTTTACTTTTTTTAAAAAAAAGTAAACTTCCAGCAATTTTTAGAGCCTAAAACATCTGTATTTAAAAAAAAAAAAAAAAAAAGGATAGTACTTACAAGGAGGAATGAAAGGAAATAAGTAAGTAAAAACAATATTAGCTGATACCAAAACAACTGCTTGGTTTACAAGACAATCTCAGAAAGAAATGGTTATATGGGGTAGTAATGGTAATAATGGTAATATGGGCCGAGAGGAATAAAAGAATTACCAAATAAGCACACACTTTTGCACTTAACAACCAGGAAGAGTGATGACTAAAATAAAAGTTCCATTTCTTGGGAAAGACAATAACTTATTTCCCAATAAACATTGATACACTAATTTAAATTTAAAATATAGTTTTATTGATTTCAGAGAGGAAGGTAGAGGGAGAAAGGATAGAAATATAAATGACGAGAGAGAATCATTGATTGGCTGCCTCTTGTATGCTCCACACTGGCGATCAAGCCTGCAGTCTGGGCAGGTATCCTGACTGGGAATCCAACAATGACTTTGTGGTTCTGGCTCAACCCTCAACCACTGGGACCCTTCATCTGCAAGCTGAAGCTCTATCCACTGAGCCAAACCGGTTTCAGCTAAGAGCTGTTCTTTTTTAAGTTTATGTGTATCGTCATTATATAACTCATTCCCATAATAATTTCAAACATAGCAATATAATGTGGATCTAATTCTGAACTCAGAGACTGGAGATTTCTATTCTATTGCTGTAACTCTGCCTACTAGTGTATGATTTGGGGCTCATGTCCTAATCTTCAGCTTCAGTTTCAAATACTAGACCAAATGGAAAAAAAATTAAGAAAACTCTCAGGGGAACAAAGATGGTGACGTAGATAAATACCTGTATTTGCTGCCTTTCACAACCACATCAAAACTACAACTAAAAGACAAAACCACTATCCTCCAGAACCTGGCTGAGTGGAAGTTCTACAACTAGAAGGAAAGAAAAAAGCACATTGAGACAGGTAGGAGGTGTGAAGGTGTGCACAGAATAGGCTGGCAACCAGGTGCACTATTGTTTTTTTTTTCAATCAGAAGGGAGATACAAGCCCATAATTGCTCTGAACTCCAGTTCTGAGTGAGACTCTGGGGACCCAGACTCATAGGCAAGTAAATGGACTGTCTGGCATTGGGTTGGAATGTAATGGTGGCTTTCTCTCAGAGGTGTTCGCAGAAGATCATTGTGACATGATTTTTCAGGCACTAGATGTCACTGTTCCACTGAAGCAAAATAACACCTGGTCATTTTGAAGCGCCAATTGCATCTACCTGTGTGCAGATCTGGGTCCACTTTACTCGGTGCAGGTCATTCCTAAATAAAGCACTAAGGATTTGTATCTGCACAGTCTGAAGAAAGAAACAGCTCTGAAGTTCTCTGACATACTCTAGAAGTCTCTTTTGTAGAAGGCAAATAAAATAAGAAAATTTAAGTTCAACAGAAAAAAATGAGAGATGGATTAAGAAGTTATACCACTAAGAAATGGGAAAATTGCCAAAGCCGTGGATAGAGCGTCAGTCTGCGGACTGAAAGGTCCCAGGTTCGATTCCGGTCAAGGGCATGTACCTTGGTTGCGGGCACATCCCCGGTAGGGGGTGTGCAAGAGGCAGCTGGTCGATGTTTCTCTCTCATCGACGTTTCTAGCTCTCTCTCTCTCTTTCTCTCTCTCTCCCTTTCTCTGTTAAAAATCAATAAAATATATTTTTTTAAAAAGAAATAGGAAAATTTCTACAATACGTATATAGGTTTTGCTAATATTTATACAAACAAACAAACAAACAAAAGCTAACATCATTTCTTCAGAATGAGTCTGTTTCTAATTTGTCTTATGGAACTATCTATGTAACTTTCTTTTATCTGCCCAGGATCCTTTATAGAATCCCTCATTGGGCCTAATCATGAAGGTATGGACACACACACACACACACACACACTGAACAAATAAAAAATCCTAAGGAAATCCACTTTCTGTCTGCTGATTTAGGCTTGGTCCATTGGACACTCTGGAACTTTAGTCTTGAACGAGTGGCACAAGGATCTGGGCACAGGGGGAGGTATTTCTTCAGGGCCAGCGGGGGTGCCATGCTAATGCTGGCCAGACTGTTCCTGCTAAGGGAATCCTGGTGGCCAATCTCTCCAGAGCCCCTGTGATTCCTGGGTGTCCCCAAGCCTAGCCCTCCATCTTCTGGCTGAGTCCACGAGTCTTCCGTCCCAATACCACTCCAATCCTGATACACACTCACACACTTGCCTTACAACATATTTCACTCCCCTTACAGGAGACACGGTCAGTCACTGCTGCTTGCACTGAAACAAACAAAACAAACAACTAAATCCACAGGTTGTAGAGCAATGTAAATGCTGGGCCCTTATTAAGCTGTCAGTTTTGCCTTGTCAAGTTCATACTTGCTGAACTTGCAGGGTTAGAGAAACACAAAGAAAAAGGTTCTCAAGAAAGAAATACTTTATGTTCCTGGTCAATAGAAACCCCAATTCCCAACACCAGCAGCCTGTTCCCCTAAGAGTGTCCAGGCACTTACTTACCTTAACCTCTTAAGTTCCAGTGTTTGAACATCCGTCTTTGGACACCATACTTGCATTTACCTGGGAGATCTGGAGGACCTGAAAGGCAAAGCACCAGTATTTTGAAAATCACTGGCAATACAGTCAGCTAAGAGAGCATCCACAGGAACTGTAGGACTGCAGGCTGCTATTGTATTATTATCCTTTAAAATAGAATTTTATTGATTTCAGAGAAGAAAGGAGCGGTAGAGAGAGATACTAACATCAATGATGAGAGAGAATCATTGACTGGCTGCCTCCTGCATGTCCCACATCTGGGATCCAGCCCATAACCCAGATGCCCTGACCAGGAATCGAACCATAACCTCTTGGTTCACAGGAAGATGCTCAACCACTGAGCCACACCAGCTGGGCTGCAGGCTGCCATTTTAGAACTGAGACATAGCCAAGCAGCAAGGAAAGAAAGTTGGTTAGGAAGCTGATTCCTGCTCCAGCCTTTGATGTTCTGATTTCTTTCTAAGAGGTACCTGGTGTGGTAGAAAGGTCAGGGACTTAGAAAGAGGAAAACCAGGGTTCCATTCCCAACTCAGCTCTTGGTTAGACATCCTAACTTTGATAACTTCCTAATTCCCTGAGTCTCAGATGGCTTCCTTGGGACGGGAAAATGCTGCTTCCCAGGTGGTTGTGAAGGAGATGTGGAGTGCCCTGTAAGGAGTGCCCCAGAAATGTAATTTCATTTCCTCTTCTCTGTGTCTCCCCCCATTCCCAACCACCCCAAGGAGCCTTATCTGGAGGCTTCAGCGTGGACACCCAGAAATAGATGGCTCATAGCAAATGGAGCCAAAAGCAGAATCACACCTTAAACAGCTTGGGGTCAATCATAGAATTACTGACTTTCAGAGCTTCAGGGAACCTTATTGATTTACACATATGAGGAAGAAAGTAATGTAGAGACTTTTGTGCTTTTTTCCCAAGGCCATAGCTAATTAATAACTAGAAGCACTTAGATGTCTCATTTCACATAAATTTCTAATCAATATTTTTTACTTAGCTAAAAACATGATATGAAAATAGGATCCATTGAAAGGTATCTATAGTAAATTACACTTGTCCAGAGCTTTTGCATTTTAAGATTCTGATAGAGATATAAACAGACAGTATTATTCTAATGGCTTTTTTATTTTTATTTTTTAGCACAGGATATTTTTACCTGTACTGAAATAATGTAATACTGGTATCCACCTATCTGGACCAGTATAATTACTTGAGTCTGCAGAGACTACAAGGCCAGAAATGTCTAGAAGTTTATTTCTATTCTTTTTAAATATTGTTTTTGTTTAAAACATTAGAAAACACAGAGAAATATAAAGAAGAAAATAAAATTATGTTTTAATTTAACCACCTAGGATAATAACTGTTAAATCATTGCTTTCTCTTAGCCTCACATTTCCTCCCTCTTTCCTTTCTCCCTCTCTCTCCCTCTCCTTTACCATATCCCTCTGTGATATATGAAAAAAATGTGATTTCACAATGCGTGTGTTTCACAATCTTTCATACTCAGTCCACACTTACACTTACAGAAGGCTTCATTTGAAGTGAGTAATAGCCAGCAAACCCATAGCATCTCACAGTTTAAAAATGCTTTCTTGTACATTATTTCATTTATATTTTGGGACCCTAGGTCTTTGAAGGAGGAACAGCAGATTATATTTGGGGGTGGGGGAGGAGAATAAGATATAGTTGCATCAACAAGCACAAGTCGTTCTTTCTATCCAAAAGGATTTCTGTGGAGAAGTCACAATGTGAAAAGTGGCTGCTGGCGCAGCATATGCCCTCCCCCAATAAAATCTGATTTCTCAACAACAACAAAAAAACACACCTAGCCCATCCAGCATGGCTCAGTGGTTGAGCATCTGCCTATGAACAGGAGGCCATGGTTAGATTCCTGGTCAGGGCACATGCCTGAATTGCGGGCTAGATCATCAGTGTGGGGTGTGCAGGAGGCAGCCAATCAGGTATTTCTATCTATCACTTCCTCTCTGAAATCAATAAAAATATATTTTTAAAAAACACACCTATACATGTTCAGAAAAAGGACGGCAAGTATTAATACAGAATTTATAATGTCATGCAGCCCTGACATCTCACTATGCTGTACAATTAGGGTATTAAATCTCTATAGTAAAGTAACACTAATAGGTTGAGAAAGGGAAAGTAATTGTTAAATCTTATGTACATAGTGATTTAGAAATACAAAGATTTAAAAGGATACAGAGTAAAAGTCAAAGATACTAAAATTTAAGCATGAAAATAATGTAATTATTGGAGGGGGTTACTCTTTAGTGCTGCCTTATATTAATAATTTTTTAAAATGTGGATATATTCCTGGAGACCAGGGACCAGGTCTCTCTTGTACACAGATAACTCACTGTATCCATAGCTCCTAGCACATGCCTGCAATACAGCTGCTGCTCAATAAATAGCAGTTTAATGAAAATGTTCAACTCAATATCCTCAGCAATGAAGATATAATAAAAGCTCAAGAAACCATATTCCAAAAATTAATGTCTTTAAGACTTTTGAAATTAATTTTAACGTATTATAAGTATGCATCCATTAATGAATATATAATTAAAATATTTATTGAGAGTTTACTTTCCTCAGTGCAAAATAGCATAGACAAAGGGAAAACATGGGCCATGCCTGCCATTAAAGAGTGCATGTTCTAAAAACATGTCTGACATGCTGAAAAATGCATGCTTTACAGTAAACAATGAAGCCACTTACTAAAGACGCAGTTTATAGTAATCAGCAGGCAACCTTTCTCATGTTGCTGCCCATCAATGCACCCTCCCCTGATCTTAACTTCATGCTAGACTTGCATGACCGTGCTTTCAGGTTGCTTAATGTGTAATAGCTTTAAATTTATGCTAAAGAGATGCATCCAGGACTTCAAAGGAAATGTAGTTGAACTGTGTTGCCAAATGGGCCTCTGATAAGGAAAAGGTGGATTAAACACTATGTGTCCTGGAGTGAGGACACCAAGAGAGGCAGGAAACACAGAGAGAAGATAATACTTATCTGATCATTTACCTGTAATTTTCCCTGCTGGCCAGTGTGGGTGGCGAGCGGGTGGGAAGAGATCAACCAAAGAACCTGTATGTATCTATGCATCACCCATGGACACACAATAGGGTGGTGAAAGCCTGGGGCAAGGAATGGGGGAGGGCTATCAGGGAGACAATGGGAGAAAAAAAGGGGACATATGTAATGCTTTCAACAACAAAATTTTTTTAATAAGAAATAAATGAGCCGAAACCGGTTTTGCTCAGTGGATAGGCAACAGGTCGATGTTTCTCTCTCATTGACGTTTCTAGCTCTCTATCCCTCTCCCTTCCTCTCTGTAAAAAATCAGTAAAACATATTTTTTTAAAAAAGGAAAGAAAAAGAAATGAGATGAAATGTCCACTATCCTTAACTCTTAGACAGTGCCTGACAGGATAATGTTAACAAGGTATTTGTTGTATTTCCTCATATGTGTGTTATTTCATATAAACTGTGTTGAAACAGTTTTTACCAGGGATCATTTTTAAATGATCATTAAATCTATTCTGTTTTTCTCCTCCATCAAATGAAGTTTTTTCTTCTTTTCTGCTTTTATGAACTCATGGTAGATTATGTCATAGTGAAGAACAAACAGAATATCTAACCGTTTTTGATTAATGACATGGGGACTACTGGTTGTTACAGAAAACCATTTATTAATTGCTATACATAACAAGCTCCATATCGATTTTCAGGTACAGCAGCCTGTCCTAACGCTAACCACAGGGAAGATAAAACCTGGGAAGAAAGCTGATGAAAATCCGCAGAAAAAAATGATCGATGCTAACAATGTGAGGGCGCTCCTCAGCACCTGGGTGGGGTGAGGCCATACAGATTCTCAGCCAAACAGAAAATTATAAACTTTTCCTGATAGAGCAAAGCCAAAATTTATTTTTTAAGTTAAATATGTAGCAATGGTGAAGACTTTTATATGTTCTGCCAAAGGATGTACTGTGTGTGTTTTGTAAAGATGAATATAGACAACTACTTCTGGTTCTGTTTTCTCAGGTATCTTAAGCTGTTTTAAGTTTTTTGTTTTGTTTTGTTTTTATGTGGGGTTTTTTGTTTGTTTGTTTGTTTGTTTGTGGGTTTTTTTGTTTTTGTTTTTTGTAAATTAGTAGACACAGAATCTCTTAAAATCAAATTTCTTGGCCATGATCCCAAAATCCCTTCATGTTTTCTATGATCAGTTTGTTTAAAAGATAAAAAATATCATTGCTTCCATGCATAAAACTCAAATCCTTTAAAAATAGTTAAAAGAGCAGTGGGTTCTATGGAGGATAAGAAACATGATTCTGTTTCTCTCGAAATATTGTAAGGCCTTTCCCCCACCACTCCCCAGCACCCAGTGGGGAAGAGGACACCCCAATTTCTCCAATAACAGTTATACTACACCACATAACATTGGGCCAGTAGAATAAGGTGACCAGATTTTAACATTGGTAAAGCGGGACACCATTGGGGGTAAAGGAGCGGGGGGTTCTTGATTAAAAATTTGGTCTATATGGAGCAACAAAAATTTTAATAGAACGCAAAAATAATATTGTAATATACTTTTTAAAATTTCAACATAAGTACAATTTACAAATATAATCAATAAAAAATTATGTATAGTATTTTATTCTTTGGCATATTTCTCATTTGAGTGTGTTTTTTTTTTAGTAGATTGCTGTCATTGTTTAAAAGGTCATGAAATTTTTCACAAGAAGTTGTTAAATTATATTTCACACATAAAATGGCTTTCAAAGTCTCAACACTTAATTGTGATTTTTCTGATGTCCACACTTTATTTACCGTTTAGAAAAAACGTGTTCAGTCGCAGCATTAGTTCCTGGTAAGGACAGCGCGTATTCCACAATTCTAACAACTGATCAACAATGCAAACTTTGATAAGCAGTTCTCCATACTCAGTTCTCAACAATTATTTGTTACTATTAAAATTTAACATTATAAAATTAACAAAAATAATATAAAACTCATATCCTGGCTAAATAGCCACATGGCCGCCGAAAACGGTATATTCCCTTTCCGTTCTCCCGCCGTTTCCTAGCTTGTCGTGCATTCTTTCCAAAAATTTGGACTTTTTCAAAACGCTACGGGACTCTGGACAAATTGTTAAAAATTGGGACTGTCCCGCCAAAAGCGGGAAGTCTGGTCACCTTACAGTAGAATGAATACATACATACATACATACATACATACATAAATAAATAAATAAATAAATATTTTTGATAGATCAATCTCAAAGTAGCAAGGATCTTAGAGATCACTGAATCCAATGCTTTCATCTGCAGTTGGGAAAGCTAAAGCACAGATATTTTTTTATTTGCCCTAAATCAAACAGAGAGCCAACAGAATGAATAAGATGAAGCATTATAGTTTATGAATTAATTCTGAAATGCAGATTATTTTTAAAGTAAAATTTTTCCCTTTAAAGCTAAATTTTTCTCAATTTCTTTGAAAAAGACCTACAGAAATTGTGTTTTTTAACTTGACATACATTCATTTTATGTATTTGTGTGTGTTGTCACTGGAGATCAGAAGTATTGCCAAAAGATTTAAAAAGCCATATATCTGAAAAGGTTCTCTTCTCAGTTTTATGTCTATTTTTGAACAGTAAAAAAAAAAAAAAAAAAAAAAAAAAAAAAAAAAATCTGTTGAAATTCTCCTTAAAAGATACATGCATTGGTCTACAAACCAAAGACATATGGTATACTCTTTCTTGCCTACATAATACTGAGTTCATCAGCCATAAAGGAATATCAAATGAGGTATGGTTTATTTCCTTTACAGCCAAGTGGATAATTTTAAGGCTCATTGAAGTTATAATTTTATTTGATGGCTGAATGAAGATGGTAGTAGTTTCCGCAGCTGGTTTCTTTCCTTCTCATATTTGTTACCATGAAAGCTCTATTAATTAACTGCTGAGATTTTCATTCTGATATGACAATCAAGGAATAACAATTTTGTTTTTCAAAAAAAAAATCATAAAAACTATTAATTTGGCCAAGTAATTAAAAGAAGACAGCAAGAAAGTAAAGTAATATGTATTTCCATATAAATAATTAAATGGAAGTTTAAGGACTTTGAGATTATTGATAGACTAAAAAACCTTTTTGCCCTATTATTAATGAAAAGTTTAAAATATAAACATCAAATTACCAATCTATCTCTTTAGACTTAATCTTATGAGAAAATATGAATGTTGAGTTTGAGTCTTTTAAAAAATGTACTTAGCGGAAACCAGTTTGGCTCAGTGGATAGAGCATCAGCCTGCCGACTGAAGGGTCCCAGGTTTGATTCTGGTCAAAGGCATGTACCTTGGTTGCGGGCACATCCCCAGTAGGGGGCGTGCAAGAGGCAGCTGATCCATGACTGATTTCAGAGAGAGGAAGGGAGATAGAGTTAGAAATATTAATGAGGAGAGAGAGTCATTGATCTGCGGCCTCCTGCACACCTCCTACTGTGGATCGAGCCCATAACCCAGGCAAGTGACCTGATTGGGAATTAAACCATGACCTTCTGGTTCAGAGGTCCATGCTCAACCACTGAGACACACCGGGCAGGCTAATTTTTCTTTTTTTCTTTCTTTCTTTCTTTCAATCCTCACCTGAGGATATTTTTCCATTGATTTTTAGAAAGAGTGGAAAAAGAGGAAAAGACAGAGAGTAGCATCCATGTGAGAGAAACATATGGATAGGTTGCCTCCTGCACATACCCCAACTAGTGCCCAGGTCAGGGATAGCCTGCAACTGAGGTAGCTGCCCTTGACAGGAATCAAACCGAGGACCCTTGGTCTTCAGGCCGGCGCTCTATCCACTGAGCCAAACTGGCTAGCACTACTGAGCCATTCTCCATGGAATTTCCCACTTGCTAATACGAAGTACAATTGTGTTCATTATTCGTTGTCTCTCTCTGCTGGAATGTTTGTTCTCGGAAAGCAGAGGTCTGATCTTTGCTCATGGATGTATCCCCAGCATCTAGTCAGCAAGCATTTGTGATTAAGGAGTGTGATATTGTGAAGATCATTATCTACAGGACTTTCCTGAGTGACTGAATGTAGTGTGGTGCAGAGGGCATGTAGAGACAGGGAGAAAGGGGTGGGAATGGACAACTCCAAGGCTGTTAGCCTGCAATTCCCTCTGAAAACAGTCCTTGTAGAAATCCACTGAAAAACTCCCTTTTCAAGTTTGCATTTTATAACTCAACCAGTCAATGTTATGCCTGCTAGTAATAGAAAATTACTCAATAAAACTTGAACCTCATAGGTAAGCCAGTTAAGTGTACACATAAAAGAGACTGATAAATTTATCATGAGGAGTTAAAAATACATAGAGGAGATCACTGTAAAAAAAGACATACAGGAAGAGTATTTAACTCTTCTTTCCCCCAATTTATGCTCCACTTAGCCATGGAAGGAGGTGTAGAAATGGCACAGTATAGTTAATTTTTAAATAATAAAATACAATATCTCCCCTCCCCATCCTTTCTCATGTCCAGAATGGACAGGTTAGCTGAGGAAAGGTAACAGATTGAATCTGCTCATCTCATAACTCATTTAGTACTGTATACAGGGGAAATATAAACAAGGTTTATTGTTTTACATTTATTTTATTTGTAATAAGGTACATTCTTTAACTAGTATATATGGAACTTCATTCTACACATAATACGGTTTGCTCGTTATGCTAGTCACAGATAAGGGTTAAAAACAAGTCTGAAAAACTCAGATAAGAGAGTAATCACCTTAAAGGCGGTAGCCATACCTTATACTGCCATACTCTTATCTGAACTAACCAGAGGGTGGCATACACAGGAAAAGTTTGGAAGATATTGGTGGATGGATTAAATAAGAGACTAACTGATAACAATTTAAATACTACCTGTATTGTCAATGGCACTGACAACAGAACCTAGTGGGATGTATACCCCTCCTGGGTCTGGGCCGTAACAACACCCATATTATGTGCTATTTACTCCCATCTTCTTTCTACTTGTATATAAGCATCATGGGCCTTGAAATCCACATGCTGGGGAACCCTGAGTGATGTATGGATCAGAATTCATTTATGCCCTTCCTTATGCTGACTGAAGTCTGTACGAAAGGAGTATTTATTTTGTTTGTTCTGCATCTATTTGCTATAGCATCTAGGAATAATTTAACTAATACAACTACTAAGTTGGAAGGAAAGATCATACACTTACAAATAGTATAATTATTTCATTTTAATAATAACATTTTAATATATATAATCACCATGTAAGCAAAGAGCCCACAGAAAGCAAAATTTGTTTTACCTTTTTTCTCCTATACACTCTAGCACAATATAAGCACTCAAAAATACTTGTTCAATTGAATAAAGGAAACTAAAGGTCAAAGCCAAAAGGGAAATTATATTATTGCAATACAGAGTCGATATGCATTGATTCATTGTGACTGTCGTAATTCTTAACTAACCAATTTAAAGAATTTTCTTTAAATTAAACCTATTAATTTTAATGAAATTTTCCATTCAAAGGAGTAAAGATGACTTATGCACAGAACTCCTAAGGAAAATGACTCTAAGTAACTTCTTCTGGCCATCAGATCACAGAACTACTATATTAATTGACAATATTTAATACTGAAAGGACGATCAGATGAATGCACAGAACCAATAATCAAAGAACATAATCCAAGGAATCAAATGATCATTTTCTTGAATAAATATAAAGGGGAAAATTATAATGAACATTTAGAAATCTGTATAAAAGCACTGGTAAAGTTTCCTGAAGGAATGTAATGTCTAAACTATTGCAATAAAATTATTTCTAAACATAAAAACAATTTGTCAGTTCTTTTAAAAAAATGTTTTATTGATGTTTTACAGAGAGGAAGGGAGAGGGATAGAGGGTTAGAAACATTGATGAGAGAGAATCATTGATCAGCTGCCTCCTGCACACCTCCTACTAAGGATGTGCCTGCAACCAAGGTACAAGCCCTTGACCAGAATTGAACCTGGGACCTTTCAGTCCATAGGCTGATGTTCTATCAACTGAGTAAAAGCAGTCAGGGCTAAACCGTCTGTTCTTAATGGAAGTGTGATAATGAGAAGTGCAGTATGAGTCACTAAAAGCACTCTTCTCTGAGAAAGGATAGGGTTAGATTTAAGAGCTATCTGAAAAGTAAAAAGTCCAAAAAATTTAGCACAGAGGAATATTGCACTGACCCATAAATTACAATAGTATTTTAAAAACACCTTCAAGAATGCCCCAGCCAGTTTGAATTCTTGAATTTCTAGAGAATGCAGGTACACTATTCTAATAAACACTTACCAACCACTTACTGGTCCTTAGGGAAATGAGAGTAAAGTCTTCAATAACATTGCTAATCTAAGATAATTTTCCCTGTTTTCTGATGATAAAAAAAAAAGCAGTACAAATTGGAAGGCTTACATTAACCTTCCACTATGTAATCATAGTATGCAACACAAACCTAGGAAATTGAGTTTCTGAAAATATAATGAATGATAAAGGAATACTGCCTTTTCTTCAGATAAATAATGGGGACTGGAATGACCTTTCAAGTGACTATTTTGATGGAAATTATTGAATTACTTTCAAAGAAAAGAAGTGAAAAAGCAACAACAAAACTTAATTTGCCACAGTATGAGGTGATATTATTTGTGATAATAAAACCAAAGTAAGGTAGATGGGATACAAGATATCGTTGAAAATGTAAAACATCACCATGGAATGGAAATACATGGAAATTACAGAGATTTAAATGCACTAGATGTAATTTGGATAAGAGAAACAATATGTCTAGAAGGCAAAGATACCATTCTTCCTCTTAATCTGGGCAAATCAGTGTTACCCCCTTTTCTTTTTTGGAATTGAAAGGAATCAGAGGGATTTAATTCATAGTAGCTAGCAAGTATTTATTTATTCAGTATTCACAAGAAATGAAATGCTAGGAGAAAGAAGATTATGAATAGAAGTAATTTAGCTGGGCTCTAGATTCTTGAAAATACCAAACAATAGCTAAGTAAATGAACTTCAGTAAAATTCAATAAGAATATTTATGGCATCTTTTGCATTTATGAGAACCTTTTCTAAGTCTCTTAAACTCTCTGAACCTCAAGTTTACCGTCTGAGAAGGGAAAATTAATGACATTTCTGGAACTTGTGAAAGCTGCATGTGGGCATATTCTCCAATATATCTCCCGTTCTCCTTTATGTGTAGAAATTATTTTTGTTTGCAGTACCCAAATGTACGTGTTTATTAAAATAATATATGTGGCTAATGTTTATAAAGAAAAAGTGTACATGCCCAAAACTCACTACATATCTGATGAAACAATTTGTGGGAAGGATCTTGAATTACCTTCCAAGTACAATTATTAGACCATCAAAATCATATGTAGACTTCTGAAACCTAGGTGTCAACAAAGGGAATACATACTATGTCCCCACACATATGAACAGCTGTATGGGAACCAATATATTTATTGGTGATCAATATGTGATGATTCAATTATTTTACTTTCCAAATGATGGGTGTTACACATAGACAATTCACTGCGCCTTATTCAGGAAATTGATTGGAGGCCTCGGATAGACAAGTTACACATGAAAATATGTCACTCTTAAAGAAATGGGCAGCCTACCCTTCGGTATTATTTTGCATTGTACCTGGACTTCTTGACATCCAGCAGGTGATGCCTCTATCCAAAATAACTGCCACTCAGCAGAGGATCGAACTATGTGTGCAATCTCATAGCAAGTCATAGTCAGAGACTGAAAACATCCTTCATCACTATCTATTTTTGAGAATGTGATTGCTAAACATAGTATAATAGCATATTTACCTCCCAGACTGCCATTAAAAGAGATCCATTGTGTTGACAGCAAAGGAAACCATCAACAAAATAGGCCTCTTTAAATGACAGTTCTGGGAGGTAAATATTCGAATATACTATGTTTAGCAATAACATTCTCAAAAATAGATAGTGATGAAGGGTGTTTTCTGTCTCTGATCATAGAGAGTTGGCTCACAGCTATCAGGGGAGGGTTGAGGTGGGGTGGAGGTTGGAAGGATTGAGCAAAAAAGAAAAAGAAAAAGAAAAAAGGAGAACAAACTCCTGGACTTGGAACACAGTGTGGTGATTGCCAGGGAGAGGGAGGCAGTAGAGGAGGATAATGGGGTGGGGGTGGGGCGGTAAATGGTGAAGGATGGATGGAAACTTGACTTGGGGTAGTGAACACACAATACAGTGTACAGATGATGTGCTGGAATTGTGCACCTGAAACCTGTATAATTTTGTCCCAGTATCACTCCAATAAATTCAATAAAAAGGAAAAAAATAAAAAATTTAAATTAAAAAAATTAAAAATTAAAAAAAGAAGTCCAAGCTCAGAATTATAATACATTTTTTTATTTAATACATTTTTATTGATTTTCTTAGAGAGATAGGCAGAGGAATAGAGCGACAGAAACATTGATGAGATAGAAATATTGCTGAGAGGACAACACCAAGAGGCTGCCTCCTGCATGCACTCCACTGGGGACTGAGACCCCCACCAGGAATGTGCTCTGGGCAGGAATCTAACTGGCAACCTCTTGGTACATGGGTCCACACTCAGCCACTGGGCTAGCTGTGCTACCGTTATCTTTAAATGAAATGCACATGCAATCTACATCTGATTGTTAAAAAGTGTTATTTTGTCAAAATTATATTAAATTGCTTTTAATATTGTTTGATGGATGTGTATAAAATATAAGCATGTGTGCTCTTTTAATTGGGAATAGTATGAGTTCACATAGAGCTGCCACCTTTTCATATAAGACTTTGCAATCTGTTGCCTAATTTTATTATTTTTGTGTGTCTGCTATGATTGCCGTGCATCATATCTATAAACAGATTCTCTCTTAGTAAAAATCATATAGTGCTAAGAATAGCTAACCAGAGGCTCTAAAAATATAATTGCATGACAGTGTTTTGTTTTGTTTTGTTTTATGTATGAAAATGTTAAATCAATTTGTCACTTAGCTTATAATCCATTCACTTATTTGTTATTGCCTTAAAAAGTATTTTGTGATGTTCAATCAATTTACCATACTTAATTATATTGGTATTATGAAACTCTGGTTTGGTTTTGAGCTTTCCTATATATGAATAAATTTATGATTGTTTTTATTAAAAATCACATATTTTCCTTCCTATAAAAATAATATTTTTACTTAAAACCCTAATGAAAGCAATGTGAATAAACATAGCTTAAAAGAGAGCCAATGAAAGAAGAGCAGAAACAGAAATGTGTCCTCAAGAAATAAAAATTTATAGTTAGCTGTAGTAAGAACTCTAATATTTTGTTAGGGCCCCAGTATTTTGTAGTTTTCCACACTCACTCATCTGTATTGTCTCTTTTGATGTAATTACTTTGCTCCAAATTAGCTATTTTGAAGTAATGGCAATATATGATAGAATTTCAGAAACGACATATCACTTAAAGACCACTGAAGTCTGAGCTTTATATGTACACTAGAGGCCGTACATGGATTCATGCACAGTTGGGGTCCCCTGGCCTGGCTGGCGATCAGGGCTAATTGGGGCCAGGTGGCGGGGGGGGGGGGGGGGGGGGGGGGGCACAGAAGGTTGGCTGTGGGAGTGCACTGATCACCAGGGGCAGCTCCTACACTGAGCTTCTGTATCCTGGTGGTCAGTGTGCATCATAGCGACTGGCCAGTCAGCCGGTTGACCAGTCATTTGGTCATTCCGGTCACTTAGGCATATATATATATATATATATATATATATATATATATTTTTTTTTTTTCAGGACAGATTCACTGGTTCCCATAGTGGGCATTCAAAGCAAGATATGGAAAAATACATTAACCAATCTAGTCCAGTGTTTCCAACCCTTTTCACACCATAGAACACATGGACAAAGATCATTGTGGATGGCATTCTTGAGTAAATGAAAGAGGCTGCATGTGGCCAAGGGTCACTTGTCTCAAAGACTCTGGCCAGCCTTGGCCTTGTCCTACTGCTTTGAGGCCTGAAGCCATCGATAACATCTTACACACGTATAACTCATTTTTGGTGTGCCAAGTAGGAGTCTCACAACTGACAATTTGTAAAAGACCAATACATAGCAGTGTCATGTTGCTAGTCAGGGTAGCCTTGAGCAGGTGCAGTGGAAACAGAGAATGGTTTTTAATAGAGATCGTTAGGAAGATGTTGATGCAGTTGAAGATATATGAGAAAAGTATCTCTGCCCAGGCGAGGATTGGCCAAGGGTTGGCTGGAAACCAGTTTCACCCTGATTCATGCTGAAAGGAAGGAAAAGTGATTCACTAGGGCAGAGTTCCCTCACTGCCAGCAGGAGCACCACATTCCTCTCCTGCCAAGCAGTTCTCCATGTCCGATGGGAGGCCTGAGAGAGGCTCTCGGGCGGCCATGGCTGTGGGCCTCCAACATGGGGCTACTTCTTCAATCTCACACAACCTATGTATTCCGTTCATTAGCCACTGATTTTGTAAATGAGACCAAGATTGTCAACTATCTGTGTCTCTCTAATGCCATACACTCATTTTATAAACGAGATAAAGGGCTGGGAGGGATTAAATTAGTTACCCAACCTCCAGCCATTTTTGCTAGAGGAGGGGCTGGAAGCCAGTATGACTGACCTCAGCCGCAGAGCTCCGTTGGGATAACAATCCCAGCTCTCTTTAAGGAAAATAACACCACTTCCAAAAATGTTCAAAACTTCTAAAGCTTAGCTCTTAATTTTTTTCTAAGAAAATATACCGTATTTTTCAGACCATAAGATGCACTTCTTTCCCCCAGAAGTGGGGGGGGAAAGTCCCTGCGTCTTATGGTCCAAATATAGCCTACACATATACTTTTAAAAAAAAGTTTTTTTACTTGCCTGGCTCTGTGTGGTCTCTGTGTGCTTGCCCGGCTCTAAAATGGTTCTAAATGCTGCTGTTTACTTTACAGGGTTGATTACATGTGTTTATGACTGTGATGTTGGGTTTTAATGCACATAAAATATTTTAGGACACTATTTGTTTCAGAATCTTTTTTTCTTCATTTCCCTTCTCTAAAAACTGGTGCGTCTTATGGTCCGGTGCGTCTTATGGTCCGAAAAATACGGTAACCCCAAACTCAGTAATACCTTTTTTTTAAAATAGTATTTTAACATTTACATACGGGATGCAGTAAAGTAGGTTTATAGTTGTTCCTATGAAAAATAATACAATCCTATATAATAAAAGGCTAATATGCAAATTGTTCCCTCCAGGGTTCAACCAACCATAAGTTTGCTCACCATGATGTGTACTGACCACCAGGGGGCGATGTGGAGCAAAGGAAGTCCCCAGCCGGCAGTTGGCAGCTGAGGGAAGGAAGGCCCTAATCGGCCCTGATCACTGGCCAGGGCTGGAGACCCTCCCCATGCATGAATTTTGTGCACCAGGCCTCTAGTAATTAATAATAATACAAGAATAAATTCTATGTTTTCCATACTAACAACTGTCTTACCCTGTATTTGTTTTTTCCTGGTCAAATGAGTTTTAATTACATATATCGCATATTAAGATATACATTGATATACACAGATATATGTACACCAGTAACATGAAATCAGAGCCATCTTGGGCATTTTCTTGGAGATGCATATTCCTTTGAATTTTAGTAACCTATAGTGGGATCTGGCTGTCATTTGAATTTTGAGTATTTGTTATACTATAATACCTAGATGCTTGATTAAATTCTGCTTTCATGCCCCAGGGTCATTTTCAAGACCTTAAATACTTGACTGGATTAAGTCATTCATCCTGTGCTCCAAGACTTGGTTAGCACTAAATTTTGTCCCCGCATTGATATATGAAGAAAAGAAAGACAATAAGTGGATTGGGAAAAGAACACTGTTGGAATGCTGTGTGACATGAAAGATTTTATCTTCTGTTCTCTTTGTTGTACTAAGAATAAGACACCTCTTTAGGACTATAATCTTGGGCAGAAATATTTCATGTTCTCCTTGGAATATTTTGCTTCATTCTCAGAAACATCACTTTATCAGCAAAATGAATATAAATCTCCTTTGTTCACATCCATCCAACTTCACTCATGAACAAGGCATAAGTCATCATTTCCCTGAAATGACTTTTAACACAAGGGTGTTCCCTTTATTATGTTAACATTTAAATAATGTGCTTCCTTCATGTAATCATCAAAGACAAGATCAACACCAAAAATGCTGTCAAGCTTGTTGAGCAACCGTGAAATTATGCATGCATGTATGGAGTGAAGCACTTACATAACAGGAGATACTCTGTCAACCATCATATCAGAATACTGTGGCAGGGGTGGGAATGAAGTGAATTTCAACTGGCCTGTGAGGGGAAAATAAGCTCATTAAGAAGGAACATCTTGGATGAGCAAAATTCTGACTCATGTTGTCAAAGAGAACTTCCTAATTCTCACACTACACCCTTCTCCCTGGATCAGCAGTAATCACATCAGGGTAGATATTCCAAGGAGTTGGTAGAGCATTTCATTTCTTTATTGAATAAACATTGTCCAACATCTGTGCGTTTCAGAAACCACTGAATAAAATAGAAAATGTGTACGCCTTCGTGGAGTCTGCATTCTAAATATACAACCCTCTGGCTTTGCTGATATGCACTCTGAAGAAAAATAAAGCCAGGAGAGGGAGGGATGGGGTGAAGGTGGACTTCCCCAAGAGGTGGCTGTGGAAGATCTCCTCACAGGAGGAAGCTGAATGTATAGGACCTGGTGTAGGTGGGGAGATGGATGTGGAAGTGGGAATAGGAGGGAGATTCTTTTTCCATTGCTGTATTTTATCAGAGGATAAAAGCAACAGGATCAGCTGAGAGTGAACAGGAGAGAGGGAATGTTAGAAGTTTGAGGATCAAGAATGTGTGAAAAATCCCTGTGGTGGGGACTGGATGACCTGAGAGAACCAGAAAGCTTGCTGGGCCGCCCTGAGGGACAGCCTCATATCTAAACTATGACCAGTCAGAGTAGACCTGGGTTCTGCTTCAGTCACATAGAGTCACAACAGGTGCAGGTGGGGAATAGGCAGAAAGATGGCGTTAGTCAGGATTGGGGAGAGAATTCCAGGAGAGAGCAACAAGGAAGCTGAGGGTGATTGCAATGACTGATCACAGAATATGGGACAATGAATGAGGGTAGGATGATAGGATAGGTGCTGGGAAGCAGTGTGATTGGGCAACAGATTAGAAATCCTGGTGTGGCTGAAGTGAACTTGGAGTATTGCCTAGAGAGCTGAAAGAGAACGTGAAATCTGTGCCAGAAAGCTAAGCAAAGGCCTTGGGAAGGTTGGAAACTCAGCCGAAATGCTGAGTAAACATACTGATAAAGTCTTTCTCCTGAGTGCCCAGTAGAGCGCTCAGGAGAAATAAGCAAACAAATGAAATAAAACCAAAAGCAACTGCTTTATCCAAAGAAATACAATCATGATCATTGATTTTTGTCCCCGGAGACCAGTTTTGGTGAGAAAACATAAAAATCCTAGGGATTAAAAATCAGTATTTTATACTTTGATTGATTTCCTGGTGTAAATTCCTTTCAACACCGAACCAAACTATAAAATATTCTCTTTATCTGAATTCTCAATACAAATACTTGTTCTAGGTGGACTACTTGCTTGTTAAAATCCTGATAGGTGGAATCCGTTCTCCCAACTAAAAGATCATTCTTTGCTTTATATTACTTAGAAAAAAATTTTTTTCTTTTCTTTTTTTTCTCTTGTGATTATTGAGCACCAACAGTGTTAGTTCACTTTCTTTCTCCTTTTCCTTCTTGTTTATTCTGAGCCTCTTCTCAAATCAGATTTTGAAGGATAAACTAGACATCCAATTTTTCTTAGCAGGTGGGTGGATTGAGTTTAACACTAATGAATAAAAATTACATGAGCATTTTCTATCTTTAATATCCATTGTGGACATGAAGATTTATGTAAACAAGCTCGAGTTGGGTCAGATATAGACATTAACTACATGGGAATGACTGTGATGCCTCTAGTCACACACACCCTCCCCAACCCAAATACAATAATGCTGAAGCAAGATGCTTTTCTGGAAGTGAGGTAAGGGTCTGCACATGATGGATGGAACTTAACTGAACATGTGAGTGCAGAAGGCAGATTATGTAACAGAGAGGTGTAAGATAGCCCCTTGGAAAAAGGAAGCAGATCCCCAGCTGTGACTCTCACCCTCTCTTGCAACTATCAGACAGTAGAATAGCAAAAACATATCCTGAACTTAAAAGAGAACACTGAAACAAACGTGTGAGACAAAAGAATCAAGGCTCCAGTCACCTGTATACACAATTGCAATGATGATCTCTCCCTTCTAGAAAGGTGTCTGCACCTCCAGAGCCACAAAGCAGCCAGCTAGCATGAATACAGCCTTTTCTTCTTACAAACGTAAACCCAGCATTATGTTTTTATAAAATATATTTTATTATGGGGAAAAAAAGCAATGTGTAAAAATAATAGAAAATCATACACCAGACACTCAGGTATCCACCGGTTAACATTACCTTTTGTGCACCTCCACTGACTATCATTCTCTCTCTCCCTTTCTCTCCTTCTCTAGCTTCACTCTTATTCCAGCCACTGCTGCATAGACCAGGTCTGTAACACAGGGGCAACCTGACTACCCCTCACATCAGCCTCAGCTGGGAGCCTCTCAATCCCTGTGCACCCAGTCTTTCTCTGACACCCCCTGTGGGATCCTGAGGACCCCGCGCCTCATGCATGCACTTACATCCTGGAGTGCCTAGGAGTTGCTGCCTCACAGCCCTTGACCAATGGGGATGGCATCCAAAGAATACATGCTTCTCCTTTTCTCTCCCAGGCGAACTGTGCTAACACATCCTATGTAATAAAAAACTAATATGCTAAGTGTCCTTTCATCCATTCAACCAATCAAAGCATAATATGCTAATGATATGCTAAGGCCGCTCAACCACTTGCTATGGTGTGCACTAACTACCAGGGGGCAGACACTCTGACCAGTAGGTTCGCTTGTTGCTGGGGTTTGGCCATCGGGACTGAGCTGGACATGCCAGACACACCCTGGAGCTCTCTCATGGTTCTTCCCTGGCTGTCCAACCTCCTGCATCCCTCCCCGGCTCTGATCATGCACTGTGCCCTCTTGCAATCCAGGTCCCCTCAGGGGAGGTTGGAGAGCTGGTTTTAGCCCCATCCCTCAGCCTGGCCCTCTGGTGCACTAATTCGGGCACTGGGCCTCTAGTACTTTATAAAGATCCAGGAATCAGTCTGATATTTAAGGTTCATAAAAGAAGGGGAATTCAGCAAAGCAGATTATGAAGGAGATGCAAACCAGGAGAGGGGAAGAAATGAGTGGGAGCAAATTCTTAAGGGTGGGAGTGAGATGCAGTACAAAAATAGAGGGGGTAACTACAAATTGGCACAGGGAGAGCATAACCATTGTATCAAGATGAACCTTATGTGAATACTAGAGGCCTGGTGCACAAAATTTGTGTACAGGGTGGGTTCCTTAGGCCAGCCTGCACCCTCTCCAATCCAGGTGCCCTAGGGGGATATCTGACTGTGTGACCCTAGGATCAGGCCTAACCCAGCAGTTGAACATCCCTTTCAAAATCCTGGACCACTGGCTCCTAATTGCTCACCTGCCTGCCTGCCTGGTTGGACATAACTTCCCCCTCTCTGCTGGACTGGTCACCCCCAACTCTCCCCCCCCCACCCCATCCCCCTGCATTGGCTTGGTCACCCCATGAAGCCTGCTATTCAGTCATTTGGTTGTCCCTCACTAACCCCCCGTGCAGGCCTTGTCATAAGCAGTCATCTTGTAAGGGTGTGAGGGTCAATTTGCATATTATCTCTTTATTATAAAGGCCAAGGGTGAGCCATCTGGTAACCGGGATAGCAGAAGGATGCGGCTCTCTTCTGATTTCTTTCATTGATTCGGGTAAACCTACAGCACTATCGCCAGGTAAGGTGAGAAGAGCCGAGGGGTCTGGGGAGATTTGAGAAGAGATGTGACTAAGCACTAGAATTAGTGGCAATTCTTATCTTCTTTATGTCTTTCTCTAGGCACCACACAATTTGTAAAAGACCCTTCTATAATCATTACAACTCCTCCCCCCATTCTTGGAACAGATTAATCTACTGCACTGATTCTCAAAGTGTGGCCCCTGGACCAACAACATCAGCATCACCTGGAAACACGTTGAAAATGACAATGCTGAGGCTTTCCTTGGACCTGCTGAGTTAGAAGCTGTGAGTGGGGCTGAGAAATCTGTGTTTTACAAAGCCCTCCAGTTAATTCTAATGAGAACTAAAGGTGCAGATCCAAGGAGCTACTGTATATCCTTACTAAATTTACCTTTACACCAATTAGCTGTGTATATCTGATTTATAAAATTGCCCTTCTAAAATAGAAATGATACAAGATGTACACTAGCTTTATTTTAGAGTATGCTACTTCTAGAACTAACCATTTTCTTTAAATTCTAAAATAAAAAATTTAATAAAATACCAATTACATACTTTTAAACCAAATCCATTATAATTATTGTGATTTGAATTAAAGGTATGCAAATTTTCCTATAAAATTAAAAAAAAGAGTATTTATATATATAAACCAATGTACAGTTTAATTTTGCTGTTGGATTTTTAAGAACTGACAGATGGTTCAAATTAGATCACAACATTGCAATTAATGCTGGGTGCTAATGAGAGAAATTTGCTGATATTTCACAATATCTTAGGTTGAGATTAAAATGAATTTACAACACTTTAATGAATATATTGAATAGAATATTTTCTTCCATCATTTGACTTTTATATATGATTAATTACTAACCAAATTATATGAATTTTCAGTGCCAATTAACAAGACTAAGAACAGAAACACTTTTGAATATTTTGACACACCCAACAAAATAAAAGTAAAACTATAATGTAGATAGGATGTTTTTATCATTAAAATGCATGTTAAAAACAAAACTTGATATTTAAAACCATAATGAGGGTACCAATATTGATAAAAAATACAAAAATATATAAATCCAAAATACTTCCTTTTATAAGTCTCAATAAAGCAGTTCCCATGTGGGAATCATTCGGATACCACAGAGATTATCTTGAATATAATACACTAGAGGCCCGATGCATGAAGATTCATGCAAGAAGGGGCCTTCCTTTCTCTGGCTGCTGGCACTGCCTTCGCTCTGGCTGGAGCCACCTTTTCATGTGGGCCTGGAGCCACCTTTCCACCTCCCTATGCTACCCACAGGCCTGGACCGCCCCCAGCCACTTGGTGCCTGCATATGCAAATTAACCCACCATCTTTGTTGGGTTAATTTGCATACTCACTCCTGATTGGCTGGTGGGTGTCTCCAAAGGTACAGTCAATTAGCATGTTATTCTTTTACTGGTGTGATAGCATGTGAAAGTTCTCTTAAGAACATCTCCCTCAGTGCACTATAGAAAAGGTCTACTTTGATGACCAGTAATTTAAAAACAGAATAGTGCTTGATATTACAAAGTCATTGGTGATTTCCCATTCCCTATCCATTGGGGATTACTATAATCTACCATAGCTCCCTCAGTGTGTAATGCCCACTCAGAAATTATTTGCTACACATTTTAGGAAAATCATCACCATCAAAAATATTAAATATTAATTTCTGTATTAGACAAATAAAAGAGATGAGGTTTCTGATTCATTGGAGTAAAATAAAAATTAGTTTTCACTGCATTTTGCTGGGTTTTATTTTCTGTTATTTCTGTGTTCCCTTGGTCTTCTTTCTCTGTCCATTTATTTATATGACATTCTAATTTAAAATGAAGTTTAGTCAGGATGATATGATATCTGAAATTTTCTCTAAAATACTCCTGTGGTGGGCATGAGGGAGGATTGAGAGGATATAAGTGAAATAAGATATAATATTTCTTGGTAACTATTGAACCTGGATCAATGGGTACATAAAGGTTCATTGCTCTCCTATTGCTAACAAATAACTTTGAAATATTCCACAATAAAAAAGTTAAAGTTTAATTGCATTCATTTTGTTTGAAAATTAAGAATGACATTGCAGTAACTGAAATAATTGGAGGCGTATTGGAATTTTGCAAAACAGCCTGGGAAATAATGTTGTAGCTTGTGGAACAAACTTTCACAGTAAGAATTAATAAATAAAAAAATACCTGGTAATGAAGAGATAGCATAATTACTTCCTATAGAATGATAAGGAAATAGCACCAGTTTTCTCATCACTTTTAATTTATGTTTATCATGAATAACTCCAAAGTCTCCCAGGTTCTTTCTGGTGTGATTTGACATCTGAACTGAAGCCAGTTTCATTGAGAGTTGGTTACCATGGACAACAGCTCAGTTTCAACCTGGATTTTTGCTATCTACATAAGAACCTGGTTGGACAAAGAGTGGTGGAAAGAGGTGAGGTTTTAGATTTTGAGAAAGAAATATACCGATAAGCTCAAAAACTGGATGAAGTTATAGAGTTTTCGCAGGTATCCTACCAAAACATAATGCTCACAACTTTAGAGCCAGCAGGTCTGTATTTGAATTCCTTGCCTGTCTCTAACTTTCTGTGTCACCAGGGATAACTTGATAATTTACTTTCCCTCTAAATTCTCGTTTGTTTGTTTCCTTTACAAAATGGGAATGATGATAATATCATAATAGGTGTTGCAAGGGTTGAGTAATATGTGCACATAACATTTCTGTAATATACTAGATAATGCAACAGAAGGTAATGATGTAGTCTAACATGTATTACATGCCATTATACCCAAAATGGACTAAGTTCTGAACCCATGACATTATTGAATTCAAGTGATATGAAAAGGGACATGCTTCTCCTCTAATGAATCGGTAAATTCTATCTCTTCAGCGCTATCTGAGGGTTACCTTCAAACTCATTATTCAGATGCCCATAAATGCTTCTGGTGTGATTCTAGATCGATAGTCCACCTGATACTCCTGATAATAACAACAATAGCAACCACATGGTTACAACAACACAATAAGACACTGCTGTTTGTTCAGTCAAGGTGCCCTAATGTTTCCATGGTAATTTTCCTCCCTACATCTATGCTCAGCCTTTCCTACACAGAAATTGTACAGCGAAACTCTTTCACTTATTAATGCCACCCTGCCTTTCCTTATTTATTTTATTTTATTGGTTGTTTTCCTTCTTTCCCTCTCTCCTCCCCTGCTTTTCATGCTCTGACCTCATTTTCACATATCTCCTTTTCTACTTTGATATGTATCCATCTCCCTTCTCAGCCTATGTTATTTCTTCTGTGTCTCTTTTCCAAACAGTGATTGTATTCCAACAGAAGTCCTATCATCCTGAAACTAGTTTAAATGTCCAGATAACTCCCTCATTCATAAAGTTAGATTGCTATCTTTCCATCAGGACAACTGCAAATATGATCTAGCTCTAATTCTTCCTCATGGAATACTAAGCATGTTTTCATGAAAACCTGTAAAAGTTGGCTAAAGTGTCATTTCTATATGGAAGATCTGCATATAATTTGGTTAAATTAGGAAAATTAGATAAATTTCTGCAAATTTTTACACTACAGATTAACTTTAAGCTTCAAAACCAAAAGTAATCAAATTTAATAGCAGTATAAAACATGAGAATTTTGTCATCCTAATGAAAAAAATATGGTTGATGCAGAAGATATATAGCAATGGAAGTTATTATTTATAAGCTATGTTTTAAAAGTTACTGGTAATTGTGGTCTGCTTCTCTGATTAATATTTGAAATTTGGATATGTAATGATGAGATTCTTACTATCGACAGAGATAGTAATGGAATTAGTTCTGAATTTATGGCATTTATTTCTTAGATAAATCCAGTAATCCTTCAAATAAATATTAAATGTTAAACCAAAGGAATCTTTGCTAGAAGTCAAGTTTTATTACTGTTTTGATAATTTTATTTCTCTTTTCTGAAACACATCAATGATTCATTGATTCAGAAGGGTTTATATGCCCTTTTGTGATCTAAAAACCTCTTTTCACTATGTTCAATACTATATTACTAATTTCTATACTGGATACTAAATTACTGACAGAATAAAGGCTGCTTTGAAAATCTTCTTAAAAACAATCTCTTCTTTTCTTTCTTTGTCATATCTAGAATCTATCACATGTCACACCTCTTTACAAATATCTCTAGTGTGGCTTTTGACTATACCTTTTCTTTTGTTCCTGTCTTGTAAATTTCCAGTTGCTCTCATCTCTGACCCCTTAGTATCATTTCTTTGGCATTAATGTGGGAGAATTGTGATTCAAATAATACCCAGTTGGCTTTCTAATTCAGCGATGCCCATGCAGGGTTCTCCAGATTCTAATAACACCAATTTAGAGCAGAACTTTTGAGAGTTCATGTATGGGTTTCAGAGTGTCCAAAAGCAAACCTGAAATTGCATGGCAACTTTCAAGTTTATGTTCACATATGCATTTTTACTAAGGAAAGAGCCCATAACTAGCAGCACACTTGCAAAGCAGACATTACCAAAAATTATCAAGGATCACTACTTTAGTTCATAATATAGCATTGCAAAGATTCATGCTCAGTTGGAAAAAGCTGATTTTGAGTCTAAAGAGCTGATTTTCAAACCCCAAGCTTTTCCTTCTAGGTTAACACGTGTGAGAAAATATACAGAGTAGAGCAAAAATAGGTTTGCAGTTGTGAGTATTCTCATATTATTAGTTATTAATTATTGTATTATTCTTCATACAAACAACTGTAAACTTACTTTTACCTCACCCTGTAGAGGCATTATGTGGCTTACTATAAAATTTAAAATATACTAATGATTGATAATTCTGGACAACAGTGAAGTGTATGATAGGAAATTAAAAACTAAATGTAGGGGCACATCATTAATAGTAATTGAATTTAGAATATGTCATTGCTGTGAATTAATTTCCACATAACATCCCTCTATGAAATGACAAGGCAAATGTGTTTTTTTTTTTAAGGGCTGCATTATCTCCAAGAGAAATAATATGAAAATAAAATAAATATATTCCATAGAATATTTTTAAATATATTTTATTGATTTTTTACAGAGGGGAAGGGAGAGAGATAGAGAGCTAGAAACATCGATGAGAGAGAAACATCCACCAGCTGCCTCTTGCACACCTCCTACTGAGGATGTGCCCGCAACCAACGTACATGCCCTTGACTGGAATCGAACCTGGGACCTTTCAGTCCGCAGACCTACGCTCCACTGCTGAGCCAAACCGGTTTCAGCAAAATAAATATATTCTAGAAAAAAATGAAGTCTTTGATACAGTATACATTATAAATATTTGGATAAGTCACTGGCCCTACGTTATAAATTCCTTGAAGTGGGAAAGTTTAACAAGCATCTTTGTAACTATAATGTGTGATTAGCATTGGTTCTCAATAAACCAGTGGACACATTTCCTAAGGACATATTTCAAAATCAAATTAGGTGTTGTCTCTCTTCACATGAACAACTTCTCCAATACAAATGAAGAACAACTGCTCTTTAAGGAAAGACAGAGAATGAGTTTTAGGTAGAGAAAACTAAAGCATTTGAAAGTAAATGCTACCACAGTGCATTAAGAGATACCTAACCGAGGGGAAAATATTCCTTAAATTCAAAGGGGTCTCAGTGGATAACTTGAACTTCAAAGAAGTAATAGATCCGCTAGAGGGGAAAAGAATATGCCCCCAAAAAATGATAAATCAAGAAGAAAAACAAGTCCAGAAAATAGTACTCTTCTAAAATAAATACTCTTCTGAAAACTTTATTTACTCGAAGATTAAGCTACTGTTGAATGCAATTACTGGAGCACTCAGCTTAGAACTCCACCCAAATAAGTGAGTTTGGAAGGAGAAAACTGTTACAAGTCAGCTAGGTTCCAGTTAACTACTCACAAACATGTGGATATTGCAAACACAGATGAATGACTCAAATTATGGAGGTGGAAGTTGAAGATTTCCCTCACCCTCTCCGCACTGTTACTATAAGCACACACTCTTGCCTCTAAGATGAACTGAATGCCTTCTCCACATACAGCATCATGCTAGATGCTGGCGACAGAAGCAACTGCCAGGAAGCTTCAGGGAAGCCAACATGAGCCAGGGATGGGGACGGAAGGAAAGACTGAGAACACCGTTTACTAAGCAGAGCTGGGCAAGGACACTGACTTAGTGGCCGCCAGCACTTTGGGGCACCTGACTCAGGGGCTGAGTCAGAGGAAACCTGCTCTCTGCCTGACAAGAAGTAAGGACTGAGAAAGCCACAGTGACGGTGCCAGAGGGCTCAGCTCAGGCCTGGCCACCCGAGCTGGCCTGGGCTGAGAGAGACACACAGTCGGTCAAGTGGACTGTGGTTGGAAAAGATCAGGGCAACCACCAGCCAGGGAATAAGAGCCGAAGGCAGTGGGGCAGGATCCATGAGGACTAAATGGAGGACTTGAGTTTTGCAGTCAGGTTTGAGGTGGACTAGCATTCAGTACAGCAGTTTAATGGGGAACAGCCTTCAGCAATGAGAATCCTCCTTCACTTTGTAGTGGTGAACGGGTCCTTCAGGCCAATTTCTAACAGGCATAAGTCAATGTCCTGGCTTTCACAACACTAGCTTGAGACAATAAAATATCGTGTCCAGCCTGATAGAGGATACAAGGATGAAGCTAGCATGGCCACTGCCTTTCAAGTATTTGTAGTCTAAGAAAAAGATAAACATGAAGACAGAGTTCATACAAGTGCCAGGTAGGTAGATATGTGTAGCGTAGCCAGGTCAAAAATGATAGGATGTGACCTTCTAGGGAACTACACTGGCACTTGGATCGCAGTGGCAAACATACTTCAGCACAGGGTTAATCATTTCAAACCAATGTTCCTTCAGGGAGAGAAAGGCCCTGCCAATAACAGATGGAGTCCCGAAAAGATTATTCATTTAGTCACGCAGTAATGAGAGCTAGTGCTATTGACATATCACTTCAGCCACACCTGCACCCAAAAAATGACACCTGGGCACAAAGCATGAGTGTGTGTGTGTACGTGTACGTGCATGTGTGTGCTTGTGCATTCTTAAAAATTAAAAGTCTTCTTTAAATACTCTTATTCCTGTTCTTATTATTCAACGGAGATTTTAGTAACCTGTAATTTTAAGATGTATATGTCATTTATTGTACATTTCCCCTCACTTCCTTTATTTTCTAGAATAAAAATTTACCTTGGGAATTCACAAATTAGTTTTCTTTGCTACTTCTCTCCTTCTACCAGGAAGCATCTTCATGTTCTTAGGTAACAAATAAAAATGTCACTAGTGAATATAGGGGAATTACTTCTGAGTTGTTGGCATTGAAATAGTATATTTTCAACAACTGTTAAAAATAACAGCTAGCTTGTGAATTCAAATGTCAAAGCTCAAAGAATGAGACTGGGAGAGGAGAAAGTAGCACTATTTTCATTACAGTGAATAGATTTCCTTGCACTCCAAGGAGAGACAAGTCTAGATACTTCAATTTTATGTAAGACTTAGAAAATTATTGCTTTCTGTTACAATAATTTTTACCTGCCAGTTGGAAATAAAGTGTGTGAGTTATGCTTCAGAAAATCACACGCTTTCCATCAAATGTTCATCTTATTGTAAACTGAAGTCACTAAAAAAGTCTTGTATATATTCATTCATAAACCACAGAATCCTTTTGAAATAGGACAATAAGAAAACCAGCTGTAAACTTTCTGAATTAAATTAATCACTGCATCCCTAGTACAGAGTTTCTATTTTTTTTTTTGTTTTAATTTATTTTTATTGTTGAGATTCTTAATAGACGTCCCAACTGCCCCCGCCCCCCTTCTACTCCCTCTGTCTGGATCCTGCTCCACCCCAGGCCTTCACCACACTATTGTCTGTGCCCATAGCCTATGTATATATGCATATATCAATAAATTCTTTGGTTAATCTATTCCCACCACCACACCTGATTCCCTCTGAGATTTGTCAGTCTGTTCCATGCTTCCATAATTCTGGCCCTATTTTGTTCTGCAGTTTATTTTGCTCATTAGATTTCACAAGTGAGATCATGTGATATGCTGACATGCAGATGGTATTCTCTTTTGCTAAGGGTCAGAGATATAGAAATAATTCTTCTTAAGAAGTATATTCTAAGTTAAATACCTATGTGAAACTGGGGAGTCTTTAAATACGTCATCGATAACCACCACCACCACCACCACACACACACACACACACACACACACACACACACACACAAATAAGTATTTAACTTCTATTAAAGAGATTTAAACTTTTATTTATTAACTTTATAGTGTCTGTCAATAGCTGCTATACCTCCATATGATTACTTGAGAAAATAGACACTCTTATTATCCCCCTACAGAAAACTGAGGCCCAAAGCAGGTAGAAAACTTTTCCAGGCACACAGCTGGAAGGTGAAGATTTAAATGCAAACAATCTTAACTCCAGAATCCATGAATACACTTACCAGCTATGCAAATAATAGTGCAAAAAGACAGTTACTTCTATAAAAATTAAATTAGTTACAAAATATGTACAAAATATTCACAGAGCATTATCCATATCTAGTGGCCCAGTGCACAAAATTTGTGTGTGTGTGTGGGGGTTATTCCTCAGCCCGGCCTGCACCCTCTCCAATTTGGGACTCCTTGAAGGATGTCAGACTGCTGGTTTATGGGGATCAAGCCTAAATTGGCAGTCAAACATCCCTCTCACAATCCTGGACTGCTAGCTCCAGCTGCTCACCTGCCTGCCTGATTGCCACTAACCACTCTGCCTGCTGGCCTGCTTGCCCCCAACTACCCTCCACTGCCAACCTGCTTACATTCAAATGACACCCCCAGGTACCCCCCATGTCAACCTGCTCATCCCAACTGCCCCCCCTACTGACCTGCTTGCCCCCACCTTCTCTCCCCACTGGCCTGCTCACCCCTAACTGCCCCCCCCCCTGCTGGCCTGATCACTCCAAACTGTCCCCCCCTGCTGTCCTGGTCACCTTCAATTGACCCCCACTGACGGCCTGCTCACTCCAACTGGCCCCCCTACTGGTCTGCTTACCCCCAACAGCCCTACCATCACATCCTGGCCTGAGCACCCCCCAGTGACCCAAGGTCCCAGCCCCTCCTTTTCTTTTTTTCAGCACCTCCTTCAGCAGAGGCCACGGCTGGCTGGAAGCAATTATCTAGGATTTATTTATCTTCTATATATAATTAAAACTTTGTAGCCTTGAGCAAAGGCCAGGGCCGTCCATGACAGGAAGCTTGGTTTCCTCTATCACCAGGGGCAACCCAAGCCTCCTGCTCAGCTCCACCTCCTGGCAGGCCACCATCTTGGTTGGGTTAATTTGCATACTTGCTCCTGATTGGCTGGTGTGCGTGAATATGGTAGAGTGATGGTTAATTTGCATGTTTCTCTTTTATTAGTGTATTAATAGATAGCCAGAAGTAGAAAAATTTTAAAAATCCATTACTAATGAATGAACAAAATATGGTATATCCATACAATGGAATATTATTCAGTCAGAAAAATGCACAAATATAGATGCATGTTATACTATGGATGCCTTGAAAATGTTACACTAAGAGGAAAAGCCAAACTCAAAGACCACAGACATAATGTATGAATCCATTACAGGAAATATCCAGTCTAGGCAAATCCATAGAGGTGGAAAGTAAACTGCCTGTTGCCTAGGGCTAGGGGTTTAGGTGCAAAAGAAGACTGACTGCTAGTGGGTACAAGGATTCTTTTCGAGTAATAAATATGATCTAAATTGACTGTGGTAATGTTGTACAACTCTGTGAATAAACTAAACAGCATTGTATTTAGGGGAGAAATGACTGATTTAACTGCTTTGAAAGATTCAGAGTTTGCCTGCTGGAAGATAATCCAAAGGGGAAAGACTTAGAAAAAAAAAAAAATCTGTAAGGGCTCTGCAATTAAAACATTTCAAAAATGTTCTTACCTCTTGCTTCATTATGAGAAACTAAAACTGGAGATCATGAACACATCATGGATGTGGATATTATAAGAAGGAAAAGTCATGAGCCCAATAAAGCAAAACATGAAGTCCTAGGAAGCATGGGAAACCAGGGGAGATTTCAAAGGAGTGATATTCAAGCTGGTTACTAACTGTCTTTTATTTTATTTATTTTTATTTTTTAAATAAATATATATTTTATTGATTTTTTACAGAGAGGAAGGAAGAGGGATAGAGAGCTAGAAACATCGATGAGAGAGAAACATCAATCACCTGCCTCCTGCACACCCCTCACCGGGGATGTGCCCGCAACCAAAGTACATGCCCTTGACCGGAATCGAACCTGAGACCTTTCAGTCCGCAGACCGACGCTCTATCCACTGAGCCAAACCGGTTTTGGCTTAAATGTCTTTTAAACTGTGCTCACCAAATACTGAAAAGCACAGATAGTTTTCCAAAGGGTAGTATGAAGGCCACGTGGCTGGAGTATGGAGGAAAGCTCCCTGTACCTGGACCTGAAGGCAGGTCAAGAGGAGGGAAGAGGAAGGAGATGCAAATGGACAGTAAATCAGGGGGGACAGTGTCTTCCTGAGGATCATACACCTGATTCTGCCCAGAAGACCCAGCAAAGGTCTGGAGGTGAGGACAGAGCAGTGATGCAGCCTCCTGCGTGTTCAAGAGAAAGGACTCTGCGAGGCCCGCCGACTGGAGGGGGAAACAGTGGAGGCACAGAAACCAATGCTGTGGTCCTCCGCTATCAAGGCAGGAAGTGCTGAGATCCAAACCACAGCAATGACTATGAAGATGGACAGGAGAGGATGCGATGATAGCTTAATATAGACTAAAAAGAGCTTAGCGGCGATGTTAGATAGGTAGCCAGATATTAATAAAGGAAGGGGGCAAAGGAAATTGGACATTATTGAGCATCATCAACTAGGGAGCATAGGCCTGAACTAACAGCTTCACCCACTCCCCACGCAACCACTGGTCTGCTTCCTGCAGATCACTGGGGGAGGGGCAGAACAACAACAGGGGAGGTAAGAGCCAAAAGCAGTGACCAGAGAGGCCGGGGGAAAGGAAATGAAGTGATTAGGAAGCCCCAGAAAGCTTGAGAAGTTGAAAGGACTTCTAGAGATAATACACTCAGCTCAGCAAAGAAGTTCTCTCTCTTCCAGTGACACATGCTGGCCCCTTGGGGTCGCCCCATCGGCTCTGTAGCAGCCGTGTCCCCTTAGCGCTGCCTGCGGCTCAGGACACCGTGTGGGCTCCAAGTGCAGGCCTGACACAGAACCAGCTGAAGCCCAGCTGGGAACACTAAGTTACCCAGAAGGGGAGAAAGGCTGGACTGGACCTGCCCTGGAGGGGCACAGAATCTCTGCTGGCCCTATTTCCAGGCCTGATGAAGGCAAGATCGGATTTTTTCATGGCAGAGCCTACAAAGATGGGACATCAGAAACCCAGGGGCACTGCTTTCATGGGCTACAAATGAGCCTTACCACACCAGAGCCTCCCGTAGACGAGCCCCTAGGACACCTTCCTTGAGATCCCATGAAAGAACACGATTTCCACCGGCCAGAACAAGAATAGAGGATATACTCTATGAGGACAGGAAGCAGGCGATTTCGATCAATATTACCCCCAGAAGCTATCCAAGTCCCTGAAGAACAACTAGTGTTCACTATTTGTTGGATAAAGAAATGACTGCTGAATGTGTAGGAGGGCAGAGGGAGGATGACCCCCCATACTTCTCATGTTTTCTAGGTTTGATAATTGTATCTGAAAACGGAAATGAAGATGGCAGGAGAGATCAGAAGTGAACTGACAAATCTGGTGGGACCATCTGGGGTAGAAGTATCTGAAAACAAGAAGCTGGTGAAAATATACCACATGCAACTTATTGGAAATACAGGGCTGAAGGTCCAAAAAGAAAGGAGGGGTTGTGGCTATAGCTTTTAGGACTTGAGGTAAACGCAGCTAAAACGGTGTGTACCAATGCACTCAAATCTGTTCAGTCTTCAGTGAGAGGGAATGTCAGGAGCGGTAGTTTGGAAAGATGAGGAAAAAGGAAGAAAAACCAAGGAAGTCTTGTAGATGAACATGCCCAGAATTAGTGACAGATGATACGGGAAAATTTGCGAAGTGTTAACATTTCTGATCCTGAATGCAAAGTTAGGAATGTTTTCATATCTACTCAAAACCTACACACCTACACGGTAGAAGAAAGATGGTTTCTTTGAGTTATCATAACATCCATCAGCAGCATCCTCAGCTACAATGTTATTAAGACTTTTTTTTTTTCTTTCCAGACCACATGTTTTCTGACCTTATATTAGAACTAGAGGCTCAGTGCATAAAATTCTTACACTTGAGGGGGGGTGTCCCTCATCCTGGCCTGTGCCCTCTCGCAGTCGGGGAGCCCTACGCCATCAGTTGGACATCTTAGCACTGCTGCTGCACTCACTAACCATGAGCCCTGCTTCTGGCTGAGCGGCACTCCCCCTGTGGGAGCGCCCTGACCACCAAGGGGCAGCTCCTACATTGAGCATCTTCCCCCTGGTGGTCAATGCATGTTAGTGACCAGTCATTCTGCTGTCGGGCCAATACTGGCTCTTCAACATCACCCAAGGGGCCCCGGATTGTGCAAGGGCGCAGGCCAGGCCAAGGAACCCCACCAGTGTATGATCAGGGCTGGGGAGGGACCCAGGAGGATGGTCAGCTGAGGAGGGACTTCTGGAGAGCTCCAGAGCATGTCCAGCTCATCTCCCTCAGGTCCCGCTCAGCTGGACCCCAGCAGGAAGCTAACCTACCAGTCGGAGCTTCTGCCCCAGGTGGTCAGTGCACATCATATTGAGCGGTTGAGTGGCCTTAGAATATTTTCAGCATATTATGCTTTGGTTGAACAGCCGACCAGACAACTGGACACAGTATATTAGGCTTTTATTATATAGAATACTGCCTACCACAGACATTGTTTTTCAGATTTTTACATTAGAAAAAAAAATCAGTAAAAAGACTGGTCTCATGATGACCAGCATGCACCTACAGAAACAAGAGTCTGAGATAAACACTTTGCCGGTGATGATTTAACCTAGGGGTGTCGAACTCAATCAGAGAAGGGGCCAAAATCTAAAATCCAGCCTAAATCGCGGGCCGAATGGTTTACTGAACAGTCATAAACTGTCATTGTGATGGAAACGCAGCGGAGTGCAGTGATGACAGCGCGGTGCGGGCCACATTGCAAGGCCTGGCGGGACGGATTTGGCCCGCGGGCCTTGTGTTTGACACATGTGATTTAACCGAATCAAATAGGATGAGTTCAGGGAGTGGGATCTAGAAAATGAAGAGCGAAGGACAGGGGAATTCAGCTTCTCTCTAGCCCAAGCCTGGGGGAATGCACATTGACTCCCGGTGTCCATTCCCATCCTATGGACAGAAATAGTTTTGAATTAGGGAGGGGTAATTCACCACCTATACCTACAATTACCTGAAGTAACATCTCCCAAGATCATGCAATTTCTTTGACTATTATTTGATGGTCTCCAGCCAAGCACTTTACCTGTAATTGTTTCTGGAAGGACCAGCTCAAGTGTGGTAACCTTCTGACGAAATAGCCAGCCAGCAGCTCCTTCTCTGCATAAACATCTTTCCCTAGGAACGTAGGGATGCCAAGCGCATCCGCATTTACTCTTCTCGCTGTTCCATTGCTCACCCCTGTGCTGCCTTGAAGCTTCCTTTAAGATGCACACAGACGGTGTTACCGGACTGAAGGGGTCTCCTCACCCCTGCACATCACAGGCCAATCAAAGACGAACGGGCGTTCGCAGCAAAGGAAGCAGAGGTGTTTTAGTGGAGGAAATGGCACTAAGCCCCGAGTCACCGGTGAGCTAAGTCTAAAAGACTGGCTCCCCGATGGCTTCCAAGCACGGATACGCAGGGGGAACTAAAGGATTGGGTTCATGGGCTCTATTGACTGGATGGGGCCAGGTAGTGAGGAGTTGTTCATGGTATTGGGCCTGATGTCAGCCATGGCACTGTTCTGTCTGGTTTTGTGAGCATGTGGCCTGTGGGGTCCCTCAGTTTTCACAGGCCTGGGGGGGCTGAAACACAACTGAAGTCAGGATGCTGTCTTCAGCTTGATGGGAACTCGCTTCTGTGGTCAACAGACCTGGGGCCTTGATACTGACCAGAATCTGATGTCTTAATCTAAGGACTTAACCACTAAGGGAGGGAGCAGACAGACAGAAAGGAAAAAGAGTTAAAGAAGTGGAGTTTCTACATGGTTACAACGTTATCATCTCAGGGAGAACTTTTCTTACCATATTACATAAAACTGTAGTTTTTACTCCCCTACTTTCCATTCCATACCTTGCTTTATTTGTCTGCCTAGGACTTGCCACTTTCTATTACAGTATACAATCTAATTATTTTGTTTTCTGTGCTAGATAGTAGGCTTTAAAATTAGAGATAATTTGTCTGTTATAGTAATTGATTTATCCCATACCTAGAATAGTGCCTGGCACATAATTGATGCTCTTACCTTTTATTGTAATCCTTACCCAAGGATGTGCTTATGGATTGCTTATAGAGAGGAAGGGGGGAAGAGAGAAATATGGATGTGAGAGAGAAACTTCAATCGGTTGCCTCCTGGTTCCACCTGGTGCTTCAATCGGTTTACACCCGCACAGGGGATCCAACCCACAACCTAGGTATGTGCACTAACTGAGAATTGAACCCACAACCTTTTGGGGTACAGGACAATGCTCCAACCAAGTGAGCACTTGGCCAGGGAAAGGCTATTTTAGATTTGGGGGGTGGGGATGAGGGGAATCAAGACAGCCTTGCTGAGGAATTGCTATCAAGAAGGAAAAGATGCTAGCCTGGACAGGGAACATGGGTGGAGCTGAGAGTACTAGAAGCTACATTTAATAAATGCTTTGGAGATATAACTGACCACATTTGCTGATGGATCCTATTGAGGCATAAAGCAGAATATGGAGTCAAGAAAGACTCCCAGATTTCTAGCTTAGGAATCAGAGTTCAGCAATAGTATCTAGGCATTCCAGCAAGAATATATTGCTACCTCTGTACTGCAAAATGGAAGGAACAGAAATGAGATAAAGCATTTGTTACATTTATTGAATGTCTCTGAAGACTACTACCTAACTCCATTAGGTCTGAGTATAAATTAACTTGCACTTCTGCTTTAATCCAAAGGTTGCCTTGAGTTCAAGCTCATAGCCTGTACAGCCTAGTCTGCCAATGTCTTTTATTCTGTTGAAAGGGAAAATTAAACGCTTAATATATGTTCCTTGCTTCCGCTTCTTTTTGGGTATGCCCATTACTTCACTAATGCTATACCACTCTTCCCTCTCCGCAGTCCTGTTGTGTTCTTATTGCTACTACTTATGAGAAATCCAAGGTTTGAAGACACTGAATATTTTGCCAAATATCACTTTGCTAGTAAGTGTTGGATGTAGCATTCAAACTCAGGAATGTTTATTCCCAAAATAAACATTTGCTCTTTCTTCAATGCCATGTTACTTCTGATGGTTTAAATGATTTGAGGTTCAAAACAGCAAATTATCCCACACTCCCACCAGTTTTACCTTATATGCATCATTGCAATATTTTTTTACATTCCTTTAATTATATTTAGATGAATATAAAATGGTTATTGAGTTTTGCTGAGGGAACCTTACCTAGACATTGGGAGAAAGGATTAGGATTAACATACCCTGAGATTAAAGATTGACTATGACCCTAACAATCATAAAAACAAACAAGAAAACAGAGCAGGTTGTAGCTTATCTATTAACCAAATCACATAGGAGAGTACCATCCTATTACAAATGCTCCTCCTGGATCTGCTTATAGAAGAGGAAGTCTCTATTGTCATTTAAACAGGGGCACTTTAATTATAAGTAAATGACATTTTATCACCTCATTTTCATCTCCAAAGTCGAAAGCCTATAAAAAAAAATACCTAATTGTAATATATAATGGCTTTCAGACTCACCAGCAGTCACTGTTATAGAGGCATTATACTTCACAAAAACACAAAAAAATTTTAAAAAGAAGAGTTATTTTTTAAAATTTAACTTAGGATATAGTATAATCTGATTTTATCCTTTTAGGGTTAATAAAAATGAATGTTTCAAATTCAGAAATACATGCCTGCATAAGTAATTACTTACCCAAATTCTATGGATTTTTAGTCTGACCAAAATGAAACAAAATTAATAGGTAACTGTGATTTGGGCTATTTTAAAGTTATAGTTCCTTCAATCAGTTGACATTTGGTTTTCTTTTTACAATTTTCTATTATAACTGGTACACATAATCCTAATATAAGTACTTATTAATTTTTAAAATGCATATTAATATTAAAATGGAACCCAGGATACTGATCACAATACATATTATTCACCGAGTGTGAAATATAATGCATGAAATAATTTATGTTTTTATGTGCAAGTGAAGAATAGAGCAGGAAAAGTAGTTTATTATTAGTTTAAAAATAACAGCATGTAAATCACCCCAGTAGAATAAGATATATATGTATACTATATAATATTGAACATTGCTTTGGGATATCATAAATATTCCTCAGATATAATATAATAACTAAGGAAATAGATAATAGGCATCTAGTAGTTTAAAATTATATTGCTTTCATTCCATTCTTTGAAATACAAATGAAATATGTGAAAGATTGCTTCAGGTTCCTAAAAGAAGTGCAAGTATGCATTATTCCACAAGGTGGCGAAAGCATACCATGTGTTGCTCTATTGTGTGGGTTCCTAGTGTGTTGTGCTCTTTAATCCTCTTTATTGTGTGGTCATAGTATCTCCTGTTAGAAGGACTTACACTTCAAAGAGCCATGTTTTAGTTTTTCTCAGGCAGTGCTTGCTGGTACACAAGCTATGCATTTTGCAAACAAAAGTGCAATGAAATCAGGACAGTTCTCAGCAAATACAAGTTCAAACCTACTCAGTAACCTACTCTGAGAGACCAGTCACCACTTTGACTTTATTGTCCTGGATTCTCTCTGAATCCCCGCGAAGCGAAGGTTTTTGCATCTGCAGTTTTAAAACATATTTACAAAATGTGTTAAGAAAATCCCCCTTTACCTGTGTCCCATAATCGCTTCCTAATACTAAGTGCAAACCATGGGTCCTCAGAGGCACGGTGATTTGAAGGGACCAGAAGAAGCAATTTTCCTTCACTGTCCAAAAATTCTTCTTTGTCCTATCCAAGGGGGATAGAGTGCTTAAACCCCACTTTTACAGAATTATTCTTTTACCTTCTGTACTTAGTCTCTGAAAAACGCAACCCCTTCTGCTTGGGTAACACTAAGTCTTCAGCACCCCCTCTCACTGGCTGCATGGCATTGGGTAATTTACTTACACTCTCTGTTTCAATTTCCCCATATGCAAAATGGAGCAGACAATAGAACCTGCCTCATACAGCTGTTCCGAGAATTCATGTAGGTGAGATAATTCACATAAAACACCTTGCTCAGAACTTGGCAACCGCAACGACCCCACCAACGGTAGCTGTTGTGACGATCACCATGAACACCTCGGCATGTTTCTCACGAGAATTTCTGTTCCATGTTTGGACTCGGGCCATGGGAGAGGAGAGATGGGCCGCGAAGGATTTTAAAACAAATCCTGGGTGGCAGCTTTGTTTGGTGGTGACCAGGTGCTGGGATGTTCACGCACTGCCATGGCCTCCCAGCCTTTCAGCTGAACCCCTCCCTCTAAGACCTTCATTGGGAGATGTGTCACATGTCTTCTCTGCATCCCACCTGCACCTTCTCAACAAGATGGCTGAGCTCATCCAGAGGAAGAGCCTCTCTCTCCATCCTTTCTGTGGACCTTCTCCCCAGTTGACAATCTCACCAGTATCCCCATGGTGTCTATCCTCTCAGGGACCTCTCTTCAACATCTACCAGGAGCCCAGTATCTTCATATGTCTGGACCAGTGGCCACGGTCAATGCCAGCAGGCAGTCTGCGTCCCCACATCTCAGTATTAGTTTTATCTTGCTGGGTCATGTGAGTTTTACCAAATAGGAGCCATTGGTGAGCCTGACTGGGAAGCCAAATGTAACCTCCCAAACTACAATAGCTTGGGAACTTGGATTTCAGATACTAGTATTCTTTTTTTAATAGGGGCAATGTGTTCAGGAAGCAAGGAAAGTGATTCTATTTTTATGTCTCTATATTTTACATAATTAAGCTAACAAATAAACAGAAGAAATAAACCTATGTGGGGGTCCAACCTCCTGATGTTTGAATAAGAAAATACATTCATCGCTTCTATATTAATTTTTACCCAGTAGTTAAAAAATATGTAAGAGCCCTGGTAGAAGGAATTTAACTGCTGACACTACATAATTAAGGTGGTGACAATACTATAATCCCAAGACTGAACCTGCTGAGTGACATGGGGCCTGCACATGTTATGTCAGGGCCCGGGATTGGGAGTGAGTGGGAGAGAGTAAAACATTCACATTCCCCAAAGATGATCTGCAGTTTTCAAAGTATGACCCAGGGGCCCTTGGAGTCCCTAAGACTTTTAGGGGTCCAAGAGGTGAAAGTTATTTTCATAACAACGTTGAGACGTGGTTTGCCCTTTTCATTCTCTGTCACAAATGTACTGTGACAGAGAATGTACTGTGACAGAATTTTCCAGAAGCTATGTGAAAAATGACAATGCCATCACTCTAAAAGCTCATGAATGTGTGTATTCTCATCTCTTAAACAGCTCTCGGCTTTGATTTCTAACGTAATAAATATGAGTAGACCTAATCTACATAAACTACAAAAACCTGCATGTTCTTCATAAGTTTATACTAAGGTTTTGAGGACTTCTGTCGTTTTTAAATAGTGAAGAATGTTCCTGAGACCAAGACATTTGAGAACTGCCACTTTAGGCCCTGTTGAATTTTGGGGGGGAATAAGAACTATAACTTAAAACACTTTGTGCGGATTCTTCTCTATCTGCCTGGGATCCACTCTCTGTCCATCTCAGCCCTGTTCTGTGCCCACGGAGGCTGACCTCTGCAGAATCCATCCCGTGCTCTTCCTTGCCCTCTGGCTTCTGGCTGGGCTTGGCCAGTGAGGGTTGTAACAGGAGATCAGAACACAGGAGGAGAAAGACGGAAGCAGGTAGCTCTCTCACTCCTGTCCTGTCTCCGCTCAGATCTGGCTTGGTTACTTACCCTGCAGTTTTGGTTCAGCAGCTCTTCTTTCATAATCCCAATGCTCGATTGGGCTCAGGAATTATTGTTTATGCCCCCTGAGCTGGGCTTACAGAAGTAACAGCTGCCTTTTGTTATTAGTCCAAGAGTGCCTCAACCCCCTACCTCTTTTAAATCTGGTTGCATTCCTATAAATAGTACCTTCATTAGAACATTTCTTCATCAGCCTCCTCTGAATGTATTCGGTTCTTGCTAGAACCCTGACAGGTATACTAATTACATTCACAATCCGATTTCTGTTTAGGACTTTCTGATATTTGACTCACCAAAAAGATATTATTCAATATTAACTGAGACGTCATTAACCCTTTACTTAGCCTTCCTAACTTAGGAAGGATTTTGGTTTAAATGTTAAAAACCTTTCAGATTTTCCAATTTTCACAGCAGCAAATATGATGGCGCTTAAAGCTCTCTCTATCTATCCCATCTGAGCCTCCAACTCCTCAAAGTCCAGCTCTGTGGACTGCCTGTGTCAGGTTTCTTCCCCACCTCTGTCACTGCTCAGCACGTTTCATTCACTTACTAGAACACTTTCGTATTCTTTTCTCTTTTCTCCCTAAAACTAAGCTAAATACAGGGTTGGGCAAAAGTACAGTTGTTTGTATGGAGAATAATACAATAATTAATGAATAAGAAATCAATAATTAATTCTGTTTCCCCTACTCACAACTCTAAGCCTACTTTTGCCCTTCCCTGCTGTATTCTCTTCCTGAATACCTTTTCAAGTTTGAACATACAGTGGTGGTTCTTCTGCATTTCTCCTCCCTGTCATTAATCCGGGGCCCAAATCAAGTGCAGTAACAGGTTTCAAACTTATATCTTGGGTGTGTTTGAAGTAAAATAATGTTTTTTGTCATGATACTGAGCATACAGTAGTGCTCTCCATAGCTAAGGCGGGAAAGAGCTAGCTAACATATAAAACAATAAAATAGGAATAGAATCTGTTAACCTCTAAGAGTAAATCAGTATTTAGAAGCTAATTCAAGGGGGTAAATCCTGACTTAGTCTAGCATATGAAGCATATGATCTAATTTTAAAGACAGAGGAGCTGGTACTCGTTTGAAATAATGACTGAAAGGGGAGTTCTCCAGGCCTCAGATACAATGAGGAGCACAGACGTGTTGTTTATGTAGCTATTCATATGGAAATTGGCTAGCAATCTGCAGGCTATTTAATAAAGTTACAATTTTGAGATTATCATGAAAGTAGCTACTAAACTACCCTAAGAACCCTAGGCCAGAGCTTCTTCCTTCAGATGCCACAGCACACAGCTGTGTGCCCAGAACATGGAGGTGACAAACATGGAGGTGACAAGGGCCGCCCATTCACCAGGGAATCCGACTTGGGCCAGCTCACCCAGACCGCCCCGGCCGCAGCTGGGCAGCTGCACAGCGGAGCGCTGGTGGCTCACAGGAACACAGCTGTGCCCCCGGACCCCGCTGTGCACGAAACACTGCTGGGCGGGGCTCAGCCTCACACATCCCACCCACGGCTGAGGCCCCAGCTACTGGGACCTGCTCACTCGGTTTGAAAGGGCCCAGTACCTCTGAGGTTAGGAGCAAAGGGCATACATCCACCACGCTGTATGATGAGCTGCTGCTCAGCTTCAGAATTAAAGAACCCAGTGCATTTTGTCTCTTTTCCACACCACACACACACACACACACACACACACACGCACACACGCACACACACATGCTGTATTTTGTTTTGTTTCTTTGTGGAGTTAAGCTCTCTGGATTATCACTTGAAATGACACTGGCTTGAGTTTGCATTGACCCTGAAGGAAGCTTTACAACCTGCTCAGCTAAAACAAAACAAAAAAAAAGGGGGGGGGGGGAAGGGCAAGAAAAAAAAAAAGCTTAATCTTTCCATGTGTGTAGCCAAGAAAACACAAACTAAAATTGCACAAATTGCATCAATAATAACCACTAGCTCAGCTCTTAAGCAACAACTAACTTTTCAGGATAACTAGTGGATCAACATTTATTCAACAAAATATTACTGTGTGTCCACAATGTGCACTGCACTTAAACACAGATTTAGACTTTTTCTAGATGCAAAGAAAGAGCTTTACAAAGAAGTCTGGTAAAATACTTTTCATGTTAGCGAACTTAAAAGCACAATCTGTGTAACTTTGGGAAAAGATACCTTCCAGATTCACTTTTATATGTTTCAACAGAGTTATTTAGGCTTTAAGCTAACGAACTTTCAGTTCAGATCTGTGCTGCTGCTAATGTGATATCTATATATCCATATCCATATCAATATCCAGATATAGGTATATAGATATAGATATATAGTATATATAATGTGTGTTACATGCATATATGTAAATATATGTTGTTATATATTAATATATAAAAATATATGGTATTCCTGGCATTTTGGAAAGTTTAAAAAATCCTTACAGGTCTAATTTATTCTGAAGCTTACATTTTTAAAAGCAATAGCACAGCAGTATTTTACTCGAGTCCATTCTTTTCTCGATGAAAGAGTACCAAACACATTACAAATTATTTTCTCAGTAGCTATTCAAATTCATAAATGTAATAACTGTTTAACATGTAGGGTAAAATTATACAGATGATGCAATCATTGAAAAAAGGAAGTGGAGATAACTGAGTAAGATTTGAAAATAAAAGCTATTTTTGCCTTTTTACTCTCTGGTAACTACTCCCCATTTTCCTAGAATGATATTTGGCCCCTGACTGCCTAAAGTTGGTGTGTTGACAATTACTGGATTTATCATGCTTTTCCCCAATCCAGATGCCTCATTCGTTTTTTATCTGAGTGTGTGAATAGTGCTGGGTAGGAGGCTGGCTACATCTAACTACAGAAGAGGTTTGTGTCAGAATCTATCTGTCAATAACTGTGCAAAGAGTTATGCAGAAAGTCTCACTTTAAAATCAAATCAATTTTTATAAAGATTGATAGTGACTAGTCAAATATTCATTCATATATATATAGAAAGGAGGCATTCATCTGACAATGCCCACATTTTATATGTCTCAAGTGACACTGGCATCTCTTCTCCGTTCTGTACACACATTTAGTTGGTGTTGTCATTATGAGTTCATCAGCCATTCCATTAACAAAAATGTTCTCTTTCCTGCTTTTTCCTGGCATGGCTCCTTCCTCCTCTCGGCCCACATATGTCCTCTTCCAGTAACTAATCTCCGTAATCCCGGCAGTAAGAATCTGAAGTGTTTAGTGTGAGATTTAAAAGAAAGATGGAAACCTAAGTGCCGGTCCTTTTGCTCTAAGACACAGAATTAAAGTCATATATCATTCCTTCCTACAGAAGTCTTCACTCGTTAAATTTATTTTAAATATAACTACCTGCACTAGAAATAACCGTGTAGTTACGCATCGGAATGCAGATGAGATGTGAAGAGCGGACTGGTGTAATGTTGGTAATAACCTAAGCTGCACACGGCTCTGGGGAGGAGAGTGTGATGGGAATTACTGCTGTGACTCAAGTGAAGTAAGAACCCTTCCGTTTCTGCCCGTCTCCCCAATGGATGCTCATGCAACAGAAAATCATAATGAAGGTCCAAAGGGGGGAAGAAGGGCTCACAACTGGATATTCATTCAGACTGAGGGAGAGGAAAACATCTACAACCAACAGTCCTCCCACTGAAGCCTGGGGAACAGGGCATCATGAGACCACTGAGTCCAGGGAGAATCCGTGCTTGGTTCCCACTGCCAGGCGCCTTCCCACTCCTATCGCAGCGTGCTCCGGGCGCGCTCCTGTGGGAACCCAGGACTTCACCTCAGCTGCATTTCATCTGAAACACACTTAGTAACACAACTCGCAGAAGGAGGAAGGGGATCACAGAGACAACATTACTAGCCAATGAGGCATGTGAAGGAAGGTACACCTGACACAAAGGATTTGGCCTACAGGAAAGGCGGCTTGGGGATTTTAATTAACACGTTCACTTAGACGGTGATTTGTGAGCACATGTTCATCAGTCTAGAAATAAAAAAGAAACTTACATATATCTAATACTGTATCACACAGGGTACACAGCTGTTCATACAGGAAAATAATACAATAATTAGTCAATGATGATACAAGAGTAAACTCTGCGTTTCAAATACAACTGTGAGCCTGCCTCTGGCCCACCTTGTATGGACATACATACTCTATATAATGCTAAAAAAAAAAAAAAAAAAAATCCCCTAAGTAGAAGGGATTACCGTAAAGGGAAGTGAAAATTCATTTTTCAGTTTCTTATTTGCCTGAATAGATTTAGATCCCAAAGAAAGGGAGGAAGTTCCGGAAAGTCAGAGTTTTAATTAAATTATTAGGAGTGCACTAATGTGAACTGTCAAGTTCTGAAGGGAAATCTCACCATGAACCTCCAGTCAGGAGGGGAAAGCATGTGCGTTAGGTACACATTGGCCCAGATGACAATTTAACTCAAATGGCCTGGTCATGGAAGGACTTACTTTCCACACTGTTTATAAAGAACCCAGAATAAACTTGAGTAATTTAACTAGTAGACTGTTACCTGTAGGGGCCCAAAACAACATACACTGATTCCCCACACTGTGTGCCTGTGTGTGTGTGTGTGTGTGTGTGTGTGTGTTAATAACTCTTCTAATGGCGAAGGGTAGCTTATGGGTCTAAAAGTTTCCAGCCAATTCTTTGTGTCTTGCCCCCTAATTCATCACTAGTTTGCCAACCACTATTAAAACACTTTCACATCTAAATGTAGAGGCCCATATCCTGCCATTGATCCAAGTGCGGAACTCCCATTGAAGTCGATGAGAGTGTTGTACAGAAATCAATGACAGGATATGGACCTCAGCGCTGGACCATCTCTCCCTGGAACCGTTTTCTCATTGACACTCAGAAACTTGAGGGTATTACAAGAAACCAGGTACCTGGAGCAGAGAATTTACAGAGGCGCTCCATGGTCCTCTGCTCCTTTTCTGGCAATGCTGGTTGCAGGTTAGATGCCAATTGTATGTAAACGGGGAGGGAAGGGAGTGGGGCTGTAGAAGCACCCACTTTAGCAGCAGGGATGGATGTGCTTGACTAGAGAGAGCTTCATCTATCACCATGCAGGTTGCCAGGCCTTGCTTTAATCGTGACCTCTGTTTTGGCAAAGACACTGCCTTATACACTGAATGCGTTCTTTTTCCAGCTATATTTTATGATTGTCTAAAACTGGCAGTCACAAAATAGTTGACAAAGTATACTTCTTATTCAAAACTTGAATAATATGGGACATTTTGTAGGCTAATTTCCAATAACAAGCTAGGTGATTTATTCTGCCATGCGATAAAAGCTAGAAATAATCCTGCAGATTTAAATGGAGTCTTTCTTCTAGCGAATGCAAAGCATTCAAGGCATATTCAAGGTAGCTTCATTTTGCAAACAGTCCTGAACACTTTTTCAAAGACCTTTCAGAATGTGCAACCATCTTAAAATAAGCTTTAAAAAATTCATTTCTTCCTTACCACTACTGTTAAATCTAGAAATATAAGGGAAACAGAAAACTACTTCAAGTTTTAAATAAATCAAGGATTAGTTTTCTAAAAGGAATGCTTTGATTTATTTTGTTGTCATGATATTAGCCCATGTTTAAAGTGAACAGTCAATTACTACCTCAGCCTTGATTCCTTTTAGGTCAATTGGGTGGGTTGTCTAGAATCAGTGGTTCTCACATCTTAGTTTGCTTTAGAATCACCTGCAGGGCTGGTAATGTGACCCTCGGTGATCCCACCTCATGGTTTCTGACTGTACAGATCTGGGGTTGGGCAAACTGCAGCTAATTCTAATGGGTTTAAACTCAGAACACTCCTGGTAAAAGCTACCTCCTGAGTCCCTTCTAGCTGCAAATACTACTATTCTTTTTCATAAGCCAAATCAGGAAGGCTAAGACAAATATCCTAGGGACAGAAAAGACACCAGACACAAAGACACCAATGAATGCCATAGGTGCTCTGTCTAGATTCTTTGATTAATGGCAAAAACCAATTATCAGACTACCTTCCACCCTAAACTTATTTGTAAGACCATGTATACTATCTATCTTTTTAACAGCAATAAAATGACCAGGGTCCATCAGATTTTAAGTTTGCCATGATATCTGACTCTTCAGTCAGACATGTTTTGATTGTTGGGTTGAGGTTACTTTCTTTGGCATAATAACAGCAGATGCCCTCCTTCCTATTATATGGAGAAACCCTGTAGACAGAAAGAGATTGGCAGTATTTATAAAATTACTTCGGAGTATTTTGATTGTCTCCCTAACAAGGTACATAGAGTGCAGCTATGTACTTCGTTATGGAATCCAATCTCCTAATTTGTTATTCATTACAGTGAGAAAGGTTAATTCACATGGAAAATACTTTGCCTCACCGAGAGCTCTTGTTGGAGAGACTGAAGAACCGTCCAACACCCTTGGTTTCTTCACAAGAGTGCCGTTTCTGAGGATGACAGAATGTGACTTACAAGTGAAATAAAGGGTTCCTTCCCAAGTCAGGGTACCTATTCTTCCAGAAAGTCACCAAACACTGAAAAAAAAATGTGTTTCAGTTCTTTATTTGCAAAGGGAAAATGTTGTTGGATTAGCTGATTTCCAGTGAAGGCTTTTCCAATTCTAAGTTTGTTATGATTTACGATTTAGAATTACAAAGTTCACCCAGTGTCTATCATAAAAATTATGTAAGAATGCATAGCATATATTTTGAATTGATAATATAAATCATTTCATTCTTAGTCTCCTAAATGCCTTCATATTTCTTTTTATCTGACAACAAAGTACTCTTCACAGGGTAGATCTCATGCCAAGTGTTCTTACCACAAAACAAACAAACAAAATAAATAAAGAAATGTTTCAACTTGAAATCTGAATAAGAAAAGTTTATTCTCCTTTTTTGACCACTTATTAATATTCTTCACATTATAAATTATTAGTAATTAGTTGTTTTTTTTTCATTATTAGAAGAATTGGGTTTAGGAAATTACTTTCTCTGAATATTTGTATATTTTTATATACTACATAAGTCCCGGTAAGTGCTATAATTATAACCCTTTATAATTGGCAGACATTAATTACTGAAATTGTACTGGAATTTCCATGTAATTTTATACCAGAACCACATGAATACTGAATACATTAATCATGTTTGGAATGCCAATGGAAGAAATTAATTTCCAACTATTAAAATATGCAAGAACTTGTATGAATATGATAGAAAGTCAATATGCAGATTCCTGAGTCCTATGTCACAGTAATATGTCTGTAAGAGTTCAAGTGTATGAAGTCTAGAGCAGCTATTCTCTACTAACTGAAATTAACCCAGTATCCTATTGATATTGGTTCAGAAGAGTGGACGCAGGCAGGAGCCTCATCATGGAAAAGCTCCCAGCCATGGGGCAGAAGTTCAGAGCAAGAGACAATCACAAACATCCTCAATAAGCTCATCTTGCAGACACCCATATTTCTGCAGTTCTCCCAAACACCTAGGCTTATCACCCGGAGGTACGCTAAACTCCCTACTCCATGACACACATTCTACAGCCTCAACCTTCACAATCTCTTTCCAGATCAGGATTTCTTAACTTGGTGTCCACAAATGGCCTCATGATCTCTGTAAACCTACTGAAGGTGCATGCAAAATTGCATACTCACGTATGAACATCCTTTCTGGGGGATGTCTATAGCCTTTATCAGATTCCCAAGGGCTACCAGTCAAGAAGTTCTACCTCACTGCAACCAAGTAAACCCAGGTTCAGTGTTCTCTCTCTTTTGTGTATCAGCATTTCTCCCACTCAGTACTTCCTGACTTCTGTTTCTTGTGTCTTCATCTCTTCCATGGGGTGCTGCCAAAGTCATCTTCCTTAAACTCACAATCCCCGGTTATACCACTCCCCAAGAAGGTGGCGGCGGGGGTGTTATTCAGTTTCTGACTTACCTTTGTCCAGGTGTCCGCAGGGGCGGGTCTAGATATGTAAATCCAGTGATGCTAGGGTCTAGTTAAGAATGCAAATAAGCTCCTTTGACCCTATAAATAAACCTGCTGTGTGGCTCACGTGCTTGCTGCCTCTCCATCTGAGAGAATGGCACCCACCTAGCTCCCAGCTATATGAATCTATTTCTGCCTCTGGGTCTCTTTCTTTCTTTAATTTCTTAAGCCCCAGCTCCTTCACTCAAGAACCCGACTGTTTCCTTTTCTGTGATGGAGATGGACAAGGAAAAGAGAGAAACACCCCCCCCGGCCAGTCCACTAACTCTTTGGGCTCTCCCATTGCCCACTGAATGAAGTCCAAATTCCTGGGTGCAAACACCATATTTTACTCATCTCTGTATCCTCGGTATCCAGCTTTTGAGTTCTTCTGAAGTCAGAAATCTTGTGTGTCACAACTCCAACCTATCCTTCCAAGGTTATCTGCCACCATTTCCAACTAAGTCTATTTGACTTCCTGTACTTCTTGGAACATAACCTATATTTTCTCTCCACCCTTGCAGCTTTTAACCTTGATCTTTTCCCTTTGCATGGGGTGCTTTCCTAACTTTTACCTACCCAGGTCATTTCAACCTGATGACATATTATCCATCCTTCGATGTTTAAAAAAATCTTCCATCATGAAGCTGCTTGAAGTTCTGTCTGCCTATGAGAAAGAATCCCTTTCTTCTTCAAACTCTTTGTATATTTCTTAGGACTTTTCATTTATTAAGCACATAGAATTCAAATGTTAATACTGAATAATTTATATATTACACTAGAGGCCTGGTGCATGAAATATGTTAAGGGGTGGGGGTTTGTCCCTCAGCCCAGCTCCTGCACCCTCTCCAATCTGGGACCCCTTGAGGGATGTCCCACTGGGATTGAGCCTAATTGGGCAGTCGGACATCCCTCTCACAATCCAGAACTGCTGGCTGCCAACAGCTCACCTGCCTGCCTGCCTAATCACCCCTTAATCACTCCCCTGCCAGCCTGATCACCCCTAACTGCCTCCCCTGCCAGCCTGGTCACCTCTAACTGTCTTTGCCTGTAGGCCTGGTTGCCCCTAACTGCCCTCCCCTGCTGGCCTGATCCCCCCAACTGCCCTCCCTTGCAGGCCTGGTTGCCCCCAACTGCCTCCCTCTGCCGGCCCAGTCACCCCTCTCTGCCCTCCCCTGCTGGTTATCCTGTGTCCACATGGGGGTGGCCATCTTGTGTGTTGGAGTGATGGTCAATTTGCATATCACTTCTTTATTATATAGGATTACACTATACAGTCCTTAAAGGCAAGAGTTTTGCTTAATTTTTTCTTTCCCGTGAAACACAGTAAACACTTATACATCATAATATCCAACAAATATTCGCTGAAGAGGTGAGTTAAAGAATAAATGAACATAAAACCACTGGTTTTCAGATGCTTAAGATGAGGATAGGAAGTCCACATTGGTTTTCCTGATGAAGAACATGAGGTTTAGAGGCAGACAAAGCATCACAAGATCACACAGCCAGTGGACTGGAACTCAGGCATCTGAACTTGACTGAGTCTGCCTACCACACAAGCATATCACTTTTTTGAATGCCCCCATAAAAATGTGCTTAGATTTGTTTCTTTTCAGTAATAAACTGAATCATGTTGCTTTTGTAATTCTAAATATTGGTCTAACCATTTTGTTATTTGTATGCCTATTTTTATTGAGTTTGCTCCTTTATTAACTGGGGGTCAGATCTGTAAGCTTCCTTCCAGCTATGAAGTTTGACTGGCTTCTGTCACATTGTCCCTCTTTCTGTCCAGCAAAAGAGGTAAGTTCCCCAGGTTTTCCCAAGTGTCCTGGTGTCACACCTCCTGATGGATATTCTAAATGAAGCCTGGTTACCAATAGCTGGCAATTAATAGAGATGAGAATCAAAGAATTCACAGGTAAAAAATCAGGCTGGATAAAGATAAGAACTTAAAGATATTTTATAATAAATAAAATATCCCTTAAGACATTTAAAAATTCAAATAATTTGGGAGAAAAGTTGAATTCTACAGATCTGACACCTAACCTATGAAGTTCTATTATGTGAAGCTACTGTATGTTTCTTCATTGTGGCAAATACAGGGGTTAGCAAGAGTAGGTTTATAGTTGTCAGCACAGGAACATTTATTCTTGTATTACTATTTGTTAATTGTGTATCATTTATTATTATTTTAACCTACTTTTGCCCACCTTTGCATGTAAAGTAAAAGTGGTGTTTTAATCCAAATGGTTCTGAGTTCTACCTCAACAATCAAAAGTGAAACTATTTATCTTTCATTATTAATATTCCAAATATGATCAGAAAATTGTTATTCCCTCCTACCTTGGGGTACATGGTGATAACTTCTAATTCTTAGTATCTCTTCCATGTATATATTTTCAGATATAGTAAATACCTGCCAACAAGTCAAGCACATAGCGCATTGGTCCACCTGATTTCCACTTCCTTGCCTACATGCTCTTTGGGGTTTCTTCCAATTTATATATTCTACCCTAAAAGGTATTCTCACTCCACTTAATTCCAACACAAAATCCTGGCAAAGTAATGGCATTACTGAAGTTCTCTATCCTGTATTGTTCTTTCTTTAGTAAATCTCTCTCTCTCTCTCTCTCTCTCTCTCTCTCTCTCTCTCTCTCTCTCTCTCTCTATATATATATATATATATATATATATATATATATATATATATATATATTATTGATTTTTTTCACAGAGAGGAAGGGAGAGGGATAGAGAGTTAGAAACATTGATGAAAGAGAAACATCAATCAGCTTACATAGGTCCACAATAGTTCCTTGTCATGGGCATAGTCTTCAAAGGAGCACCCTTTTCCTCTTTAAGGGCCACATACACTAGAAGGAACAATAAGTCTGAGCTCCAATAAGAGGGTAGCATAATCTGATAAGAAAACATATTGAGTGAGATGAGTACCACAAAGACACAAATTGGTCCACTACACTTATCAGTCAAGAGACCAAGTGAATCCCTTTAAGGTCTCCAGATTGAGCAGAGGAAATAAAACCTCATGCTTTCTAAATTTGTTTCATAAATTCACTACTTTCTCTCAAGATACATTGATTTTCAGTTGACTTGATATCAAGGTCTTTAAATCCAATCTAATTTATTATGTTTTTCTACCTGAGCAAAATAGAAAGAGGTGATCTTAAGGGAAATTAATCCTCAATGTCACTGTAAAATACAAACAGCCTTTTAACTCAAAAAGTTGCCCCATTCATAGTAGTTATTTGCTAGTATATTTTCCCCAAAGAGCAAACAATAATGAAGTTAATGTGATAACTTAATAAGTTATGGTTGTGCCCATACATACAGGTAGCTTACGGTATTCTTCCTATACATATTTACAGATATAAATATATATATATCCACATATTTGTATTTTGGGTTAATATTCCTTACCTGTTTAAAGCATATATATATATATATATATATATATATATATATATATATATGCGCATATGTTCATGGATGTATATGTACTATATTATTTGTAAATTTGCATGAAGACACATGTAAGAACAGAAGAGAATAATTATGTTTCAAACTGTTAGGAGACTATACCAACTGATGGAGCCCAATTCTTGTTAAGCCTCACAACACAAGTTAATTCACTGTCATTCCCTCACAGTGGTGGTTACAGAGGTGCAGGACTGCCACGCATTCTGACTTGTGCAAGAGACTGTATTAGAAATCAAGATGATAGGGTCAGGTGCCATATGCTTAAAGGTAATATGTGATAATCATATAAAGTGACTCCTAGAGTTCTGGGCTGACAATGTTGAGGTACAAGACTATATAAGACCTAGTAGGACCTCAGCCCAGATGGCAAAATGCTCTGTCACCACCCAAGCCCAGCTCCCTGAGGAAATGCCTGTATACTCTAAATTTTAATAAAAGTCAAAATACCATCCAGCTAGTGTGGCTATGTGGTTGAGCATCCACCCAGGAACCAAGAGGTCAATGGTTCGATTCCCGGTCAGGGGATATACCTGGGTTGTGAGCTCAATCCCCAGTGGGGGGGTGTGCAAAAGGCAGCAGGTTAAGTATTCTCTCTCATCACCGATGTTTCTATCTTTTTCTCCCTTTCCCTAAAAATCAACTAAAAGATATTAAAAAAACAAAAAACAAAATACCCACATACCACATTCCACCTAATAACACAAGATTTTTTTTTCTACATATGGCCATCAACTCTGCCCACAGACCCAGATTGCTACTTTTCTAAACTGTGCTGAAAAATGGCAGATTATTATATTGTATAATGCAAAAGTACTGTGAGGTTTGCCAGAGAATATCCATATTTGCACATGCCTAATTTGGAACTAACTACTACATAGCTTTTCAGCATCAAAAGCCAAGGTCTAGTCTTTGAGTTAAAGTCATCGATTTCAGAACCTCTTGCTCCTACCACTTGAATGTCCCTCTGATGACACATCATCTAGGACAGTGGTCGACAAACTGCAGCTCTAGAGCCACATGCCTCAATCAGATTGAGGAGTCTTTGGCAAAGGCCAGTTTAGGAGTACCTAATTAAGTTAATAATAATGTACCTACCTATATAGTTTAAGTTTAAAAAATTTGGCTCTCAAAAGAAATGTCAATCGTTGTTTTGTTGATATTTAGCTCTGTCGACTAATGAGTTTGCGGGATTATCTTTTTCTTCAATATTAAATAGAACGCATGACCACCCATCTCCGATTCTGTAGGAGACCTAGGCTCTCTTCACTCTACCTCCAAATCTACAAAGATTGCCAGGGTGCTTTTGGTCTCCTCTTGGGCTGGTTTTCTTTTGCTTTCACTGAAGTCAGACCTCACCTCTTTTTATATAAGGAAACAGCAGCCATTCTGAAATTATCAGGTTATGCTTCTGTTGTACAACCATGGTAAAATTAGAGGCTGATGGAGCACAGCCTTGGACAAACTCTAGTTCAAGATTTACAGATCAACAACAAAAATTATGAAAGTATTACAGCTTTTATTTCTGTCACTCAAAAGCCATCACTGTGAAGCTAACACATAACAGTTTCACCAAACCCTATTTTTCTTCTCTTTAAATCTGCTATACCTCAGAGTTATTTTTGGGTCCTTTCACACTTTAAATTCCAACATCTCTTCCAGAAGTCCAATTCCTGGCGAATTTTCTGTCACTTTCTCCCCTACACTTTTCCTGCTTCACTAATTCTGCCCTCTACATCTTCTTCCAACTGTGCATCACACTCCGAAAGGGACTTGGCAGGAGCAAGTGAAAGAAGTTGACAACTGTACCCTCTCCTGAAACAGGTGGGCCCTGGCTGGAAATATCGCCACAGAATTCTGATGGTACCCAGAGCCACCTAAAAGTGACAGATCTATATAGGAAATCCTAGAGTTGATCAGAAATCCACTGGTAAAGAGAAAATAACAGAGAACCATCCAACAATCACTCATGGCCAGTAGACAGATCTGAGCAAACACATAAAACATATCAGCCCCAGGAATAGTTTAACTTTAAACTCCAAGAAAGCCGAAAGACAACAAACACAGCCAGAGAGTTTTGAACTATTGTCCAGTTCATGATGTTAGCTTTGGTAATCATAAAATCAAATAAACACAACAAATCTAAGAGGAGGCTGGGTGGGAATTTTCCTGTTGCTCAGGAACTGGCAAAGGATCAACAAGGGGTGAAGGGATTAAACAAAGAAGAACAAAGAAAGACTCATGGACACAGATGACAGTATGGGGACTGCCAGAGGGAAGGAGAGGTAGAGGGAGAAGAAGTTAAAGGAGGGATAAAAGGTGATGGGAAGATGTTGACTCCGGGTGGTAAATACACAGATGATGTATTGTAGGATTGTACACCTGAAACCTGTATAATTTTATTAATCAAGTCACTCCAATACATTAAAAATAAACCAAGCAACAAACAATAGATTCCACATAGCAGACATTCTAAATAGAGCAGTTACCAGCGGGCTGCTGTATCTATGGCATTTCCACTAGAGCCTTAATGAAAATGAAAAATCAGCCCTACTACAGTCAGTATGCCCTGCCCTCCACAATCCCACCAGTAACACATAAGGAGGAATGAAGCAGGGAACTGAGGAATGATGTCTATGTGGGGGTTATTAGCCTTCTTCAAAATGCAGTCATCATGACTGGAGGCCAAGTGCGCTGGGAGCCTCCAAGAGAATCACTGCAGAGTCTTAGGGAATGGGACCTGTAAGAATAGAAGAATGCTCTCAGAGTGCCCGGGAGTGAAAGGAGGGAGTGTCTGGAAGAGCCTGATCAATACCCAAACTTGGGAGGTGTACAGTTCCATAGAAAACTCTTCCCTGGAGAGTTCTGAAGGAAGCAGGCTTGCTGGAATACCTCAGGGGAAGGGTAGCAAGCGTGCTGACAGGGGTCATCTGTGAATAAAATGGGGTAACCCTAAATGTCATTCCCTTTTCTACAACTCTCAGAGGCAGCAGCTTCCATGACTTCACATCACTTAGAGGGGCCAGAAGAATCAGAGCCAGCAGACCAAGCAACATTTACACCTACACCCTCAAATGCTTCTTTTGTACATTTTTCTAATATTCTCTATTTCTCTTCTTTATCTTTCACGTTGTGTCTGGTGCCACAGAGACATGGTGCAATGGCCCAAGCTTTGATCACCTACTAATTGCAGCATATCCTCCTTACAATTTTGCTTCATGAGATTGCAGATGTAAACCAGCCCACAAATGTGTCCACTTGTAGTCAATTGCACGTGGACCACAGGATAGGGGCTTAATCACAAGGAACAACATCAGCCTGTAATTATTGGAATCGAGAGTTTAGGTCAGTGGTCAGCAAACTTTAGCTAGTCAACAGAGCAGCAAACCCAGCTCACGAGCCACAGTTTGCCAACCACTGGCCTAGACCATCATCGTCTCTCTCCTGAATTTCTGCAATGGTCTCCAGAGCAGTCTTTCTGCTTCTGGTATTGCCCTCCTTCATCTACCTCCTCTCCACAATGCAATAACAGTAATTTTCTTACAACATAAAATGGATCCTGACCTTGCTTTGGACATAGAATAAAATCCAAATTCTTCACCTTGCCTTACAATACCAGCACAATGTGGCTTTTACCTCCAACTTTGAACTTATTCTTTGACAAAATGCTTATTGGGTGACCTTCTAACTCTTCTGCCACTCTCTTCCCAATCTATTGCTGCACCCACAGTTTTCTTCTCTGAGCTTCTTTCCTACCTCAGCACCTCTAATCCATCTGTTTCTTCCATTTTCCTTTCTCATGATAATTGATTTTTCTTTTGGAAGATCTTAGCTAAGGGTCATCTCTTCTGAAAAGGTGTCTCTGACTACTCAATCTAAAGTAAGCTCCTCCTGCTATTATCTGCCATAACATCATAAAAGTAGACAGAGGGTATTTGTACATATAAATGGTCACGATTTTAATTGAAAAAAAAAAAAATATATATATATATATATATATATATATATATATATATATATATATATATATATATATTCCTTAGGAATGAAAAGTTAAATTTAAGATTGTTGGGAATTTCAAAGTATAGGAAAAACAGACTGTAATGGATTGACTGATAAAGGGAGGAAAGTCTCAGAGAATGAGGTGAGAGCACTAGGAGAGTTCATGGACATGATTAAAGGAAAAGGAAAAGGAAAAAACAATGCTCTAGGTGTCAAAATGCATCCCCATAATCCTACCTCTTCAGTGAAGGGGGAAATGAATGGGCATCAAAATAGCAAAGTACTGTTATTCAAAAGGATGAAAACGGTAAAAAAAAAAAAACACTGCTAAAGCACATGGGAAAGAAAGCCGATTAGGGACATTCAGAGTGGATTTGAAGTGCACCAAACCAAGTCTTCATTTGATTACCCATTCTATAAACATGTATTAAGTTCTAACTCAGTACCAGCCAATATATTTGTTTCTAGAATCACAAAGACATGGAAGCACCAATTTGTGGAAAGACCCTGGGTTTGAATAAGAGGTTACCAACTGTGTAGCATCCAGTGTCCAAAGACCCAGGCACCTCCCTTGTTCTCTTTGGCTCCGGTCAGAAATGAGGCCTAGGCCCCTGACCTACCATTGCTCAGAGTGGGTGCTTCTGTCTCATAAAAGTGTCATGCCAGAACGTAGTGTAGTTCATTATATGACCTTGTGATACTTGAAGAGTTTGCAAAATACCCCCATTTCTTCTTCATTGACTTTCCTCTCCCTCCATTTCCATGGGGCACAGGGTGTTTAGGTACTTGTCATACAAGGAAGAGTAAAAACTTATGTGAGATATATACACTGAGTGGCCAGATTATTATGGTCTCTGAACACGTAATAATGTGGCCACTCAGTGTGTGTGTGTGTGTGTGTGTGTGTGTGTGTGTGTATTCATGCACTGGGCCTCTAATACATATATATATATATATATATATATATATATATATATATATATATATATATATATATTGCATGAATTCATGCATGGGTGAGGTCTGACCAGCCTCACCAGGGGGAGGGGACATGGGCAGTTGGCCAGCCTGCCTGCTGATTGAACTCCTGGTCAAGGGGACAATTTGCATATTAGCCTTTTATTACATAGGATATACACTGACTGGCCAGATTATTATGATTTCTGAACTCATAATAATCTGGCCACTCAGTGTATAAACAAATTATAATAGCAAAATTCAATTCATAAAAGTAAAACATAATTATGTATATTATAGTTCAATATATATACATATTTAATGTATAACATTGATACAAATCCTTCTGCAATCTGGCTACCTCTTGCCTATTAAACTGATCTCAGCTTTGCTGCAGGCCAGATTAACTCCTCCTAGGCTCCTGAGTAAGTCAAATCATCCCTATGTCTGAGGGCGAATGACAACAGCCTGGAATTTTCTCTTACCTCCTCCTTTCCTTGCAAAGCTGATCTTTTATTTAAGTTTCTTCTCAAGCCCTAATAGTTCTAAATTATCTGAGAATTCTAGAATATCCAAAATTGATTAACATCTCTTGTAATAATAAAATTTTAAATTGATGGTCTTGAATTTAAAAGTTAAACCCCCTCAAGCCCTCAAAATAATGAGCCCCACAAACACAATTAAAATGTACAATCCCCTGAAAATTCTCGGCTGCAGCTATCTGGGTAAATAGTCTCAGGTTCATATTAAAAACAAATAAATATCAGAAGACCAAAAGCACCTAAAGTTAAAAAGGGGGGGGGGTTTAAAATCTTCTGGCTAAAAATTACATAAATGTTAGGATTATGTTATTAAATTTAATTTTTTTAAAAAAAGCTTCTGAAAACAAATCAAAGGGCCACCCTAATGCTCTGAAATGGCTGGGGCTCTGTTGACTCAGATGGCTCACCCCATCTCTCAGGAATGCGAGTCATTAAGGGCAGTTTGAGAGATGAGGTGATCTACCCATAAACACAGGCTCTGAGTCAGCCGGAATGCCAGCCATTTCCATGCCAGACACATACCCGTTCAGCTGGAGGGCATTTGTTGGGAGCTGCCGTGGAGAATGTCCACGCTTAGAAAAAAAATGCACCGTCTTAGCAACCACTAATGAGTAAGATACAAACCCACCAATCAGGATTGGGAAATTGCAAAAAAAAAAAAAAAAAAACAACAACAACAACACAAACAAACAAAAAAAACCATCATGACTTTGAATTTTGAAATAATTCCAGGTATACAAACAAAAATAGACCTAGAAATACAGGTTGGATACTCCAGGCATTATCCAAGCTACCCTTCCTTTCGGATCCTTGAAAATTTGGCCCAACAGCTCTGGAAGCCCAAATCTTATTATTATTATTATTATTATTATTATTATTATTATTATTATTTTTGAAACAGTCCCAGACTGTCTTCTTCACTCTAAGTGAATGGCACTCAGAATTCCTTCGGGTTGGAGTGTTGGGTCTGAAATCATGCCAAGTGACATGTGTCTGTGGAAAGACATCTGTATCTCAGTGAGATCTACAGGAAAATGCGAAAACAGCCACACGCTGGTCTTCCCCAATAGTTCTGATCATTGCCACCTGCTCACTCACCCTAGCTATTGGCACAAGTCACTATTTCATGGAAGTAATAGGAACTTACATTTTTGTTTGTTTGTTTGTTTTCTTTTTTAAAAAAGTGCCCTGCTATTAACTTATAACAAGAATTCCTCGCTTCCACTTCCATTTCCACTACTTATCCTGCCTCTGACAAGGAGTGGGCAACCCAAGTAACCAACATGAGTCTCGTTTTCCCAACTGGGAAAGCAGGGAGTCAAATGCTTGCTTTACTAGAACGTACTCAATGTTTGCTGAGCACTCACTATGCTGGACACAGTCACTATTTCCGGGCATCTTACCATTTATTTAGAGAGGAAGAAGAGCTTCCAAACATTATACAAACAACATGTAACTAAATGTATAAAAACAGCCATGCAGAAAAAGTAAGGAGTACACGTTGACATGAAAACCACCCACAAGGAGATGTGACTTCACCTGGGAGAACGTCTCCTTGGGGAACAACATGTAAGCGAAGAGGGTGGGAAGGCAGGGGGAGGAGAGAACATTCCGGGACAAGGGGATAACACGTGCAAAAGCCCCAAGGCAAGGAGGAGCCTGACATGGTCCAAAAACAGCAAGACGCTGCTGCGGTTACGTGGAGGGGGAGAGTGGCAGGAGATAAGGCTTGTGGTGTTATTACAAGAATCAGAGAGAAATGTGTGCGGACACGCTCTGCAGAGCACAAAGCCCTGGCCCACGGTGGGAACGCACAGTCCTCCGTGGTCCAGGAGTCCTGCCCTCCCTCAGCACCAGAAGCAGTCAAAGAGAAGAAAACATAAAACAGCCGAACACACATTTACCTCTTCTTCCATCCTTCCTAACGGACCATTTCTCTCCTCGCTGCCATCAACTGCTGTCCTATGTTCAATCTACAATGATTTGAATGAAAGCAAACGTCTTAAAACAAGACGTGATGATTTCTTCTTTGTCTCCCCCGCGGGGCTCTTTACAGGCAGAGGACAGAAACACCGTCCAGGCAACCAAAAGCAGAGGTCATGAAAAAGCCAGGATTCCTTTGTGTTGACCTGGTGCCCCGTTGTGCCACTCAAAAAAGCAAAACAAACACAAACGAGATCAACTGAAGGACTTGTATGCATGCATATAAGCCTCACCACTGGACACAGTCAGCAGGGGGTGAGGGAATGAGTGGGGGTGGGGGGGAATGGGGCAATAAGGACACATATGTAATACCTTAATCAATACAGTACTTAATCAATAAAGGAAAAACAACAACACCAAAAAACAAATGGAGGAGTGCTGGACACGCCCTCGATCCGCTGTCTGCTTCTCTGACACGCATTTTCCTGTGGAATTGAAAGAATGAAATGTGAAAAAATGGTGGGGCTGGGCTCATTTCCAACAAACTCATTCATTCATTCACTCCTTTATTCACTCAATCAGCAAATCTCTGTTATCTACCCATCTCTGTGACGGTAAGCACGGGGGCTCAGAGATGGATTTTAATTATGCTGATTTAGTGTCACAGTTATCCAGATGAATCAAGAACCTGGGGGCAGATTTCCATTTCAGTTATGTCCTTGTCTGTTTGATACAAACAGAGTGCTAGCCCTGAAGGATGATTTGAATTCCACTTCACTCTGGCATTAAGAAGGCTTCAAAGCCAAGGGTCAAGAATGGGAAGGAGGTGAGAGGGAGGGAGAGAAGAAAAAGAGGAGGAATAGGAGGGGGATGGGGGGAGAAGAAGAAAGGGAGAAGGGAGGCCAGAAGGGGGGAAGGGGACCTTGGCGTAGGCATGGGAGTGGGGTGGGCACACAGGAGCACACAGGGTGCACCGATGACTGTGTGCATGGACAGTGTACTTGAATGTGAGCTCACTGCTCTTCTCTGAAGAGTGTGTCAGGAGACAGCCTTGCTTGGAAGAGATTCTTAAACCAAAGGCATCAATACCGCTGTGCCCACTCCAGTAAAAGTAAGTGCTGTCTCAGGACTGTTTGGTTGACCAAATACCTTGGGAAAACTGTGCTGACAGTGGTGCATAAAGAAGTGTTAGGCGATTGCTGCAATGAGAAGCAGAAGGAAAGGACTGCTTCTAACAAGGCCCACATGAGGAAGGATACAGGAAAAAGCAGAGAGGAAGGTCACTGACAGTGAGTGAGACTGGGAATGCGGTGCTATTCCTAGGTGGCGAATATGAAATCATTAGGGCATGTTTAGCTAGAGATGGTAGAGCTGGCTTTTCACTGAACTGCCCAGAAAGCAACAAGAAGCACAGAGACTTAGAATATTTATGAATTATAGGAAAACTTTTCAGAAATTTAGAAAAATCTCTTCCTGCATCCTGGCACTTTATCAGCCAGTGTCTGTACATATATAGGACTGGAGTTATGAATGGGAGGGGGGAACAGCTGCTAGATATAGAATCAGGTTGTTTTTTTTCTTGTTTGTTTTATTTTTCCAGAAAGAGAAACAAATAACAGGGGAAACAGGGAAACATGGCAACTGAGGAAAACTGGGAAAGAGAAAAGTCAAGAGCTAAGCTAGTTGGAAGTTGGCTTTTAAACGGGGGTTAGTCTCATGTTCTGTACAGTGTCAGGAAATAAAGGTATAGAGATAATAGGTAGTAAATTTTTAAAGGAGACACAGAAATCATACTGCCAATAAACACATCACATGTACTTTACAGAGCTCCTTTCCTCACCACCGGAGGAAGAACAACACAATACGACTCTGGGAGGAACCACAGCCCTCCCTGCGCCCTCCCTTGCCGACACACCACTTATTAGTTACTCTCCCTTCAGTGATACAACTGAAATCCCACAAGACTTCGTCACAGTCATTTCACTGTCTGTCCAAATTCTAATTTCGACCCTTTAAAGTGTAAAAAATTAAATTAAAGGCCCCCTGAAAAATACCACCGCCACTAACATACCAGCACAGTCTCCATTTGTCCCAACAATGTTTTCAGTAGAATCTACCAAGGCAGGGTTCAAATGAGACTCACTGGAAAGAACCCACACATCCTAGCCGCTAGCAGCGAGTTGATACCACCAGTGTCCTCTGAACACACATTAAATATCTATCTAACTGGAAAAGCCAACTGTTGGGGGAAGAGATCCATCTGTATTTAAAAAAAAAAAAAAAAGAAAGAAAAAGCAAACTGCTTCATCTGTTATGATTTTTACCTCCCTAGCTAAGATTTGAGGAAACCCCGCCAGGCCTGTCTACAGAACGGGGTCCAGGTTTGTGGCCAGAAGAAAAATCCCTTACAAACACCTACATAAACGATGGCTTATTATAAGGCAGTCATGAGCATGCAGCTTTGCCAGAAGCATTTACCTACTGACCATCTTTAGAGCACAGAAAGCAGCTGTTGACAATGTCCCGTCTTTGACCTGATTATTCAGTTCAATCTCAAAATTGAAACAAAGTTGTTGTTCTTTATTATTGTTTATAGCAATTTATTAACGATGAAATATAATCTTGGCTTCTTTCACCAAAAACTAACTTCCCCAAGCAAAAGCTACATTGCTCTCCACTGATTCCAGTCTTTATTCTCTCTGATGTAGGCAATGGAAATGGCCTCTTCATTGGTCTCACTTCCACTAATCTTTCTCTTCTCAATCCATCCCCCAAAGTGTCAGGATATCTATCTTCCTATAAAACAAATCTAATTTGAGAGTTTTTGTTCCTTCCCTATTCATGCTAATCCAACTCCTCACCATAACAGTCCTCCTACAAACCCGCCCCAAGTGACCTCTCCCTCCCACTACCACTTCCTGTCTCTGCTACTCAACCCTCTTGAATACCCCATTCATTTCCAAATGCTCGCACCTTCACTCTTGCAACCCCTCGGCCTTCAATACCCTCTCCTCACCTGCACCTGTCAAAACCGTACCCTTCCAGGAACAAAACCTTGGGATCACTTCTCTCATCCTCAAAGCCTTTAAAATGCCATTCCGTTTTGTACGCTTTGTCTATGACTATATATTGTCCAGTGAGATGAGTTCTTAGAATATGAGAACTACCTGATGGCCTTTTTGTTGGGGGGAGGGGTGGTTAGAGGGTCTCGGATAACAGCCAGTCTCTAATATGCCTATTTTAAAGTTTATTCTGGAAGGTGACTTGCTTAGTGTAGTGCAGTATCCATGTGCCCAGGTCTGGAGTCAGATCACCTGGACTCATTTTTCCACAATACCGCTCCCTGGCTTACGTGAGTTCTCTTTTTCCCAGTCTCCTCATTTACAAAATGCAGCAAAATTGGACCTCCTAGGGTTTTGGCAAGTATACCATATTGTCAAATGGGTGTGAGCTTAATAGAGCTACCATCTACGTGTCCAGTTAATACAACGGGGTTTGTGAGGGTCCCCGATGAGGAAGACAAATGGAGATTATCATGGGTACCACTGGCTGGAGTCAGTGCTTCTCAAATGAAAAACAGTGTTCCCATAGAGATGGTGAACATTTGCATGCTGCTTAAAGTTTGCCGTGTCCACTAAGGTAAAATGCCCAATACTAACGAATACAACAGTTCAGAGCATGTCAGAGCACACGCATACTGTTCCCCACTGAGGAGTCCTGCCACGTAACAATGCAGTTTCCCGAATGTTTGCTGAATGCTGCTGACCCCAGCATGCAGACCCCCGCCAGGGGGCAGCTCTCAGAGGCATGTGCAGCTGCTCTGCAGACTCCTGAGAATATCCATGCCGCAAGCAGGTCTGGGAACTCCCTGGAGCAGAGTCTGCCAGGAAAGGTCGGAATCTTAAAGGAGGACCTGAGCTGGACAGGAGAGCAAACCTTTCCAGGTGGTTAATCTGAAAATACAACATCCTGCTGATCTTATCCCTGTGAGGGCAAATAAAGGTTGTCTCAGAGCTCCCTTTTAACTCTTCTCACTGGACTGGAAAAGCAAAGAGCGAGCCTGTGTCCGAAACAAAGGGAGCCGCCAGACGGCGGCCATGACCACACATTTGGACCGTCGGTTGGGTTGGCAGATGTTTCTGCCGTGACGATCTAACGCCCCTTCTGCCTCCATTGGCCAGGCTCCCTGCAGCTCAGCAAGGTTCAGCGCGCATGCTCCACGTCTCAGATGTCCTGTGGGACCCAAATACTTGTGGATGACACTCAGAGTCAGAAAAAGAGAGTCTCTCGTCCAGCGGGAATTGAGAAAGGCTCACATCCAATCAGCCCACAAACATGAAAGAAGCATAATGTAGAAATTCAGCCCATAAACCAGGGGCTCTCAAGTTTACCAAGAACGGTGCTACGTATGGAACTGAATGTCATCTGGGTGAAGGAGAGCCATCTCAAACCCACACCCCTGCGTGCTCACAAAAATGTATCCAGGAACGGAGCTTGCTGCCCTGGCTACCCGGCCACTGTCCTTCAGTCCGAGAGAGTAGAAGGTCCCCAACCAGACTGCAATTTTCATGGTGTCCTATTTTGAAATAGCGACACTTACAATACAAAGGAAGGTTGGGAAACACTCAGGATGTTGTAGGCAGTCACTGGGAGTTCTGTGCACAGGAGCGGAGCTGACGAATGGACAATGCCAAGGGCATGCACCCTCCACACCTGCTTAGCTGAGTAACGAGGTCAGACACAGTTACGTCGGCTTGTGAGAAAACGTGGACAGTACAGTCTCAAACATGAAAGAAGCATAATGTAGAAATTCAGACTTAGAAGACAGCTGCTGTCTATGAAAACCAAGTCACCCTGGAAAGGTGTATAGAATGTGTCTAAGGGTAGCTTGAACCTGAAATATCATTAAAAAATATTCATGGGTCATCAAAGCCACAGACTACATGCTAATTGTATGCTTCTGGCATTTCATCAGCACCCACATAGATCAGTGGTTGTGATGTCTACACTGGAAACTACCGTTGTATGCTTCTGGCATTTCATCAGCACCCACATAGATCAGTGGTTGTGATGTCTACACTGGAAACTACCCTTGTAGGAGAGGGCATGTGTAAGGTGAATGTAAAATGGATGTTATCCCAAAGCTCCCGGAGACTAAGCAGGAAAATGTTTTTATCTGAACCAGGTCTCTTCAGAACAGAAATAGAATCTTTCTGATGGAAATAAACTTTTATATCTAAAGGCCTTGGTGTTTTAAAAACCAACTTACACCTCAGCCTAACTCAAGGCCTTGATCTTAAAAACAAAACACAAACAATTCCTTTGAAGATAGAGCTTACATTTTAGTATCATTTAAGAACGCAGTATGTATTTAAATAATTTTTAATTTCAGTAAATGTTATTCCTTTCTCAGACAAGTGTTTCCCTTAATGGGGGGAAACATTTAAAAGCCTTTCCTGCATTATTCTAAATTAAGCGATGTCAAGCAAGAGTAGTAATTTCAGGAAATGCACAAAAGAAAAAGAAAATAATAATACTAACACAAACAAACAAAAAAACACCCAGAAATCTCAGGAGAAGAGAAAAGAACACATAGGCTTGTCTTATGAAACCACAGACACAACAGCACCCTCCGGACCCTCTCTCCCAGGTGCGTGCTGGCTCCCTGTGCCAGCCCTGTCTCCCAGCCTGGCCTGTGCGGGGCACGGTGGGCAGCTCGGAGCTTACTGCCCACAAGCCTATAACCAGAGGAGAGAAGAAACCTTTACCTCTAACTCTGGTTGGAAAATACCAGGCAGAGCCCGGGGCAGCTCAGTATGGGCACATGCTTGTGACTGGACCAATTGCCGTGGCGCCCCCTGTTGGGGACCAGCAGAGCCACAGCTCTTCCCGGGACAGGTCAGAGGTGGCTCTGACCGTCAGCCACCCTCGGGCCCACGTGATCAGGACTGAGCAGGGGCTGCTTCTGAGCAAACAAAACAACAAATTCACTCCCAAGAGCACTGACTAGTATCATTAACCCTGTACTGGACGTCCCTTTTCTTTACATCTACAAACTTTTCTAAGAAGTACACTTTGCATTTCTGCACTTGTGAAATAAATTTTTAAATGTACATATTTAGTACAAAATAGGCTGTGAAATATTTTTGTTTCACACACACACACATATACACACACATACACACACACACACACACACACACACACACACACACACCACGCATGCACACAAAACACCACCACATGTTTTTATTACAAAATGCTGTCTCAGTAACTCTCCAAGACACATTAGGAATATTTTCACATACACAGCGCTCCCTTTGAGCACAGTCACTGAACTTTAAAACTCAGGATTTCATTCCAAGGGGCAGAATATAAGTGATGCTACAACCACTGACTTTGCAAACAATCGAGAGAAAAAAATATTTTTGACAAAGAAGCAAGAGCATATTTTTAAAAATCTGTGTTAATGTATTTTGGAAAAGATGATATTTCATATGATTCCAAACTGACTTCTAAGCTGGGGATTTAAGAACAACTGAGGGCTCGGTCAGGCCAGGGAAGGCTGTGTTGAAAGAAGACATTGAGATCGTGCCCCAGCCCTCCCGGTAGGTCAGACTGCTCATGGCAGCCAGGTGGCCTCCAGCCAGCCAGCCTCTGGGAAGCAAGCTTCTGACCTCCACAGGGGTCATTCAGGCCAGGAGTAAGCACTGTAAGCCATCTTCCAAAACCGAGGGTGTACCTGGAAGCTAAAGTGCCAGAAAGGGCACTGGGTTAATGTCAAAGAAGGCACTCGGAGGTGGGGATGCAGCGCCAGGAGGGCAGAGCAGGCCTGGTACTGGAGAGCAAGAGCAGGGAGTTGCTTGCCTGGAATATCGCTCAGACAATACAGCACTCCAGGTGACACGTCACCACATGGATTATGTAACCAAAGAGCTATTTATCAGAAACAAGTACCAACCTGACGGAAAGTTTCCTTGAGCTGAAAAGCTAAAGACACTTCTCTGGGTTTTCTCATATCTTTTCTTCTGTGTTGTGATAGAGTCCTTCTGTTTGTGTATGGACCAAGGCAACAGGGAGGCTGGGAAGGAAGGCAGGGCAGCAATGGCAAAGAAGGATTAAACAACAGAAGAAGAAAAAAAAATCCTGGCCTGGAGCCACTGGCACCTGGGAGAGAGTGTCAAGAAAAGCCACAGGTTTATGCTTGGGGCTTTGCAAGCTTCAAAAAAAATCTATTAATTCTTTCAACAAATATTTATTGAGTATCCATTACCTATCAGACAGTTTGCTGGGAGGGAGGGATGCAAAGATGTAGAAAATTCACAGAGGAGAGGGCAGTGTCAGGGTGAAGCCAGCAAGTAAAATGTACATTACAAATAAGAGTTTAATGGTGGCGTATATTACTGTAAAAACCTAGATGAGGGAGCATTCACTCTAACTGATCACAGTGAGTGGAGGTCCAGAACCAAGCAATAACAAAACAAAAACCAAAAACCAAAAATGATACAATATACCATGCAAAACCAAGGCCAAATCAAAAGGCTAGATTTGAATTTCGAAGCTACCCATGGGTAGAAAATCATGCCCAAACAGATTCATTATAAATGTGGAGCACTTCCTGCTCTGGGATGGGCAAGAAATATGAAGATAACAAGTTACTCGCATTGTGCTGAAACCAGGAAGCAAAGAGGACCGTGAAAATAAACCTAAAAAATAATAAAAAGAAGTATTCAGAGCTTGAATGGATGGAAATGCGGGCGAATTCAGAAGGAGACAGGAGGCAGGTGTACTGTTTGTTTTCCAGATAACAGGGCACCAACTCCATTTAGGGTCTGCTCCCTTCCATCTAGACATCTTCCAAAGGAGTAACCAGAATCCCCGAGCTGACCCTCATTCAGCGGGACCTGCGATACAGAAGACTCAAAACAGAAATTCCTCGGGCTCCCCCTCTTCTTATCTCCTGCCCTGACCTCCTCTGAGTCTTTGAGAATGGGAAGGAATGTGTGGGTGGCGCGTAACCTTAGAGGCGTCTCTCTGCCAATGCACTCCAGGGGAAGTTTTCTTTCTCTGTTTTCCCCTCGCCATGAGTTCCCCACAAAGCCCCCGGACACCGCATTGTTCACAGCCGGTCAGAGGCATCCTTGAAAGAGTCCAGTGAGAACAGAAGGGGGATGAGGCTGTGAAACCAGACAGCTCCCCTTCAAAACCAGATCTCTGTGGGCCCAAACAACCCGCTCTCTTTGTGTGGGATGTCTAGTGGTTGGTGAGTCATGTTGCCCGGTGTATTTATAGCCCATGGATTAAAAGTAAACAAATAAAAGCAGTTAGCACCGCTTAAGAGTCTCCGAGTGAGCGGAGAGGGTAGCCAAAGCAATGTTTGAAAATCACAAATGTTGCTATTTTGAGAGAGCAGACTAAATCCACCAGGTCAGCCTCGGATAAGAGAGTTCCTTGAAAAGCCAGGGTTTCTGGCTGAGTTCTCTGTGGACCACAGAATTCTTCTATGTAGGGGCTGGCACTCGAATGATGACCCAGAAGATGACTGTCCATGAACAAGTTGATCCTCCTTTGTTTCATGCACCTATTTCCCATTTCACTTTGACGTATGCATGGTGTATAAGGATGGTAATCCTTTTCACTAAGCGTTCTTTGTGTAGTCACTGTACATTGAAGTTATTTTTATAAAATGTAATCATTGGGCTCATGGTAACTATGACATTGGACAGGCAGAAGCTGGAAGTGGGAACTGAATCACAAACTCCCTCCCTCAAAAATGACCTGTTGATCTGATCAACCAGAGTTACCAACTAGTAACCTGAGCTGGAAAGGTTTCCTTATTTCAGGAGCTCAGAACCACTCAACCACATCTGACCTGCTTCCCAGAGCTTGAACGAGAATCTAGTGAGAGACCCAAAAGGCAGTGTCAGTTTTGAAACTGGAAAAGTTAGACAGTGGTGGAAAGATAGACATAAAGCACATTACACACTTCAAGACAAGACGGTGCCAACCATCAAGACCATCAGGTCTCTGTAAGTCACTGAGAGGGGCCTCTAAGGTAGATGTACTTGGCCAAAGGTTATGCAAGGTCACCCCCTTTAATGAGGGAGAGAAAAATCGGAACTTACAGTTACGTTTGTCTTAGAAAAGAGATTACTCCTTACTCTTCTTTAAGATTCGAAATAGTGTATATAATCTATACATATAATATATTTGTGGGGTTTGTGTTCAATTATGTTTCTCTGGTTGGCTTTTGTTATTCACTGACTTTTTATATCTTTCTGTCCATTCTGTTTGTTGGTGTTTCTCCAGTTTTAGAAGAAGGCTGGTATAAGGAAGAATTCAAAATTTTATTTCGGAACAAATTGGAATACAGTGTGGAGAAAGGACACTCCCCTACCTGGATCCCACCCTAAGTCAGACAGGAAAATTCCCCACTTTTTCTCAACGTAAAAGAAAAAAGGGAAAGTATTAGACTTTCTTCAACTTCGTGCATGATCATGGCACAAGAATCAAACACATGCACAAAACTAACATGTTCTTAGCATCTCAGAATCTATTTACCTTCTTTATTCTAGGAATTATTCTCTTGAAAGAAATGAATCACCACTGCTACTACAGTTAAAACAGAAAATAATGTGACAATAATTATTGGAAGAAAAAGGTGAGCTGAGTAGAGATATACCCCGATCCTGAGAGACAATGTTCGCATAGCCCCCGTCTTCCAGTGAGTTGGTTAGCCTTTCCAAGGCCCCTATCTTCTGGGTGTTGGCAGTACCACGTGCTTCTGCTAAGGTAAGAAGAACATTTCAAGAGTAAAGTAAGTAAGTTGTAAAAGAAGCCCCGGGTATGTAAGTATAGAGTCCAATATCTTATTACTTTTTTTTAAAATATATTTTTATTGATTTTGTACAGAGAGGAAGGGAGAGAGATAGAGAGCTAGAAACATCGATGAGAGAGAGTCATCGATCAGCTGCCTCTTGCACACCCCCTACCGGGGATATGCCCGCAACCAAGGTATATGCCCTTGACCGGAATCGAACCCGGGACCTCTCAGTCCCCAAGCCATTGAGCCAAACCGGTTTCGGCCAATATCTTATTACTTTTAACAAGTAGGGGAAATTCCTTTTTTATTTAGCAACGATCTCAATTTCATGATGAAACAAATCATAGACTGTTCTAGTAATAAGGGTGTTTCAATTGTTAATACCAAAAGTCTTATAAAATTTCCTTTTAAATAAATATGGTGCCCATGTGGACATATCAAACATTAAAAGAAAAAAAGAAGAAGAAAAAAAGGTAACAGAAGTAACTAGCTGATTAACAAGCAAACGCCGATAAAGGAAAATGTGGGCTCTTGAAAAGGTCAAAGATGATGTTCAAGTAGCTTGAGTTCTCTGCATTTGGCCTCTGAGGCTTTCTTCAAACTCCTGTGGGGCGAAGCACCTTCCCAGGTGAAGTGGCTTTGAAAGAGGTTTCGGTTCTTCTGATGTGTTACTGTTGAAATCAAGAAAACACTTCCTCTGTCTGCGCATCAGTGGGTGCTGGAGTATGCAGAAAGGATGGAGCTCCACGGGGAAGGTACTTTCCCGGCCGCTGCTGAGGTGCAGTGAGCTCTAAATGCTGGGCTATTTGCACATTGAAAAGGTGGTTTTAAAACAAGCAGAAGCATTTTGTATTAAAAACAAATCCTGTGTGGTTTTCTTTAGAATGGGAAGGCGGGGGAGGGTGGAGATTATAAAATATACTTTATTATAAGCTAGGATCTTAGGTATAGAAAAGAGATTATATAGATTAGTCTCTGGAATAAATGTCACAAAAGGATCTATTTATCAGAGACTGGCTGATAAACACAAGTTTGTTAGTGTTGCTGTTCTCTTAGAGCTTTTAATGCCAAATAATGAGTCTGTCCTAGATAGGGGCCCTACATACAGGTTTTACATCCTTGTCTATGCTTGGTGTCATGTCCTAGAGTTACATGGATTAGGAATTGTCAAGATAGACACATACTGAACGGATCTGCCAGAATTTATTTTCAGGAAGCACCTCAGGGTGAATCTTAGAGTTCAATGCAGAAGTTTGAAAATATTGATATTAGCTTTTAATGGTGTTCTTAACAGATAACAAAATTTGGACTTATATTTAAGCCTAGTGATCAGTTATTTTGTTTTAAGTTAGCATAACATGCAGTAATTTGGCAGGTGCCAAGAAATCCTGAATTACAGATGGATAGGAAAGTATAGGTAGATCCTTAATTTCAAAAATTCCTAACTGTCATATATGCAAATCAAACACTATACTTACAGAAATTAATCTTTTTCCTTTCCTTTTTAAAATGTTTTATTTCCTTATAGCTCATAATATTTTTCCTTTCTATAATCATTTTTACTTTACATGTCAAATGAATGATAGCTACAGCAATCCTGACTTTTTGTTAGCTTCATTATTGTCTCTCTCTCTCTCTCTCTCTCTCTCTCTCTCTCTCTCTCTCTCTCTCTCTCACACACACACATACACACACACACACACACACGGAGGAGTGCTTAATGTGTTAATAACTCCATATGCTTGTCTCTCTAATCATACAGTACCTACTTATACCATCTCATATTTATATCTAAAGTAATGAGAACGCATTTTAGGGCAACTATTGCCATGAAATATATCACTTGCATGTAAATAAGTTGAGCTTGTGGCTTATTAGCTTGTTTTTATTCATTTTAATCTAACCTTTACTGACTTATTTACTAATATTTGGTACCTAGCTAGAAATGATAAGGACTATTCAAAATGAGATCCTTCAATTTGTTCCTTCTGAATAATCTGATTGAGAGAACTGCAGACATGCCCATGATAAGCAAAGGATATGGATGTCTTTGAGATAATGCAGAGCAAGTGATGTATCTGAAAGAACGTGAAGAGATGATCGGTGTAGAGGGACCCAGGAAAACAAAGTCTGATTATAGCTCTGGAAGGGATGCATGAGCTTCAGGTGCCTTCCCTTAACTCGTTCCTGGGACTTGGGCTACAGTACTTAAAAAATAAAAAATAAAAAATGAAAATCCTACATCAGAAGTCTTGGTAAAGTTGGCGTCTCAGTCAGTTCGTGCTCCTACAATCAATTTCCATAGACGGGTGGTGTACACAACAGATATTTATTTCTCATGGTCTAAAGGCTGGAAAGTCTGGGATTGAGCCACTGGCAGACTCAGTGTCCACCGGGGGCCTGCTTCCTGGTATATAGACAGCTACGTCTTCACATGGCAGACAAAGGACAGAGGTCTCTGCGGTATCTTTCTAAGGGCATTAACCCATTATCATGACCTATTCACACCCCTCCCACAGGCCCCACCTCCCAATACATCACAATGGGGTTATGATTTCAGCATACGAATAGAAGGGGACACAGATATTTATCATATTAACATCCGGTGACACAGTCATCCTGGCATGGGGCCCTGAGATTTTCAGGTAGACCATGAAATAGTGATGTGCCCTATCAACCATAAAGGATGCCACAAAGAGGGTATCTTTTAAAAACTTGTTGAGGAAAATGGTAATTCTGGTAACTTCCCCTGAGATTTCATGATAGGAGATCCTTGGGAAGTCCTGTTTAACTGACAGATAGATCCTTTGGTGACATTCATTCCAGAGACTGGCTGATAAACTCATTATCTGTGAGTGGGAGTGGGGGGGGGCATAATTTAATAATTTGACTATGAATTTTAACTTAGTTCCACCAAAAGGTGCTATCCAAAGCATATCCTAGTTTTATAAAATAAAAGCTGCCTTGATGGATCCTTTCACAACAGGATCTACTCTTTACCTTCATCTCCCTCTGATTGTTTGGGTGAGATAAGGTGACTTTATGGACTGAAATGATTGCCGTCATGGATTTTGTCCTATGGAGGCGGGACTGTGTGAACACGGGGTGGCCATGCTGCCCTGGCAGGCTTCTGAATTGTCCTCTAACTGGGAATACTGCTCCACCTGGGCAGGAAGCCATTACCGGGCCTGACTGATTTACCAGAAGCAGTAGCTGTTTTATGTGAAGGTTGTCAGGTTTCATTTTCCTGGTGCTGCTGCACTTGCAGAAATGTGGCTGCCGAGCTAGAGAGGAGGCCCGGGGGAGAAGGAATCAATGCTCCGGGAGCACCACCTTCCGGCCCCCAAGACACCTCTCAAAATACTCTGCCCTCGCCTTCCCATCATCCTCTGTGACTCCCTTCCTCAGCAGTCTTGTACTTCACAGTCTGCAAAGTCCTGCTTGAATGTCCCACACATACACAGGTATTTACCTTCACATTTCTTGATTCCTGTTAGAGAATTCTACCTGATGGCCCACCAGAATCTCAATCTCAATGTCTACATTTAGCCCTCCCCCAGAGTGGCTCAGTGGTTGAGCATTGACCTATGAACCAGGAGATCACAATTTGATTCCCAGTCAGGGCACATGCCCGGGATGCGGGCTCGATCCCAATGTGGGGCATGCAGGAGGCAGCCAATCCATGATTCCCTCATCATTGATGTTTCTATCTCTCTGTCCCTCTCCCCTCCTCTCTGAAATCATATCTATCTATCTATCTATCTATCTATCTATCTATTTGATATTATTACCCACCTTGAGAAACCAGCCTCCTTTCCTGATTCCTATACCCCTGTTGATTGCTGGACCATATATGGAACCATTTAGGCATGAGCCTTCTAAGTAACCTTTGACAGGATACAAAGAACTAATTTAGTGGAAGTGTCTTGAAAGTCCCCAAAATGAAATGTGAAGTAGTAAGAAATTAACATAAAACTTAGAAGCCTTTCTACATTTTATTCTGCCTCATTGAATAGAATGTAAATATTTTCCTCACACCAGATTATGCCCAACATTTAGTTATGAAGTTCAAGGTAATTCTCAAAAGTCTTTAGTTTCCTCAATATCTGAGTCATTTGCTGTGCTAATATAACCGAAGGCTGATGGAATAAAGAAACATTAAAAAACACATAGACACAGACAACATTCTGGTGGATGGCAGAGGGGAAAGAGGATGGGGAGAGTGGGGAGCGGGCAAAAGGGGGATGAAGGTGATGGAAGGAGACTCGCCTTTGGGTGGTGAGCACACCATGCAGTCTGCTGATGACGTGTTACCGAGCTGTACACTTGAAACCTGCCTGGTTTTATTAACCAATGTCACTCCAATAATTTAATAAAAGGAGAAGAAGCATGAGTGTTAAAGAATAAGAATTTGCCAAGTCTACAGCCATACCACCCTGAACGCGCCCGATCTCGTCTGATCTCGGGAGAATTTGCCAAAATTCCCTAATACTATGGATGGATGATGGTGCCCTGAGAGTGAATGTTTGCTTTAAATATCTTGGCAGACATCCCCTGACAATAGAGAGGAATGCATTAATCTATGATGACTTTATTATACAAGCCATTTAGATAATCAAACCTTCTTCTCCAATTAGCCGGCCCTCTGATAATTATTTCCACGTGGACCCAACACACCAGGCAGGCATCAAAGCCGATGGAAACAATGCCATCTACTGCGGAGTATCACGAACCTTTCGCCAGGGCCCCCGGGGGAGGTGAGAGGAGGAGCTGGCTGTGTCTGGTGTGTGGCAGAGCCAGTGCACTGTAACCTCGCCACCGCTAACATCTTCACCACGACGGTGTGCCAACTCCACTGCTACTGTGGGGGCCTGGAGGTCTGCCTGAGAGTGTGAGAAGGCAAGCAGTGCCACGTGTCAATCGGTACCAGCTTGAGACCTTAACGTGCATACCTCTACCGCCGGACCCTGGGACCATGGCGATGCTAAAAGGCGGGCTGGCACTTCCACTTCCAAGAAGGTGGGTTGCCCGGCATCACTCAGTCTGCAGCTGCCAGCGATGCCATTGCACCTTCTGCCTCAGGGGGAAGGGGCGGGTGCCAGTGTTCCACCATCTGCCCAGAGCCGCCATTCTGAGACCAAGAAAAGCTGTGCCAGGCGAGCCTGGTCCTTCAAGAGAAGACTGTTTTCCACAAATAGAAATGTGGCTAACATTGTGGCTAAGCCAGGCCCAACGTTACCTTGGGCCTGGCTTAGCCACACACTTCGATGCCCACGCTCCCCGGGTTACAGCTCAAGGCGCCCTGACCTTTTACTCCCACGTACAGCCTTTCTCATCTCCGGTCCAGCACGCACCCAGCGTGGGTCCAGACCTCTGCCGCAGTGGAACCTGAGGCCATTCTCTCTCTTCCGAGTCCGTGTTTCCATCCCATGGGCAGACTGCTTTCCTTTTTGTCTACCTCTTCCCTTTCCGTGGTAAAGCTTTAGCTACCTATCAGAATCTCAAGATCTTACACTTCAGAGAATTGAAAGGACCTAGACATCTTCCTTAGGGACAAAGAGGATGCAGGTCCTAAGGCTAAAAAATTCCGTGTAGCTTCTCATGTTGGATAATTTAATTCCTTCATAATACATAATCCCATCTCAGAAACAGATTGGAGGTCTTCTCCCTGCAGCAGGGGGGAAAAAATAAACAATATACACTCAAGTTAATTTCTAAATGGGTTCACCCTGCTACATAGATATGAGTGTTTAATGTTAATTTCTAAATGGGTCATACTACCACTGAGATAAAAGGTGAGTGATGGATCTGGGGCAGGTAACAGTAGGCGAATTGCAGGGATCAAGGATAGGCATTTGGAAGTAATTCCCCAGGTAAAGGAATCTTGTAAATATCTGGACTTAGCAGAAGAATCATAGGGCACTGGGTTAAGGTATAGTCTGAACCTGATCTGTGCCCACCAGAATGTTTTGCACCCTGGGGAAGGAAAAGTACTGTGGCATGTGTGTGCATGTTTGATTGTCAGTTTCTCTGAACTACATTACACCTGGCTCAACTGATACAATTATTCGTTTTTGGAACCTCCAAGCCGAGAATCCAAATCTAGACCCATTGTAAACAAAGTGGCATTCACATGGTGGACATGAGATATCCAGCCAATCTTTCAAATTTCCTTTCAATTCATTTTTTCCATTTCTTATTGCCATAATCATATTTCAGGTCCTAATTAAATATCCTTTCTCAATCCAATGAGTTATTACATGCCTCTTCTAACTCCATCTACACTAATTTACTCTAATAAAAGTGGAAGATGCAAATTAACTGTACCTCTGTGATGCCAACCAGCCAATCAGGAGTGAGTATGCAAATTAACCCAACAAAGATGGCAAGTTAATTTGCATACACAGGTGCCAAGCAGCTGGAGGCAGGATACTTGTGTCATCAACATGGCGATGACGAAAGCATTCCACACCGCCCCAGCCACTCCAGGCCTCTGAGCAGCATGGGGAGGCAGAAAGCTGGCTCTTGGCAGAGCAAAGGCAGAAAGGCGACTCTGGCCAGAGTGAAGGCAGTGCCAGCAGCCAGGGGAAGGAAGACTCATTCTTGCATGAATCTTCGTGCCTCTAGTTATTTGAATAAAATTTGATGAACACCATGTGAATGACTCAGAAGCAGGTAACTCAGCATCAACTACATGAATAAAGTCAAAGCTAAATGAGTCACGTTTTCACATCAATGTTGCAAATTACACTGTGTCTAAAATTCCTTTCAGTACCAATTACTTGAGTTGGCTGTCACTTAAAAGTAAGCTTTAAAGAGGGCCTGTCTTCATGGTCTCTGAACAGGCAGGTGTGACTGCGCTACCAAGCACGCCATCAGTGTTTGCACACGTGAGGATTCTGTGAGGCCCCTGAAGTTTTGGCAAATGCAATCCTATAATTTAAGTGGACCAATAAAAGCAAATAAGTGGAACTGATACTACAAAAAGAAAATCTATCGCATAAACATAGGCCCTGGAATAAAATAATGTTCATTCCAGTGTTACTCATTCATGTTATCAGATATTTGATGCGGAGGCATGGAGTGGGGTTGATCTGGACTCGCTCTTGTCTAAGCGCCACTTACTATACCAGGTGTGTGACATTGGTGGTACTATATTTTGCTCTAATTTCCTCATCTGGAAAAGGAAGATTAAAACTACTACCAGTCTCACAGAGTTCGTCTGAGAATTAAAATAACTCACATCAAGCTCAAACTGTCCAGGCCAGAGTTAGTGCTTAATCAATGTCCGCTATTATTACTACCTGGGAACTCTTTTTTTGTTGTTGTTGCTGTTAATCCTCACCGAAGGATATTTTCCCATTGATTTTTAGAGAGTGGAAGAGAAGGGGAGAAACAGAGAGAGAAACAGTGATGTAAGAGGGACAAATGGATTGATTGCCTCTTGCCATGCACCCTGACCAGAGCCAGAGATCAAGCCTGACTGGAATCAAACCCAGAACCCTTCAGAGTGAAGGCTGATGCTCTATCCACTGAACCAAACAGGCTAGGGCTAGGTCTCATGTGGCAACTCTTACGCCAGGACCGTGTCTATGCACTACCAAAATAAAACAGATGAAAATGAAAATATCAACTCCACATTCTGTTCCAGAGACAAAGCTGCTGAAAACCCACTGATAAGCAAGCTTGGATCTAAAAAGCTGCAGTGATTTTTCTGGGTAGCAAACATTTCATATTTCCTATTTACTTTTAAACATACAAACTTACGGCCCGTGAAAATCACTGGTGATTTTGAAGAAGGGGGCGTGTGTAAACATCTGAAATTGCACCACGAATAAAGTTGCACACACTCTCTGTACACCTGTGACAAACCGAGCGGAGTGGGACAGCAGATTCAAGGCCAAGTCAGAAATCGATGGCCTTGTGCTCAGTTCTCTCTGCTGCAAACGTGAACCCCGGCTCAGCCCTGAGAGCCCCATTTTCAGAGACCAGCGGATGTGTGGATGGTTCACTATTTTCCTTTTCACTTTCTGTCTCAATATGTTGGTGTCATTTAGGGTAGGCACAGAGTAAAACTTCTAAATGACTTATTGCTGATGGGGATAATAAGCATTTAAATAAACAGTTTATATTCCTGATAGTCGCATTGATATCTTTTTAAAAGAGAGCAAGTCGAAACATTAAAAAAACGAGACTCCCATTTCCTCTTATTATTAATTGAAATGCGTTTCATTAACGGTGATAGAATGAGCTTACTAGTTCGCCTGCTAACTGCCCATGCTAGGCCCCGAAGAGCTGCAAGAAAGTGTCCTTCCCAGCGCAGTGTAACCCGAATGCTCCCCGCAGCTCCCTCGGTGCAGACAAGGCGCTCGGAATTATCTTTCCAACTATGCTGTGTCACCTGAATGCAATTAACACCTTATTAAGTGTGAAGGCATTTCTAGAGGTAATAAATTAGTCATGGCTCAGTACCTTGCAACACTTCTTTAGCCCAGTACTCCCTCCTTCCGCTGGAGGCTACAGAAAATGCTACAAACAATTAGCTAAGTTCTTTAGAGCAATACAATTACATGGGTAGTTTTATATATATATATATATATATATATATATATATATATATATATATATATATTCTATTCTCGGGTAATTTAGGTTGTTTCCAATTTTTAAAAATTTTTTTTTTATTTATTAAATTATTATCTGTGTAGATATTTTAACATTGCCCCCCCACATACCCTCCCTCCCCAGAGTTTTGTGTCCATTAGTTGTACTTATAAGCATGTATACAAGTCCTTCGGTTGATCTCTTATCTCCCCCAGATCTCCCTACTCTCCCTGGTGTAATTTTACAGTCTGCTTGTTGCTTTACTGTCTTTATATCTATTTTTTGGTTTGTTAGTTTATAATGTTTTTTAATGTCCATAAATGAGTGAGGCCATGTGGTATTTCTCTTTTATTGACTGGCTTATTTCACTCAGCATAATGTTCTCTAGTTCTATCCAGGTTACTGCAAATGATGAGAATTCCTTCTTTTTTATGGCAGCATAGTATTCCATTGTGTAGATGTACCATAGTTTTTTTTTATCAAAAAACTAGGGTAGTTTTTATATTTGTCTCAGGGATGCTGGTTGCATAAGCAGTCACAGGATAGAAGGCAATAAATCAAAGATGTCTCCATGGCTCGATGTCTCGGGGGTCGCGTGCCTATAGAAAGAGGCTCTTTTGGTTTCAGGCAAAGTTTAGCGTCAGGAAGCTGATAATACATTTCTGGGAATTTTTCATTAGATGTAAGTTACTTAGCCATTCTTTTATAAGTTTCCCTTCCCCCACTTTCAACCCTACGCCGAGAGGCTTACGATACTTACCGCAAGTTAACTATAATCGGTTTTATTACTAAATTGCAAGATAAATGCTAAGCAGCTAAAAGCTTAATATACTTGGTATACATAAGACATTTTAAAATTTAGGACCATTTATATGTATATAATATTTACCCTTTGGAAAATATCCCTCATCCATTTTCACGCTACAAGTTAAAACAGATACAACTTGTTCCATAAGGAAGACTGAATGGATGAAATATCCTTACAAAAATATATATGCATATATGTACATGTAAGTAAATAGGCGTACCCTACACTCGTTTCCTTTCCCTTTCCCTAAAGTCAGACACAGAATTTAAAATTTGTAACATCGGTTCTTCCAAGGGAATTGGAGAACATTGCCCAGGCTCACACGATAGAAGTTATGAGATACTTGACTTTTCCACTAAATATGGGCTCAGGTTTTGCTGCTGTGGAAATGAGTGTGCAGTGGGCATGCGCGCCGCAGCAAAGAATTCAAAAGTTATTTGCCAGGAAGTATCTCTTTAGAATTTCCCTGCCTGTATTTTTAAAATGTAAGCTATAAGATTTTGTTTTGTTTCCTTGTCAGGAAACCAGGCACTAGTATTAAGTGCCACATAAATAGCTAATTGGGTGAAATGATCAAAAGATTACACACACCACTTCTCTGAGAAAAGCTACGGAGGAAAGTGGGTCAAAGGTGTAACGCCTTTGCATATACAATGAATATTCCTAATGAACTCATGCATATACAATGCATATTCCTAATGAACTCATTAAACTCCAAATCAGACCATGGTAACAAGTTCTATTAGAAAGTTAAGATCATCCTAGTCCACTTCCTCACATTACAGCTGAGAAACTAAAAGGTCATATAGTGAGAACCCAATCTTATGGTGCCTTATCTGGAGCTTCTATCAGTGTGTGTGTGTGTGAGTGTGTGTGTGTGTGTGTGTGTGTGTGTGTGTGTGTGTGTCCTGAGCCCAGCCTGCACTCTCTCCAGTTCAGGACCCCTCAGACATCCCTCTCACAATCCAGGACCAGAGGCTCCTAACTGCTCACCTACCTGCCGGCCTGATCACTCCCAACTGCCCCCCCTGCCAATCTGGTCATCTCCAACTGCCCCACTCTGCTGGCCTGGTTACTCTTAACTGGCCCCACTGCTGGCCTGGTCATCCCCAACTGCCTCTCTCCACTCCACTGGGGCCTAGTTGCCCCCAACTTCCCCCCATGTTGGCCTAGTCACCCCACGCAGCCTGCTGTTCAATCATTTGGTCTTTCCTCACTAACCCCCCATGCGGCCTTATCACCTCACGCAGGCTGCTGTTTTGTCATCTGTCCGGTTGTTTTTGGTCGTGATGGCCTCTGGCTTTTTATATATTAGGATAGCATGTCCTCAATTGAATATGAATTTTGGTGTGGATCCCATTAGAGTGACAATCTAAACTAATAAAATCCTACATGGCCCTCGTGCCCTTGCACAACACCCTCACGTCATCACAAAATGGCCACCCCCACATCGTCACAAGATGGCTACCACAAAGATGGCTAGCAGGGAAGGGCAGTTATGGGTGATCAGCCAGCAGGGGAGCAAAGTTGGGGGTGATTGGGCTGGCAGGGAAGGCATCAATTAGGCCAGCAAGGGAATGATTAGGGAGCGATCAGGCTGGCAGGCAGAGCAGTTAGAGGCCAGAGGTCCCAGATTGTGAGAGGGATGTCTGAATGCCAGTTTAGGCCTGATTAGTTTAGGCCTGAGGGGCCCCATATTAGAGAGGGTGTAGGGGCTGGGCTGAGGGACACCCACCCCCCCATGCACTAATTTCATGCATCTCTAGGAACAGTATAAAGTACAGTCTTTATATTCTAATATTTTTATCCTTGGAGGTTTCAGAATATATTTCCATCTTTTTTGGGTTAAGGTATAGTATGCTTAAAATTAGTACTTAATTATTCCTTGGGCCCAGTAGGCGTTTTCCCACGTAGCAGTCACTTGTGTCTACAGGAATGATTATATAGAAATCAGGTGCCTTTATTTATACCTACTACTCTCTATATTGTTATTTGAAAATCACTCTGAAATTTGATAAACATAAACAACATTAATACTGTTTTTCTTGAATATCCAAGAAGAGATACATATATTACTGCCAATAATCAAGGCATGAATGAAAGTATACATAGCTGAGATTGAGAGCTATTTTTCTATAAATGATTTTAAAGCTTCTAGAAATATATATTATATAAATTAGAATCAGGCCAAATAAAACCAATTCTGAACTAACTACAACTAAACACTGTTTTGAAAAATACTATTTCAACCTCATTATTTGAGCACTGTGAAAAATAATGCAATAGGAAAGCATCATAACTATAAATGGTACAGAATCTGTTTTGAAAATTTTTCTTAGAACTTTAAAGCTGCTACTTAAATGATACCTATTTTTTTCACAAATATCTTCAGATGTTTCTTATATTTTTTTTTCCATTTTTGTGGAAAAAAGTGCGTAGTGGCATTTCGTAAAATAAGCAACAAGACAAAAACTCAGAAGTAGAGAAATGTTACATAAATCATGGCACTTTATTACTTTTGCTTATTTATTCAAGTTATCTTAATGAATATCTATTTCTTTTACAATTCTAAATAAAGGCTTTAGAAATACTTGTTAAATACCCTTACACAAAAGTAAAATGCCACTTGACAAAAGCTATGTTTTGCGTAGAGGTTAAGTCAACAGACGGTGCTTTCCAAAGACGGCCTCTGTCCTTCGCCTCACCAGCGCTTCCTGTAACATAACTGTGGTGGTGAGGTCCAGGCCCCACCTTGGAACTGTGGCTGACATCTGTAAGCACCTCAACCAACAACAGTACACTGAAACCAGAGTGCTCTGAAATCTTTATGATTTCCAAGGTGAGGACATAAAAATGCCATACATGTCTACCTTGGTGGTGGTGTGTGTGTATGTGTTTTGAGAACATTCTTTCCTTTTTTTTTTTTAATATATTTTATTGATTTTTTTACAGAGAGGAAGAGAGGGGGATAGAGAATTAGAAACATCGATGAGAGAGAAACATCGATCAGCTGCCTCTTGCACACCCCCTACTGGGAATGTGCCCGCAACCAAGGTACATGCCCTTGACCGGAATGGAACCTGGGTCCCTTCAGTCTGCAGGCCTAAGCTCTATCCACTGAGCCAAACCGCTTTCAGCAAGAATGTTCTTTCTTAAAACTGCCACTACACTGTGAGGAAATTCAATCAAATCCAAATAGAGATGTTACCACAGACAGCAGTAAGAGAGTGCTGAGGTCTCTCCCCCACTGGCCAAGAAGACACTAGCCTTAAATATTCCATATAGTTTGCCGCAAATACATTTCTACTGGTTTCGGAAGGAGAACCTATTTAATTATAGCAATCACACATGCATGGACATTTGAGATAAGCTGGGATTTTTATTATTTTTATGATGCCATTCAAAATGTATCGTATTGGAAAAGTATGAAACAACAGAAACATTTTTCCTAAATGACTTCTGTAGTTATTATCACAATAACTTTAATCTAATACTGATTAATTTGTCAGAAGTGTCTACTTTAAAAAGAGGTAAGCTGAATTATAGAGTCATTTAATAACTTCCCAAGGTTTCTTAATATACAAGAAATGGTCTTGGGGATGGGGACTCTTGCATTCTGATGCAGAATCCTATGTACGAGGCTCTAAAAAACATAGCGGCAAAGCAAACAGTCTTGTTAATTTCCTGTAGGACATTTTCTAATATCACATTGTCCGGCCATTATCGTTTTTAAGGAGACATAAATAAGTTTAAAGTTTCGTATAATTAAAAGTTTTGCACTTTGCATGCCATTCTTTAAGGCTTTCATCAGTTTGTCAATTAACAGACAAACTAGGAACCTCAATTATTATAGTTATGCCTGGGAGCTGATGCTGCTAATAAAAAGGCTTCTTACATAAATAAAAGTTAATGCTTTGAAGAACCGACTTTCCCTAACTTCCAGAGTTATAAATCAGTTACTGCTGTTCCTGAGTATATTCAATGCTCTCTACATGCAAAACGGAGAGGGAGTTTGTTAATCCCTTCTGCACTGCAACATCGCTGTGTCTAACCACACCGATCTAAGCGCTATGTCAGACGCTGGATAACGCCGGAGGACACCGGAACCAATGGACTCTCATAACTGCTGTGCATACTTGCTCTATATTTGTCAAGGCTCCTCACCACATCCAGCGGAAAATAAGCCCAGGGCATGGTCCACAAAATACACTCACAGGAAAGGTAGTGTTCACTGCTTAAAAGTTCAACATGTTTTATTCAAATGAAATATATAAATAAAATAAATTCATCATCCTAATGTTAGTATGAGATGCATAGGTGGCTGTACCAGGTAAGGCCACACATCAGGATAATTCTTAAGAATCCACAACTACCCCCAAACCCCAATGAAAAAGAAAAGATACAGTGATCGTGGCTTAAGGAATGATTGCCTTTTATTGATTCAAATGATAGTCACTGATTTTCTCACGTTAATGCTGAGCACTAAGGATGCATATAGAAAAATGCCCTGTTCCGCCGTGGAGAACTTCACAAGAATGCCAAGTGAGAGAACTGACTCGCCAAAGGGAGAGCTGACAGGGCCTTGGCCTAGTACAGCATGCCAGGAGACACTATTGCTGTCCATCAGCAGCCATTGCCTTCAAATCTTCTCTCCTCTTCTCCCCAGATATCCAGCCTCCAAACTCCAGCAAGGACTTCAAAGGAGGTGAGCCTCAGACCCACTTCCAAACAATAGTTTCTAATTCTTAGAAGGCAATCATCTGTACTGACTCCGACAGCCAGTGCCTGGTCTCAACATGTTCATGTGATAAAATGTTATCAATTTTGGGTGGGAGAATTCTGCTAGGGTATTTTGAAAAATGCTTCCTCAAAAATAATGAGAATTTGCCCTAACCGGGTTGGCCTGGTGGATAGAGCATCAGCCCATGGATTGAAGGGTCTCAGGTTTGTTTCTGGTCAAGGGCATGTACCTGGCTTGCAGGTGAAATCCCCAGGCCTGATTGGGATGTGTGCGGGAAGCAACCGATTGATGTGTGTCGTCTCAAGTCCATGTTTTTTTCTGTCTCTACCACTCTCTTCCCCTCTCTGTAAAAAGCAATGGAAAAATCTTGTCCGTTGAGGATTAACAACAACAACAAGATAATTATATGGGAAAGAACTATACACATTGCACTGATATTACTGTGTCATAATAAGAGGTCAGGTTCTATTGATGCCATTTTATGGCTATGGAGGCTGCTAAGAACTAGCAAACATCCTAAGAACAGTAGGGAAAGGAAAACTACACATACACACTCATCTGCTCCTGATGATGTCTTCAAACCACTAACTTCTTGTTATGATAGATAATAAATTCTTCATGTTGTTTAAATCATATGAGTCAGACTTTTCTGCATATTGCTGCCAAATGTATATTAACCAATACAAACATGCTTAAGTTCACAAATGAGGTGTTAGGGATGCTGAGAGTGTAAGAGATCTGCCAGATGACAGACAACTAGTTGTATGTAGTATCCTTAGCAGCCTATCTCTTTTAAATCTCATTTGAAATGGCTGCTTTCCATCAATGCTAACCTGGCCATGTGCAGTCAAGGAAATGCCCCTCTATTCCTTATCTGTTGTCTTGGTTTAGAAAACACCTTTTCCACCTCCGTTACTGCCTATCATAGGACTTATCAATTATCCAGAAAGGGTACGCTCACCATGTACTAATACCAAGACAGAAGCTTCCATGAAATAAATTCTGATGCATGACACATGGTGATCTTTATCACTGCAGCTAGCAAAGGTAACGCCTTGTACTTGTAATAATGTGAAAGTTAAAGCAATTTTTATTTTAAATTCCAAAATATAAGGCTCATTCTTGATTTTGTCAATGTATAATTAGAGTTTTAAAAGTCCATGGGCTGATTTATTTCTGGTATGACATGATACACATCAATTGAATATAATTTTCCAGTGGATGTAAATCCTAAAGCAAAATGCATTATATGGATGGTCCAAAAATTAGTAGCTATAGACTTCAATCAGGTTTAGGAATACAGGAGAGACCCCAGCACTTCCCTCTCTCTATAAGATTCTTCCATTCTGGGGTGGACAGAGCAAAATAGAAACAAATGACTGCTCACTTGGGGTTTTTTGTCTAGCAGAAAAGATAATAAATAAACGATGGATAATACAAGAATTACAAAAAAATTAATAAAATGATGAATTTATAAATGATGACTAAGTTGATAAATAGTGAAAATACAAAATAACAAAAATATCAAGTTTGTATACTTTTATTACCAAGGATAGTGCCTGTCATATATATATGTTCACTATAAATTTTTAGAATGAAAGAACAAGAGAAATGAGGTTATATAATGTAGATATAGGAGGTATACAATGTAGAGCTAGCCTGAACTTGTTACTGAGATGAAAAAGGTCTCTGGATGTTGCTATCTGAAAGCAAAACCACCTGTACTTGCACATAATTGTAACAAAACCATAAGTAATGCTTAACAAAAACCCATAGTCCTCGGGAAAGCTTCTGACCATAAAAATTTGTTGTCCAGCTGAAACCAGCTTGGCTCAATGGATAGAGCATCAGCCTGCGGACTGAAAGGTCCCAGCTTCAATTCCGGTCAAGGGCATGTACCTTGGTTGCAGGCACATACCCAGTGGGGGGTGTGCAAGAAGCAACTGATTGATGATTTTCTCTCATGGATGTTTCTAACTCTCTATCCCTCTCTCTTCCACTCTGTAAAAAGTCAATAAAAAGTCAAAAAAGTCTCTCTCTCTCTCTCTCTCTCTCTCTCTCTCTCTCTCTCTCTCTCTCTATATATATATATATATATATATATATATGTATATTAAATTCGCTAACCAACATAGCAGCCTTTAGGCACATGTAGCTGTTTAAATGGAAATTATATTAAATTAAAAAAAACCAGTTTCTCAGTTGCACTCGCCTTGTATCAAGCGCTCAGGAACCACAGCTAACCAGTGCCTCTAGTACGGACGTTTTCATCACTGTGGAAAGCACTACTGAACAGCACTGCTATAGACTAACGCATGCTTTTGTCACACACAAAGCTTACAATTACTTGGATTTGTTCCTCCCTCACAATTGGCAAAATGTCAATAAGTCTACTGTTTAGGCATTTCAGTGTTTTATTGTTGGAGCTTTCACAAGGAAATCCCTTTCAAGGGATTCACTTCCATAAGACTGAATGCATGTATGCACAGAAACACAAACACATAATTGTTATGATGTTTTTTCCTCAGAGGAAGTAATTTTGCTCACCTCAGTCTTTTGTTACTGTATATCCTATAAAATTTTATAGCACCGAACTTACAAATATTTATGGGATGCCTCCTATGTTGAGATCCCCCTGCTTGTTCCTCACGCGATGAAGAATGTACATCAATGACTAAGTGAGCAATGGGACTTGGAGAAGGGAATGAATGGAGATGTTGAAGTGTGTTATATGATATCTAGTGACCTGGACTAAAACACTGGCTTGGACAAAGAATCAAAGAACCTTGCCACAAGTTGAAAACAACATAGAGAAAAAGTGGACAAAACGTAAGGACTGATTGGACATGGACGGCAAGGGAGAATAAAAGTCAACACTAGCTCTGGAGTTGGGTGGGTTCCTACTATGTGCGCTATGTCAGCAATAGGAGCAGCCAGAGCTCAGTAGATTAAAGCACTGTGGGTCTACACAGGCAAAGCAGGGTGAAAGGAAAGTTGTTAGGGGATTAAATACTATTATTTTTGAAACATTAATTATGAGATATACAACTGGTAATATGCAGCTGGAGTGAAGAGCAAAGGTTTAACCATCATCTCTAAATATCTGTTAAGATGAAATGAAAAGGCCAAAGACAAGAAGTAAAGGATAAACATGAGTATTTTTCCTCTTCACGGGCATGAGAATCTTCAAATGTTTTTAGGCTATAATTATGTTCTCCTCACCATCCACAAGTCAATGTGTTGCCAATTTTTACTAGGTCTGTGATCCACGTGTTCATGGTAAACCAAGCTTTCTGTTCATAGTCTTATGGTATTGTACTGTAATGAGCTCTCATAATTTGTCTAGTTCTTTGTACAATCTCCTAATTACCCCGGTGAATAGGAAAGTATTTTTATACTGTGGAAATGTACATGCAAAGTGTGTATATTTTGGAACACAGCCCAGTTAAACTGTAGTAACATAACCCATTAACGTATAGTTGTTTACATGCATCTCGGGCAATTAATGGTGTCTTTCAGGTTTAACAAGTACTACAAAAGCAAGTGAGAGTTTGCAGTTTAAACTCTGTGAACTGGTGGCTGCTTTTGATGTTGAACCTGAGAAACAGGATTTTTTTTTTTTTTTTTTAAAGTAAGATGGGTAAAGGGTTCTATTTTTGCTAAAGACAACGATGTCTAAGTATTTCTGTGAGATTGTGACTGAGCAATTTAAATTATTATATCTCTTCATGTTCAATATATATTGATATGCACATTTTTTTCATTTCATATAACTTCATTCGAAGAATCTAGCTCAATAGGACCATCAGTGAATCACCATTTGAGTGACCATATATATCTATACTAATAAAAGGGTAATATTCGAACTGGGAGACCTTCCAGATGTCGTTCTGGACAAAGCAATGGTGGCAGAGCCGAGGCAGAGGCAGTTAGGGGAGATCAGGCCAGCAGGGGAGGGCAGTTGGGGATGAGCAGGCCAGCAAGGGGGGTGGGAGGGTGATCAGGCCAGCAGTGGGGAGTGGCAGGGGGGAGTGATTAGGTTGGCAGGTGGGCAGTTGGGGGCAATCAGGCCAGCAGGGGGGTAGTTGGGGACAAGCAGCTTGGGGGGGGGGGCACTTGGGGGTGATCAGGCTGGCAGGCAGAGTGGTTAGGGATGATCAGACAGGTGAGCACTTAGGAGCCAGAGGTCCCAGATTGTGAGAGGGATGCCTGAATGCTGGTTTAGGCCCAATCCCACAGGGGTTCCAAATTGAAGAGGGTATAGGCTGGGCTGAAGGACACCCCCCTGCACGAATTTCATGCACGGGGCCACTAGTGTGTGTGTGTGTGTGTGTGTGTGTGTGTGTGTGTGTGTGTGTAAATAAAGTAAATGAAACCTCAGATAATTTAAATGCTATTTAGAGAGAGTACATCATTAAGATCATTCATTCATTTTTAAATGAATGAGTTATTTTTATGGCAAAAGTACAGGGTGACAAGGAACTATACAAAAGGGAACTCAGCCTTATCTGGTGTATCAGAAAATCTCCCTTTTAAGTTTTCATCTGGGTTCTGAAGGATGAGTAGGAGCAATTCAAAAAAAAGAGGAAGATGGAATCCAGGCACAGGCAATAGATTATATTCCCATGACCTTCCATCCTTATTTAAAAAAAATGTAATGAAACCATATCTGTAGCCATTCGGAAATTTATGTGCCACTTGAAAACTAAAATCATAAGTATGAAAATATATGGTTCTATTAAATACCATAATGTAAAATTTTAAATATAGTAATCTTAATGTGTAAGACACATGAGACTACAATACTACTACAAAAACTGAAGAAATTATTTTACAAAGAAGAAAAAAAAATTTTTTTCTGGTCCTTTAAAATGGCACTAATCAATTGGAATTTATTTTCTGCACTTAGCCACATTTTCTACTCAAAGAGTAAAACTATCCCCCAGGGACAAGAAAAAATATGATAAAAGTACTACTTTTTACCAACGAAGATATCTCTAGTGATTCCTAATACTTACAAAACGCAGCTGTGACTGTGAGAATTCCAGTTGCCCTACATTTTCCTTGACAGTATTAATTTTTTTTTTAATTTAGCCCATTTTGGTGGGTACCTAGAGGTATATCATTGTGATATTTTAAAATATATATTTTTGTTTATTTCAGAGAGGAAGGGAGAGGAAGAGAGCGACAGAAACATCAATGATGAGAGAGAATCACTGATTGGCTACCTCCTGCACAACCCCTACTGGGGATCAAGTCTGCAGCCGGGGCACATACCCTTGACCAGAATCGAACCTGGGACCCTTCAGTCAGCAGGCCAACTCTCTGTCCACTGAACAAAACTGGCTAGGGCTATCACTGTGATTTTATGTTCTTGTCCCTAATGACTATTTTTATATGTTTATTGGACCTTAGGATATCCTTTTGGGAATTATCTGTTCATATATTTTGCCTATTTAAAAATTATTCTGTCTATAATTTTGTAATTATTTTTATAGGATTTTGTATATATTTAATTTTATTCTTATATGTAAGTACTGTGTGGCTTGACTTTTTTTAAATTATGTCTTTCAATGATAAAAAAAAATTCTTCACAAATTGGTTACAATTGGTTAATCAGACTACATTAAAATAATACCATTTATAATTACATCCAGAACTTAAAATGCCTAGGGATAAATCTAATGAAATCTGTATATAACTTATTCTAAGAAACCCAAAAATCACTATTGATAGAAATTTTAAAAGACCCACATAAACGAAAGGATATACCATGGTCATAATAACAAAGACTCAATATTATTAAGGTATCAATTACCCCCAGTTTTTGCATAGATTCAATGCAGTCCAAATTTTAAAGTAAGTTTTCTGTGTGAGACTGAAATCAACTGGGCATAAAATTTTTATGGAAATGCAAAGAGCCAAGAATATCAAAGGTAATCTTGAAAAACTAGAGAGAAATTGATACCAAGTATATACCAAGACTTATTATAAAACTATTTAAGACAATGTATTGGCTCAAAGGCAGACAACTACATGAATGGAACAGAACAGTGAATCAGAAATAGTCACATATACAGGTATGGTCATCCTTGATTTATGAAAAAAACAGAGCATCTGGGAAAAGAATGTCATTTCAATAAATGGTGCTGGGTCAACTGATTAACTGAATGAGTATATGCTGCTCTGAACTTCCCTTTCTTCCTTAATAATATATTTTAGCAGTCCTTCCTTTATACACTTACACATCCAACTTATTTTTAACAGCTACATAATAGTTTATTTTGTAAATATATCTCAACCAACTCACCCATTCCCATCTTAATGGATGTGTAGCTTGTGTCCAGTTTTTCTTGTGGGCACTTCTTTAAGTATATCTGTAGTTGAACATTCTAGAAACACAATGTTGAATCCAAGAGTGTGTGGATGTCAAGTGATTCACATATGTCCTTCGAAAGAGGCCACAGCTACATACACTCTTACCTAGAGCTTCTGAAAGGGCCCTGATTGTCACATACATGACAGATGCTTCTATTCGTTCCACTTGTACTGAGCATGACTCACAAAGGACTTGGCGAACGAATCTAATCATATTAACGACTGATAAGTGAGAAGGAAAGCAATGCTGGCTCTGCAGAGATTAGAGGGCTGGCAGAGCCAACAGGATGAACTAATGTGCTTGCAAAAGCGGCCTCAGAGCTCGGGCAGTGAGCGCAGAGAGCATGCTTCTCTCCGAGGAGGCTGAGGGCCAGCAGCCAGGCTCGGGCACAGCGGTGAAGGGAGCTCCAGGGACAATATGCTGACTGCACGTCAAGTGTCCTCGATGCCCGGTCCGATTAAGTGACACCCGATTGCCAGAAACGGAGTGCCCTGTCCTGTCACCCAGGAATTCCGTAGCATTGAGCGCGGTGTGGTGTTTAAATAAATGGGTCATCTGCTGGGGCGCAGAGATCTCATTAGAGCTTCTCATGGGGATGACATGTCTGTAACTAGTTCGGACTTCTCTGCACCCAAGCCATTGAGTTAGTGCTGCCCTCCTTGAAAAAGTGACTCCTTACTTTCAAATTAGAGAAATTCCGCTCCCATCTTTCGAGGTTCCCGGCAAGCCCTATTTTCTCCCTGAACATTTCCTCAAAAGCCCGGGCCTTACTGGCAGGGTTTCCCCTGCAGCTCAGGGTCCCAAGTGCAGCTCTGCAGGATTCTCCCCTCGTGGTGTGTCTACCGGCATCACTTACCCACCGTTTCCCTAAAGCTGACTCTCACCCTGTCCTTTCCTTCTGCCAGGTACTTCAGTGTGACCCTGAGGCCCTGCAGCTGCTCCCTGAGGTGCGTGCTATCATCTCGGCCTTCAGGTGAGATCACAGACCTCCATGGACATGGCATGCCTTGCGTGTTCACACATGGACTGAAGTGGCACCTTGTATTCCCAAGTCACTCTCCACAGGATCTCTCTCCGCAGACACTGCTCTGGATGCTTTTGGGGTTGCAGACACGGTGCCTCCTTCCTAGAGGCCTTGGGATCTGTGGTGTCAGCACAGTCACCACCGCTCACGTGGAAAGGTCCTGGGTCTCAGGGACTGGAAGCTGGGTTCCCGTCCTGACCCCACTGCTCTGAACAAAGCCTCTTCTCTTTCTGACCTAACATGAGACCCAAAGCGAACTTCCAAACTATGAAATCCGTCTGTAGGCAGCACATTGAAGGCGCATTTCTTTTTTCAGAAGTAGTGAACAAAAGTACTCAAATTGGGCTTTAGAATAAAAAGAAATCTGGTTTTGAATCCAGTTATAGATCATCCTCGAGCCATCCTAATTTATTTAATTTCTCTTAGTCAAATGAGTTTAAGAATCACTATGTCACTGGATCATTAAAAGGAGCGAAGGAGATTATATATGTAAATTCTTCAGCCCATGGGAAATGCTTCAAAAAACTATCAGGTGTACTCAGACCCACTGGATTAATAGAAAACAGGCATCTATGCTACAGTACACTAATAATTAGGCATAAACACAGAAACTTACAAAATAAAAAACAATAGGGGGAAAATATTTAATTTAATTTAATTTAGTCTTGTGTCTGCCATTTAATAAGTCCAAAGTCAAAGTACTAATTAGGCTCTGGTATTAATTCATGGCTGTGCAGTCAAAATATTTTTTAAAACATATAAGAAAAAAAAAGTCACCTTTTCCTGAATTGACTGGAAAATAACTTTATCACATAAGATTATCTCAGTCGCTAGTTTTTGTTTTATCACAAAATTTAGTATAATGATGAGTAGTAAGAAACATTATGACTCAAGTCATAAACGCACACACATTTCAAGAATCCTGTGTATTAGCTAAAGTAATGAAAACACAAAATTGTCTTTTTTTCTCTCTTTCGTCTATTTTTAAGTAATGAACATAAAGTTAGACAGATCTAGAAACAATAGAAACATATAAAACATGGTGAACATCAGCTCTATTTCCCTTGCTGAGAATGTTTTTAAAACTCACCAGGAAAACACATTACTTTTAAGTAAGGTCCCATGTCAGTATGTGCGCTAACATTTCTGCAGAGGTACGCAATTAGTCAGCAGCGCCTTTGTACGTGGACACATTGATAGGGCGGGAATCTATATACTTAAAAGCCTAAGGGACCGTTTGACCGTTCGACTGGTAGCTATGACATGCACTGACCACCAGGGGGCAGATGCTCCATGCACAGCCATGGAAACATGGATCAGGCTGATGAATCTCAGAGGGAAGAGGGGAGGACAGGAAGAGAGGGACCAAAGGTCTTATATACATACCAGAGGCCCAGTGCACGGAATTCATGCACAGGATGGGGAGTCCCCTCAGCCCAGCCTGCACCCTCTCCAATCCGGGACCCCTCGGGTAATGTCTGACTTCCGGTTTATCTAAACTGGCAGTCAGATATCCCTCTCACGATCCGGGACCGCTGGATCCCAACTGCTCACCTGTCTGCATGCTTCAACATCCCTAACTGCCACCCCCCTGCCAGCCTGATCATCCCAAATGCCCTCCCTGCCAGCCTGGTCACCCCAACTCCCCCACCACCACCTAGTTGACCCTAATTGCCCACCCCCCCATTGGCCTGGTTGCCCCCAATTGCCCCCCTGCTAGCCTGGTCACCCCTTACTGCCCCCACTGCTGGCCAATTTGCCCCACACAATGTGCTGTTCGTTCATCTGGTTGCCCCTCACTGCCCCCCCCTGCTGGCCTGGTCACCCCCAACTGCCCACTGTCAGCCTGGTTGCCCCCAACTGCCCTCCCCTGCTGGCCTGGTTGCCCCGCACTGCCCCCCTGCTGGCCTGATCGCCTCCAACTGCCCCCCTTCTGCCAGCCTGGTCGCCCCACACAGCCTGCTGTTTGGTTGTTCGGTCGCCCCTCACTGCCCCCCCCCCCGGCCTGGTCACCCCACACAGCTTGTTCAGTTGTTTGGTGGTCCCTCACTAATCCCCCTGCCAGCCTTGTTGCCCCATGCAGCCTGTTGTTCGGTCTTTACTGTGAGGGAGGGCCGGCAGTATGACATCCCCCAGGGGTCCCGAATTGTGAGAAGCCACAGGCCAGGCGGAGGCACCCTGCCAGTGCATGAACCCATGCACTGGGCCTGTAGTCTAACTGTATAACAATATAAATATGTACACTGCCTGTAGTCGAACTGTATAACAATATAAATATGTACACTGCCTGTAGTCGAACTGTATAACAATATAAACATGTACACTGCCTGTAGTCGAACTGTATAACAATATAAACATGTACACTGCCTGTAGTCGAACTGTATAACAATATAAACATGTACACTGCCTGTAGTCGAACTGTATAACAATATAAATATGTACACTGCCTGTAGTCGAACTGTATAACAATATAAATATGTACACTGCCTGTAGTCGAACTGTATAACAATATAAATATGTACACTGCCTGTAGTCGAACTGTATAACAATATAAATCTGTACACTGCCTGTAGTCGAACTGTATAACAATATAAATATGTACACTGCCTGTAGTCGAACTGTATAACAATATAAATATGTACACTGCCTGTAGTCTAACTATAACAATATAAATATGTACACTGCCTGTAGTATAACTGTATAACAATATAAATATGTACACTGCCTGTAGTATAACTGTATAACAATATAAATATGTACACTTCATTTTTCTTGTTGTTGACACTACTACAGATCCCCCTACTTTCTGCCTTTGCCCCCCTCTACCCAGCCCCCAGCACCCTCCCACCCCTGGACTTCACCACTCCATAGTCTATGTCACATGTGTCAAACACAAGGCCCGAGGGCCAAATCCATCCCGCCAGGCCTTGCAATGGTCATCACTGCACTCCGCTGCGTTTCCATCACAATGACAGTTTATGACTGTTCAGTAAACCATTCGGCCCGCGATTTAGGCTGGATTTTAGATTTTGGCCCCTTCTCTGATTGAGTTCGACACCCCTAGTATGTCCATGGACTATGCATATATGTTCTTTGGTTAATCTCTGCAAATTCTTTTATTCAGTTCCTCCCACCCAGCTCCCTTCCGACAGCTGTCAGTCTGTTCCACGCACCCATGATTCTGGTTCTATTTTGTCTGTCAGTTTATTTTGTTTCTTAGATTCCACATATAAGTGACTTTTTAAAAGTTCTCTTATATGAAAAATATCGGAAGGATGCATACTATTATAGTATACAAGGGAATCAGGCTGTACACCAGAATCTTGTACATTTCTTGGGAAGAACCTTGCTTGAATGCTGGCCTGTCCAGTCAAGCACAGCTATTTCAGAAAGAAAAAGAAAATGGACTGCAGGAGTTAAATGTGAGAGTCATCAACATTAAGGGAAATTCCTTGCCCGATTTAAATGATTTCTTTGTTGGTACACTGTGACAAACAAATATTAGTTGTTAAAAATCTATTACACCTGCTTTAAATTGCATCTCCCTTTAGCCAGAGGCTCAATAGTTGGCTGAATGGAATTTGAATAGCTAGGGGCTATTAATGGATAGGCTTTTCTATTTACTCTCTTAATTACTCTCTATCTAAATTGTCACTGGCGATGAAATCTATGTGCACCACATTCCCTCATAATCAGAAGGTCTAAATAATTTTTCCTCTTCAAGATAATGACATGGAACTAAAGACTCATAAAAATCTTTAGGGATAGTTTTGTGTTTTTGCTATTGCTTTTATAACATGGCACATTTAATTTCAAAGCCAACTAACTGATTGTTTTAATGTGTGCTGATGGACTGCCACAGTGTATTTCTAGCATTAGGATGCCCTTCTAAACCTTTACCATGCATATTGTTCTGTACCGAGAACAGCTTTATAATGAATGTGTTATGTGTATGACATGACATTGATATGTCAATTTTAATTAGTTACAGAGTTTATGTTATGGTAGTAGCTACAGTAAAACGCAATGAATTGGAATGCAAAAATCTATACCAATCATGTCCAGCAGAGGTCTCTGGAGAGCAGCTAAAGTTATGGAAAGCGGGTATACATGTTTAGTAATTTAAACACAAAATTTAGCTCTTCAGCTTTAGGTAAAAGCCCTTTTCTCTTCACCCACGTCCCCTTTCTCTTTTGATGTCTGTGCTCCTCCATCAGACAAAAGGCTGTCTCAAAAACTGATCAGAAGTAGACACAAGGGAACAGGTTAATCCCAAGTGCACCGGTGTAATGTGTCACAAAACAGACAATGTAATTATCTCAGCAGCCTGTTTAACCAGCTAATTCGGCAGCTTTGCATACCAGGGGTGAGCTCATCTGTTCACGATATTACCAGCCAGGCCGTTTTTCACCAAGATCACTACAGTTTTACAAAGGCTTGTAAAAGCTTGAGGACTGTTTCCTTGAATGTGGTATAACAGCTTTCGGCAATCTTTTATTTATAGGGAAGGGATGGACTAACAAAGAGAAGAAAATGGAGATCAGTGTTGCTCAGTATCAAAAAACGCAATCAACGACATAAATCTCCACGTGTTCATTTAAAATGAAATACTCTCTCTTCACTGGGCATCCCCGGAGAAAAGCTAAATGATTTAACAGAGATGTGATTTTGATGGCGAAGATGTATAAATCTGGTTATGCTTTTCTTGGAAGTAAATTTATTGGCCCCACATGCATTTCGCACTTTGTTAATACCAGGGCTGTGTGGAGTAATTGGTGTGGGCTTTAGAGAACCATGGCCCTGGTCTGGAGTCCTGGTGCTTTGACTTTTTCATCTCTTGCTCTTGAGCAAATTAGCGCCACAGTTTCCTAACCGTTAACATGTGAATAATACCTACATATTGCAGGGTTACTGAGGGATTTAAATCATATGTTAGGGAAATACCAAAAAGAGATATTTTTTTATTATGATGTATACACATATGTTACACACAAAATTTACATACAGGCACATATATGCATGCATTAGATATACCTTTAACACTTGAACAATGCAGGGGTTGGAATGCCAACTCCCACAGAGTTGAAAACACATGTATAACTGTGATTCCCCCAAAACTTAACTGCAGTTGCCCTTCCATGTCTGTAGAATTTGGTTCTAGGACCCCGACAGATACCCAACCTTCAAGTTCCCCATATAAAATGACATGGATCGCCGAAACCAGTTTGGCTCAGTGGTGGAGCATCGGTCTGCGGACTGAAAGGTCCCAGGTTCTATTCCGGTCAAGGGCATGTACATTGGTTGCGGGCACATCCCAGGTAGGAGGTGTGCAAGAGGCAGCTGGTCGATGATTCTCTCTCATCTATGTTTCTAGCTCTCTATCCCTCTCTCCTCCTCTCTGTAAAAAATCAATAAAAAAATATATATCTTTTTAAATAAATAAAATGACATGGATCTATGCAGTCAGCCCTCCACACCCACAGACTCCCAACCATAGATGAAAAACAGAACAGGTATCTATTGAAAAAAAATCTGCTGCATGGCCCATGAAGTTCAAATCCATTGTTCAGAGTCAACTGTGTATATAACTTAGAAAAAAATAATTACCCTAAACCTCAGGAAACATTCATGTGTAACCCAATCCTATTTCTTAAAATGCTATCACACTGACCACAGGTAACAACACCAGGTAATATGCAGGCCCGGTAACTAGCACAGTGCCTCATGGGTTCAATGATATCTGTTGGATAAAATAAATGTAACAAACTACAGGAAGAAAAATCCTGCAGAATATATAATATTAGAGGTCCAGTGCAGAAATTCTTACATGGGTGGAGTCCCTCAGCCTGGCCAGTGATCAACCGGCCGATTGGGGTCATGGGAGGTTGGCTGGCAGGGGGAGGGGCCGTGGGAGGTTGACCAACCAAGGGAGGTTGGTGTGGGAGTGCACTGAACAGCAGGGGGCAGCTCCTGAGTTGAGCACCTGCCCCTTGGTGCTTAGTGGGCATCACAGCGACCAGTCAAAGGTCAACGGTCGTTTAGGCTTTTATATATATAGATTAGTTAGCAATATTGATAATGTTTTAGAGTGATATGTTTTGCTGTACATTTTCAAAAAACTGAACTTTCACATCAAAGGACAGTAAATTCTGTGTCTAACAGCTTACATGTAGATTATACTTTTGATATCATGTTTCATTTGACATAGGAGAGCCAAAGTCTTAAACAATAATTAACATAGTTTTAAGGTGAGACAGGTATTTTAAAAAAAAAGATTCTGATTTATAGTGAAGTCTGTGCAAGTGCCTTTTACTACACTAACAAATAGGTTACAGTCGAGGTGTGAAATGTTCAAGGAAATGACAGGAGAAATCTCCATAGACAGGGAGGTGTCCAGGAAATAGAGGTGAGAACCAGTCAAGCACCAACTTTCAAAGTCTCAGATCTTCCAGATCAGGGGGGAAAGAAACCAGGTCTCCCAGCCTCCGGCTTCCATTTGATGCTCCATACAGACTCTTCTCCACATATCCACTGAAATGAAAACTGGGTTACCCCGTTCCCATACGCTAAATTCTCTCACAAATCCCATTATGACTGTACCATCTACCACCCCACAAGTCATTTCTAACCACTCTTATTTCAAATTACTCTGCTGAGACCATACTGGCCTCGTTGCCATTTTCATTTAGGCCTGGGGCATTTTTATCCACATTAACTGTCAGTACATTTCTTCCTTCTGGCTTTTGCAAGGCTTCCTTCTCCACTCCCCTTCCCCAAGTCCCTCCTCAAACATCACCTCCTTCCAAAGGCCTTCACCGCCTGCCCTTTCCACAACAGCAGCTCTGGACGTTCTCTGCCTTTTCATGCTGCTTTTCGTTTCTTCATAGCACATACCTGGACCTCATTAGTTACATTATTTTACATTATTTATTTGCTTATGTATTTACCATCTCTCACCCAACTGGAATATTAGCCCAGTGAGACAAGGAATTTATTTCATTCATTGGTCTATCCCAGTGGTCAGCAAACCACATGCGGCTCTTTGGCCCCTTGAGCATTCTAATGTCACTTCTTCAAAATAGACTCACTCCAGGCCGAAGACCAACTTCTGTGCATGGGCCATGAAGTTTCAATCACACTGTACTTGTGCGCCCACACGTGGTATTTTGTGAAAGAGCCACACTCAAGGGGCCAAAGAGCCGCATGTGGCTCGCGAGCTTTGGTTTGCCGACCACTGGTCTGTCCCCAGTGCCTAGAGAGATGGCTAGCACACCCATCGGGATCCCACTGCAAAGTGTTGCTACTGATGGAGCTTTCCCAAGCTCTTCCCTGCATGGTGGGTGCAGAGACTGGACACATGGGCAAGGAGGGGCACTGCTGAAGAACGTGATGTCTGAAGCTGCTTGATCTCTTCTGGAGTTGTACTCCTTGGCTTCACTCACCACCCGAGCTTTCCCAGATGAAACTGTTTTCCAAAGCAGCTTGGAAATGAGCAGATCCCATTGGAAAAGACAACACGACAGGCAAGCTTTTGGAGGCGTTGGCACTCTTGGGCGCGTCAAATACTACAGCTGCTGGGAACCTGGGGTCCCTCACGGTTCTCATCGGGGCCTTCGCCGTGAAGGTATGCATTGAATGTCTTTGAAGCCGCTGAATGTGTCCCCACCACATTTTGTTCATTCTAGTTTCATGTTGCACAGTAATCATGAATTTCCATGTTCTACTGCTGTCACCAATCTGTCAGCTCCCTCAACTGGGTAGGACCTAGATCTTACTGTGACTTTGACTATGATGTCTGGCTCACCGTGGCATCTGAGAAAAAGTGGTCGAGTAAACAAAATTTTTACAAATGAACGAAAGGGCCAAATGGTGAAGCTACTGAAGTATTTTTCAGATTGAGATTCATAGCGTATTTCCAAAAGTAATTAAACATGTCAAGACAATATGTCCGCGATATGAAAAGCGACTAGTAACAATATCTGTCTCAACCATCAATGAAAAGTACGAGGCACTGGTTTCATATATGGACTTCTCAATATACCCCTGACAGGGTCCCATTATTACCATTCTTCACTTACAGGCAGAGAAACTGAGACAAAAAAATAGTTAAGTATCTTGCCCAGAATCACACAACTAATAAGTGGCAGGATTAACCATATTAATATATCTCTTTTGGAGTTTTTCAATATCCACTTTTCAGGCTGATATTCTGCTATTTCAAATATTACTTTCTCCATATCCTTTCACAATTGATAGCCAATTTCTACTTCTCTCTTCTAATAATCAAGTTAATATCACCAAATTAAATGTTGCAAAACTTCAGTAAGTTTTGAATATCACTCTTAAAATGTTCTTAATAATAAATGTGTTATCCCCTCAAAAAGGAGCGAGATGGGTTAGCAAAGGCTAATGTTGTCCTTGGGGTGGCAGAATTAAATTTCATAAGCGTCTCCTAAGCCTATTTAATAAAGAAAAAAATGCTCCCATCTTTTTTGTAAAACCTGCATTTCAAGGCACTTCTATGATTTATGAATTTCTCTCACATCTCAAACGAGTGATATATAGCTGGAGTCTAATTCATTCCATCTCATCACATGTATTTTGTAACTCCATATCACCTTTCAAAATCGATAGGCAGTTAATATTACTGAGAAGATGTATTTAGGTTTGAAAGAAGATAAAAATTAGACTGTGAATTATTCTTTGTATGGGATACTGTTAACATATTTTCAAACACCTTAACTTATTTTCTAAATTCATTGTCCACTATCTTCAACTCTTCTATAATTTACTCTTACACTGAGCTGCTGGGCAGTATTAATTTGCATGGATTAAAAAGAATCATTAGTTTATTAGTAAGTATCTCTGGCAAAGATAAAATGTTATGTAAGTAGTGACTATGTGTATCAAATTAATAGTCTCTTCTTCAGAACCTTCATTTTAAATGTTCTTAAATTTTATTTTGCTATACCATTTATATAGTTCTGTTCATAAAGCACATCTTTTTAAGCTCTCTCTCCTTTAGTCACATATTTATTTGTTCATTTACTCAACAAATATTTACTAAATGACTATGATAATGGGCTCTATGATTGCCTATTAGACTGGCACACTATGGCATCCAAGAGGAGAAAATAGTTTTCTGCTAAACAAAAATATTTAAAAAATGAATAAAAGGTGGGAAAATGGTAAAGAAAAACAGACACAAAGAGTAGAAAACAACGTGCAAAGACATCTTTGAATGCCACTATTATTACTATTATACAATTAAATGAAAAGTCGCAATTTAACAATTAAAATAATCATTTAATTATTATAAAAGTAAATGAAAAGTCACAATTGCTACAGACAGGGCCAGCTCCTATGACTGAGGGAAGTGATTCCACGCTTGCTCTCAGATCCTGCTGGGCTAGTCTTCCTATTCTGTCCTGGCCTCCCTTACCCCCTGGTGACTGGCAGTAAAGTGACCGGGACTTGGGGATGGAACTGGTTTGGGGAATGGCGCGTTAGAAAGAGAGGAAGGCCAGAGTGACTCTGCAGCCTGAAGGAAAGAAGGAGTAACTTGCCAAGAAATGTACCCACATACATAGCACATTACCTTATGCTGATAGCTTCCCCCCCAAATATGTGAGCGTCTCTGATTATAATTTCTGCTCTTTCAAAAACCAGTTATAATCTGTTAACTGAGTAGTAATTATTTACTCTCTAACAAAAATCTTTGGCTGGCTACATGTTCCCCCCAAGTAATTTGTCATACAAGAAAATGTTAACGGCTGTCATCTGCCAAATCCTATGTCTATTGTCTCACCTATGGGTGGGCTCGGAAATGGGCAGATCAGGAGAACGAGAGAAAAGGAACCCTTGATCCAGTCCTGCACCCCAGTTAAGAGCAAAGAGTGCAGGTTTCTGTCCTCATCACATTTCTGTCAGCCGTGCTGCTGCCAGGTGGGTGGGATCGCCTTATTCCTGCCTGGGCCTTATGCTGACTCTTCATGGACCACAGACCGAACAGGGCTACCTGGGAAGGTGGAGGTAAGAAACGTACGAAAAACACACCTGTGAAAGCACAGCATAGGATAACTAAGACAATTTCCACAGCCTGGAAATCCTCGAAAGGCCCCAGGCTTGGTTTGGTTTGGTGCCAGAATATATCAGGTTGACAGCCAACAATCACGGCTTATTTTATTTTATTTTTTTAAGTAAAGAGAAGCCTTCTGGCGCATGCTCCTCCTGCGTGTTATATCACCGCACCACCGCAGCACCCTGATGGGTTTCCATGGATTTAAGTCAGCACTCAGTACAAAGTGACAGGTGCTGGCCTGACCTGACGCGGGAGGACAGGACCGTCCGTTCCACCGTGCAGATGAGTGGACAGAGAGGATCTGGACTTCAGATGAAAACAGGATTGAGGGCAACCAGGAAAATGACAGGGGGCAGTCAGAGGAGAAAATTCTAGTAAAACAAGGGCAAGGAAAAGGAACCCTCGTGCACTGCTGGTGGGAATGCAGACTGGTGCAGCCACTGTGGAGAACAGTATGGAGTTTCCTCAAAAAACTGAAAATGGAACTCCCATTTGACCCAGTGATCCCACTTCTAGGAATATATCTCAAGAAACTGGAAACATCAATCAGAAAGGATATATACACTCCTATGTTCATAGCAGCACAATTCACCATAGCTACAATTTGGAAACAGCCTGAACTCCCATCAGCAGATGACTGGATCAGAAAACTATGGTACATCTACACAATGGAATACTATGTTGTTGTAAAAAGGAAGGAACTCCTACCATTTGCACCAGTATGGATGGAATTGGAGAGCATTATGCTAAGTTAAATAAGCCAGTCAGAGAAAGATAAATATCACATAATCTCACTCATTTGTGGAATATAATGAACAACATAAACTGATGAACAAAAACAGACCCAGAGACAGAGAAGTATCAATGACATGCTCAAACCTCAGAGGGAAGGTAGGGGAGGGTGGGGATAAGGGAGAGAGATCAACCAAAGGGCTTGTTTGCATGCATATGAGCCTAACCAATGGACACAGACACCAGGGGGTGAGGGTGAGGGCATGATTAGGAGGTGGGGGACATTGGGGGGATAAGGACACATATGTAACACTTTATTCAATAATAAAAAATAAAAAAGGAGGGAGGAACCTGGGTCAGTGGAATGCTGCTCAGCCCCAGAATTGCCTACCTGCAGTCTTCCTGTCATATGAGATCATTTGTTTACTTAGATACACTTTATTGAGCTTTCTGTTTCTTTAAATAAAAAGAATTCTAAGTGGCATGGTGAAGAAATAAAGGCTAAGAAAAGCTTACTTATTGAAGTCATACTACATGTCAGATCTGTATATGTATTATTTCAGTTCATTTTTAAAATATCAGAAATAGTAGCTAATGTTTACTGAACACAGACCCTATCCCAAAGTTTCCTAAATTTTTTACATGAACAAATCCATTTAGTTTTAACCACAGCACTATAATATAGGCACTGTTACCACAATTTGCCAACACCTTATTTGTACATTATTAGAATAATATTTATCCTATAGGACAATTAAGAGAATGAAAGAAACCATGATTGTTTTGTTTTGTTTTTTTCTTTCAATTTTTAAAATTGACTTCAGAGAGGAAGGGGAGGGGGAGAGAGAGAGAAACATTAATGATGAGAGAGAATCAGTGATTGGTTACCTTCTGTACACCTCCTACAGGGGATGAGCAGAAACCTTGGTATGTAATCTGACTAGGAATCGAATTGTGACCTCCTGGTTTATAGGTCAACACTCAACCACTCAGCCACACTGGCCAGCTTAAAACAATTATTGTTTTTTAAAATGTATTTTTATTGAGTTCAGAGAGGAAGGGAGAGGAAGATAAAAAATCAATGGTGAGAGATAATCATTGATCGGCTGTCTTCCGCATGCCCCATGCTAGAGATCAAGCCTGCAACCAGCATGTGCCCTTAACTTTATTTGCATTAAAACTGCTACAGCAAAATACACAGTCCATTTATTAAAGTTGCATCATAAAATTTTAGGAAAGTGAGAGACTACAGAGAGGAAATTTTATGATATCCTTCTACCAAGAGGTAAATTTTATCTAATTATAAAACTAGCAGAGGGCAAAATATAAAATGACCCTATGAGCTACCTCTAGAAAGCTAAATACAATGAATTGATATCAGTTATGATAATGATCATCTGAAATTAATGACCAGTTAACTGAACATTGTACCACAGTGACACGAAGGAAGAAAGAAGAGCATATCTAGTTAAAATTTCAGAACATGGTAATCTTCACTGCATTTTCTCATTCCTGGCTGACAACTGTGCACAGGTGAAAGAACGCTGAACTTGGAATCAAAAGATGTAGCTGGGATCAAGCCCCTTCTCCATTATTTATGAGGCCTGTAACTTTGTACAAGCCCTTTACTATCTCTAAATCTCAGCTGCTTTATTTTAAAAATAGGGGTGGTGATTTAGCCTTTTGCTTACAAGATGATTCTCATAATCAAAGTATAGGCAGAATACTTTTATGCAATGAAATGCGCAGTACACTTGTAAGAAAATAATAAAAAAAAATTCAGTGAAAACTTCAGACTCTGCATTCTGTAGCATAAGTTCTTCCCCCCACCCACCCCCTCCACCCCCGGGGGTATTTATTCATTTCTTATTCTGAAGAGTCAGCAGCCTTTCCAAAACCTCAAGGTACTGACACAGCACAGGGGCATGGATGTGGCAGATTCAACCAGAGCCTTTTGATGATGATCTTTAAAGGTTTCCCGTCTATGGAGCTGCCCCTACTTTGCTCACTGGGGGTGACAGAATCACGCTACAGGTGTAGCATGTGAGAGCTGGTTTGAGTCAAGGTTGGAAATCACTCAGTCAAGAAACCACTCAGTCATTCTGCCTAGAAAACAAATGGATTAGAGAAGAAACACCAAGATGACTCAGACCCAATTCTGAAAGTGTTTTTAATGGGCCATTGATTTAGCCTCTACTGAATATTTACTAAAAATAATTTTTTTAAAAATAATGTTTGCTGTATTCTTTGTGGAGTGTCTTCCAGACAGCTGTGGCATCTGAAAAACACTTGGAACACTCACTGCCTATTAAAAAATTACATCAACAATAAGCTTCATCCTTAACTATGATTATTTTTCTCATTCCAAAACACATTGAATAAAATGAGCAATCTCCCCCCTTCCCCCCAGGAATGTTCAGAAAGCTCTGGAAATTAGACTCCACCATTCACTAATGGCAATTTTCAGTTTGTATAAAAGTCCAGAATCCTAGAAACATAGAAACTGTTTTAAATACTGGTTAGCTTTTCAGATTGGCCTACTTATTTAAAAGGGAGAGGAACATCTATGGGAGAGAGAATCAGTGATCAACTATCATCCACAGACACCCAGACTGGGGATCACACTTGCAGCCTGGGTGTGTGCCCTAACCTGGAATAGCTCACAGGACCCTCAGTGCATAGGACAACGCTCCAGCCAATTGAGCCACACCGGCCAGGGCTGGTGCAGTCTTCTTCACATCATCAGCACTTTCGTCATCATGGGTGTCAATAGCATTTACATAGACCACACATCTAAACCTTGGCTGCTCATTTCATGACTTAATCCATAGTAACCTCCTACTTAACTCTGTTCTGCTTCTCTGTCTATATGTCCTCCCTCTGAGCAATCTGGTCCTGTCACATAGCTCTGAGCATTGTCTAGGTTACATTCCTACCAAAACGCTATCTCCAGCCAGACTCAGACCACTTTGAGCTCCAGATTTATACCCAACTCTTACTGGATATCTATCTCTATTTGAATGTCTTCTAAACTCAATGCACTCCAAACTGAATTCTTTATATACATCTATCTTCAAACCCCTTTCTCCTCCTCCATTCCACTATATTTCAAAAGCAGGACCACTCTCTAGCCAGTTGCCAAAGCAGTCTTTACTTCCTATTTGTTCATACTCTAAGTTAAATCAATCAAGTCACCACCTCCTAAATATATCTCAAACCTCTTCCTTCTTCCATCCTCATGCCACCATCCTAAATCAAACAATTGAACTTCCTTGCCTGATACAGCAACATCCTTCTGATGGGTTCCCCTTTCTCTCTCTAGCCTTTGTTTTAACACAGCTTCACATGGCTTGGCAGCAAGCGGCATCTTCCAGAAATGCCCATCTCTTCACATTCCCTGTGAAAATCCCTTGATAAACTTAGCACGTCTTCCCTGATGCAAAATGAAATCTGTATGTCTCTAGAGGGGGTGGGGGGAATGGAGTCAGTTAATGTTCCCAAATGTTCTTAGTTTTCTGGGTCAAGAACACAAAAGGAATCTGGATGCCTGTGTGAAACTATCATTTACTTCAGGCTAGAGCTGTAGTTACTGGAAACATGACACAGTCTACAAGGTCTGTGTAGAAATTTGGGAGCCACACGGCCACACCATTCTGCTAACCTTCTCACCTTCCTCATGGCCAACCTCAGAACTTTTAGCTCTTTTGAAATGTATGTCCTCTTTCTCTTTAACGAGTACTTTTTAATGCCTTCTCTAGCTCATTCTCAGGGTCCTACTTCTTCTTGGGCAAGCTGGCCATCAGCTTTGTTGGCTTTCCTGCTGGGGGGATGGAGAATACGTACAAGGAAGGCTGGCTCTCCTCAGTGGTGAGCTCTCCTTGAGTGGCATCTGCAAGAGCATCAGTGTTTTCACATTGCTTAGCGGTTTTATCATCTCGGGTTATATTAAAAGAGTTTCTGTCTTTCCTCTGACGTGCATAAAACATGCTTGACTCCAGAAACAGGGAGAGAAAAAATTTATTTTTTAAATATAGTCACGTTTCTATAGTTTAGAATTGCCTTGGTATAATTACTAAGGTTTACATTTCCTGTCTCATCTCACCCCATGCTCCTACTGACAGGTGACGCCTACAGCAGCCATCTGTTCTCCTTCCATGGCCAGCAGCTCTCACCATTTCTGCAGGTGCCGGCAGCTTTGTTTGCAGGTGCCTGGGACTACTTCATTATTGGCTCATTTATATGAGAAAGTAATATGTGTGTGTCGTGTATGTCAGTAAGTGTGGTCAGTGTTTGGGGCCGGGCCTAACATTATCATGCTCAGGAGCAGCCTTCAACCAACTATGGATGAGAATTGGCGGAGAAGTCATAAGGAAAGCAGGACATTTGTTCTCAAGTGCACAACAGCTAAAGAAACAGGCGCGTTTGTCCCATATTATAGCTAACTGGTTTTCACTGTGAAAAATTAGATTCTACAAATGTTAACAAGGAAGGAAAAAAAGGAGGGAGGCAGGGAGGTTGGTTGTTGATTACAACTGTCGATGTGCGTTCTTCCTTCTATTTAGTATTACTAAATACTGCTGTTGGCAGTCATTAACAGTTCGATGTGCATCGGTACTTATTCATAGCAAGGGGCCTGGGATCAGGCTGCTCCGGTTCAAATAGCAGCTTTGCTTCCTCACAGTGGTGCAACCTCGTCTCATTAGCTGAGACCCTTCCTGGGATTCACTTACTGGAGAGCCATAACACTGCTATTCAGTCTGCCATGTGCATAGGTGGGGGGTGCCGGAAAAAGGGACCTTTGGGAAACATGAGGAAACACCAGGAACTTCTAAACTCTCCTTTTACTTTGCCAGAGCCTGCCCCATAAGGAAACATTAAACAACCATTCTCTCAGGCCCAGCCCTGAGGTTTGCTCTGGAAAAAGCACCATCTTTTCCAACTGTGCAGGAAACCGAACACTGTCACTAGTAGTCAGATGTAAAAAGGGCTGGCCCACCTTAATGGCTCTGAATGGTCGGAGCTATCAACTCATTGTTTGGTTAGATAGTGGTAGTTGAAGCAACTTTAACTTGTTAATGGTATGTAAATTCTTGTTGATTTTCTCTTGTTGGAATTTCCTGCCTAAAGGATGTCTTCATCTCAGAACCTCATAAAAGAGATGGCAAAAGGCCAGATCAGTGGATAGTCCTCCCCCTAGAGGTGGACTTTCGCCTGGCCCCCCATTTTCCCAAATTAACTTTTTCCCCAGTTTCTTCATTTGTGTGCAGCCTTCTCCAGAAACCTGACTCTGAAATGGAACCCTGAGCCACGCGGGTCATGATAAGGGATCCCACACAACTGTCCACATTATCCAACACCGGGTCCACCCGTACCACCCTCTCCTCCTCAGATAATGTGCCCACCTGTGCACAGGAGCACTGCAGAAGCAGACTCCCTCCGGTTCTCCTGTCAGAGCCATTACCTTGCATTGTATTCCTTGTTTCACCCCCATTTTTCATTCCTTTCAGTAATGTTTTGGGTTACATAAATCCAGGATTTAGAAAAAGAAATTGACACAGAGCTTGAATGGAATCTCTCAAACAGGGGGGCTCATTTTGAAATTTTCTACAGATTATTAGTTCAAGAACTGGAATTCAACAATGAGATCTCTTAAAAATGTTTACGTCTTACTGAATTTTTCTTGACCATTCTTTAAATGCAAACTGCGCAGAACACTAAAACCTCAACGAGCACAGAACTCTTCTCTCCAAAAGCATGGAGACACGTTGTAAGCTCTAAAAGAACAACTCTATGAAGGCAAGGGCGCCTGTTTGGGATTTCCAGGTGGAGCTCTTCAGTGGTTTGTTTATAAGATGGCCAAATGCATACAGTAGCTTACTTCTGTGTTTACAGTCTCTGCATTATGTCACGTGTGCCATCTGTGTGCACATTAAAGACTGTGAGCTTGAGGGACTTGTCTTCTAAAAGGTAAACCCACTGGTTTAAATTGCCAGAGCAATGACATACAAAAACTCGGCAATTCTCTTTGCCACATGAGCTTTTCAATTGCTTTTTGTCTTTCTTATGGATTAAAAAAGAAAAAAGAAAAAAAAAACACCTCTTTGGAGTCAAACAAACAAAAGATGGAATAATTGTGATTGACAGAAATGCCCCCCCCCCCATATTGTTAATAAATAACTAGAAGCCTGGTGCACGACATTTGTGCACTGCACGGGGGTGGGGGTGGGGGTGGGGGTGGGGGGGGGGGGGGCGCGTTGGGCCCCTCAGCCCAGCCTGCACCCTCTAGCAGTCCAAGAGCCCTGAGAGATCCTTAGTGCTGCTGTGGAGGCATGAGAGTCCGGGTGAGTCACATCATTTGGGGCGTGGTTGGTAGCATCTCATCAGCTCATTGTATTGGCCATTACCACTTGTATTCCATTGAATATTCCAGAGAAACTGGCACTGAAAACGTAGTAGGATTGGCACGCTTCAGAAGGCAACCCATTTTTCAATGCTTTGTTTTTAAAAAACAAACAAAAAAACAAAACAAAACAAAAACAGAGAATGTGGTGATTGCTAGAAATTGTGCTTTCTGAGTACAAGTGTGAAGAATCCCAGGAGTTTGGTGTCCAGTATATATACTATGAGGACTATTGTAGTTCTATCAGCAACCCCCTGCCCCGCTGGCCCAAACTTCAAAGATCAAAAACTTGCCCTATTTATAAGTTATCTAAAGTGTGTACTGGCCGAAACTGGTTTGGTTCAGTGGATAGAGCATCGACCTGCGGACTGAGGGGTCCCAGGTTCGATTCCGGTCAAGGGCACGTACCTTGGTTGCGGGCATATCCCCAGCAGGGGTTGTGCAGGAGGCAGCTGATCGATGTCTCACTCTCATCGATGTTTCTAGCTGTCTATCCCTCTCCCTTCCTCTCTGTAAAAAAATCAATAAAATATATTTTAAAGTTTCTACTGTACTGGGCTCAACTGTGATTCCTTTCTCTACAATCTCCGTCTTCCCAGAAAGTGTTACAGGATAAATAATCCTCCTTTCATCTCATTTCCCTGGAACATGTTATGTGGTAGATGGTTAATGGCCTCAGATTCCTCCCATCCCAGCAGGCATCCGTCTTTGTAATGTGACTTGGCAGCCTCTCCCATCTGCAGGTGGAGTGTGTTTTTCTACTCAGAATACTGGCTGGCCTGGTGACTGTCTTCGATAGAATGTGCCGGAAGCGATGTGTGAGTTCAGGTGTTAAGAGGTCTTTAGGCCTCTGCCTTTGACCTCTTAGAATACTGCTCTGAAACTTTCAGGTAGGAAAGCCAGTCTCAGCTGCTGAAGAAACAGAAGTCATGTGGAGACCTGCAGTGACCCAGCGGACGGCCAGCCTGCGGACCTGCAGTGACCTTCCAGCCACTCCCCTGGCAGAATGCAGTCAAAGCAACAGAGGAATCGCATGGCCAACCCGCAGACCTGTAAGACATAATAAATCAGTTTGTTTTAATAAAGCCACTACAATGGGAGTGGTTTGTATACAGGCAAAGTAACTGGAACATCTCCTCTGAACTTCCCATTTTCTCCAGTTCATTCTGGTTTTCTGGTGTATCTAGGTGGAATAGTAACAGCTTATGCTTCTCGCATCTCCATCTCTGGAGAAAATGAGAGTATAAAAGTCTGAACCCAGATTGTTCAGTGCTTTTCAACTTTTGCTGGTTAAACCTATGCTGCTAAGTCTGCACCTTGGGCTTAGAGTTTTGACTTGTATGTGAATCATTTTGGGTCATCAGAAAGGGCCAAAGGTTAAAGATAGTGTATTGTCTTTGTCATTAAGGAACAAATCTCCCTATTTTATTTGCTTGTCATTTTATTCCAGATGAATACCCATAGGTGACTACCAAACTCGTCTGCAGTGGGAAGCAGGTTTAGGATTTTAGGACGATGAGTCCCGGTCTATTGCTTGGATCTAATGATAGCCTTGTGGTCGGATTCTCATCAACTGCCCTTTCCTGGAAAGAAGGAGCCACCCTGGCAGAATGCCTCTGCAGCTTTTTGGAAGTGATACAATCTGAAATTGGCTATAAATGCAACCATGCAAAATTAGGATCTTGATATTATTTTACATTTTTGCTCACCTTTCAGTGGTCACGATGTGTTTACAAAATGGGGATAGACCATCATGGTCAGTACTTAATGACAAATTTTGTGATTTATTTGTGTGTGTTTTTTTCTTTTCTGCCTAGAAACTGCTTCAAAACAGAACAGGCCAAGGCTTTGTAAGCATGTGCATGCCGTTTTGTTAGAGTCGACTCAGAAAAGACTGATAACGATGTGGTCTAGTGGTTTCCACATGTATTTGAGTGTCAGCAACTCTGGCTGTAATCTCATCCAACTGTCTTCTGGCCCACTCAGATTACTTAAGAAAAAATTACCTAACTTCTCTCTGTCTCATTTTCCCTATCTATAAATTGGAACAAATTGCTCTTGCTGCACAAAGAGAATTTTAAAAACTAATTGATATCTATATAAACACTCTGGAGATACAAATTATAATTATCCCAAGCACATGCACATATAGATATGCACACATTAAAAAGAAAAAAGTGTGCCTTCAATAGTTTTTTTTATTATTTTCCTTATTTTACTTTTCCCCATCACTACTTATAGCTCCTGTACCCTGTCCCACCTCCACCCCTTCTCCCTCACCCCTCCATCCCCACCTGCAGTCACCACACTGTTGTCATCAATATTTTTCCTTCATTCAAAACTTCAGGGGAAAATTAAGATGGGAGCAGGGAAAGGGATGATTTTTCTTTTCCCATTTCAAAGGCATCTATCTCACTCCCCGTTCCACAGCATGGAGAGAGATGTGCTGTGAGCTGCTGTGCTGGGCGGTGATTCAAATTCCCCAGGTTGGTGGCAGCATCTCAAGAGACATTTCTCAGAGCTTTTCAAAGCCCCGTTTTCTTTTAATTAGCTCGCTCACTGCCTCAGGCACCCAGTTCGGGGAATCAATAGGGGAGAGGGAGTACAGACTTTGTAGGTATCAGGAGCTGTGCTCTGTTGGGACTTGTCAGACCCTGGATTTGGGTTTCAGGAGGGAAGCATCACTGGTCCAAGAATATTTGGAGAGGAGATTTCAAACAGCAGCAGCCCGCCAGTTTCTGGAGACTATCAGACAATGATTCCCAGCCACAGGTTGGACCTGCTCAAGTCACCAAAGCTCCAGGGCATGCCCTCAAGGCTTACAGACATCACCAGACCCTGATTAGAAGTTAATATCTAGCTGGAGAGCAGCTAGAAGCATGGGTACTGCCGAGGTGTGAAAACACTCCTGGAGAGTCAACTCCACACACCACCTGTGGCCCCATTCTTATTATTTCTTCAGTCTTTAGAAGGCCTTCTCTGTACCCTGAACTTATTGTGACTAGCACTGGCTAAATTCTTACTTTTTGAGACATATTTTTTATTTGTGTCATTATTATTCTTTATCTAAACTAATAAAAGGGTAATATGCTAATTAGATCGGATGTCTCTCCAGATGTCTTTCCAACAAAGACACAGTGGCAGGAGCTAAGGCAGAGGCGTTAGGGGCAATCAGGCAGGCAGGGCAGAGCAGTTAGGGGTGATGAGGCCAGCAGCAGAGAGCAGTTAGGGGCCATCAGTCTGGCAAGGGAGAGCAGTTAGGGGCAATTAGGCCAGTGGGGAAACAGGGGCATCAGGCAGGCAGACAGAGTGGTTAGGTATGATCAGGCAGGCAGGCAGTTGAGAGGTTAGGAGCCAGCAGTCCTGGATTGTGAGAGGGATGTCTGACTTCTGTTTTAGGCCCTATCCCTGCAGTTCTAAACCGGCAGTCAGACATCCCCTGAATGGTCCCAAATTGGAGAGGGTGTAGGCTGGGCTGAGAGACAACCCCCACCCCCATGCACAAATTTCATGCAGAGAGCCTCTAGTTTATTATAAACATGAACGGCACAGAGCCTGACAGCTCTGCTAATTGAGACGCCATGGATTTGCTTCCAGAGTTCAAACCTCCAGTCGACAATTCCTGCTGCTTGAGTGTTGCCGTTGTTCTGGCCCAAACTGTACAAGGGCACAACATTTGGGATATGTTGTGAGCATGCATTATTTATGCTGGGAATAGAACACCAAAATCCTTTTTTAGAAAGCCAGATTAAAAGACATGGAAAAAAAGAAAAGAGACAAAGTTTTAGTAACGAGTCAGTCAGTGGCCAGTCTTCAGTGACAGTGAATCCGAGCAGGCCTGTTCTCTACGGAGGCGTCAGGCACTGTGGCCCTGCATGTTTGTCTTAAAGGACCATAGCATACAGTATTTGACAGGTTGGGCAATATTGGCAAACATTTAATTGTTTTTTTTTAAATTGCTTAAAATATTTTGATATATAGTTTATATATATAAATATTTTTATATATAAAATATTTTGATATATAATAGTTTGTAATACCTCTAAATTTCATGCAATGGTTTTAATTTTTAATCTAAAAAGTACACTGGATAGACACTTGAATATCCAAAATGTGTGGAAACAGAGAAAGTAGTATATTAGTTTTGTTCCCCTGTTTGTATGTTTTTTTTACTTTCAGATTAACACCTGAACCCATTGCTTTGAGTTTCAAAATACTTCAGCTGAAAATGTGTCCAGTGGTTGAAGAAAAACACACTAAACCGATTATTTGAAAACTAGAGGCACGAAATCCGTGCACTGAGGGGGTCCCTCAGCCAGGTCTGTGCCCGTTAGCAGTCCGGGAGCCCTGGGGGATGTCTGATTGATGGCTTAGCACTGCCATGGAGGTGGGGGAAGCTCCAGCCACCGCCACTGCACTTGCCAGCTGTCAGCACGGCTTGTGGCTGAGCAGTGCTCCCCCTGTGAGAGTGCACTGACCACCAGGGAGAAGCTCCTGAACTGAGTGTCTGGCCCCTAGTGGTCAGTGCACGTCATAGTGACTGGTCATTCTGCCGTTTGGACAATTTGCATATTACCCTTTTATTATATGGGATCTGCCAACACACATTTAATGATGATTGCAAACATTTGTGGATGCCCTGCTCAATGATGAAAGATCCAACAATGCTCATGATAAAAATCAAAAGAAAGGGCTTACCTAGAGCTAACTAATTATTTTAACAAAAGTGGAGAAGAGGGAGAGTATGTAGAGAGAAACGAAGGTATGGTTGTAGAAAAGTAAGATGGTAATCAAGAAAGTTAAAAATTACTGTATGGAGCTTGAGAAATAAATATGAGGACAGGATATATAGGGCTATATTGGGTCAAGGGCATTTTCTATGCCTCCAGGGGCTGAGATAAATCATCCCTCAAGGCTGACCATTTCCCTTTGCTTTAAGTTCTGGCTTTTGGAGAAATCTTCAGGACTGCTAATTCCTGCTTTCCAGATATCTCCAGCATGGGAAAGGGTCAGCTTTGGTTCCATTTTAAGCCTAAAACACAAAATAATCTCTCAGTCCTATTCTACTTTCAACTTTCCTTTTCAGATCTTAAAGCAGGGGGCCACGAATTGTGGTGCAGAGATCAAAATAATAAACACATCAATTCTTCTACCCTCCATCTTCACCTCAACCACAGACTGGGGCATGTCTTAAGCTTTGGGGAAGGGAGAGAATAAGAGGGCTGTGCCCAGGTTTAGGTTTAGGGCAAGTTAACTCCACCATCAACCTCTTCTCTGACCATTCCTGCTCACCCAGCGGATCCTGCTGAGCCCTAAACAGCCTTTTGATAGGTGGAGCATAAAAACCCAAGTCAGGTCTGACCTGAGGTCTCTGTAATGGTAGAGAGATACCAGCCAAAGGCCTCACTTGTCTAACTGAAAGGTGTCTTACCATCCACTTCCTAATAGCAAACCTGAAGGATTCATTAACCATGATTAGAAATCCTCTGACCCTTTACTTTTGAACTATGATTACTTTTCTTTACATTTATCCAACAAATCTCTCCACTTTTCTTACTCCTCCCCATCCCAAAAGATAATCAAAGCAATGAGGTGTACCCATTCAGATGATAAGCGCTTGTTAAAATCGCTTTATCCTATAATATGCAGATATGAATCAAGCAGACACATCAATGTAAGTGACAAACTAATCACAATTCATTATGACGAATATTAGATATCATTTTATTGTGGGATTAGTTTATAGCATCACTCTGCAGTATCCTCTTGAGTACAAAAAAAAAAAGAGAGTTTCTGAATCTGCAAAATTGAGGATTGGATTCTATAATGTGATACGCTCACATACGGTCATACACTTATTTCTTTAAATTCTGTCTAAATCTATATGATGGCTTGTCTCACAGAGGAGAGAGCACGAGAATAGGTTAGACTGCGTGTGGCCATAGCAAGCTCCAATTGTGTCGGACCACTTTGATCACCTGCCACCGAGTGCGGCTCGCAAAGGCATTTTCCCATTTTAAAAAATCTTGCTGTCTCAAATTCTGGTTTTGCTTGTCCAGATTTTGTCTTTACAATGTCCTATATCTATGAGCACATGCAGAATTAGATTTGAACCAAACCCTAAAAAGGAGAGAAGCACCACTCAAATTCCATTGTTTTAAGGTCTTTTAAGAACTTAAAATTTGTCAGTAATCAATACAGTTAGAGGGAGACCTTGATGTATAATAACATCTAGGACTAGTAGTTTGTATCTTTTTTTTCTGACCACATTTCTTCCTTATTTACTTCATTCCCCTTTTAATTGGTGGGTAAACTGGACAGCCTTTAGAAAGGTCCTAATAGCAGCGTCAAGGGCCAAGGACTGAGCAAGCTTGTCTACATCCCCTCTGTGTCTCAACAAGGGCTGTGCCAAACGTCTAACTTTAGGGTTTGGCTAAACGCCAAACACCTGGAAATGGCACTCAGCCAGACAGGCACACAAAGCTGAGCGGTGGGTGAGCAAACACATCTGTCTCCTCATTTTTCCCTGCTCAGCTATTAGGTAAATAAGGTGGCTATTAGGTAAATAAGGTGGCTATTAAATGATGACTTGTGAGAAGCCTACAATTTGAGAGTTCGTATTTCATCTTACCCGCATTTATCAGGCTCCTCAGTAAGCAACATTCTGACAGGCTTTGATAGGAACACCAGTTTGGCTTCTACTAAATACTATCTTTGAGGATAGAGTTCAACCTGTTTTCCTCTGAGACCAGAATGTACACATGAATGTGTCTGGTGTCCAAATTTTTTGGCATGGAAAATTCAAAACTGATACTTTTTCTTTTTGTTGTTGTTGTCTCTTAAAATATTTTTATTAAAGCTATATATATGTTATGTTTTAAATATATATATATATTTTAATATATTTTGTTGTTGATAGTATTACAGATATCGCCCATTTCTTCTTCCTCCCCCCACCTCCTCCCAGCCCCTCAGTATCCCCCTTTCTAGTTGTCACAACCCTGCTGCCCATGTCCATGGGCTGAAGTGATAGGCCCTCAATTGCTGGTTTCGACAGGAGCACGTTTCGAGGCCCCTCCACACATGTCTGTGTCCGAGCACTCAGGACTCCTGACTCCATTTCTTCACCCACAGAAACCACATTTCCTTTCATTCCTCACTTCACCAATCCGCAAACCCCCTAACCACCCCTGAAATATGGAGATATTTCCCGACATCTCCACAAATATAACAGAAAGCTTTCGTGGTCTCATGCAACCCCACTTATAACCATATGCACGCCTCGTGTGACCAACGAAATCACTCATCTCCCTAGTATGTCCAATTCAGGAGTGTTTGCAATAGACCATGGTACACGGGACTTGAAGGCTTAAATTCTGATGCTATGGATGTCAGGGGAAGCGGGCACATGTACAAAATCAGTGAAAGCAATGCCAGAATTGAATGCTTTGTCTTTTCAAATAGACATCTTGTTCACTTTTTTTTTTTTTAAGATAAATTTTTGCTTGTTTTCTGGAAGAAAATTGTTATTTTCCTTTCGTCTCAGAAGAGCTCGACGTAAATATGTTTTAAAACAAAATACCATAACATAATTGTGAGCTCATAAATCGTATATATTCCTAATGAACCCAACATAAGTGCATGAAGTAGCAATAAGTAGTTTTATCCTTGGTTATTATTAATGAAAACCTTTAAAATGCTTTGGCATACAAGATCAGTACCGCCTGTGCATCTCCTTGTGTTCCCTAGGTCATCCATCCCATGTCAGGCAGCCAAATGACCACCTAGCCTGCGAGGACTCTGGTCAGCACCCCGTAGGTGCCACCGGACAGCCCTCTGCCCCAGAAACCCACGTCTTACTTCCCACTCTGTTGATACTTCAAGCTGAGGTCGGGAAGGGCACCTGCTCTCCACTCACACACGTGTGACCCACCGTGTGGGGGAGCTAACACCCTGTGCTAGCTTCCTGTGGCAGCCATAACACATGACCATAGTCTGAGTAGCTTAAACAATATTCATGGATATCCACAGCTCTAGATGCCAGAGGTGTCAAGCTCTAGGTGACCTCGGGTTTGGTTTCTTCTGAGGCCCCTCTGCTTGGCCTGCAAGTAGTTTTTTCTTGCTGTGGCCTCACATGGTCTTTCCTCTGTGTGCACGCACCCCTGGTGTCCTTCTGTCTGTCTGGATTTCCTCCTCGTATAAGGGCACAGTCAGGTTGAATTAGGGCTCACCCCCAAGTGAGCCTCGTCTTAACTGAATCACATTCTAAAGCCCTATCTCCAAACACAGTGTGATGTTCAGCAATATTGGGATTAGTCCTTCAACATGTTGATTTGGGGAGAGCCCAGGAGTGACCAATGGGGGAAGGAGAGTGATGAATACATTCTTATTTCTTTCTTCCCCTACCAGTGTTTCCCAAACTTTTGACATATGTTTACCCCTTCTATAATTTTCGTAACGCTGAGTACCCCTCGTACTCATGAGAATGTAGAATTAGGCGCAGCTAAGCACGGTGCAGTGCATATCCCCATCAAACTCTTCCCGTACCCCTGGGGGTACGCGTACCACACTTTGGGAAACACTGCTAGACCGATAGTCCTGAATCACATTTAATGGTAAGGCTATATTTTGTGATATGAAAGGTAGGCACTTATACCAATGGACTGCTGGCATGTTGTGTTGACTTTCTCTCTTTCTTAGTCTGGATTCCATGTCCCTCACTCCTTCTATTTCCAGGATCACATAAGCCAACAAAAGACTTGCTTCCTTGAGAACCCAGGATGAAACATTTAACCTCTCTCTTGTCATCTCTACAACAACCATGCCTGATACGTCTTTTTATTTTTACTTCACAGAAAAAGAACCAGAGAAGATAAATGACTTGCCCAGAGTCACACAGCTAGCAAGCTAGAAAGTCAGACCTCTACTTTCAATCTTCCGACACCCAATCCTGCATTATTTCTCAAGTACTATAACATGTTCTAGCAATTCTATATGCATAATCTGATAAAATTTAATTTCCATTTCCCGTACCCGTTTTTAAAATAATTTAAATAGACTACAGATAAGACACCCCAAGTATATAATTTATCTCCCTATTGTTTAAATTCTGTTCCTTTCCTCTCTCCCCAAGTCTAAGAGTTTGGTATTCCTTTTTCCCCCCCAAAGATCACCTATATCTAAAATTATTATTTCTTTAATAGAACTTATATAAATTACAATGTCTTTATTGGCACTATCCCAAACTATGACTTTCCAAGCAAACTGCATGGCACAGTCTAATTACGAGGCTCATATCTTAATGAAAGCTTAACAGTTTATTCGTTCATTAAACATAAGAGTAATGTAATGTCCGACTATGCAATCATTATTGTTTCCTGAAAATATGATGAGATGAGGTACAATAAATGCAAACTGAAATATTGCCTGTAGAAGGTTATTTATTATTTCTTCCAGCTAAAAACATTCATAACAGAAATTTATTGGTCCATACTCCCTTCATTATAAATATTTTATGTTCTGCCTCAGGGATCTATGTCTTAGCCTTTAAATGTCTCAATCTTGTGTTAGTAACAGGAAGAACAAGTTCACCGGGTGAAATTTTTGCCCTTTACCTCAGCATGTTATAATAATAATAGGCTATAAATATGTTATAATTATGCCTTTGATCACTGCTGTAGTTTTCTATTCAGAATGAATTAAATTCGAAATTAAAGCTGAGCTGGTAGACAAAAACGACGGTACTGACCTTAAGCTAAAATTTGCTGAAATCCATATAAATATAGGGAAAATACTTAAGAGTGGCAAGGATAATACTATATACCATTTTTCCTCTTCTACATTAATGTGAAGTAGCATCTATACCTATCACTATCTTTGCATTGCTTTGCATCTAAGTAAAGCTTTATATTCTTACTGCTTTTTAAAAATATACATATTTCCTTGATGTCAGAGAGGAAGAGAGAGAGAGAGAGAGGTAGGAACATCAGGGATGAGAGAGAAGTCTTGACTAGCTGCCTCTTGCATTGCTCTATAAGAGACGGAACGCGCACGTGGGCGTGTGCCCTGACCTGGAATCAAACCATGACCTCCTGGTTCATAGGTTGACGTTCAACCACTGATCCATGCTGACTGGGCTATTTTCTTACTACTTTTACATCCTAATCACTACAACAATCTTTGAAGCAAATGAGAAACTGAGGCTCAGATAGCCACAGATGTATAATTTTTGTTTTAATTTGAAAAGCTTTCATCATGAGACACTGTAAAATCACACAACAATAAAAAAATAGCAGGTCATCTAATTAAGTCTGGGATTGGTAAATGCCACTGCAAGATAGCATTCCTCCATTTGAAAGTGAAGAGAGTCAATTACTATTTTATGATATGAGCATATCCATTATTTAAAACAAAAAAACTAAATGCGGACTTTTTGTGAAACACCGGAGGGAGTAAATAATTTTTTTTTTTTTAAATATCAACTCAAAAATAAATTAAATATTTACTTAGGAGAAAAAAAGGTAGACTTGGTTTTTATGCCAGGAAATACTGAGTCAATTCCAGGAGATACTGAGATGACTCCAGGAGTTCACATAAATGTAATTCTAGCTGTGCAATTGCAAATGAAGCCACAGAGGAAGAAAAGGACCAGATAGTATACAGAAATCAATGTGGTTACAGAGATCGGCTTTTTAAAGGACATACACATATATAATATAAACCCAAACATGTGTGGCCCTTCTCATGGTTGGTCTGAGCATAAAGCTGTATGCAACACAGCCACCTCCAAGAAAGCAAGGCAAAGTGATTCAGGGCTTCACAGAAGTCTCTTTTTAAAAAAAATATATATATTATTGATTTTTTTATAAAGAGGGAGAGAGATAGAGAGCTAGAAACATCGATGAGAGAGAAACATCGACCAGCTGCCTCTTGCACACCCCCCACCGGGGATATGCCCGCAACCAAGGTACAGGCCCTTGACCGGAATCGAACCCGGGACCCTTCAGTCCGCAGACCGACGCTCTACCACTGAGCCAAACTGGTTTCGGCTATAGAAGTCTCTTAAGGGACAATATATGAAAATGTCACATATCTTCTCTTTAATGCTTATCTACATTCATGTCAGTTATTACCATAACACCTACCATCTTTCTGGATCCTTCTCTAAAACTCTTCCCTAAAATTCACTTTTTAATCCAAACAGGAATGCCTATAACCACTCTTTTTCTGAGTCTTTTTCTGTTGAAAATCAGCCTGGTCTTTCTCTGTTCAAAGGACCCAAATCAAAATGTTAAAAGCCCAAACCTTAAAGGTGTGAGAATAATAAAGAATTCTTACTGCATAGAGCTAGAGGCAAGTGGGGGCTGGCCATATCTCTGAATTTGCATGTCAATATATGTGTCCTCTCAACATGTTCAAAGGAAGAAATAAAAGAAACACAAGCGAGAATTCCTATCAGAGAGTGACACAGAATTGAAAGGTGGTTTCAGGAAGTCTGTGGCACCAAATAAACTGCAGTTTACCAAAAAATACATTTAAAAAATTAAAAGTCTTTTAAGCCTTGATCAGAGCAAGTAGAAGGCAAGGAAGGGGATGTTCCCTGTTTGAGGCCATTTAATACTTTCACTGATGACTAAAGAGAAAGCAAACCTTTCTGTGGCTTGAAAAAGACAAAACGTAAGAGGGAATTAATTGGAACACTAGCTGGGGAAGAAGAAGTAAGCTTCAGACCTTGACTCATCTTTGCTTTTTAAAAAAATATTTTTATTGATTTCAGAGAGGGAGAGAGAGAGGGAATATATCATTGATTGGCTGCCTTTGCACGCCCCGTATTAGGAATCAAGCCCACAACCCAGGCATGTGCCCTGACCTGGAATTTAACCATGACCTCCTGGTTCATAGATCAATGCTCAACAACTGAGCCACATCTCCTGGGCTTGAATCATCTTTAAAGGTCTATAAGGAACTTGCAAATAAGATCATTAAACCAAATATCATCAGTGACCTCTGAAGGGCTATGGAGAAGAATAAAGGAAATAAAACTGGAGAAAGACAAATACCAACCAACTTAAAGTAGAGACAAGGAAAAGTCCCATTTATTTCAGTTAAGATTACAGAATCCTATCTAATAAAAGAGAAACATGGAAATTGACTGTACGTCCTCTACTCCCCCAAGCCACGCTCACCAGCCAATCAGGAGCGAGTATTTAAATTAACCCAACCAAGATGGCAGTAGCCATGAAACTGGAACAAGCAGGAGGCTTAGGTTACCCCTGGTGATTGAGGAAACCAAGCTTCCCGCCTGCCCTGGCCTGACCTGGCCTCTGCTTAAGGCTATAAAGTTTCAATTATAAAAGATAAATAAATCCCATATACCTGCTTCCAGCCTATGCTTGGGAAGCCTGGGGGTGTGGCCAGCCTGTAAACCACCACAGGCCCCTCACCCAGGCTGCCCCACGCCCCAAGGGAATCCCCACCCTGATCCAGGACATTCTTCAGGGCAAACCAGCCGGCCCCCACCCGTGCACCAGGCCTCTATCCTATCGGGTCTAGTAATAATTAATGTCGTTTTTAAACATTCGTTTAAAATCTTGCTTGGCGTTGACTTGTATTGACATAACCTTCAAACACGTGGTATCTACAGAACGTGTGAAGTGCAATTAACAAGTTTTGCTTGAAAAAGTTTGTGTTTGGTTTGGTTTTTGTTGCAAAACTAGGGCTAAGAAGATGGCGGATGAAGAGCATATTGGGCACTGCATGCTTTACGAGTTCCAATTAGGAAGAAAAGCAAGTGAGGCTGCAAAAAACATCTGTAGTGCTCTTGGTCAAGATGCAGTTAGCGCCAGAAAATGCCAGCGTTGGTTTGAGAAATTTCGCAAGGGAAATTTTTCGTTAGATGACAAGAGTGGTCGAGGCCGTGTGTCCAATTTTGATCAAGAAGCTCTTCAAGCTCTTTTGGTGCAAAATCCTCAAATTACCCAACAAGAGCTTGCAACAACTTTAAATTGTTCACAAAAAACAATTTCCAATCAATTGTGTGCACTTGGCAAAGTCCAAAAGTTTGGAAAATGGGTTCCTCATGAGTTGACCGACAACAACCGTAATCAAAGAGTCACAATTTGCAGTTCGCTCCTCTCTCATCAAAACCGTTTGCTGTTTTTAGAGCAAATTGTTACCGGAGATGAAGAATGGGTGCTGTATGTTAATTTGAAAAGGCGGCCTCAATGGTTGGACAAAAATGAAGCTCCGCAGCCCACGCCAAAACCTGACTTGCATGCGAAAAAAGTGATGTTGTGTGTTTGGTGGAATTTTAAAGGAATTCTTCATTATGAACTTTTACCATCTAACCAAACCATTACAAGTGCAGTGTATAGTGCCCAATTGGAAAGGTTAGCCCAAGCTTTAAGAGAAAAAGAACCCGCGCTGATTAATCGGAAGGGCGTAATTCTTCACCACGATAACGCACAACCGCATACTGCAAGAATCACTGCTGAAAAACTGCGCCAGTTGGAATGGGAAGTTCTCCCCCAACCTGCATATTCTCCTGATATTGCCCCTTCCGATTACCATTTGTTTCGTTCTTTGCAAAACTTTCTTCTTGGAAAAAAATTTAATAATGAAGAATGCCTCAAAAATGCATTGACCGAATTTTTTGCATCAAAATCACAAGAATTTTACAACAGAGGGATTAAAATGCTTCCTGAGCATTGGGCACAAGTAGTAGAAAACAACGGCAACTATATTGTTGATTAAATTTTGTTGTATTGTTTAAATAAATTCGATTTTAAAAAGTATTAGAAAACGACATTAATTATTACTAGACCTAATATCTAATAAAAGAATAATATGCAGATTGACCATCACTCCAACACACAAGATGGCTGCTCCCATGTGGACATAAGATGGCTGCCACCAGATGGCCAGCAGGGGAGGGCGTTGGGAGGAAGCAGGCCTACAGGGGAGAGTAGTTGGGGGGGAGGGGACAGACCAGCAGGGGAGAGCAGTTAGGAACGATGAGGCTGACAGGGAAGGACAGTTAGGGGTGACCAGGCCTGCAGAAGAGGACAGGTGGAGCGACCAGGCCAGCAGATGAGGGAAATGGGGGCAATTGGGCCGGCAGGGGAGCAGTTAGACATCAATCAGGCTGGCAGGGGAGTGGTTAGGGGTGATCAGGCTGACAGGCATAAGCAGTTAGGGCCAATCAGGAAAGCAGGCAGGAGAGCAGTTGGGAGCCAGCAGGCCTGGTAGGATCGGGCCTAAACGCGCCATCTGACATACCTCAAGGGGTCCCAGATTGGAGAGGGTACAGGCTGGGCTGAGGGACCTCCACACCCCCCTCCACCCCTAGTCTTTTATATAAAGAAATAGGTTTGGAAACCCTTAAAAAGGCCTCTAGTCTTTTATATAAAGAAATAGGTTTGGAAACCCTTAAAAAGCTATTATCCCTAGGAGCCAACGAAAGCTCACAGAAAGAAATCAGACTGTTCTCATTTCTTTCAGTATTAGTTGGGGTTCTGGCATTGAAAAGATGGCACACAGAGCCAGAAGGCCACTGACGAGTGTGTAGAAGGGACTCCTCACAAGAGCATGGGAGCAGGCTTAAAGGAAACCCACAGGGATAGCGAGCAACAGCACACATTCAGACCTAACAGCACCCAACAAAGGACTAAGGGGCAAAGAGAAAATGAAAATGCAAAGCCCACTATTCCAAAGTTATCACACATTTCAAGACAGGGACAGCCGAGTGTTAAATCAAACCTAGAGCCGGATAGGACTACACAACCTGCAAGCCCATGGCAGCCATCCTGGACCTTCAGGTTTCATGGACAAGTACCTGGAGGGAGCTGTATGTCTTCAGCTGAAGAAGAGTCCATGGGAGAGACATGGAGGCCTTTGGTAAAAGAATAGAGACACGTATGACTAAGCTATTGATTATCCGTGGCTGTGAGGAGAAGGATCTGGGGAAATACAGATTATTTCTGGGGAAATAATCTCATTCTTCTCCTGCACTTGACCAAATCCTGACCACGAGGGACCATGGAATCCAGTTCATACAGAGCATGGAGGACAGCACCCAGGGGCACACAGGAGGGGGGAGAGCGAATGCAGAGAGGCAGGCGATAATCCTGCATACCACTGGGAAGTGCTCTGCTCTTCCATCTGGGACACACGGTAAGGCTGATCTATAAGGGCTTCAGGGAAGTGTTTGAAACAATGTCTCAGGAATTCCTTTTGGACAATATGGAGAAAAATGGCCTAGAAGCAAAAAATAACTACATGGGTCAATAACAGGTTAAACGACTCCATCCAAAGTCTGAGAATTGGATTGCAGTGCACCTGCAGGTGTCTGTGTATCCCAGTCCCTTCCCTCAGTCCTATCCAGTTCAGCATTTTGACTACTAATGCCTTGTAGATCTGCAGGGACACTGTCAATGCATGGTTTACAGATTGCTGAGTGGGATAGTGACTAACCAGGATGAAAGAATTAGAATCCAAAAAAAAAAAAAGTCTTGACAGGCTGTTGCAATGGGATAGAAAGATCTTGGCCAGTGGAGCAATCAAATAAGTCTAATAGCAGTAAATCCTGGGATTTGCTCTCAAGTTCAAAAAGCCAGTGGCACAGGTTCGGGGCGGGAAACACAATACGATGACTCAGGCAGTTGAATGGAAGGTAAGCCAATGTGAATCATGAGTGTGGTGGATCCTCCAGAAAAGCAGATTAGGGTTTAGGCAGCGCTTAGCCGAACAAAGGAGGTGATAATCCAAACCCGGGATTGTGAGGATCAAACCACACCCAGAACTGGGTTTATTTTGAATGTCATAGATGACTCGGGATGGACTCTGAGAAGAGTAACTACGATAGGAAAAGAAACTTAAAAGTAGGAATTTACCAGTGACAGAAGGTAATCTGGTCTTAACACTGATGAAAACGACCATTTGAATTTGATAGTTTTGAGATCACTGCTCATTCAGCAAACAAGAGAGCAAAGGACACAGATGGGATCAAAGTTATATGTGACGGGGACAGGGGCAATTCTTACCTACTTAGTGCCTTCCCCAGAATTTGCAGTTAAGAATCAACCAGACAGGACTCTAGAAGCAAAAGTTCACTGCCTTTTACAATAGAAGGAAGTTATTTTCCCACAGGAATGCATTATGATCACATAGAGAAATGCTTGCTAGGCCTATTTGAAGACAGAGCCATGGACTGGCACAGAACATAAATTACTCCTTTTCTTTTAAAAAAAAATATATATTTTTTATTGATTTTTTTACAGAGAGGAAGGGAGAGGAATAGGAGTTAGAAACAATGATGGGAGATAAACATGGATCAGTTGCCTCCTGCACACCTCCTACCTGGGATGTGCCCGCAACCAAGGTACATGCCCTTGACCAGAATCGAACCTGGGACCTTTCAGTCCTCAGGCTGATGCTCTATCCACTGAGCCAAACTGGTTAGGGCCATACTTATTTCTTAGTGGTAATAATTGAAGAGATTGTGAGCCCATCATAAGAGACTATTATTCAGGAGAGTAATAATATCCAAAATGTATCCAAATATACTAAAGACTGCCATATGGAGAAATTATGATCATTGTCTCTTACTTGCTCAGGAATTAAAACAGGATCATTTACAAGAACGTCTGCCAGCTGTTTTTAATGGTCCGATTTTCTGGGGACAAAACGGACTAGTCGCCTTGGCGAGCAGAGGGTCCCATAACTCAGCAGGAATGACACAGTGACCCAGCCGAGAGGACTCCTCAGCAGACATGTGATTCAGGCAATTCCGGCATTAGCTGGCTACTGAAAAGTCGTTTTTCTAAGATCCCTTCCAATGATGACCTTCCATCATTCATGGTTTCTTCAATTCAGTACGTACTTCTCGAGTACCAGCCACATACCCAACATGGTTCTAAGAACTGAGGACACAGCAACAAAGAGAAACAAGCCATTTCCTCCTGGAGCTTAAATCCTGATGAGATAGGTAAATAATAAACGAGCAAACGTATAACACGCCAGGCAGCAGTGGTAAGTGCTGTGAAGCAAAAACAGGGACAGGAGCTTAGGGGATGCAGGAGGGGAAAAGAGATGGGGATATGAGGCTAAGAAAGGCCTCTCGGCCAATGTGCTCATCTCCTGATCATACTAACCTTCTCTAAACCTTCAATCCTGGACTCTTTTTAATGACTTTTTTCTTCTTTATGTTAATGACCCTTCATCTGGTTTACTCTTTTTTTTTTCTTTCTTATTGATTATGGTATCACATAATTGTCCTCATCCCCCCATTCCCATCCCAACCCCCCCTCCCAACATATGCCCCCACCCCCCTGTTGTCCATGGCCACTGGCCAGGCGCCCATATGCATGCACACAAGTCCTTTGGTTGATCTCTCCCTCTTACCTCCACCCTCCCCTACCTTCCCTCTGAGGTTTGAGAGTCTGATCGCTGCTTCTCTTTCTCTGGGTCTGTTTATGTTGTTCATTATTTCCTCTAGACGTGTGAGATCATGTGATCCAAGAAATACCCTTGTAAGAACCGAAACTGAGACAAGCCATAATGGTTATGCTGAGAGGCAAATGAGTCAGTCTGTACTTAGTTCCTTTCTGGGCCAACAATTCTTTTGAGTCCCAATTTCAATGTCAAACAGTTCCTTATTGTACATGTCACCCATGCTATTTCAGATCTGGTAGGTGGACAAATGGTGGTGACGCAGGTCCGACCGTCTCTGGTTTGGTCCTGGGCATCCTTCAGCAACACGCAGCTGCTGTCTGCTGCTATGGCAAGGCGTCATGAGTGTCTTCCATCTCTGAACTGTTTCTCTTCTGTCTTCATGGCTGGGTTTACTCTTTAACTCCTAAACCGAGAATAACCTTACATTTTAAAACCAGAAGAACCTAGTAGTGAATCTTCCATAGTGGAATTTAAAAACAGAATGCCTCTAATCCTTGTAATTTCACTTAGAGCCATGATGTGGATATATTCATTCATTGTATATATAGTATGATTCTCTTTCCCCCTGCCAACTAATACTTCATCATATTTGGGCTCAAACTTGTCTTTCTAATCACAGATTACTTCTTTCAGAAGGGAACACCAACACTTATTTACCTAAGTCTCTTGCCCATTTCAAAAAAGATTTTTTATCTCCCTTTTATCTACGCCATTATCTTTATTTAATGAATAAATAAAAATTATTGATATTTATTGGAAATTTTTATTTATGACAGAGGACAAAACAATTGTATTACAGACCCAAATTAAACTCACACAAACCATTATCCAACCTTCCTTTCTTCCTTCCTTCTTTCCTTCCTTCCTTCCTTCCTTCCTTCCTTCCTTCCTTTCCTTAACTATTATTTTTTATCCTCACCCAAATATATGATCTCACTGACTTGAGAGAGAGAGAGAAACATCAATGTAAGAGAGAAATATTGATCAGTTGGCTTCCTTATGTGCCTCAACCAGGATTGAACCTGCAACCTAGGTATGCGACCTGACTGGGAATCAATCCTGAACTTTTGTGTACGGGATGATGCTCCAACAATGGAGCAACTCAGCCAGGGCTTGACTAATATTTTTATGCAGCTGAAGCACAAGGAAATATGTGGAGTACTGGAGTGTTGAAAAGATGACTGGGATAAGAAAAATGTTTCTGTTAATATAATGTGCTAACCAGTTGTTTTTATTTTCCAATCATAGGTTCACAGAGTCATACATTGTAATGAGGTGAAAATTACTTCAGAGATCATTTTACTCATCTTGCTACCCATGCCTCCAACACTGTCTTACAGAAACAATCTTAGCAAGGTAAAATTAACTGCACAGGATCACATACGTATTTCCACAATATTGTAATTAAATGGATAGCATTCAGATAGCAGAACAAACACAATTCTCTTCTTTTCTCTTGCTCCTCACAACACTGAGATTATAAGAAATTTTTTTATTTTAAATGAAAACTGACAGTATTGGAAAACAACAGGAAGATTCTAATGACAGTTTAAAAAAATAATAGAAGAGGAAAAGTAAACAGGGTCTGATTATTAGAGAAATCGTAGCAAGAAACTATGGTCTCACATGCCCTCAGTAGAAAGGAGAAGGAGTCTGGATTTTCAAGGGATCATCAAAGGTTCCCCATGCTCAGAATTAACTATTAGAAAAAGAAACCGGTTTGGCTCAGTGGTTGGAGCGTCAGCCTGTGGACTGAACTGTTCCAGGTTGATTCCGGTCAAGGACATGTACCTTGGTTGCGGGCACATCCCCAGTAGGGGGTGTACAAGAGGCAGCTGGTCGATGATTCTCTCTCATCGATGTTTCTAACTCTCTATCCTTCTCTCTTCTGCTCTGTAAAAAATCAATAAAATATATATTTTTTAACAAGAAAAAAAAAAGAAAGACTAGCTTAGCCAGTTTTGCTCAGTGAATAGAGTGTTGGCCTGCAGACCAAAGGCTCCCACAGAAGTAAGCTGGCCATGGATGGTGGGAATATAAAATGAGCCTCTCTGGAAAACAGTCCAGGCATTTCTTAAAGCACTGCGTCTTCAACTACTATACAACCCAGCGATCACAGTTCTAGGCTTTATCCCAGAGAAATGGAAACCTCCAGGTTCTCACCCAAACCTGTCCTGAAACGCTCATAGCTACGGAATCGGTAACAGGCAAACACTGGAGACAGCCCCAACAAGGATATTTTATTATTATTTTTTATATAAAATATATTTTATTGATTTTTTTACAGAGAGGAAGAAAGAAGGACAGAGAGCTAGAAATATCAATGAGAGAGTAACATCGATCAGCTGCTTCCTGCACACCCCCTATCAGGGATGTGCCTGCAACCAAGGTACATGCCCTTGACCGGAATCAAACCTGGGACCCTTCAATCTGCAAGCCAAGCTCTACCCACTGAGCCAAATCGGTTTTGGCAACAAAGACATTTTAAAGGGCGAATGGTGAAACTGACTGTGGTACGTCCATGACATAGAATAGTGCTCAGCAACTAACAAGGGAACGGAATACTGACACGTGTGCGGCCGGGACACTCGCTTCCTAATGCAGACAGAAGGTGGCTAGGGCTTATAAAGCGGACACGCTGGAGGCATCCCAGAGAGCCTGGGTGACTCCCCAAAGAATGATGCTGAGAGAGAAAAGTCAACCCCCCAATTGCACATAACGTACAATTCCGTTATATACGGAACTCCCCACATGGCAGAATTCTGACTGCAGCCTAGCAGTCACCAGACACGGGGGATGGGGCAGGGAGGAGTGAGACAGCGAGGGAAGGGCACGCATGTGGCACCCTGGTGGTGACACTGGATCATCATTTCCCACGATGCCATTCACGTATAAGCGGTGTATGGGAATCTATTATTTCTTACAAGCGGATGCGAATCCACACACACAAAAAAGCAAACACACGCGGAGTTGAATCAGGTAGTATTCGCACAGCATGTTAGCCACCAGAGCTTGGGAATCCTGGCCGTGGACCAGTCCCCGGTGTGGTCTTCTCCCTTTGGAAGAACGCACTCCCTCCCAGCAGAACCAGGCCCCAAACGCCACAAGCACAGGAGCTGGCTCTGGAGAACCAAGACAGCAATGGAAAGAAATTCTCAAGGGGCAGTGGGAACGCATGCAGAGGGCAACAGCCAGACAGAGCCATCCCAGACCAGCCAGCGACCAAACAAAAGGGGGCGGTAGACGGGATGCGCCCAGGAGTATACACCAAGTACCAACTAGTAGCCGTCCAGGCCTGCGCTGCTTGGAGGACCGCACATGCTCACAGATGCTTTGGATAAACCAAGTACCAACTAGTAGCCGTGCAGGCCCGAGCCGCTTGCAGGAACGCACATGCGCACTGATGCCTTGAACGTGCTTGGACCCGGAGCCCACCGGGTGCAGAGGGGCCTGCACCTCCGCTCCGCCAGGTGGGGCTTATCCGGGCACCCGGGCCTCTGCGGGTCAGAGGTCACGCACATACGTGCCCAAACCCGCCTGGGCTGAGGGACCCTGCAGGCTCCTCCCTCCCGGACCCCGCACCCTGCAGACCTCCCGGGACACCGCGCCCGCCCGCTGCAGCCGCTGCTTTCCAGGGCCGCTCCCTCCCGACCTCCGACCTCCGACCTCCGACCTCGGTCCCGGCCTCAGCCCCGCGCCATGGCCCACCTGCGCTCCTGCGAGGTCCGCCAGCTGCTGCACAACAAGTTCGTGGTGGTGATGGGCGACGCGGTGCAGCGGGCGGTGTACAAGGACCTGGTGCTGCTGCTGCAGCGGGACGCGCTGCTGTCGGCCGGGCAGCTGCGGGCCACGGGCGAGCTCAGCTTCGAGGGCGACGCGCTGCTGGAGGGCGGGCGGCCGGGCGGCCCGCGGGGGCGCGGCGGCCGCGAGGTGCGCCAGTTCCGGGCGCCGCACCACCTGCTGCGCTTCTACGGCCTGGCGCGCGCCGGGCCGGCCTCCGCGGCCGCCGTGCTCCGCGGGCTGCGCGCCGGGCCGCACGCGCCCGACCTGCTGGTGCTGGGCCCGGGCCCCGGCGCCCCGGCGCGCCCGCCCGCGCTGCGCCGCCGCCTGCGCGGCCTGTTCGCGCCGCTGCGCCGCCTGCCCGCCGCCTGCCTGCGCGTGTGGCACACGGCGCTGCCCGCGGGCGCCCCGGCCGCCGGGCCCCCGCGCCCCGACCCCGACCCCGACCTGCGCGAGGCCGACGCGTGCGGCGCCGCCGAGGCCGCGCGCCACGGCCTGGACGTGCTGGACCTGCACTTCCACTTCCGCCGCCTGGGCCGCCGCCCGCCCGACGGCCGTGCGCACCGCCGCCTCTCGCAGCTGCTGCTGGCGCACGTGGCCGACGCGTGGGGCGTGGACCTGCCGCGCCGTGGGCCCCGCGAGGCCGAGGGCCAGGGCCACGAGGGCCCGGAGGCAGGGCGGCAGCACCAGCATCACCACCACCAGCACCACCGGCATCATCAACACCAGCAGCATCAGCATCACCAGCACCAGTATCACCAGCACCAGCACCAGCACCACCAGCACCGCCAGCATCAACACCAGCAGCATCAGCATCACCAGCACCAGTATCACCAGCACCACCAGCATCAACACCAGCAGCATCAGCACCATCACTATCAGCACCGCCAGCATTATGAGCACCAGCAGCATCAGCACCATCACCACCAGCATCACCATCACCACCAGCACCATCACCAGCAGCATCAGCACCAGCACCATCACCACCAGCAGCATCAGCACCATCACCAACACCACCACCATCAGCAGCAGCATCAGCACCACCAGCACCATCACCACCACCATCAGCAGCAGCAGCAGCATCACCACCAGCATCAACAGCACCATCACCGCCATCACCAGCACCACCAGCCCCGGGAGCACAGGGCGGACTGGCAGGCCGCCTTGGCCAGGGCCCCCTTCCCGCGCCCCCTGCGCAGCCCCGCGCCCCCGGCCCCGTGGCCCCGGCAGCCCCGCGGCAGCCGCCCCGAGCGCCGGGTGGAGTCCACCTTTCGCTCCTCCTCCAGGCGCGGCCTGGAGCACCGCCTGGGGCCCGTCCGCAGGGTGTCCCTGCAGCCCCCGCGCAGGGGGTCCCCGCCGTACCCGCCCCGGCACCCGGGCAGGCCGTGCTGGCAGCGGCGGGGCCCGGGCCCGGGCCTGGACGGCTGGGCGGAGAGCTAGGCCTCCTGGCAGGGGCAGGGACTGCACAGGCTGCAGGGCGGCTCTCGGGCCTGCTCTTCCGCAGCCCTGCGTGGTGAGGGCTCCTTGGGCTTCTTGCCCTCCCCAGGAAACATTCTCACGCGTTTGTGTTTTTGTTTGGTTTTCATTGCCAGAGCCTGCAGAGCTCGTATTGGTGAGGGGACAAGAACCCAGACCACCCCACTTTCTCATCTGTGCATCCGTGCAGAAGTGCGGTCCACAGGAACACACACCCACACACGCGCACACGCACACGTCTTAACGGAATATGTCTTTGAATAGTAAGTATTCTTTCCATAGGTATTCTTCCTACAAAAACACACACAACAAAATACAGTTTTGATCCTTAAAACTGACCAAAACATCTCTATTGAGCACAGTATCACCATTAGTGCTTACATACATTTACAGAACACAATCCTCAGAGTTCCCGCCGTAAGCTGCCTGGAAGATTCTTTCATTAAAACGGTGTGTGCTTCCACAACATGTATTCTTAAAAAAAATAGGGGGGGGGGTGTGTTTCTATTCACTGATGAACGGTTTTGTTGTTGTTAGAAACAGAAATCTATTTTTAATGCAACTTTACGTTCACAGCAAAATGGAGAGAAAAGACATGTGTTTTCATGTACTTCCCAGTCAACATCCCACACCTGGAGCGCACGCCTGTTCTTTTCAGTTGATCTACCTTGTAGATTGTCACCCAAAGCCCATTGTTCAGGTGTAAGTGTCAGTTTTGCTGTTGTACATTCTGTGGGTTATATGTATGATGCACAGAATTGTTTCACCACCATAAAATGTCTCTCTGCTTCTCCTCCTCCAACCCCTGTCCAGTCCCTGGCAACCGCCTATGCATGTCTGTCTCCATAATATATTGTCATTTCCAGAGTGTTGTATAGTTGGAATCATACAGTAAGTAACTTTTCCAGATTGGCTTTTTTCTTTTTTCCACTTAGTAATATGCATTTCATGTTCTCCAAGGTCTTTTCGTAGGTTAATAGCTCATTTCCTTTCGGTGGTGAATAGTGTTCCATGGCTGGGTGTACCAGTTTTTGTCCATTCACCTGAGAAACAGCTTAGTTGCTTCCAAGTGTTGGCGATTGTGAAGAAAGCTGTTTTAAACCTTCATGGGCAGGTTTTTGTGTGGATGCAAGTTTTTCATGATTATTAGATTGTATGATAAGAGTATGTTCAGTGTTGTAACACTACACTTTGTAGTTCCCAGCCGCAGTGTGTGAGAGGTGTGTGTGGCTGCACCTCTTGCATGCAGAATGCGGTGTAGTCAGGTTGTTGGATTGTCACCATTCTGATAAGTAGGTGGTGGTGTCCCATCATTCTAAACCGCAATTCCCTAATGACTTAGGACACTGAGCATCTTCTCATATTCATGCTTGCCATCTGTATATCTTGATGAGATGTCTGTTGAGAACTTTTGGCCATTTTTAATTAGTTGTTTGTTTACTGACTGTTGAGTAATTTTTTTCTGATATGTCCTTTAGAAATATTTTCTCCCAGGCTGTGGCTTGTATTTCCTGTCAGCATCTTTTGACAAAGCGGAAGTTTGGGGTTTAAGAAAGAATTTTTTTATTGTTGATACTATTATATATATCACCTATTTTACCCCCTTTTACCCTTCTCTACCTAGCCCCTGTGGTCTGTTGTCTTTATCCAGGGGCTGTGCATATAGGTTATTTGGCCAGTCTCTCCACCTTCTCCCACCCAGTTGCCTGCGTCTCCCTTCCCTCTGACCTCTGTCAGTCTGCTCTGAATATCTATGCCTGTGTTTCTATTTTGTTCATTAGATTTCACATATAAGTGAGGTCATACAGTATTTGTCTTTCTCTGGCTTATTTCACTTACATTCATGCTGTTGCAAAAGGTAAGAATTCCCTCTTTTTTATAGCTGTGTAGTTGTGTGTTTTTTTAGTGAAGTCCCACTTACCGGTTGTTCCATTCATTCATTGTGCCTGTTGTGTTGTATCTAAAAAGTTACCCAAATCCAAGATCATCTAGATTTTTCTCCTGTTTTGTTTTCTAGGGTTTCTTTTTAGTTTTGCATTTTCCATTTAGGTACGTGATCCAGTGTGAGTGAATATTTGTGAAGGGTGTAAAGTCTGTTTGAATTCATTTGTTCTCATGCGGATGGCCGTTGAATCTAGGACCATTTGTTGCCTGAAGTTGAATACTGTCAGTCCTCCAATTTTGTTCTTCTTCAATATTGGATTGTATATTCTGGAATTTTTGCCCCCAGAAAATTTTTAGAATGAGTTTGTGAATATCCACAAATAGCTTGCTGGGATTTTCACTGTGATTGCACTGAATCTGCAGATCCAGTTCAGAAGAATTGACATCTTCATCATATTGAATCTACTTGTGTACATAAAATATCTCCCCATTTATCTAGTTCTTTGATTTCTTTTTTCATCAGGATTTTATAGTTTTCTTTATTTAGATATTGTACGTATTTTTTAGATTTATACCCATTTCATTTTGGGGGGTGCTAATGTAAATGGCAGTGTGGTTTGTTTTCTTTTTTAATTCAAGTTGTTTATTCCTGGTATATAGAAAAACAATTGATATTTGTATATTTACCTTGTATCAGACATCCTTAATGTAATCACTTATTGCTGCCAGGAATATTTTTACTAATTCTATCAGATTTTCTACATAGACAGTCCGCAATGTCATCTACTAACAAGTACAGTTTTCCTTTTCTTGTCTTAGTGCATTCTCTACGTCTTCCAGTATAATGTTGAAAAAGAGTGGTGATAAGGGACATCACCTAGTCTTAGTGAGAAAGCTTCTAGTTTCACCATAAAGCAAGATGTTAACTGCAGGTTTTTGCATATGTTTTTTAAACAAGTTGAGGATGTTTCCAAATTTCTGGTTGGCTGTTTTTATCATAATTGGGGGTTGTAGCTTGTTGATGTGATGGATTACATTAATTTGTGTGTTTTTTTTGGATGTTGAACCAGCTTTGCATATTTGAAATAAATCCTATTTGGTCACAGTGCATCCTTTATTAACATCTTTAGATTTAACTTACATTCTTCAGTATTATAACATCTGTATTCTTGAAAGATACTGGTTTCTTTTCTTCTAAAGCCTTTGGTTTTGGGGCTAGGGTAATGCTGGCTTCATGGAATGAGTATGGAAGTATTCCCTCTGGATCTAACTTTTGGGAGAAACTGGAGACAATTTGTTATCATTTCTCCCATAAATGTTTGGTAGAATTCACCAGGGAACCCATCTGGTACTGACGCTTTCTGTTTGAAAAAGTTATTAGTGATTTGTTCAATTTCTTTAATAACTATATGCCTATTCAGATTGTGTATTCTTACATGAGTTTTGCCATTATTGTGTCTTTCAAGGAATTGGTTCATTTCATCTAGACTAATGTGTGGACAATAGGGTTGTTCATAATGTTAATTATTTTTATTTTGATGTACACAAGATCTGCAGTGATGTCAATCAGTTATAAATAAAAGTTTTCATTTTGCTTTAACTTATTCCTTCTCTAATGCTCTTTATTCCTTACACTGATTGAGATTCTGACATGTCATTTTCTTCTTCTCTGAAAAACTAACATTTATTGCAAAGTAAATCTGGCAACAAATTCCTTCAATTTTTGTTTTCCTGAGAATGTATGTCTCTTTCAATTTGAAAAATAATTTTATAGGGTACAGAAGTTTAAAAGTGTTTATTTTTCTCTCAACACTTTATATAGTTCACTCTTTATTTGTATGATTTCTGAAAAATTTGATGTAATTCTTATCCTTGCTCTTCTATAGGTGAGGTATTTTCTCTGGCCTTTTGCAAGATTTTTTTTTCCTTTACCTGTAGTTTAAATATAATATGCCTAAATATAGATTTTTTTTTTTTTTACATTTATCCTGCTTGATGTTTTCTGAACTTCCTGGATCTATGATCAGTTTCTGAAATTAATTTGGGAAAAATATCAGTCATTATTGGTTCAAATTTTTTTGTTTGTTTCTTCTGCTCTTTCATCTCTATTATTCCTATTATGCCTATGTTAACCCTTTCGTAGTTGTCCCCCAGTTCCTATATGTCCTGTTACTTTTTTTCAGCCTCTATTTTCTTTATTTTTTAGCTCTGGAATTTCTGTTGACATACTCTTAAGCTCCCTGATTCTTCTCTCAGCTATGTCAGTCTACTAATGAGCCCATCAAAGGCAGTCTTTATTTCTGTTACCGCGTTTCTTCAGTTCTTTCTTATTTTTTCTTAGAATTTCTGTCTCTCTGCTTGCTTTACCCATGTGTTCTTGCATGTTGTCTGCTTTTTCCTTTAAAGCCTGTAGCATATTAATAATCACAGTTGTTTTCAATTCTCAGTCTGATCATTACAACATCCCTACCATATCTGAGTCTGGTTCTAGTGCTTGCTCTGTCTCTTTAAACTATTATTTTTACCTTTTATTATTATTTTTTTAAATATATTTTGTTGATTTTTTTACAGAGATGAAGAGAGAGGGATAGAGAGTTAGAAACATGGATGAGAGAGAAACATCAATCAGCTGCCTCTTGCACATTCCCTACTGGGGATGTGCCCGCAACCAAGGTGCATGCCCTTGACCAGAATCGAACCTAGCTGATGCTCTATCCACTGAGCCAAACCGGTTTCGGCTATTTTTACTTTTTAATACCCCTTGTAATATTTCATTGAAAACTACGTAGACGCAATGTACCAGGTAAAGGAAATGTGATAAGCCATGATCTGGGTAGGGTGGGCGCTGGGGAGAGGAAGCATTCTTTAGTGCTATCATTAGGTCTTCGTCTTTTAGTAAACCTGAGCCCCTGTACCATGACTTTCATAAATACTTTCCATTTACACACACACACACACACCCTGATGGTCAGAGGGGCTGGAGTTGGATATTTCCTTTCTGTCAAGTTGGTTAGGCTCTGAAATATCCAGTTCGACTAGGCTCTGGTTTAAAAAAAAAAAAAAAAAAAGTTTTTCTTGAGGGCAGGCCTCTGAAGGACAGAGAGTTCTGCCATCGTTTTGTCTTGCTCCTTTTCCTTCCCCCTGCCCAGATCTCAGGAGGATTTTCTTCTCCTCTTCACCCTGAGAACCTGGTAGGGCTCCTGGAGGTAAAACCCACCAAAGTGTTGAGACTCGCCCAAGGCTGGCCCCTCCTGGGGACATTTGCATTAAGATTTATTCACACTGAGCTTCCAGCAAATGTTCAATGACAGGTTAGGTTTTCCTCCCCTCACAGTGGTTCCTACAAAGGTTTTGCTCAGAAGTTTGTGTTTCAGTGAGTTGTGATTGTCTCTTCACAGTGACCTCACTCCTCTGGCAGATCTAAGGAGAGTTGTGGATTTTCAGTTCCTTCAGCTTTTTTGCTTGTCGGAACAGCGTGATGACTTCCAAACTCCTCACACACTGGACCAGAAGCCCGCAGTCTGCCCGAACACATTTTGAAATGTCCCAGAGAATGGAAGCATATTGCAAAGCAAGCTAGAATACCCCCTGAATACTCTTTCACAAATCTTCTTGTAGTCTTCATTCTTTAATACTGTCTCTTTCTTTCATAGTTTGTGCACTTTTTAATGTTTGCTTTAAAAATAAATACATTTCCCCATCAACTATCCCTGGTTAGAATTTTACCACTGATCATCCTTGCTGGAAACACCGCCCCAGGTGTGATGTGACAAAGTATGGGTTAGCACCAGCCTTTCCTCAGTCTCTTGTCTCTGTGTCCTTCCTCCTGTTGCAAGGTGGTCATCGCCTTGGGTTAGATGCTCTCCTATCAGGCCTCATGGCCACGTAACGGCAAAGGGAGTATCACCACACAGTCAGCTGACTGTATGAACAGGAAATGAAAGGCAACCTTTCCATCACGTTTCCCCCATAATCAACGCTGTGGAGTGTCAGTCATGAAAGGAGAGTCACACATGATGATGGAGAATGTCTTCAGGAAATTAAGATATTGTATAAAAATAAATATTGCCGAAAGCAGTTTGGCTCAGTGGATAGAGCATTGGTCTGCCAACTGAAGGGTCCTAGGTTCGATTCCGGCAAGGGCATGTACATTGGCTGCAGGCACATCCCCACTGGGGGATGTGCAGGAGGCAGCCGGTTGATGATTCTCATTGATGTTTCTAGCTCTCTATCCCTCTCTCTTCCTCTCTGTAAAATACTCAATAAAATATAGTTTAAAAAAATAAATATTGAACATTCTCTCACTGTTGAGTTTCTGCTGGACCCCCTTATGTCTTATCATAATTCTCTGTAGCGGGTTACTTTGAAGAGGGTTTCATTCTCTCCCCATCCTGTGTGAGACTCTCCCCACATGTTCACAGGCCTGTAGACTTGCTAATGCCTGCCCATGGCAGGGACCAAAGCTCGCCTCCATGCCCCTCCTGACACAGGGCACCCATCAGTCCACCAAGGATGGAGAAAGGAAGGACTCAGCCCTGCCCCCTCTTACTGGGTTTTGGGGGTGCAGGCAGCGTACCCAAAACCCCAGTAAGAGGGGCAGGGCTGGAGTCCTTTCTCCTGCGTCTGTCAGGCAGTGCTTTATCGGCAGGCCTAACAGCCTTTGAGTGCACAGTGCTCTATCGCTTACATAAGTGCTTATGTAATCGGGGTCATATTGATCTCGCTGGGGTGTGCTCTAAAGTGGCTGGCATCAGAAGCCGGCGAGGCAGCCAGCGTGAGCGGTGCGGGTCATTTACCAACTTCAGGATGAAGCGCCGCAGGATGCCAGGGAGAAGGCCTCTGCTTTTCCAGGGGGAACCATAGTTCATGAAGTGTGGTTAACGGACCCTATTTGTATGCCCTTAAAATCATTTTACAACCGCACTGAGTGCCTCTGAACGTTAAATATATTTCATAAGTAGTTGGTTAACTAGCTGTTGTGTGCTTTAAATAGTAAATAAAATGCAAAGGCACTAAACAGCGACGATATTTCATAGAGTTAAGATGCTTTTTCGGCCACTCAATAATTCTCAATGTTAGGGAAAAATTGATTTTCTAACTGCTGAGTGCCTCTAAAAATTAGCATCTTATATTCCTATGGGGGCTGTGTTTTCAGTTAGCGTCTATTCTTTCAGCTTTTGATGTAATGATTTCTAAGGTCCTCTTCTTCCTAGAAACTGTGATAGGTTCTTTGGACTACACTTGGGCATATAAGTAAAACATAAAAAAAAAAAAAAAAATAAATTCATTTCACCTTTTTGAATGTTCATTTGGGAAGAAATGGTTCTTCACTCACTGACTATTCCTTACCTTCTTCCACCATTGCTCTCTCCCCTCGGGAGCAGGACTGCATGAGAAGGCCTAGGACGGTGACACAGGGCTGAAGAGCACTCATTTCCAAGCACCTACCCACGGTGCCTCTGGGCAATGGATGCATCTTGCACCTGTCAAAGCCGAATAAAGGAAAGGGATTCCCTAAGAGGTGGTAAGAGTCACATATCTTCATGGCACACTAACTCTTTTCCCCAGTTCTTGATAAACTCTGCCTGGCCTTTCAGAAAATCAAATTGCCAGTGCCGAGACCATCCAGACTTATGTAATAATATCTTATGGCATCACAAAAATGGAGAGCTAAAATGGTCAAACATTCTACAGTTACAGCAAACAGCATTAAAGAAGACTCAACGCTTAGTGCCCCAAACGAAACTATCTGGGTGACCCTAGGATGTCTCAGAGCCTCCTTGGGTAATCTGTGGTAACCTTGTCCCTGGAACCTGGTTGGTAAAAATGCATGGTTTGAGCTACCTTGTAGGATCTGGCTGCTGGATAATCTCCAGGAGGTCTTTTTAGATATAATAATTTCAAAATTCTGTCTAGCCCCTCACAGCTGTGTCTCGGGTGAGCTCGCCTGTTCCATGGCGGTAGGTGACTGGCGTGTTGAAGCCTGAGGAAGAGCTGATAGGCATCAAACTTCCCGGGACATGTGCTTATGCTTTGAAAGAATGCAGAGAGGGAGTAAAATGCTTCTCGGATCCACCCTCAACATTCCCACTGGTGTCACTGGGAACTAGATGGGATCAGATGAGGACAGGTTTCTGGTGTGGGGCCAAACCCCGTGATGAGCTGGCACTGTGTTATCCACGTTGGACTGATGTGTCTCCTGTTTCATGGGCTTGAGCTAAGATGTGACGGAGGACAAAACACTCCCAGGAGACAGGGAGCTCTCCGGGGGGAGGGTGTTACCTGAGTCACCATTTTATCCCTAGCGTCTGGTCAATAGTATTTTCTCAGTAAACATTTGTGGAGCTAAAGTGAATCCCTTAAGCAAATGGAGCCTACCAGACAGACATACCAACTGTCTAAAACAGAAAACCCCATTTCACTCAACATAAGCTCTGTTCAATAGCGTTACAGAGAAACACCATGAAAATCATGATTGTCCAAAGAAGGAATTGTTTTTCTGATTGGATGTTATCCAGAAACTGCTTTTCCAGCCAAAAAGCAAAGTAAGGCCTCACACCTCCTCTCAAACTTCTTTATTCCAAAATACAGAAGAGAAACAGAGAGCTCAGATCTGAATGCTATAGCACTGAGTTACCTTACTACTGAAGTAAGCATTAGTAATTAGCATTCAATTATAGTATACTCTGTGTCAGCTATTTTTCTAAGCTCTAGATGTGTTATCTAATTTACACCCCCTTGCAGACATTATTATCACCATTTTCTAGAAAAGGAGAAATAGTGCCATTACTTTTTAAAAATATATTTTATTGATTTTTTTTACAGAGAGGAAGGGAGAGAGATAGAGAGCTAGAAACGTCGATGAGAGAGAAACATCGACCAGCTGCCTCTTGCACACCCCTTACCAGTGATGTGCCTGCAACCAAGGTACACGCCCTTGACCGGAATCGAACCTGGGACCTATCAGTCCGCAGACTGACTCTCTACCACTGAGCCAAACCGGTTTCGGCAAGTGCCATTATTTTTGAAGAACCTCAAAGCCTGTATAATTCAGAAGACAAGTGACTGAATCTAGAGCAACAGTCATCACAGATAGCTCTGTATTTAATATCGGAACTTGGAGCAGTCAATCGTCATTCAAATAACAATATTCTCCAGTGAATGTTAAACTCCATGTAGTGCGGAGGCATCATAGAAAAGAACAACATGAAACACAGGAAGTGAGTCAGCACACCAGAAGTCAAACGTGATGTGGCCAGGAAAAGAAACAATTACTATAGCCACAATCCTATCTGTCTCGGTGGGTATGTATGACCTCGGGGAGTGCAATCCCAGTGAATAGGGCATGTGTATATTCATATGTTTTGGCCGGCCCTAGACAAAACTGCTGGCTATGATGGAGTCATGGGCTTATGTTTTAGATTGGGGTCCAAATTGTGATTCTGTTACCCGCTGGTCACATGACCTTGGATAAGATCATTAAATCTAGTGAAGTCTCTCAGCTTCCCTCAGGTGGTAAATGAAGGGCACGGACTCACCAAACTCGAACTTTCCTTCACACTCTGCACGTCCCTGCCTTGGATGGCCGGTTTATCTTGGTGTCCTCCTGGGTCCTATTTCTGAATTCTCTGGATCCTATTTCTGTAATTCCTGGATCCTATTTCTGTAATCCCTGGATCCTATTTCTGACCTATGTCTGACCCAAGGCCTCTGCTCCTTTTTTAGTCTTGTTAGTAAGCCGTCTTCCTTCTTGTGAAACATGTATCAGTCAGGGTTCCAGCAGGAAGCATATGGCGCATTCAAACAAAGATAATCCAAGGTGATTCATAAAAGGACTGAGCACAAAGGCATACGGAAGTTGGATCCTCTGCAGTTCGGATCCAAAAGGAGAGAAGGGTAGAGAGGGCCACTCTGAGGAAAGCTGTGACTCTGGGATCAAGGAAATAAAGAACCAAAACGTGCACTTCTTTCTTCTGAAATCCTACCGGGGCACCACATGTGAGAAGCCCAACTCGACACAGGAATAAAGGAATGTTGTTTGTGTGGTTCACATGGCTCGATTACAGAGGGCACAGAAGAGGGAGTGGAGGGTAGGAAACATACCAGGAGGGCCGATGAAAGAGTTACAGCAGACTCATTCTTAAGGAAGTCTCTACTATTGATCCATATATTATATTTCAGGATAAGTTATGTCCACGTATTGAATATGTCACATATACCTTTAGTCCTTCCTTAAAAATAGACAATGCACATACATAAATAACAGAGGAAGCAAATACCTTCAAAGTGGAGAAAAGCCTTCTGAGTACAAAGTATTCCTTCCATGCCTCAGCCTAATATCTAGGCTGTCTTTCTCCCACACCCCATCTGCTCCGATCCCATTTAGGGACTTTCAGTAAAGCAGAAAAAAATTCTGGGAAGACCTTCAGGGGAATACAATCCCCAATTAGACACAGAATTTCCTTAGCTGGCCCTGGCAGGATTCCACTTATGCCCTCTCAGCCAACACTTGCATACAGCTCACAATCTGTACTGATCTCCATGGCTATCCTGACAGAGATCCAGAGCCCCATCCTGAAGAGCAACCATGGCTACCTGCTATATTTTAATTCTTCCTTTTAATCTTGGAATGCAAATTCATTTACTTACTAGGACAGTGGTCGGCAAACTCATTAGTCAACAGAGCCAAATATCAGCAGGACAATGATTAAAATTTCTTTTAAGAGCCAAATTTTTAAACTTAAACTTTTTCTAACACCACTTCTTCAAAATAGACTCACCCAGGCCATGGTGTTTTGTGGAAGAGCCACACTCAAGGGGCCAAAGAGCCTCATGTGGCTCATGAGCTGCGGTTTGCTGACCACTATTAGGGGCAAACACATAAGTAAATAAGAAGTTTACTGTTTTTGTTTGTTTGTTTTTTGTCACTGAAAGAACCAGCTAAATTACTTGAATAAAGAACTTCAAACCTGGTGAGATGTTTCTTCAAATGCTGCAGCCAAACTTTAGTAGTTATTTAAGGGCTACTTACAAATCCAGAATTAACACAACTCCCTAAAGAAGAACTAGTAACTACCCAAAGGTGCATCGGAGACAATGACTCCAGAGTGAGGGGAAAAAGCCGTTCTCCAGGTTTGGATCCTTAGAGAATACCGCATATCCACTTCTCCACCCTGATATCCTGGCTCTCCTCTCCCACTCCTCTGCTCATAGTCTTTTCCCCAAAGTCTTTTCCATTTGGGGAAGAAGGTTTGGTTTAAACTAGAAGGTTTAAGTTTCTCTTCCAACCCTTTCTCCCTCATATCAATACCCCTGCTGAGCCGAGACTCCTCCATGTTCTCCATGACCCCTTTCTGCTTCCCCGGGGGACCCCGTAGGCATACTTTTACTGTGGGATGGAAGGAGCCAGCATACCTCTCTCCTCCCAGCTGAAAGGAATGTGTGAGAGTCATTTCCTTGGAGCCATGAAGCTGACACCTAATGTTTTCATAAGGGATTAACTAACAAACTGCCAGGTTCCTCCAGACTTCACCCTCTTCATAGGCATCCTCAGAATGTAAAGTAACGAGCACGAGGCTACTCACCTTTCCAAGAGCTTCTAAGGTGAGCATTTGTTTAGGCCTCAACCAGGCTGACATCACAGACACGGAGTCCTTAATTATCTTAGCATAGGGTTTGTGTGTGTCTCCTAGGCAAGGGTCAGAAAGCACTCTATCATGTCATCTGTCCTGTGAGGTTGGAGGAACTAGAACGAAAAGAATGGAAATACCTTAGAGTCCAGTACCCATGCCCAACTTCCCATGGACCTGATCTCAAAACCTGGAGCTGATGAGAGAGATAAAACTTTTTTTCTTTTAAAATATTTTTTTTATTGATTTTAGAGAGGAAGGAAAAGGAATAGAGAGTTAGAAACATCAGTGAGAGGGAGAGACAGAGATAGGAACATCAATGATGAGAGAAAAATCATTGATGGACTGCCTCCTGCAAACCCCCTACTAGGGATTGAGTCTGAAACCTGGGCATGTGCCCTGACAGGGAATTGAATCATGACCTTTGGTCCATAGACAGGTCGACAACCACTGAGCCACACCAACCAGGCTAAAAACACTTTAAATAAGGAAAACAAACTAACCAGCTTAGCCTGCCTGAGGACATTGTGTCTCCCTTAGTGGGAAAACCTAGTCAATCTTTCTATTCAGGTAATTGGGAGACGCAGAGTCCTCAGGCCCTTTTCATGGAATTGACGCCAGAAGAGCCAAGAGAAGCAGAGCAGCCAAACATAACCATTCCTGAAATAGAAGTCAGCAAATGGAAACACAATAATCTACTGGCACCGTCCCCACATATACACTGGCTTGGTGGTGAGACTCAGGGGACACCTGACGTCCTCCTCAGACTGTCACAGACACGGGCATGAGGCTATCTTTGAACATAGTCTCCAGCGCTGGCCTCTGACATTGAGACATCATTTTAACATAGATATTTGTAGGAACCTCTTTCACGTCCCGCTTGGAAAGGGTTCAAATTCAGGGTTCTTGGAAAGGGTTCAAATTCAGGGTTCGAGTTCCGGAGAAGGGCTGCACACAAATGAATAGACTTGAAGAAATTCAACTTGGCGATATGGGGGGCCCAGGCAGTAAGTAGTCCAACTCTAGTGGGAGAACTACTCCTGCTCTGGCCCTGCCATCCCTTTTATGGAGGCTTTGGGGAAAACATCTTAGACAACATAAACAGAAATTTACAAGTAGCCCTTAGGCAGGAAATAACAGAAACTTACACGGGACAAACAAGGTGGAGGCTGCTTCAGCTAACAATGTCTCAACTAAAGGGTGAGTGGTTAGAGCAATTAATGTTGCTGACCAGCCTTCCTGGCTTCCTGTCCACATCTCTCTTTTAGTGAAACTGATTTGTTTCCGGCAGATATTCCCTTAAAAATAATTTTTGATCACTTACTATGTACTAGAGGCTAGATGATTTCTTTACATACAAATCATGGTAACTTTAGGGAGTGCCCTTGTTTTCCTTAGACATACACTTTTCTTACCCTAAATCTAAACCTCCGCTCATGCACATCGTTCTTCAGATGTTGAGGAGGAACATCAGCTGGTGATCAGAATATGTTCGAATCTGATGAAAATGACTGGAAGAGACAATACAGCCTGAAGTTTGAGTTCCAATTTCACTTTTAGTCTTGTTGATTAATAGTGGCAAGGTCCCTACAGCCTCTTCAATAGTTGAGTTAATTTAGATCTTGTCCCCATTCTCAAGCTGAGAATGAATGAGAACATTTGGCTGGGGTTCATGAAGATGCCCCAGTAGAGTGGTATAGGGCAGACTACAACTTCTTCTCAACAGCCCTTGTGACGGAGAGAAACCATGGGTGGGGCAAAGAGCCTCTGAGAGCTCCAAGCCTGTAGGTGTAACAGAGACACTCCTTCCCCTTCCTCCAGCTCTGATGTTTGGCTGCCAGAGGGTGATTCCTGAAAACCCCAATTATGCCTCCTATTTGAGGTCAGAAACTGGACTTCCTTCTTCTGTGTCACCCTGTACACAGCATGGGGCCTGACAGGCAGCCGGTGCTCATCCAGGTACTGGGAGATACTGGCAGAAGGAGAAAAGGACACGGGTTGAAGCACACTAGACCAAAGAATATGCTTGTGGATACATATTCCCCCGTTGCTCTCTCTTCTGTTTTTAATCTCAGTGTGATCTGTAAGCCTTTTATTATTTAACGTTTTATCCTATTAATTTTTTCTCTCTAATAGGAATAAGCTAAGAGAACAAACACACAGGATTAGCAGGGGCTTTGAAATATGTATGATCTGGTGATTTACTTGCAACTAATAGTTTCCAATAATGAAATAAAATTTAAATGATGGAAAAAAATTTAGTATAGAACATTTTTTAAATTAATCCAGGTCTAAAAGCTTAAAAAAAACACACCACAAAACAAAACAAAAAAACATTGTCTTCAAATTCTGTAAAATCATGTCTATAGGTAAACATTTATATTTTCCCAAAATTATTTGACAAATTTAGTGTGGGCTTTTCAAGTGATTTTCCACAATACTAATTAAATTGTTGTTGCTAATCCTCACCTGAGGATGGATGGATGGATATATATATTATATATAAATATATATATATATATATATATATATATATATATATATATATATATAGAGATATAGAGAGAGAGAGAGAGAGAGAGAGAGAGAGAGAGAAGAGACAGAAAAGAAACATTAATGCATTAATGTAAAAGACATATCAATTGGTTTCCTCCTACACGTACCCTAACCAGGGCTGGGGATTAAGCTCGCAACCAAGGTACATGTCCTTTTCCAGAATTCAACCCAGGATCCTTCAGTCCACAGGCCAACACTCTATCCACAGAGCCAAAGAAGCTAGGGTTAAGTGCATATTTAAATACAACATTCTAAAGAAGTTTCTAACATTACTACACTGCTATTTATTAGCAAAAGGAGAAGATGTTTTGAGTAAGTTTTCTAATTATAAAAATTTAAAAAAACACACACACCCCAAAGATCCAATAGCTTTAATTTAATCTCTAAAAAACTGTAGATATTCAGAATAGAATTACTTATAAATTCAAGCAGCAAGACTATTCTCGATTTTCTAGCTCTGTGGTACTAGATGAAATCATTGTTAATAATAAGCGGGACAAGTTAACACTTCATCCCTATTTACATGTAGTGATCTAGATAACAGTTAAGATCAAAGTGGAGAATTCCTTACCTACTGTGAGAGGTGAAGAAAAACAAACAGGGTATTGTTCTAGGAAACAACTTATTTTATTTGTGTTTGGGTTTTTTTTAATCTAAATTTATTTATTAATTCAATAAATTAGCATGATTTATTTAAAGTTGCTGGTTGTGAAAAGTCCCTTTTAAACAAAAATGTTTTTATTGATTTCAGGGATAGGATGAAAGAGGAAGAGATAGAAACATCAGTGATGAGAAAGAATCATCAATTGGCTGCCTTCTACATGCCCCCGACTGGGGACCAAGCCCACAACCTGGGCATGTGCCCTGACCAGGAATCATCCACCCATGACCTCCTGCTTCATGGGTCAATGCTCAACCACTGAGCCACACCAGCTAGGCCCTTTTCAACACTGGGAGATTGTTTTTCTGAAGCAAAAACCAATAAATATGTCCTGAGTGTTTACTATTTACATGCCCCTTTTAAGATGCTGGTGATGGATACAAGGAACTATATAACATAACTGATTATTATCCACAGGAAACTTACAATCATGTTTAAAAGAAAATAATATTATGCAAAAGGTTACAATAACAACTAGTATTCTATATTTTCCATGTCCTTATTCTTTGTTAAAGTCCTCAAGAAGCAACCTGTGATAATGAAAGCAACATTTAAAAATTGGCAGAAAAAATAGGTCTACATGAACCTCAAGCGATTGTTTAAAATATATGTTACAGGCATATCTAACTATTGAAATTGTATGTATTAAAACTCAGGTGATTAGGAAAGCAACTGGGGGAGCTGAATGAAAGAACATGCAACATAATACCCCTAAAGGAAAGCAGCCTTGGTACAAAGAAAGGTACCCAGAATCAGAAGGCTTCAATTGGAGAGACCCTGCAGAGTGCAGACATCTCCTGGGTGCATTCTTATTCACTTCTTCACATAACACAGAAGCATGAGCCAGCTTTGAACTTCCAGCTGAAGAATAGGACCTTAGGATCAAATGGATGTCTCCATAGGGAAGTAGAGACTGATCTATTGTGCAACCAAAGAGACTAATGGACCAGGAGAGAGGCCAGAGGATATCATTCGCACCATGTGCAATAATTGGTGTAAGAAGGTAGTAACAAGGATAGATGTCTGTCTCACAGATGACTCATCCAAAAAGACTATCTTAAAGAAAGACGGATGGGGGAAAGGAGGGGGAAGGGGGAGAAGCAAACAAAATAATTAGTAGAACTTATTTTCTCATAAAAAACTTTTAAGTAGGAAGAAGTGTCCTTTTTAATAGCTAGGTCACAGTCACCTTCAGGAAACATTTTGGAGTTGAGTGTGGAGCGCCTTGTGCTTGGGGTAGAGAGGGAAATGCAGAGCAGGTATCAAGTGAGAAGCACTTACCTCAGTTCAGAATACAGACCTGTTGGGAGATGATTACTTATTTAGTTATCAGGCAAACTAAATGAAGATGAGGGCTTGATACAACTCAAGTTAAGAAACAGCACAGAAAAGCATAAAGATGGACAGGAATATTATTGCCACTAAAGATCAAATTATTAGAGAGAAGGAGATAGTGAGCAAAAGCAGGGCCAGGAAGGTAAAGGAAATGGGCCAATTGGAGAATAGGAATAAAACCCCTTTTCAGGATTTACCTCTGTCAGGGTGAGTAACACAAGTCAAAGGAGGAACAACAGCAGACTGTAGCAAGCCAACTAAGAAACCACTTCAACAACTCAGGCATAGTGTTATTAGGAGGCACCGGAAAACAGAGCGAGTTTTGTGGGCAAGGAAAGGAATTGTTCTTTTGTGGGAGGTATGATAATTCTGTTTTAGAAACTCTGTGTTTGAGGGACAGGAGGGACCCCAGGTGAAGGTTTATGATGGGGATTGAAATTTTGGGTCTGGAACTCAGGATAGCAGTCATGGCTAGAGGTATATCCAGCCTGTGTCCTCTACACGGAGGTGGTGGCTGACTCATACAGAGGAAGTGTCCTCAGAAGAAGATTAAGAGGAGCAAAAGGCCCAGACTCTAAATCATCCACTTGTTTTTCAACACCACCCTTCCACCACAACCCCCTTCCCAGCTTTTTTGCTTAGTCAGCAGGAATGATTTCTTTTGGTTGGAATTCCTTGACTTCCCCTCCTGTCTATAGCCACACCCATCTTTAAGATTTTCCCTAGAGAGGAACAACTTTCTTTTCTCCTAGTAATTCCTATGCTCAGGTCTCAGGTTCTCCCATCTGTCACTACTCCCCTTTCTTGATCAACTCTAGTTCTTTTTCAAACGTTCATCTTCCCATTCTTCCTTTTAATGAAAGTTTCTTGAAAGAACCTGTTCTCTCTCCCTCTCTCTCCATTCATTCCTCAATCCATAATAATCCGTTTTCTGTCCCACCATCCTTTTCATTACTTTCATCAGGGTCACCAGCCACCTCATAATAAACCCAGTGACCTTGCTGATGTGTCTGTGACATTTAAGTTGACCACAAATATGCTCCCTATTGAGAGGCCACTGTAATGCCACAGTGGGGCATTCTTTTGCATCTCCTCCTGTGTCTAGCATTGCTTTTTCACTTGCACTCTTTCTTAGCCTCCTTTTGGGACTATCCCATCTATGCAAACAATCTAGCTCAGAGGGCTTTTCAATCATGTCCATGAGAATCACCGGGGTAATATTTAAAAAATACAAATGCATGAAACCTACCTCCAAGATTCTAGTTCAATGGAACTGGAATGGAGCCCAGGCAGCACTCTATTTCAAGCTTCCCAGATGAGTCTAATGTGTACCTGTGGTCAAAACAAAACAAAACCAAAAAATAAATAAATAAATAAATAAATAAATAAATAAATAAATAAATAAATAAAAACTATGGCCTGAAATCGTGCTTCCCAAATTTGTCTCTTCAGAGGGATCACCTGAGGGGGGTTATTGAATATAAACATATCCAGAGCCCACCTCCTCGACATTCTGGTTGAATATGTCACAATTCAGAAACCAAAAGGTAATCAGGGACTCTCCTTCCACTCACATCTGTTGAGCAACACTAATAGCCATAGCATTTTTGAGCATCTACTCTTTGCTAGATAACATTTATTTTCTGCTATGAGGTGATCCTCAAGCTAAGAGCTTTCTCCTATGTGCTCCTTGAGCACGTTTCAAAAACATCAATTACTTGTTTGTGTCTCCTTTATTTGACTGCGAGTTTTCTGCCTTATTCATTTTTTATACGGCAGAGATCCTACCTTATTCATTTTTATATGAATTTTATATGAACCAGCAAATTGTCTCATATATATTTTTAATGAATGTTAAAACAACTTTGGAGGGGGGTGGGGGACACAGACACATTTGTTTTGTCTAGTACATATGTTCTAAAATATGTATACTTGTGAAATAATGAATGAATAAACAAATTATTTTATATACTAGAGGCCCGGTGCATTAAAATCCATGCACAGAAGGGGGTTCCCTCAGCCCAGCCTGCCCCCTATCACAGTCTGAGAGCCCTCAGAGGCAGGAGGTGACCCAGTGATCAGGGAAAGGCGATGCCCCATCACACCTCTGCTGCTGCCACTGCCGGCACCGCAAGCCTTGGCTGGCCCGGGATGGCTGGGCAGCCACCATCTGAGGCTTGCCTGCACCTCAGACCAGCCCTGGGTGGCTGGGCAGCTGACATCCAAGGCTTGCCTGTGCCTTGAGCCAGACCTGGGCAACTGAGAGGCTAAGGGGACTGGGGACTCTGAAGGCAGGCAGGAACTCTGGAAACAGCTATGTACCTGCTGCCCCAGCTGGGCTGAGGGGACTGGGCGCCACCATCTTGTGGCTGTGGGCATCGCCATCTTTGAGAGTGGGGCAGTCAGTTAGCATATTGCCTACTTATTGGCTGTGGGCTCTACCATCTTTGCAATGGCATGAGGGCCAATTAGCATATTTCCTTTTGATTAGATAGGATAATAAATGAGTATGTTACCAGTGTATGTAACTCACTATTCTTATTACCATTATTTTAGAGTGTACTCCCATTTACAGAAAGTCTGCTGTGAGATGTGTGGTATTAGGGTCACGTCTCATTTCCCTCTTCTCACCTTTTGTGCTTCCTTCCATGTATGTGGAAATGATGAGGAGGCTGAGTAATCCTTTCTGCAGATAACACAATCTTGTTTCAGGACTAATCCCATCATGCCCTGCATTCCTGTTCACTTCAGTCACCCCCAGTTCATCTCTCATTACTTAAACTCTCATCCCAACATGGATTGTAACACCCCCTATTCTGGACCAATCTTCCACTCCCCCATTCTTCCCTCAACTCCTTCCCATGTGCCCTATGCAATGTCTAGTAACTTAACTAAATTCCTGGAATTATTGGATTCTTCTTTAAATGTTTTCTGGTGTCCTTGTGGCTACAGCTTCCTCGGTACCCTCCAAAAAGGTGTATTTTTTACCTCTTCTATCCTATCAATCTAGAGCCTGGGGTAAATGCTCTCCTTAGTTTCTGTTGGTACTTCCAAGCCTCCTTCCTTTTAAAAACAACCCCAGCTCCTTTGAAGTTCATGCCATATGGCAACCTGCTATCATAGCAACCCCCACCCCACCCCTGCTTTGCATGTTCTGTCATGTGCAAGGTCACCCCTCCTCATTCAGGGGAAATTTAGCAAGTAGCTCACTGACTCACCACCACTACTCCTCAATCACCTTTAGTGATTTTGATATCCATGTACCTCACATTGTGCAGAATTGTCTCAATATCCTTGGGCTTGGTGCCTTGACCTCCTCATGTCCAGAGATCTTTCTCTCACCTCCCTCAGCCACCTGCTCCAAGGTTATTCCTAGATCTTGTGCCATCAACCACAGATATAAGCAACTTCTGTGTGAAACACCCCACTTTGATCACCTCCTTTTATTGGTTGCAAGTTAATCCCTTTTATACACCATCCAAAGAGTCTTCAATTTCATGGACAGACTGATTTTATCAACTTTTACCTTTCATTCTCTTCACATTCTCACTTCCCTCCTAACCTATCACTCCTCACATGATTTCTTGACAGTATGATTTCCTTTATTCCTTTACTGTATAGTTGCCTGAAAAACAAAACAACAACAACAAAACAACAACAACAACAATAAAAAAAACCCACACACACAACTCCACTCTGGTTGAATCCAACTTTCGCTTATTATGTGCTTGCCTCTGAGAAGCTGAACATGATTTTACAAGACATATGGCCATACTGACCTGCCTCACTTAAAATGTTTGACTTCTGCCTAAAATGGGCCCATTGAGCTCTCAGCTGTCCTATTGTCTGTCCCATTTCATTTCACCTTACCACTTTCCAAAATGCCTATTTCATCAACTATCCTTTCTCCTCAAAATCTCTAATGTATGTTCTGCTCTTCTGTGCTTCAGCAGGTGCTCTTATTTTATATTTTACTGCTAAAGAAGCACCAATCAGAAAAGAATATCCACGTGTTCCACCACTCAATGTATACTTCACTGTATCTCTACTATGTACTTTGCTTTCCTTCCTGTTGCAAAGGTTGTACTCAAATCTAAAGTCAACCCATTACCTCACACCTCTTAAAATGGCTATTATAAAAAAGATAAGAGATCTCAAATGTTGGAGAGGAGGTGGAGAAAGGGAACATTTGAACCCTGTTAGTGTTACTGTAAACTAGTACAGCCATTATGGAAAACAGAGTGGAGGTTCCTCAAAATATTAAAGATAGAACTACCATATGATCTAGCAATCCTATTTCTGACTAAATATACAAAGGAAATGGAATCAGTTATCTAGCAGAGATATCCACATCCTCATGTTGGTTGTAGAATTATTCACAATATCCAAGCTATAGAAAACACTTGTGTCTGTCCACACATATATTGTATTGTGTACTTGAAATTTGCTAAGACAGTAGATCTTAAGTGTTCTCATGACATACAGAAAACAGAATTATATAAGGTGGTAAATATGTTAACTAGCTTGATTGTGGTGATCATTTCATACTGTGTACATATATGAAAACATCAAGTTGTATACTTTACATGTACACAATTTCTACTTGTCTATTATACCCCAGTAAAGCCAATAAGAAAATAAAATAAACTCTTTAACATAACCTCTTTAGAGTCCATCCACTAAACCCCATTCCCATTCTCCTACTCAATAGGTTTCTTTCTATAAATGCCCCCAACCTGTATTGAATCATCACTTATCCCTTATCTACTGGGATAATCAATATACAGCTTATGCTATAAATTCCCATTTTAAAACAAACAAATCAAAACAAACTTTCTTTGATTTCTCTTCACTGTTCTTTATATCTCTTTGTACTTATTTGCAGGTCTCTCTGTTTCATCTCTGCTCTTTTACACAAAACTGATAAAAATGCTGTCTCAGCTAATGTCTCTACTTTCTTCTGTTTCCTGAAAGTACTCCAACCAGTCTTTCAGTTCCCAACCCCATGGGAACCACTCTTGTCAACATTGTCTTTGCATTGCCAAATCCAAAAGACACACTTACCTGTCCTCAGAGTGGCATTTAACATAGTTGACCATCACTTCCTACTCGAAATATTTTATATTCTCAGCTTCTAAACTATCTATTCCCATTCTGCTCCCATCTCAACATCCTTCTAACGTCTGGATTTTCCTGTTAATGTGTTCTCAACAGGGCAGCCAAGTTGATTTGACAAAACCATGAGATTATGTCACTGCTCTGCTTAACAAAACTTCACGTCATGTCAACAAAACTGCATGTCATCCTATATCACTGAGGGAGAAAAAGGCCTTCTGGTGTTTTCTAAAGTTCTAACTTGATTTGATTATTGCCAACTAACTTCATCACTACTCCCGTCTTAGGTCTCTCTCCTTCAGACACATAGACTCCTTGATCTCCTACAATATGCCAGATATATATATATATATATATATATATATATATATATATATATATATATATATATATTTAATCTCAGGGCCTTTGTAAGTCTCTGTTGAAGAAGGCACTCCTCTAAATATCAAAGAGATTGGCTCTCCACTTCAGTTGGGTCTCTTTTCAAATGTTCCCTTCCAGAGGAGGAGGACTTAAAAATGGCTACACTCCCTCTCTCCTTGGTAGTCTCTGTTTAATCCATTAACCTTTTTCTTTTCTTCATAGTTCTTAAGAACCTGATACATAACATTATTTCTGTGTGTGTATTATTTCTCATCCCCACATAAAACTAAAGCCTCATGGACTAGGAAGAGTATTGTGTGTTTTTTCTTCTCACTGCTATGTCACCAGCAGCTAATAGTATTTATAGTGTAAAAAGTATTGTTGGATGACTAAGTAAGACCCTTTTTTTTAAATATCTTCATTCTTGTGTAGACATATATTTTCCTGAAATCATTCAACATCTTAAAACCAAATCTCCTGCACAGCACATTGAGATTTTAGGTAAATAGGTTAGCCATACCCTCTGTTAAATGTCTTTCTTCTGTTCTGGCACTACATTTATTGACTCACCCTTAAACTCTCTTCATTTCCACAGGGCGATGAAGGTCCAAAATCAATAAAAACAAGAATGCTTAGAACAGGGAAAAAGAGACAACAGAAAGGGAAGTATTGAAGAAATGCAAAAGGAGAAAAATTTAAAGAAACACATAGACTTCTTAGAATTGTATTTGGGAAACAAAGATCATAAAGACCAATTTGGAAAGAATATACCAAAGTGTGTCCTCTCTCTTCCCCTTTCTCCTTAGTAGATTCTACTCTGTGGTGCAGAAGGAAGGACAAGCCTTTGGCCTTAGTTTCTGGTTATCTGAGCCCAGGTGAAGATAAACAGGGATAGGCCCCAGGCAAAACTGCCAAATGGAAAAACTTGGCTGACATCTGGAAATTCCCCTTTCTCTGCTCCCTCCCAATCTGGAGACATTCTCCCTTCCCCTCCTGCTTCTAAAATCTTCCTTGCATCAAAGAAGAAAAAAAAAAGTCTTAAAATATCTATCACCAGGTTGCAATTTCATTTTTACTTTACTTAAATAGTAAAGACAAGGCAGACTTTGAATTTTCCTAATACCTGATCTGATTTTCCACTAGATAGCATGGTAAAATATTAGGCTTAATCCAGTCAAAGTAGCTCAGGCCAGGCCATTATCTTGAAGCAGTGTTTTCCTGTAAATACTTCCTGTATCCAGGTAAAATTCCTAGCCTTCTGTTTCTCTCTTGGCCTTTAGATGCCTGTGACCCCGTGCAGAGGAGAGAAGGGTGCCTGATCCTAGCGTTTTCCTCTTCACAGGTTCTGGCTTCACGGTAACTCATTTGTCCTATTTCTTGGGTTGGCGAATGTTGAGTTTTGTAGGCCCATCTGCCTTTGGCTGGGGCTGATCGGTGGTACCCACCACTGGACTCTGTCTCAGTATCTTGGTCTGATGCTCCTTTGTTATCAGATTATCCCTCTGCCTATTAATCAGTCCTCTCAGCAATTCAGTCCTCCACCCCCAACCCCCCAATCTGGAATGTGGAAACTTTTGGATTCCTGGTATAGGAAACAGAGAAACAGATGAGCTACTGTAGGATTCCTGACTCATCTTCTATTACTACTTCAGCTCCCCACCTCTTGGGCCATGAGGGTGGGAGGTATTGGCAGCTTCCCCTCCATACGCCCAGGGCTGCATGCCACTGACATGGCGATGCCAGGCTCCCCAGCTGTGGGTGTTCCCATGGCTGCATTGAAAATGTAATCTCTGAAGGTGAGGGAATCCAGGACTCTTGGCAGCTTCTTGCCTTACTCTGCTCCCTTCTCACATTCCGTGGCCCAGAGGCATTCTCCCCCTTCCAGACTCTATAGCAGCATATATTATTGACTTCAGAAAGGAAAGGAGAGTGAGTGAGAGAGAAACATCAATTATAAGAGAGAATCACTGGTGGGCTGCTTCCTACACACCCCTCACTGGGGACTGAGCCCACAACCTGGGCAAAAGCTCAGATCAGGAATCAAACCATGACTCCTGCCTTCATAGGTCAATGCTCAACTACTAAGCCACTCCGGCCAGGCTCTATCTCCCCCTTTTAATAATAATTTTTTGTCACTGCTCTTGCTATTTTGAAATAAAAATCATAGACAATATGATTCTCTTCACATAACTTCAAGAAATCAATATTAAATTCCAACTGCAATAAAAATAGAGAAAGCAAAAGTAATTTGCTCTTTATGTATTTCAAAATGAACATGAATGTTTTGTCATCACTATAGGGAAAGACACACTGGACTGGGCTGATGGTTAAATCTATGCCCAGAAGTACTTACCAGTGACTACCATGAATGCTGAACTGGAGACTCAAACTCCATGAGTGCTCTGTTGAGGATATTCTGGAGCGGTGACCAAACGTCAATAAACTTGTGAGTGAAACAAACTATGGTTTTCTTACAATTTATGCTGTAGTACACTATGGAAACTATAGTACAGAGTAAACTGGGCAAAACTGCTTTCTGTTTTTATGTCTGATGGAGTTAGGTTGTAGGCTCAGATAACTTTAAACTAGGATGTGACTTTATTTCAGTGAACTGGGCCACTCATTTTAGCTGCCTGGAATCCTTGGGCACTACTCATTAAGTACAAAATGTGACCTCAGAGCATCATGCGACAATAATGACAAAACCACTCCTCCATTTTCCAAAATGCTCCCTAAGGGGTGATTTTCAACCTATTGTAAGATTTACTTGTCTGCACAATTTCCTCCTCCTTCACTTCACCAGGCACCCAGTGCACTGTCCCTGGGAGGGGACATCTGCTCGTCCCTACAATGAGAAGAAGCGCCCAGGATCTGAGTTGTCCACTGTGCTCATTGCATAATTGCAGTTAGCAATTTTTGAGGATAAAGGTACATTGAGTTAATACTAGACCCAAAATATAATCTCAATTCCACATTAAACCTCATTCCTATATTATATTACACAGATGTTAGCATATTAAACTGTTCGATACTAATTTATTCACTTGGTGTTTTCCAAATTATGAAAGCAGTACATGACTAGTAACAAGTTAAGCAAAAGAAAGACAGCTACAAAAGTAACATCTCTTCTCTCATTTAATTTTCTCTCCTTTGTTCAAATACATACACACACTATTCACACACATACTCTCACACACACACATCCTAGTGGGGGTGGTGCAGGAGGCAGCTGATCGGTGTTCTCTCTCATCAATGTTTCTAGCTCTCTGTCCCTCTTTCTTCCTCTCTGTAAAAAAACAATAAAATATATTTAAAAAATAAAATAAAAATATACTAGAGAGAATGCCACCTATTATAAGAGTTAAATGAGGGGTGAGGGATGAGTGAAATGTGTGAGGGGGGTCCAGTTATAAAATAAACAAGTCATGAGATCTAATGTACAACATGGTGACTATAGTTTACAATACTATATTGCATATTTGAAAGTTACTAGGAAAGTAGATCTTTAAAATTCTCGCCACAAGAAAAAAGTATATAACTATCTATGATGACAAGGTTAACTAGACTTATTGTGGACAATATATATATAAATATAAAATCGTTGCATTGTGTACCTGAAACTAATATAACATGTCAATCAGACCTCAATTAAAAGAGGGATAAATGAGACCTCATGTGCTATGTGCCTGGCATGGTACTCTATTAGTAATTATTGACATCCCTTCTACCTCCTCGAGTGCCTAACACCATGCCAGGTACAGAGTGAGCACTCCAAAATGGTCATGGACTGAGGGATTGTTAACATCAAACCCAAAGGAAAACTAGAACCAAAGTGAGCTGTAAAATAGTATGATGGTAAAAAATTATTTTGTTTATCCACTTTATTCATATTGAACTTAATATGTTATTGCCCATGATGCTATAATAAGAACATACTTGTATATTATACAAATAGCAACAAGTAGTTTTCAAATTCATTCTGGAGTTGAAACTTCAAATTATGGTATAGTAACTATGTTTAGAACTCTGCCAATATCGCCAGAAAAGCAGAGGTACTTAACCACAGCTGAGAAATGAAATGAATGAATCGCCATGTGAAGTTACACATGTGCTTCAGTGTTCCATGAAATTCCTTCAAAATAAAGTAAACCAAGGGGATGTTTTGGAAACAGGACTATATATTTCACAATGTCCATCAGCATGCCCATCTCCTGCATCCAGTTAAGCAGGAGAATAATTACCCTTCATGGCAACCAGTTGCCTATATATTAGCTGTGGGAAGACAAAATGATGATGCAAAAAAATAGCTTAGTACTATTTTTCCTAAAAGAGAAAAAGGTATTTGGTTCTTAAAAGTTCTTTGGGGCCCTGATCAGTTTATTTCAGTGGTTAGAGGATTGACCTAGTCCTCAGGTTTGATTCCTGGTCAAGGGCACATACCTCGGTTCCAGGCTTGATTTCTGGTCCTGGTCTGGGTACTTGCGGGAGGCAACCAATCAATGCGTCTCCCTCACATTGATGTTTCTCTTTCTGTGCCCCTTCCTCCTTCTGCAACACTCTCTCAAAAAAAAAAAAAAAAAAAAAAAAATCAATGGAAAAACATAATTTTGGGTGGGATTTTAAAAAAGAGTTATTTGGGTGTGTACACTATTTCTCAATGACATTATTTTATCACAAATTCTACATTACTAATAAGTGGGCAGTATGCCTGTTCAGTGTGAACAACCATGTCACAGGAAAGTAGGAGGAGAATTGGAAGGAAGTGCACAGTACACAGTACACAGTACAAAGCACCCAATGTGACTGTCCAGCGCAAGGAGAACATGGCTTAGTTCTAGGCAGGATCACAGTATAGGTAACTTCCATTAGAGTGATTTCCATTTTCCTGCCATAACTCAGTTAGCTCTTTAATTTTCCTGCTCTTCCAGTTAAGTTTCTTCATCTAACAGTTATTTGAGTGTGTATCTGTTATGTATCAGATACATTTCTATGCTGTAGGAATTAAATTAAAAGACAAAGCCATTTTTGTTTTTTGTTTTTTAAGAAAAACAATACTATTTATAGAAATAGGTAGAAAACAAAAATAATTTCAGTACAATTGTGAACACTGCTATAAACAAGTAGAAATGTTCAATGGGAACAATAGAGCATTTAAGGGCTCATGCATGTTAGAGGCTCAGTAAATATTGAAGAAAAGCATAAATGAATGAGTAAATTAATTAAAGACCTTCAGTGTCAGGAAGCTCACACACACACACACCCACACACCCACACACAGCCTTGAGAAAAGCAACGATTTTATGGGCATGCAGAAGGAGGAGGGGGTCTTAAGAAGAGTAGAAGGCAGGCATAAATTCAGAGGGTAGAGAGCATGGGCAGTTAGGGAACTACACATGATTTAGTGGCTGGAAGTGAAAGATCCACCCTCCTGAGAGGGACAGCTGGCAGGAGATATCATGGAGATCCTTGAAGACTATAAGAAGGATTGCGAAATGTGTCCCATAGGTTAAGGAACACTGAACAGAGAAATGAAATGCCAACTTACCTTTAATAAATATTACTTCTGTTTGCTCTTTGTTACTGAAAACTTTGAAAAATAAGAGAAAAGTTGAAATTGGTTTGGCTCAGTGGGTAGAGAGCTGGTCTGTGGACTGAAGGGCCTGGGTTCAGTTCCGGTCAAGGGCATGTACCTTGGTTGCGGGCACATCCACGGTAGGGGGTGGGTAGGAGGCAGCTGGTTGATGTTTCTCTCTCATCGATGTTTCTAGCTCTCTATTCCTCTCCCTCTCTGTAAAAAAATCAATAAAATATATTCTTTTTAAAAGAAAAATAAGAGAAAAGAAGCAGAGAGACAGTAACATACCCCCCCCCCCCCACACACACACAATAGCCCCAGGGGTGATGGTCAGTGTTCACATCTAGATCATGGAAGTGAGGATGGAAAGTAGAGGGATACCTATATATTCAGGATGAAGAATGAACAGGTTTGGAGGGGCATAGAGGGTGAGAAATAGAGAAAGAAAGAAAGAAAGAAAGAAAGAAAGAAAGAAAGAAAGAAAGAAAGAAAGAAAGAAAGAAAGAAAGAAAGAAAGAAAGAAAGAAAGAAAGAAAGAAAGAAAGAAAGAAAGAAAGAAAGAAAGAAAAAAACAAAAAACCCCAGAGTATCTCAATGCCATATCTTCTTGCTTAAGCAGTACATTAATCAGGGTTAACAGAAAATGTATCTTAAGGAAATTATGATACAAAACTAAGAATGGATTGGACTAGGTCCAAAAAGGGGTTGAGAGAATAGGAAGCTGCAAACCGTGCTTTCTATAAATACAGAGGCTCCTCTAGGCCCGTGGGTCGCAAACTGCGGCTCTTGAGCCGCATGCGGCTCTTTGGCCCCTCGAGTGTGGCTCTTCCACAAAATACCACAGCCTGGGCGAGTATATTTTGAAAAAGTGGCATTAGAAGAAGTTTAAAACATTTGGTTCTCAAAAGAAATTTCAATATAAAATATTTGGTTCTCAAAATAAATTTCAATATTTGTACTGTTGATATTTGGCTCTGTTGACTAATGAGTTTGCGGACTACTGCCCTAGGCATTCTCTGTAGCTCTGTCAATGAGTTTCAGCCTCACAGAGGCAGGCAGATGAATTCTTTCAGGCTGAAGACTGGAATCTGAGCAGAACTCAGCATTGCATAGCCCAGCCCTCCCTCTCTTTCATCCTTCCCAAGGCCTCTGTTTCTACCCTGAGGAAATGTTACCCCCAAGGCCCTCTCAGTCAACTCGTCTAGAGTTTTCTCTTAGGGTCCATGGAATACCCTGAATGCATTGTCCACACTGGCTTTACAGGCTTGGCACTTGCATTGAAAAACTCGGGGTTGAGAAAATCATTACCCTCTGGAAAAATTAAAGCCAGGCACCAAGGTCTTAAGTGAACTTATGAAAGCTCTTAACAATTTTGTTACTATAACTAAAATAAAAGTATATGGAAGGAAATGTACTATTTCATACACTATCCAACAACTATTAAAGACTTTTTCTGAGCCTAGCCTTGCACATTGTCATCTCATTTGGTCTTCACATCAGCCCTACAAGTTAGATACTATTTTTACTCCTGGTTAATAATAAACACAATTATTTTTATTTGCATTTTATTCTTTGCTATAAATATTTAAGCATTTACCTTTTCTTCTCTTCGATTTTAACCAGAAAGTCATTGATAAACTTTTTTTGGCTGCATATAACATGAATACTAAAACTTACTATATCTATTCCTTTAGCTAAATGTTTAATACTTTTCTGATAGTATGATTCACTAGAGGCCCAGTGCACAGATTTGTGCACCAATGAGGTCCCTTGGCTTGGTCTGCAAGGATTGTGCCAAAACCAGCTTTCCAACATCCCCTGAGGGGACCCAGATTGTGAGAGGGCATGGGCCAGGCTGAAGGACCCCACTGGTGCATTAAAACAACAACAACAACAATAAAAAACAACCCTAGGATTGGGCAGGGGAGAGACTGCAGGAGTGCTCTAGGGCATGTCCAGCCTATCTTGCCTATTCCTGATCAGCAGGATCTCAGCAGCAAGCTAACCTACTGATTGGAGCATCTGCCCCCTTGTGGTCAGTGTGCATCATAGCGACTGGTTGAAAGGTCGAAGGAATGGTAGGACACTTAGCATATTAAGATTTTATTATATAGGATAGTTAATTTGTTTTCCCCTCCTACATTCCATCACAGTCCCAGAGATAGAAAGTTTAGTATCTATGATGGGAAAAACTTCACTGAGTTCTAAATGTTTTCAGCTCTCCCTTAATAGGGAGGAATAAAACGTTGGTAATTCTGTAAGATACAAATCATACTATGTATTTTCTACCTACACTTCCTGTAAATTTGGATTGGGTGGGGAATTGGGGAATATGAAATAAGCATCTTTTTCTAGCTGTGGTTTATAATCTGGCATTATTGCATGCTTCCAAAATAAGGGAAAAAAATTAGGTAAACTATTTGTGAACATCTCTGAACATGAAAAATTAGTGCTTTATAGGCATTAAAAAGAACTTTGGAATCTATGTAGTCAGCATAATGCATTATGGTTGCTAGACCACTCAAGTCTGGCAATTTCATTTTAGTAGATCAATTCTGCCCCACTATTGCTATGAGGCTACAACTTGGCCAGATTTCACTTTAAAGGGTATTTTATGGCAAAGATCCAAACCCTCTCACAGCAGAAGCTGAATGCTAATGGAATTGTTGTGATTTAAAACTGTGAAACACAATCTATTTTTCAATGAAGGAAACAAAAAGTATAACCACAAATATTTCCAGTAGCTTAACTCAACCTTGAAGGATATTTTTGCATTTTTATTCATTATTTAATGATGAGATATACTGTAAATGAGTGTTAGATAGTGTCAGAACATCAGATAAGAAGACTTGGGTTCATGTTTTGGCAATTCCACCTACTAGTTGGGTGACCGAGTACAAATTACTTAACATCTTATAACACGACTGTTAAAAGAGGAAAAAAAAAAAATTCTGGACAAGGCACATACAGAGTGTTCAATAAACGACTGTTATTGCAATTCTTATTGGTAACAATGTTAAGAAAATATTACTAGTAGTAGAGTTTAATATTTTTCTTTAATTTTGGTAATGGGAATTTTTGCATTCATTATGATTTTTTTCTTCCTTTCTCCTATTTTCCTTTCATTCATTCCTTCCTTCCTTTCTTCCTTCTTCTTTTTTCTTTCTTTTCTACATTCCTTTCTTGTTAGTTTTATATTTATATTATATATATATATATATATATATATATATATATATATATATATATATATTCTAGTAGAAATCTTAGGTTTAATAGAAAAAGGTGGTCTTTATTTTACAAAGAACAAAGACAAGTCAATTTTTAAATGCCAATGAGGCCAGCCAGGGGTTTCAGTGATTGAACCTTGATCTATGAACCAAGTGGTCATGGTTTGCTTCCTGGTCAGGGAACTGGCCCAGGTTGCAGGCTCAATCTCCAGTAGGGGCAATGAAGGAGGTAGCCGATCAATGATTCTCTCTCATCATTGATGTTTCTATCTCTTGCCCTACCTTCTGAAATCATTTAAAAATTATTTTATTATTAAAAATAATAAAATAAAATGCAATGAACTTTTAAAAATGTAATTATGTAAAATAACCCACGCATCTAAGAATTTAAAGCATATCACCCAACTCACATTCACTGATTCACAGGTAGCAAATTCTCAAAATTTCATAAGTAAATAAAAATTTGTTTTTTAAAATATATCTTATATTTTTGAAATAAAGGTGAATAAGTTGTTTTATAGTATCAAAAAGACAACTATTACTTAATTAGAAAACAAAGAAGTTCTGGGTTAGATAATGAAGAAACTCAATCTCTAAGATTATCTCAACATTCATTAGACACTTACTATATATTAGAACTTTAAAAAGCATTTTATAGCAACTTCCAGCAAAAATAACTCTGGGAAAAACTCAGGATCCCCATAAAACCAACACAAATTTGCAAAGAGGAAAGGTGAGAATTGTCCGGGTTATACAAAGAGATGTTTGTAAAGGGCAAGGTCAGAGGAAGGGAGATGATTTGGGAATTCCTGGGGGTATCAATGCAAGACATGATGGCTAGGACCAGGATCATAGTAGTGAATAGCATGAAAAGCAGCCAGATTTCGGATATAGTAGGGAGGTGAGGCAATAAACTCATTGAGGGATTAGTTATGGGGTAAGAGGTAAAAATAAAAATCAGGGGCAAGATTTCATATTAGTGAACTTTACACAAACAAACATCACAGGATCATTGAACATTTAAAAAACAGTCTCAAACATGAAAAGAAGGAAAAAAATTGATGAAATAGGATAAAAAAAACATGCAAAAATGATTAGCCGTCATATTCATAAAACAAGAACAAGATCCCATAATATTTAAAGAAAACAACCAGAGATTATAAAAGAAAATTTAGAAAACAAAAATCATTATTGCAGAAATTATAAGTTTGTGAAAATAAAGTTAGGTGAAAATGATTTAAAAAATGGGATTAAAAGCAAAGGAGATAATTTTCAAAATTCGGAGTTTTGAGAGAGAGAGAATAAGTTATAACTAGAAAGTTTCCCAGAACTAAATAATGTGAATTCCTACATTGATTTGATTCTCAAGATCTCATACTAAGATTTAAAAAAGATCCATACTAAGAAAATCCCTGTGAAATGTCAGAACTCCACGTTGAAAGAAAAAAAATCCTAAAAGCTTTCAGAGGCAGAAAAACAATCAGAACATATTAACACAATCTTCTTAATAGCAACAATGGAAGCTAGAAAGTAGTGGCATACTTCATTAAAAGTTTAGATTAAAAAATAATTTCCAAACTATTAATATAAGCTTATACTCAAATCAACTATTAATCAAGTGTGAGAGCAAAATAAAAGAAATTTTCAGACACAGATTTAAGATTTTTATCTCTTATAAATATTTCTCAGGAAGTTATTTGATCATATTTTTACCAATATGAGGAAGAAAAACAGAAAAGGTGAATAAAAGTCTTAGGATATTAATTAAAAGAAGCCTTAGAATATTAATTAAAAAATAGTGGAACTAAAGGCCTAGAGATGAATAGTCCAGATTTTAAAAAAATATTATCTTTATTCAAAAGAATACAGATGTCCCCCCTTTTTTCCCCATTGACTCTCTCTACCCCTCACCCACCCCTCCCAGGCCTTCACCACACTATTGTCTGTGTCCATGGGCTTTGCATGCACGCATATAAGTTCCCTGGCAAATCTCTCCCCATCCATGCTCCCACCCCCACCTTCCTTCTGAGTCTATTCCATTCTTCTATGTCTCTGGATTTATTTTGTTCATCAGTTTATTTTGCTCATTAGACTCCACATATGGGTGAGTTCATGTGATATTTGTCTTTCTCTGACTGGCTTATTTCACTTAGCATAATACTCTTTAGGTCCCTCCATGCTGTCTTAATGGATAAGAGATCCTTCTTTTTTATAGCTGCATAGAAAAGTCCAGATTTTAACTGGGTAAAAAACAAAGCTCCAAAAGGCATAATTCAAATAATGAAATGATACTTAATTTTCAAAGTAGATTAAATGGAGTTTAGCTTTGTTGGAAAAGTTAGGAGATTAACTAGTGGTTGGTATATATGAAACCAAACAAAAACAAAGGCAAATGTAAACTCCAGGAACAACAACAACAGCTGCATAAGAAGCAAATTGTAGCCGAAACCGATATGGCTCAGTGGTAGAGTGTCAGTCTGCGTACTGAAAGGTCCCAGGTTCGATTCCGGTCAAGGGCATGTACATTAGTTGCGGGCACATCCCAGGTAGGGGGTGTGCAAGAGGCAGCTGGTCGATGTTTCTCTCTCATTGACGTTTCTAGCTCTCTATCTCTCTCCCTTCCTCTCTGTAAAAAAATCAATAAAATATATATTAAAAAAAAGAAGCAAATTGTAATTATCATTATATTTATCTCTCTAAATAATATTTCCATAATAATAATATCAGTAATATAAGCTCTGAACATTTATTTAACACCAAATGGTGAAATATCTCTCTTGGCACAATAAGAAGAATATTGTATGAGTGAATGTGGAGGGAATGTGGCAGGAGTGACAGGGCAGGGGTGTACAGAGCTAAATTCTCATCTTTAATAACAGGAAGTTCATAGGTAATGTCTGAAATTAAAGAATCAAGAAATACTAAGAAAGCATGTTACTTGGAAATATAGACTTACATACTAGAATGTGTAGTTAAAAGTGTTGTAGATGGTTGCCATAGGTACAAGGAAGTAAAATGGAATTGGATATATCAGGGTTCTGCTGTTTTTATTATAACCACAGTAGTATTATATGACTTTAAAATATATATACATATATAAGAGCTCTTCTAGCATGTTCATTTTACCATTAACAAATTTTCATATACCTGTGGGAGCAGTGGTCACACCTAAAAATGTGATCTTTGGATGCAAAAGTATCACCAGTGTTCTCATGATATAGCTTCCATTTAGGAATAGAAACATTTTGAAAATAAAGTGATCACATAAAGTTATATTAGCAAGTACCTATCTTTAAAAAAATGACTCATCAGATAAAGTATAAGTAGCTAGAAAATCCCAAAACAAGGTTTTAAACTACATTAGCAGCAGTCTCAATGCATTCCTCCCTCATTTCCCTAGGAACCCAGTTCAGTGAAAATTAACTGAGGTTAGAACTTGTCATTCCCCCTCCCCCCCCAAAGGGATGATTTAACTTATCCTTAGGGCCAGGGCCTTATTCACTGTTTATCCAAGTTGTGAGGAGTAGGTTGGAAGAGACCGGTTATCTGGATTATTTAATTTTCTGTGCCTCTCTCCGTGGTGTGACCCCTTCACCCGGAGCCATAGTGAAGCTACTAGTTAGTGATACTTAGATTCTCAAAATGTGTTCCTCTGTCAGAAGGATACGCCCCTGGCACACACATACCACTTGGAATAATATGTCAAAATGTCAGTCATAAAGGGACTATGTGCTCTATATTTTGTTGTTTTGCCTCTATTCACAGGTTACTTATTTCATTAATGTTTATAGAACCGTTAATCCTCTAAGCCATGTTCCATTATGTGTTACAATTATTTCCCACATGAGTGATTTTTGTACATTATTTAGTGCTACCAAACACACATTCACTCTTGTTACTTTTAAATGAATTCATAGCTGCATCAAGCTTCCTCTCGTTCTTTTATTCAATTGAAGAAGATTAAAAAGAATGTATCCTGAAAGGGTTTTTAAAATTTGTTGTTCATGTTCCCCTCACCCTTAAATGAGAACTTGGTAACGCAATCTTCAGCTAGTACCCATTTGAAGTACACTCTAGGTTTGATGATAGCTTCACTAGCCATTGATGTAGCTTAATCTATAATATGGAAGGGAAGTTCTCCTATTACATAAACCATCGTTCTATGGGTGATCTTAGAATGTATTGTGATCTAAAAATAAATGCTTGCTAACAGAAGTGCTAATTTTTCTCCTTTATACCAAAGGAGAAATTACCATTTCTTGCTTGTACCCGTTTCCTCTACAGGGACTAGTGTAATAAGTTTTCACAAAAAAAGAAGTGAAATTCATATTTCCTAACTTTTTCAAATTCAGAACCCACTACAATTTGGATTACTACAAATAAAAATTAAATAAAAATGTAGCTGTGGGAACAGGGTATTCACAGGGGGACTAGATTTAAGATTGAGTGTTCAGCTCAATAGGAAGTGAACATAGGAAGAAAGACAGGCAATGACTATGGATAATCAAATACTCTGATGATTCCTGCACTAGTTCTTGATGTATGTTAATCCACGGTAAGAATGGGAAATTCTAAAGTAGCCTAAGCTATAGCGGTACACTTTTCTCTAAGAGTTCTTTATGATCATGAAACACAAAGAAAAAAACAGATCTATAGTCAGAAAAATCAGGGATGGTAAAGAGAAATACAAGAGCTGTGCTTGAACAGGTATATGTGATCCTGGTTGAGAAAAGAAAGAGAACAAGAAAATGTAAAGCAGTAAAGGAAAAAGCCTTGTCAAGAGGTTTTTGGACAAAAATGAAATGGGGATAGATGGCTTTCAGATGCCAAGTGTATAGGCTTAAGAACTATGGGGCATACTGTCTGAAACGAGAATTGACTTAGAACAGTTGGAACTTGTGGTTACTGCTCATGGCTTTGACAAAGAAATCAGAATGTTAGACTACAAAACTCAGAGACCAAAGTGTTCCTTGATATTGTACTTTTTTGCTTATGTACATTACATAAAAATCACATAATTAATTTTGTGTGGACTATTCTCTGTGTTATGTTTAATTTAATTTATTTTATAGTTATATTTCTTTTAATGTGCATACCCTGCATTCATTTTGCCTAATTTTATTTATTTTATAGTTATATTCCTCTTAACGAGCATATCCTACATTCTAGGACATAAAAAAAAACTACTGATATGCCCTGGCTGGTTTGGCTCAGTGGTTGGAACATCGGCACACGGATGAAGTGGTAGTGGGTTCGATTCCCAAGGGCACCTTCCATTGGTAACAGGTCCTCCAGCCCTGGCAGGGGTGTGTGTGCTGTGTGGGAGGCAACCAATTGATGTGTGTCTCTCACATTGATGTTTCTCTTTTTCCTCCCTCTTCCCTCCCTTCTCTGTCTCTCTCTCTCTCTCTCTCTCTCTCTCTCTCTCTCTCTCTCTCTCTCCCTCTCTCTCTCCTCTCTCTGTCCCTTCCACTTTCTCTAGTAATCAATGCCAAAAATATCCTTGGGTGAGGATTAAAAAACAAACAACTACTGATATAATGACTCCTTGAAAAAAGTTTTGACAGGCCTAATAAACTCCAACATGCCATTTACCTTATGTAACTTTTATTTTCCCATATTTGTCCTTAATAACTACGGAGGTAGAGATTATCAAAATTCCCATGACACACCCAGAATGGCATAAATTTCAGTTTGGCATTGCCTATTAAATCACATCTTATCGGGGCACAAAAATTAGGTAATACCCTAATTTTACAATTTTACATTACAATTCGAAAAAAAAATTCTTAAACTTTTTTTTTTATCACAAAGTAATATTTAATAATTCATTGGAACAAAATAAGAGGAAACTGCCTTGGAGGACTGAGAATAAAGAAGCAACACTACAGGGCAAGGAGAGGCATAAATACAGACAGGCTGATGGGAATAAAACCCAGCCCCTTTTCGATCGCTCTGTCATGCTCTTAATGGTGAGTTCCAGGGAGACCACAGCTCTGTGCCTGCCTGCCCAGAGAGGAGGGCTACACGCAGAACCATCATAGGTGTGGCACCATCTGGTGACAGAATGAATAAAAGCCCCAAAGAGGGCCGATGAAAGCTGTAGGAACTCTACAGCCAGAGAAGACGGAGGAGGAAGCAGGGAATCAAGGTGGCACGGTTACGTTCCCTCAAGTTTCTTTCTCTGGCAGACTCCCACGCTTCCTTCTAGCCATTTCCCAGATTAACTGTCTTCTTCTTCTTCTTCTTCTTCTTCTTCTTTTTAATATATTTTATTGATTTTTCAGAGAGGAAGAGAGAGGGATAGAGAGTTAGAAACGTCGATGAGAGAGAATCATCGCGACCAGCTGCCTCTTGCACACCCCTTACTGGGGATGTGCCCGCAACCAAGGTATAATACATGCCCTTGACCGGAATCGAACCTGGGACTTTTCAGTCCGCAGACCGACGCTCTATCCACTGAGCCAAACCGGTGCCGGCTAACTGTCTTCTTGCCCTCTAAGTTATGGCCTACCCAACTGCAGTAAAGTCAGGTGTGGTTACTTTTGGCAAGAGAAGTAGATGCATTTTGAGCTACTTTTTGAGCTTGGATTTTTCTCAAGATGTCTTCGCTATCTCTTTGGATTCAAAAAGTCATTACTTCCCCTTTGTTAACAAAAAAGAAAAAAGAAAAAAAAATGAAGAAAAAAAGAAAAAAGAAATGGAAATCCAATATTTTCCAGAATCTACTACCTGGAGCTAGAACTTGGTTTATGGGTCTTTATGATTTAATTTGAGAGTTGCCTGTATGCCCTTGATGTGACGAACAGGGAAAGATACTTATACAAGCACAGGAATTAATGAAAGGACATCAGGGAATACATGATTAACGATCAAACTTGTGTTCAAAGATGCCAAGTGTAGTCCTGAGTACAGAGCAGTTCACCACAAAATCCATTCCATTAACGTGAAGCAAGAGCAAGAAAAATCTTTAGGTTTTGGTTTGCTTTGGCTTGGTTTGTTTGTTAATGCAAATGACCCCATTATCTTATTGGTACTTAAATGTTTGTTGTTATAATAAAAGAACAATGAAGTCTGTGCTTCAAAAGTTCCGAAAGTCCGTAACTTTTCTAAATGTTCTGGCTGGACCTAAACAAAACATTCTGGGGGAAGATGCTCCTAACAGTGCCCCCGACTGCCCAGAAATCCGCTGGGCTACTTGGCTGAGCAAATCCTGCAGGTATTTTACTGAGCAGCGGAGATCCCCTAGCTCTGGGGGATTCTAGTATCCCTGTCACTAACCCCAGGGGGGAGGGGTAAGCTTCTCAGCCTCCTAAGAAATTACTGCTATAAGTCTGGGGAATGTGATGAGTTTTGTTTTCCTAAACAAACTCTTTCACCTGTGTCAGTTAATTTGTGCATTTCTCCTAGAAAAAGCAATCCGGTGGGGGGCGGGGGGAGGACACAGAGGTAAAAGCAACCTGATTTTATTCATTCATTAATTTATTCACTCACTAACTTTCTTACTCAAAGACTTATTGAATAGGTCCTAAGTGTCAGGTATATTTTGCTAGGTAATAGAAAACTACAATAATTTACAAAAAGGGAAGAAAGGAATGTAGGAAGACAGGAAGGGAGAGAAGAAGGAAGGAAGGGACGGAGGAAGGAAGGAAGGCAAAGGAAGGAAGGCATGATCTGTGCTATTAGAGTCAATAACAGAGATTGAGGCAGACCCTAAACATTGCAAATTTTTGCAAAGATTATTATTTCTGCATTGGTTTAAGGTCTAACAAGGAAAAGTACTGAGTGAGAAGGAAGTATATAACGCAGTCCTTAATGTGGTAACATCTTTGGTTTTCACACAGTTGGTAAAATGCTTCCCAGAAGAGAGCCCTGTGAGGGAAGGAGAGTGGTTGTGGGGTTCCCAGCACCAGTGAAGGACTGGAGGCTCTGAAGTTATGTGCGTTTCAGAAGATCAAGTAGCTAGTGGCACCCAGGGCCGGAAGCAGGGTCCAGGCATTTTTTCACCATTCTTCCCCTCATATCACACGGCCTGTCATTGGAATGGCAGCCATTTTTGAAAGTGAAACATTTGAGGAAGTTGTCCATTTTGTTGGATTGTCCCACACAACAACAGTCTTCAGCGGAAACAGCACTTCTTATAACGTAGGCTTTTATGTTTAAAACACTGGCCCAAAGGTACTGAGCTCTTTCCAACCTAAAGAGAATGGCACTTGGGGTGTAAAATTCTCCCCACTTGCAGAACAGGACTTATTTGCTTCACTATGGACTTGAAACACCTGCATGATCATCTGCCTCCCACAAACCAACTTCTATCTCTATAGAATTGCTGAACACACCAAACAGAGGCAATCAAAAGATCACACCCCTGAAATCAGAAAGCTCCCGAGATGCTCCGCTATTTAGACAACACTCAGTAGTCTACTGAAAGGACACTTGATAATCTTCTGATTGCCCATTACAAAAGTCTTTCACAATAATGACTGTTGCCGTCTTCACCATCTATGCTGACCATCAGAGTCAGGTGGATTCTTTGATGACCCACATTCATCACGAGTTCAGTGAAATATGCAATTCTTAGTCTATTATCCACAAATACACTAATTCACACATTCTACAAATTCAGCAAAAAATACAAGACAAGAAAGAATACAAATCACTTTTATAATATCTTTTAAAAATATAAAAGGAAAATTTGTTTTATTTTTATATGAAAAATATAGACCTAGGATAAGTAACTTGATTTTTTTTCTCTACACCTTTTTTGAAAGATGAAATAATTGCCCTGCTCACCTCAGAGAGTTCTTGAAAGGATTAAGTAAGATAGCACATGTGACATGTTGAAATGTATACTTTCCAAAAGGAAAGTTATTTTCATTACAATTAAGCTACATACTTGGGAAGACAAAGCAGGATCTAAGAGCCAAGACACCTGAATTCTAATGCTTGTCCTTCCATCAAGTAGTTGTTTCAATTTGAGTCAGTATTAAACCCCTGTTTATCTCTAAAATAAGAGAATGAAAATCTCTGATTTTTCCCAATTCAAAATTGATTTAGTTCTTAGCACATTAATAGATGACAATAGAAAAGAAAAGCCTAAAGGTAATTCTTTTTTTTAAAATAAACAACCATGCCGAAACCGGTTTGGCTCGGTAGATAGAGCGTCGGCCTGGCCTGCAAACTGAAGGGTCCTGGGTTCGATTCTGGTCAAGGGCATGTACCTTGTTTGCGGGCACATTCCCAGTAGTGGGTGTGCAGGAGGCAGCTGATCGATGTTTGATGTTTCTCTCTCAAATGATGTTTCTAGCTCTCTATCCCTCTTCCTTCCTCTCTATAAAAAAAAAAACACAATAAAATATATGTATTTTTTAAAAAGAATGTTAAATCTAAAAAGATAATAAATAAAAAATAAAAATCAATAACTATTTATTGACTGCCTGACCTTGTGACTTAATAAGGAACAACACCTAGATTGTGCCTTCAAGGAGCTTACCCTGTTGGTAAATCTGTGCACCTTTCAAGTGCTTGGTGGTGTCCCTGTAATCTCCGCAATGCTGCCAAGAATGTGGTGTTGCTCATGGTTCACTATCTTTGTATGCAGAGTCAGTTGCAATGGCTTCCATGTGGCCTTTCCTGCCATAATAGCCAATGTGAGGATTCCAAAACTTGCCAAGCACATTCATTCCAACTACATATTCTGAAACGGGGGGTTAGGAGAAGGTGTGACTTCCCAGGGAGCATCGTGGACATGTGGAGCTCATTGCATTTGGGAACACTCTGGGTCCAAGCCAACATTTTATAAATTATCTGACTTCCCTAAGTCCCTGTTCTGAGTGGTGAGCCATAGTGATGGTTGCGTTTCCAGGAATGAATGTCATTTCAAAGACAGTGTCTAGCAATCCCTAAACAGTCAGATCTTTTACCCTTCCCAACGAACATTCATGCTGGTGAATATTTTCAATTCTCATTGAAGAACGCTAGAAGGGAAAATACCCTGTAAATTCTGGGCTATAGAGCAGGTTTCTTCCTCAAAGGAATCTGGATTCTCCTTTGTTCAAGGAGCTCTGAGTCTATTAACCAGCCAAAGTCTGGTTAATAGACTGATTGGTTGAAGAACTGATCACATCAGACTTCTGTTCACCAGGTAGGACTTTTCTACTTTTTTATGTAGAAATCCATGGGAATGGCTTCTGTGATTTTACAGCAAAGCATCAGGTGGTGGGTCTGCTTAGATAGCTCTTGGTCAGAAGCACCAAGTGCTGGGAAGAACTCGATGCAGAATGGAAAAGACAAGAGCTCAGTGAGAGAAGTGCACACAGAGGTCCTGATATAGGAAGCAATTTGGTTTATTTAAGACAGTGAAGGAGAAAAGTGTGGCTGAAGGTAGAAGAGAAGTTGATTTAAAATGAAGCTGCAAAGATAGAAACAAGTCAAATCACAAGTAAATTCCCTCAGAGGAATTTGCAAGTTGTTCTAAGCGTGTAGGGAAACTATTGAAGGGTTTCCTTTTAAATGTGATCATTAGCACTATCATTATGTTTACTTACTTTGTGCCTGGGACTATGGTAGACATTTTACATAATCATGCAGCTAACATTTATTGAGCATCTACTATGTACTAGACATTATGCTGGATACCAGCGATCTACCAGTGAACTAGACAGTTGAACATGGACCCACTTTTCAAGAAGTTTATTATCTAGTAAGCATTGTTGCATTTAATACTCAAACTAGATCTAGGAGGTAAGAAACTGAGGCATGGGAGGGACATGTTAAATTAAATTGCTTGAGGTTATCTGACTAGAAATTCATGGGGCCAGTATTTGGACGCTGCTCAGTCATATTCCCACCACTTTCCTTTTAATCAGCAGTCTTCCATCTGCTTCCCATACTGTTATGTAAACACTCAGATGAACTAGGGAATAAATCACTGGGATATGATTAATTTCTTAATCTCTTCATGGCCCTCGGTTCTCTCTGCCTGTGTCAACGTGTGCATCTTAGGTTATCAATTTCACTTGAGCAAGGAAATGAGACAGCCTTGAGTATGTGAAGTGTCCTTTGCAGAATTCAAAGTAATTACATTTATCAGTGCTCAGTTGATCATGTGTGTGGTGTGTGCTGGTACTTTGCTCTCCATCATAAGTCCTGAAGTTCTACATTACACTGGACATGCTCACTGGGATGACTCATCTCCTATTGGAACCATATAGGTTTGTCATGTTCTCTTTCCTTAATCAGGAAGTGTAACCATAAGTATTTAGAAAAAAAAAAAAAAAAGCTTCTGAGTGACTCTAAGAGAAAAAGAGTTAATTTAATGCTGAATTAAACCAGCATTGGACAGATAAAAATCTAAATTTGGTTGTCATAACTGTCAGGACATTTAGAAACCAAATAACTCACACCCTGCTAATTGCTTTTATGTTCCTTTATCCAAGAGTCGTGAGTCATCTCTCTCTGAATCCTCCTTCTGAGTGACTTACACCTTGTTGATGGCAGAGCTCTGTGTTATTTGTACAGAAACTCCCCAAGATGTGTTTCCTTCAAAATCATTTTAACATTCCCTTGATTTGAGTTTATCTGATAAACTTGACTTCTTCTCTGCAATACCTGACCTAGGGGCCTTACCTAGGCCGCCTGTCTTTGCTTTATCTGAAGAGCTGTTCAGAAGCCAGGAAAGCTGGATTTCTGAACTTTTTGCTGCAAAGGGTGTTGACGTAGTGATGACAGGTTAATCTGGGCATATGATGGCTGAGCTCTGGGCTGGAAGTGTGGATTCTTTTCAGCCAGGGATCCAAAACACAATAGAGACTTGAAAATCCACATAGTGCAGATCTGAGTCTATGAAAACAAGGGTCACCACATTCCAGGGCATTCAAGAAGTTATTGCATCATGACTTGAAGTCTAAATATACTTTTCCTAATTGGGTATGAAATATGAGGAATTATTCCAATATCGAGAAAGGAGAACTAATGTAAATATAACTCATAGAATGGAGTGTTTAAATATTTATTGACAGAAAAAGTCTGCTAGCTCAGATTAAAATTTTATCAAGATTTCTTCACATACACACACACCAGCATTCAGTAACAAAACATTTGTATTAATCCTTGACCTCCATTTTTTAGAACTGGAAATGACAACTTCATTTAAGCACATCCAACCCAGCAAATCCTCCCCATTCCCAGGCTTAACTCAATACCAGGAAACAGGTGTGTGAAGCCTGAAACAAATGTCTGGTTTAGGCCTATTTTTGGTGAGTATTTCCTTGGTCTAACTTCTTTTTTACACCATCAGCTGTTCATTATAGGAACCATGTGAGACACAAGGTTGGTTTTTCAAGAATTCAGCTATGGAGAATAAACCTTGACTCCCCTAAAATAACTCTCAAAGACTTTCTATCATACCTATCTGGGAATTTCACATCGAGGACAGACTGGCACATCATTAGCACAGAATTCATGTGTTTGTTCAGGAGAGGGAGTGGTAGTACACATTGTCTGGAACATTATTCCAAATGGGAGGATCCAGCAATAGGGATCAGTCTTTCAGCTGAGTCAAATGTTGGTTTCTCTTCTGAGAATTCCGATATATGCACACCCACAAGTGCGATGATCAGGGATTTTGTTATGTGAATGTCTTACCAGGAGACACTGGTAAAAATATCAAAATGGTTTTTCTTTAAACAAAGAACTATCCTGATATTACTGCCATTGATATTTCTGTTATCATAAATGTGATGCTTCAAAGGTACCCCAAGCTTATCTAAAATAAATTAAGATTGCTGTTCTTCACAAATGGAAACAAGAGCATGGATAGATAACATAAGGTCATACGTAGGGTTTACCAGCAGGCAGAACCAGAAAGAAAACAATGCCCAATGCCTGCTGGATTATTTTATTCTTGCCACAATAAATCACCCCCTTTTGAAAACACTCACAAAACAGGACATGCACTCAAGGTCTGGTGTGATTTCTTTATCATATTAAGAATTCTTAGGAGCTTAATCAATTCCACTTAATTCATGCCTCTCTAGGCAACAAATTCAAGATAATTTTAGTTGGTGCTTCATTAGGACCCACTGGAGTTAAACAGTCTCTACAGGGTTAGCACTAAATCCTCTAAATAAATTTCAAATTTTCTGAAATATTTTATTAATGGGTTTTATGAGAAGAAAATAATTTCTATTCTCTTCTTCTGCCTTCCCCTCCTGGCTTCCCTCTTTTCTTCTTTTCTTTCCCTCCATCACTACCTTTTATTCTTCCTTCCAGTCTTCTCCCTTCTCTCCTTCTTTCTTTCCTTCCTTCCCTCCTTTCTTCCCTCTCTCCATTCCTCTCTCCTCCCTTCCTTCCTTCCTTCCTTTCTTCCTTCCTTCCTGCCTGCCTGCCTGCCTTCCTTTTCTTCTTCTCTTACCCCTTCTTCTTGTTGGTCTTATTGCTTATTGATACAAGAAATCTCATTACATTTATAAAAAGTGGTTGTCCTATCAAACTACCATATTATTATAAATCACTCTGTACATAGTAATATAGATTTCTTTCCTCACATCCCTACTCATCCTCTTCCTGCTGTATCATTCTTAACCAGGAAACAAGTGCATTATGTCACAGATAATAATCTCCTATAATTCAGGGATTACCAATGCCAATCTAAATCACTCCAGACAAGGGTGAATTGCAGTTAGTGAAGGGAGAGGGTTTACTAGGATAAAAGATATAGGGTACTGTCTGTTTTATTGACACACACAACCACAGTCATAGGAATAATCCATACTAAAACTCTGGTCTATAGTTTTATTTCTGCATTAATAAGGAAATTAAACACCTTACTATCAGAGTCTTCTTATTACAGAAAGTTCATTTCCTAGAGCAAAAGTTTAGGAATATTTTAAAAACCAGTTTGCAGCCAGAATCAGGAACCAGGAAGTGTGGAGTAAGGTAGACCACAATTGGTAAAGCAGTACTTGGTTACCAAGCATTGGGGCAGGATCAGACAGGCTGGGAGCCCTCTGGGCATCACGCTTCCTGGTTGTTAGAATGCAGGTCAATCATGTGAGCTCAGTGCCAGGCCCAGAGCAGGATGTTGGGTGGGAGAGGCAGGGGTCAAGCTGCAAGACAAATGCATGAGAAAAACATTTTGTGATTCTCTCATGAGGCCAAAGATACATTGAGAGGGCAGGGTAGGGCGGGGCCAGCTCCTGGTAACTGGACCCTAGCGCTAACCCAACCAATCAGGTCAGCCAAGGTAGTGGTACCCCCCCCCCCCACCCCCCATAAAACCCATTGAGATGTTAAATTATCTCTCTGTCCCACCATGCGGTCACCGGTGTAAGTGGGACCGAGCTCGGACTAGTCCGAAATAAATACAGACTTTCTGCAATTGCATCAGATTTGGCCTCCCTGGTAGTCTTTGGGGTTTATGACACTTGGGCATTACAACATCAAGGTCATAAACCTGATTAACTTCAGCCATTGTGTAGTACATAACTTAGATCAATAATTCAAATTAATTAAACATCTTTAGTCATGGGCTGGAAATGTACTGCTGATTATTGGCATTAAAATGTATTCTTTCCATAGATTAATAATACAGAATTGGCATGGCAGGCTTTACAGTATAACTTACACTGTTTCTGAGGCATAAGGAGAAAATTGCTGTGTTTTTTATTTTGTGAATGAGGTAACTTCACTCTTCAAAATCTTATCAATAAAGCTGTAACAAGGACATAATTCTGAAATAAATTAAATGAGCAGAGACTACATACTCACTTCACTTTTCCCTCACATGTAATAATACTATCGGTCAAACACCTAAGATGAAGTGTAGAAAAGAAAATTCATTCATTCAGCCATCCATACTCCCAACAAATGTCAGGTCTGGACTTGTAGATCTGGGGGTCATAAACTAATAAGAGGTAGTAGAAGCTGAGGGTCTTAGAAATAGTGTACTATAGTCACAACTCATACTTTTCAAGTCCAGTAGTGTCAAATGCTACTAATAAGTTAAGTGAAATAAAGATTAAGAATTGACGTTTATATTTAGCAACGGGAGGATCATTAGTGACTTTGACAAGAATAGTCATTTTTGGAGTGGAGGGTGGGAGCAAACGACTGGTTGGAGTCAGTTCTAGAGAGAGTGGGAGAAGTCAGGCTGTAAACATACCCAACATTTCCAAGGATTTCATCTAAAAATGGAGGAGAAATGGAGCATTCACTGGTGCCAATGGTCCAAAAAGGGCTTTTTAAGATGGAAGAGTAACAGCGTGTTTTCATGTAGACGAGAAAGATCCAGAAGAGATGGGAATGTTGATGATGTAAGCAAGACAGAGAAGAAACTGTGACGATATCCTTACGTAGACAAGAGTGGTTCTGATCTAGATCCTAAGTGGGGGAGTTGGCCCCTGCTAGGGGCCCAGATAGTATCAACAGAGAAAGTTCTCAGTAAATAGTTGTGAATGGATTTTAAAATGCTTATTACGTTCTTTCTCAAGATGTTAAATCTCTCTATTCTTTTTCATTGTGCGGATATATTCTGACTCGTTCTTTTGTAATTTTGAATGTGGTTCAGAATTCGGGTAGGGTAAATATGCATCTCAAAGGCATGACCTTCCACACATTAATGTTTATGGGAAATATAGTCAGATTGTGGAAGGCAAATTGCTTTTGGTCTGATACTGCTGCAAACTATCCTCAAATTAAGACATGGTTGGTGAACGAACTGCTAAGGACACAGAGAATTTGGGAAGTTCTCTACAGTAGTTCACGGGATTCTGAGGCAGGTAGGAAAAGAGATAGCTCTAGAAAATAATTTCTCCAAATAGCATACATTCTTTGTGCCTTCTTATCCAACTGCATGGCTACGCATAGACTGATAATGTGGTGATAAGCAGGAAGTGCCTTATTCCCCAAAAGATAAGCGTCAGGCCATTTCCTGAGAGGAACACAGCTTACAGATGCTTGAGCTTTTCGCTGAGGAGTGTGGGATCAATCCCTCCCGTGTGAATCACTTTGACATTTAAAGAGTTCATGGAACCCAGAGAAAGGTAACGCCCATTATTGTAAAGGGAAAATGTCCTAACCCCCATGGAATGTTCCTGGATTTCTGCCACCCAGAGAGAGAGACTTATGGCGGTTGCAACAAGGACAAGCAGTCACCCCTGTGATGGAGCCACTAACAGTTTGAGCCCATGGAGGCCAGTGTCAGTCCTGGCACAGGTGGGCTCCAGCATCGCAGACTTGTCTGCAGTCTTTCCCCATCTGCACAGGGGGGGTCGGGGAAGAAAGAGGCAGGGGGATTAAGAGACTCGAGCCCTTCCTTTGCTCATTCCCCTGAAGAGGGGACTAGACGTTGGCAAATATTTGTTTAAGAAAGATTCTTTCTGATAGCCGGACTGGAAGCCTTTTCAGAGTAACCGCAGAGGTAGGATTAGGATCTGGGTGGAGGAGAAGGAGGTGTGGAGCAGGGAAGTTGGGTGTCACCATGGAAAGCTGGGATCCCGCCCTGCTGGGGCCTGAGCCTCTGCCACATTAGAATCTCTTCGTTGCCACAAAGCCCCATTTCTGGGTCAACACAGAGGGACTCGTTTTGAAAGGAGAAGGGGGAGAGGGCAGACAGAGAGGTAGGTAGCCTTCCTATTCAGAGAGGAAGGTAGGTAACTCGCCCTTTCTCAGCTGGGCTAAAGTCTAACATTCCTGGGACTTTAGGACGTTTAGCAGGACCCCCATACAGTGTCATATGTTCAGTGAGAGAAGGGAAATGTGGAATCTGAAATCTCAGCAGGCATGTAGAAAGAGCTAATATATTCGGAATTACCAATTCTGAAGCTCAAGCCATCCCATTAGGAGAAGGAGGGAGGAGGAATGTCTTAAGTTCCTTTGTGACATACGGCATTTCTGGCTTTAAGAAAAATGAACTCTCCCCCCTCCCCCTTATTTTATGGGGACTGTCTCAGAGAAGGAAGCTAACTGTCCGCCTTTGGCAAAGCACTCCTAGCCCCCAGGCCAGGCTGGATGGCTTGGGCTTAGCCGAGTGCCACCGGCTAAAGGTAACAGGGTGGCTTCCTCGTTCTGAGTGTGAAGGCGAGCAGCAATCAGCGGTGCTATGCTCTAGTTCTTTCTAATCCGTTTTTAATTACAGCATAAACACAGAGGACACAGCAATGGGGAGTTTTTCCGCGATTCTTCTGGCAGGTAGCAGCTTGTTTCCAACCGAATAACTCTTTCTTTCCTTTTCCTCCTGAATTTTTTATTTGAAAGGCTATTGCCCATCTTATTCAGTTGATTACCACTTCTCTAAGATATTAAGTCTCACATTCAGAGCACACAAAGCAAAGCAAGGGCTTCCCCCTTTTGCAAAAAGAATGCAACAACTGAGACATAAGCAAAGGTTTTTATGCTTTTTCTGAAATAGTTTACATGTTTTAATTTGGTAAATTTACATCCCCCCCGTAAGGATGAGGAAAAGTTAAACTGCAAAATTTAACAAGTACAATAAATAAAGAGCAGCTTCAAATTTGATGATGTTCAATGTCATTATGCCATTGTTTCTAGACTTTTGTAATCATCATTATTATTTTACATGCATATCGTGATTTTTAAATAATAAAATACTCTTAAGAAGGATATTTTACCTTCACAAAACTATAAAGTCTCATTATTCCTACTTAATAAGGGAGATCCGGTGACTTGCCCAGGATCACAGAGCTAACAGAATTAGAATTTGAATGTAGGATTTTTGAATTTCCAGCCCCAAATTTACTTATTTTTATGCTACAAACACTGTAAATTTAAAAGTATTCCTCATTTCATATTTTCCCTCAAGTCTTCTCCTCTTGCTACCACACACAAAAAAGTTAACAGATTAACTTTGGGTTAGTATTTCATTAGGGCTAAATTTATTACCTATCTGTTTTATACATGCTTTTCATCAAGTACTTCTAAAGTGTGTCAGCAAAGTTTAACTTATTCAATTAGTATATGCTTTCACAGGCTACTTAATCTGTCTGGACCTTGATTTCTAAATCTACAAAATGGGAACAGTAATTGCAACCCTTAGAATTACTTAGATATGATTGAAGCAAAACATGTCTTCATTATTATGCTTTATTTTTAATTAGACATGAATCAGACGCATTCATTAATTTAATGATTTTCTTTTTATGAGCGGACAAGATCTTATTGCAAATGTCATTAATAGTCTAGGCTCTAATCCAGCATAACTTGGAGGTAACTTTAGAAAGATCCACCAGCAATGATTTTTCAAACATAAAAGGGAACAAAGGAATTCCTTATTTTACTACCATATGATAATCAGCAGGGGGAACTAGAAATCATTGAAGTGTTTATAGAATAATTACATTTGGGGATGTTGCAAAATTTCAAGCTCGGCTTGACCTTTTGGTGTTTAAGTTTGTCTGCTTGGCATAAGATAATTTCCTGACTTTAAAGACATCAGGCAGCTCTTACCAGTAAACATTTTAATTATTCAACTTGCATAAGTGACTTGAAAACATATGGAATCAATTTCCCACATAATATTCATTGGTTGAAAAATTGTGAGAAGAAAGGATTCAATTTTTTTTTTTTTTTTTTTTTTTAATTTCAAATGTCATGGGCCTGAAGGTAGAGAGATTCCTGCCAGATCCGGAGCAACTCAGACATAATAGGCTACAATCCCAGGACAAATCTGAACGGTTTCCAGTATTATTAGCTTTCATTGCAATCAGTTTGTACCACACAATATATTTAACTTCATCACTACCCTTCTCTATGTACCACTTAACACAAACTCATCTTTCCTTTAAACAAATACCAAAACTCTTCTAGATAAATCAAGCACACTACAATCCATAGACCATCAGAGAGAACCAGATGTATAATTTTTAGCAATATTCATTTTACATGGACTTCTGTTGGAAAAAAAAAAAAAAGCCCAGTTGATAATAAATTATGTTTTCGATAGAGTGGAATAGAGGAGAGGGAGGGAGAGAGAGAAACATCAATGTGAAATTGGTTGCCTCCCCCACATTCCATGACCAACCTTGGGTATCGAACCTGCAACTCAGCTACAGGCCCTTGAAGGGGAATTGAACTGCAGATCCTTCAGTGCATGGGCTGATGCTCTAAGCACTTCGCAACACCAGCCAGGGCGATAATAAAATTTTCTAAGCTAAATGCAGGCTGCCATTTACCAACTCACCAGTGCTTACTGTGCTCCAGACTTCTCTGTTACATGCTTCTCACTACTTGTTTTCTAAGTACAAATTCCAAATCATTGGGAAATATAACCCTGCTGTTCTCACTTATTTTTCTGTCACTTCAGTTAATAGCACTGAGCATCATGTGGACTGCGTGGGATTGTAGCACTTGGTATGAAAAAGCTTGTGGGAGGACATGACAGCAACAGTTATGTTGAAATGAAAGTCTGGCATACGTGCAACACCATCTTCCAAGCCTTTCCCTTTTCCAATCTTGGCCCTTCTATGATACACTATTAACATTCATTTGGCTATTCCTCCGAGTGATTTAATTTTGTGACACAATGATTTTAATATTCATTATATTTTAGTTGGTAATCCTTAGAACTTTAGTAGAAAACACATCATCAAGTTTGAAATGGTACAGACGGAAGCACAGTTAATCATTACACTAATCACTGGCCGGCCACCGAGTTTCCCAGGATAAAGATGAAGTCCATTGATGTCTCAGTGTGGATAGGAATGAAGCCTGCCACAGGATTAAGAGTGGGGTTTGGGGTTCTCAGTTTTCATTTATAGTTACTTCTCATTGTTGGCAGATGCTGTTTGTGAATGCCCCTACTCACTAAGTTTTTATTTGTTACCCCAAAATCAATAATCACAGTGCTTTGTAGTCATTCATGACCATGGGCAGAGTGGTCAACAAATGTGAGTCACCCCAAAAAGCATTCTTGTATCAGCCCTCACACTGTAAATGAGTCTCTTCTGTGGTGAGTTTAGTGTCACATTTTTTTTTTTTTGCTTTTTGTTGGGAATCAATGTTTAAATTGAACCCCAAGCCCAGAGATGAAGAGCTGTCTACCATTTCTAAGTGAAAGACAGCTCTGATGTGCTTTCTGGAGAAAATGTGTGTGTTAGGTAAGTTCTGTTCGAACAAGACTTAGGAAGCTATTGACTCTGAGTTCAATGCTCATCAGCCAACAATAATATCCAGTAAGGTGCCTTTATACAGACACATACACTAAACAAGGTTATATACCAATTGGCTGATTAAAAATGTGATGAAGTTTATAGGAACCAAATCCTGTATTTCCCCTAGGAGCAACAGTTTAGTATTCCAGGAAATTTTATAGACCAGAACTACTGCAAATAAAGAGAATTGATGAGATATGACATTTGTATGGTCTTCACAAAAGGTCAGATTAAGAATTTAGAGGAAGATGCTAATATGTAGGGGTATTTTTTAGTGAGATAAAATATTTTACTGTATGTCTCATGCTCATCATATATTTTGTTATACCTTTTCATGTTTTTAAAATATATTTTTATTGATTTCAGAGAGGGAGGGAGAGAAAGAGAGAAATAGAAACATCAATGATGAAAGTCATTGATCAGCTGCCTCCTGCATGCCCCCCTAATAGGGATTGAGCCCGAAACCTGGATATGTACTTTAACTGGGAATCCAACCATGACCTCCTGCTTAATTAGATCGATGTTCAACCCTTGAGCCATGCCACTTGGATTACTTTTTAATTTTTTTAGGCCAAATTTTAGTTAATTTCCCTTTTCAATGGATAGCTTTTCATTGAAGATGTTTTCCAAGCTAAAGCTCATCAAAGAGTGACTTGTTTCAGAGTCTCCTTGAAGTAGCTGGTGGCTATGTCCTCTTGAGGCATAGGACTGACCACCTACTTGACATGAGCTCGGCCACCTGAAGCTGAGAAAAGGGCCTTCCCATTCAACATACATGGGTTCAAATTCAAGCTTTATCAATTCATGCTTCTATGCAAGTGACTCACCTTTCTGAGGTTCTCTTTCTCTCTTCATGTGCCAACTTACAAAGGCAACCTTTTCCTTTACTAAAACCAAATCAAGAAACCCATCGTCATAGGAGCAGCAGTGTGGTGGTGACATGGGTGGAAACGAAGCTGCTCGCGGCACTTCCCTCAGTGTATGTCTCTATGAGGTTGTCTCATTTCTACCACCACTGCCCACAGGGCGAGGGGCATCTGAGGCTGGCTGTCTCCACTGACACAGAGGTGGCTACAACCTCTTGTCTCTCTTTAGGACAACCGAGGCAGATGGAATTCTATCATCACTAACGATCCAGGGAAACCGAGGACTTGGACATTTAGAAGGGAGCCTTTCTGCGGGCTCATTTGATGGCGCCCCCTTGTGGAACAAGGCCAGAAACTAGAATGGGACATTTCCAGGGAAACAGGAGGCACTTGAGAGCTGGACTGCCCATTCTTCAAAGTGCCATTTGGAATCGTATTGGGGCTGAGTTCTCCTTAGCAGTACTTGAGTCAGAAACCAGCAGCGTGTGAACGAGGCTTCTGTGAGGTTGTTTGCCATTTCTAAATTTGTGCGCTTTTTGCTTTTTTCTTTATTATTTGGTAGAGTCCCTTTAAAACCAGCAGCCTGTGAAAAGGAAAAGTTTCAGTGTGCTAATGGATTCCATTTTGGATTTCTGACCATGGAAAGGGATACAAATGGAGACAGAAGATAAACATACTATTGAGGACAGCAATGGTAATGAGTGACATCCAGGAAACGTTAGGCTACAGAGTCGTTTGGTTAGACGTTAATTCCCTCCTAGGAAGAGTGTGAAAGTGGTGGTCACATGACTAAATGTGGCAGTATATGCAAAAGTATTTAGGAAAGTAAGAGGGCACATCCTTCTCAAGTATTGATATTTTCACAAGTATACACCCACATGCTAAAATTAGATACTATTTCTTTAGAACTCTTCATAAGAAACTTACCAAACCTCTTCTAGAAAGGGAGAGAGTGATATGGTCATTATTTAAAAATTATAATCAGTAACTCCATCCATTCAGCTCAGAACATGTCATGCAATATAATCATTTTTTAACTAAAATCTGTAGTAGGAATAATTATTCCCATTTAACCAGAGGCAAAGTGGTATTATGTGCATATTTTCAAATCATGAGTAGAGTTTAAGTTAGGACTGAAACTTTTGGCTCTCCACATTATCAATAAAACTTGTGCCCAGCTGGCATAGCTCAGTGGTTGAGCATCGACCTCTGAACCAGAAGGTCATGGTTCAATTCCAGGTCAGGACACATGCTTAGGTTGTGGGCTTGATCCCTAATAGGAGGTGTGCAGGAGGCAGCCTATCAATGATTCTCTCTCAACATTGATATTTCTATCTTTCTCTCTCCCTCTCCCTTCTCTCTGTAATCAAGAAAAATATACTTTAAAAAAAGTTGTTACACTAATTGATGCAAATTCTACTCCCCTAAAACATATTTCATCTTGTAATTTTTAAGTCTGAAAAAGTCTGTTCAGTGCCCGTTGCAAGACAATAGAGAAAAATACTTCTGTAAACAGTGTCAAATGACTCCTGCCGGCTGGTGGAATCAGGGAAAAGGGAATCAGAGCCTCCAATTTGTTTCCTGATTCAGAAAATGACTCATTGTGTAACTTGGTGAACGTTGCCTAACCTTTCAGCATTTCAGTTTCTGCAGCTGAAAAACAGGGATAATATTTGTCCACTGTACAATGGCAAATGCGCTAGAAATAATAATAAAAAAAATTAATCTCATATCAAGGAATAGCAAAGCTGGTTTTTCACGTCCTTGAGATATCGCTGACACATGCACAAAACAGTTTCTGCCAGGGCTGTCTGGTTAATGCTTCCCGATCACCTCCCCAAACACCATATTGTGCGCTGAACTCTTTATCCTGCCCTGAATCAGAATGGTAATCACTTCGGGGTGTGTCCCACTTGACGGATGAGGTGGTGCACGGAGCCCATATCGCTCACCTGTGCTGAAGGGATCTCTGCCTGGTTGTCAAGGAGGACAAAACTAAATAGAAGGGGGAAGATCCAGGTGGTGGGAACCAACATCCTTCTTGAATTTCGATTCTGGGAAGTATGACTACAGTTATGTATGAGGCAATTTTGTTTGCAGTCTTCCTGCCACACTATACAACTGTCCTGTGCCCCTCGTTTTCTGGATGCCATGATCCAGGAAAAGCAGGTACAAGTTCGCTCTTGTATGCTGCTCATTGTCTTCTTCCCTTCCCAGTGAGTTTGGTTTTCTTCTGTTTTTTTTAAAGAAGAGTTATTTGCGTTGGTTAAGTTGGGATCTTTCAGTACCTGTTGCTTGATATATCAATATCTTTCCCCATTATTTTCACCATTGGCAATAATTATAGTTCATTGAAGTCTGTATCAGTGGCTTACTTCGGAATCACCTATTGCTGATATGGAACATTACCTTTAAGTGACAAATTCCAATGTATCTTAACTAGACAGGGACAGAATGCCATTACTAAAAGAGAGAATATATCACCAGGATAGGTATGGAATTGACATTAAAAAACAACAACATTTTTTGGGGTGGTCACACACAACTAGACAAATACAGAGGTCCAAACGGAGGAATATGGCTGTTTAGTAAATAACTGAGATTCTGCATTATGAAAACAAAGCAGATTTCCCCCCAATGGATGCACCTTTAGAGGGGAAAATATTGTGACTTTTCTGAGACACCACGTGCCCATTGTAAACACAAAAGCACATTCCCAAACTTCACACTGAGCTATGATTTAATGCCCTCGTCTTCAGGACTCAGTGACTGGCCTCTTTTGTAAAACTAAACTCAGATTTTTTTTCTTGTCTTCACTGTTCCCTACACATCGGAGCAGGGTCACTAATGATTCCATTTCCATGTCAAGAAGTATGGACATCTGAGCATAAATATTAAATCCACGTATGACCAGATGTAAATAAAGTTGGATGGCAAGTGTGTCCTGGGCACGCTCTCAAGATATTTAGATATTGACAACATGATATACCCTCCTCGGAAAACATAGGCCAAACTTCAAGAGCAATTTTGTTCCATGCCAGCATTTCCCAACCTGCTTTTCTTAACATACACGAGATATTATTTGGTCGTTTGATATTTGAACATTGCTGCTTATGCTACACAACTCATTCTTGGAAATGCGTAATACATATTAGCCTGCCAATTAGTACTCCAAAGTTATGTAGAAGGCAGTCACTTGAACTTCACCTTGCTCAGGAGTACTTCACGAAGGAACATCTATATTTGTTACTTCTCTGGGAATATCAAACAGAAGCGCTCGGGCCCTCTGACATGGTTTGGAAAATACTATTCTATCTTTATTTGTCAACTCCTTTAAGGTGGGATTGAATTTCTGCCTCTGCTCCTGCATCTTTGGTTCCTTCTAAAGCATACTTATATTTTACATACAAATAACTTCCCTATTAGCAGAGACCTCTTCTAGGTGTGACCTGGGAAAGGATTAACTGCAATTCCCTTTTCTTCTGAATCTTCCTTTAGAGAATTTGTGGGCAGGCAGCTTCCTCGTTTTGATGGTGAGCAAGCAGAAAGTATTTGTTTAACCGAATCAGATCTACCAGCATTAGAAACTTCTATTTTCTACAAGAAATATTATCCCAAAGGGCAAAAAAGAAAAATGTGGATTAGATTGTTTTTCCTTCATTTTTACATATCTTGTTTAAAGAGCATCTGCCAATGATTTAAAACAGGGATGTGGGGGGGGGGGGGGGGGGGGGGGGGGGGAGGGGAAGAGGGCAAAGAAGGAAGACAGTGAGACTTATCTGCGTGCTGAATGCTGATCTGTCCCAACCATGCAGGTGTCCCTAGAGATGTGACTTAATAGTCACATTTGGAGGCAGCAGAAGCTGGAATGCGGTTTAGCAATTCTCTTTAAAAAAAGAAAAAGAAAAGCACATAAAGTTCAGACATACTTTCCTTGATGAATATTAGTGGTGTTCTTTTCCCACCCTTCCCCCCATTCTAGTCTCTTCCCTTTTCAGCACAATTTGAATTTCTCTTTTAGTTTTGTTGTGAGGTATGATTTTTGCTTTCACTTTTTCAGCCAGGATCACAGAATCAGAGTGACAGAAAGTTTTAAAGGTTTATTTTTCACATAAAATTTTCTACCCCAAACTCAAATCCTGCCTTCCAAGGATGCACACACTTTACTATCTGCCTCTCATGGATCTTGGAGATATTGTTAGTTGAGTACTGACATTCTCGAGTGTTCCCGTCCCCATTTTCAAGGTGGAGGACAGAACATAGAGAGCAGATGACTTATGCATTGTCACAGAGTGAGTCACCAATTTCCCTGGAAGAGAGAGCCATCATTTTATCCACTGATCTAAACTCTCCTCTCCTCCCCTCTGCACCCCTGCTGTGGACCTGAACTTTGTATCCATTGTCCAGCACATGTAGGTGATTTAGACATGTACACACAACACACACACACACACACACACACACACACACAGAGGCACCTTTGTATCACTGCAGCATTTTTCTTGAATTTTTTCAACATTCAATTAGCATTTGTACCAGGTCAATGCTAGTTTCCCTGTTATGTAAACCCACACCCATGCTCAGAGTCTCTATGGGTAGGAACACAGTGATAATATGACTCTTTGGTTTCTGTGTTTGTGTACAAGGAGCCCCGGGTCATTTCCAGGAAAAAAATTAAAGATTCTAAGGAGAGGTTCACCAATAAAAAATGACTGTTCTCTCTCTATCTGATGAAGAAAAAAAGCAACCATGATAAAGGGTCAAGGAAATATCGAATATCAAAAATAGACAATGAACCAATTCACCAGGCAGTCAAGAAAGTGGTAAAGCTAAATTTGGAGTGCATCGAATAAGTGACTCCATGAGAACTCTGGATACTTAGGAAATACACACAGATTAGGAGATTTACTAAATCCATGGCAGCTGGGGACACCCTGACCCTTGAAATCTAGATGATGCTTGCGCAGACTCCCCCAATTCCAAGAACCGTGTACATTCAGGGCTGCTCCTGTGATTTCTGCAACTTTGGATAGGGTACCATCTCCGTGATCTCTGCTCCTCTGCTCTCCTGCGTCTCTACTAAGGTCTCTTATAAGCACAGGGAATCTGCCCTTTCCAGATTCCCACCAAACACTCCCTCCCATCCTCAGAAGTATATGGATGGGGCCCCGTGTACACAGAAGGGCTGGGGAGGGGTTACTAGGGTAGGCACTGAAACAATGCAAACACCTTCAAATCAAACATTAAGAAGCCCCGCACTTACCTACTCAAATATCCTTTTCACACAGATGACCCCCTCCCTGGCCACGCTCCATACCCCAGAAATCCTGGGTGCATGTTTGCTTGCTCTTTCAGCCATGGAGTTCCCAGCGTGCAGTTCTCAGGCGTTGGATGTTACCATTTTCCTTATTTGAGCACACTCATCCCACCACCCTCCCTCTTCTCATCAGCAGTGACAATTATTTTTCATTTTCTCAAGCTGAGGGGTAGGCCCCTTCACAGATGTCATGCCCTCGGGGGTCTCACTGTCTATCCCAAGCAACCAATAATACATTTTCTCTAAATTGTGGGATCCTGGGGCCACCTCTTTACAGACAGAATCTCATCCGGGTCATCCGGCGGGATGATGCCACTGAGAGGCCTGCTTTGTGAAAAGTTATTCATCAGACTCAGGTGCTCGGTGATAGCCTTTTTCTAATCTCCTCACATTTTGAAACTGCACTGAATTTGACAAGGAAGCTAATTTGACATAAACACATGCCCGACAGGCGCATGTACTATGCCCACCGAGACCACTCACACTGCATAGCAATGCAGCAAGGGGATGGTGAGGGCGGGGTATGGGTGGGGGGCAATCAGGGGACCAGAAGCTCTGTGGCTGTGTGGTCTAACTCTCAATTCTAGCCCTGCTTTTCCTACTGTATCCCTTGGGGCAAGTCCTTCATCTCTAGGGGCCTCAGTTTCCTCATCTGTAAGACAGTATTACCCACCCTTGTTCTACAGACTAGAGAATATGCCCAGAGCTTTGAAAATGCCTGGCTCCTCTCAGCGTGAGCTGGTTTGTTCAAACTTGGACCAATGACAGAAGGCTAGGGAAGGGCTGGGCAGAGCACAGACAGACAGCAACAAAGAGTGTTTGGCACAAGTTTTCCCCACGGGAGGCAGAAGAGATGGTTGATGTTGCTATTGTAAGAGCTTGGAAAACTCCACTCAGGAATTAATCCTCTTGGCAGGCTTGTTGGCTGTGACTGTTTGTAGGTTAAAATCCTGAAGAAAAAAAAAAAAAAAAAAAAAAAAAAAAAAAAAAGGTAGGGGGTCTCTGTAGCCCCAGTAGTTAACATCGGGGCCTTTTAAAGAAATAAACGGGATTTAGTGTATTAGAGATTTTGTATATTTTCATAGACACGGACCTCAGTATCAATTGAAATGGATTTCTATGTTTCTTGTGTAATAAGCTTTCATTTTCTGAATAAAGAAAATTTCCGAGGGGAAAAATGAACTACATCAATGCATGTGGTTAACATAGGGCTTCCTCACGATCTCTCTGGTTAATGTCTCTTGTAATTGCATCTTCATGCAGTGCCGTTTCCATATAGTACAAGCTCAATAATTGCTAGCTGGTTTGATTTTCATCTTTCAGAGACACTGAGAGAACTGTTTTAGGAGACGGGCACCTCCCACACAGGCTCAGCAACAGCAGCAACAACAGCAATTTAGGTGAGTGTTCCATCCCGTTCTGGAGGGATTTAACCTCTTGGGTTCATATGTTAATTTCTGCCCAGGAGTCTGAGGTCTGCCAGTAACCAGTGAGGAATGAATACACTTGTTCTCATTTTCAACTGTCCTCTGATATATTGTATTCTATTCACTGGTGCCAGAAAAAAAAATCAATACAAACCATAACAGTAAAAATATTCATTACTTGTGAAGGAGAAAGAAGAAGAAGAAAACACACAAAACAACAAAGCAAGATGAAAGAACAGGAGACAGGGGAAGCACAGAGAGAAAGTCAGAGCCCACCACAGTCCAGCTGTACAATTCCATGAGCACCGTTTGCACAAAACATGTGAAATAGCCCATGGAATTATTCAAAAGCTGTTCTTGAAGAGTACCTTTGGTGCTTTACATTTTAGGTGACCTGCTTTGTGGTTTTAAATAGTTCATTTGTTTTTCTGTGTCCCAGTTCACCAGGAGTGACCACATTAAAAAAAAAAAAAATGAATACATATATTTAGTATTCACTGTGTTCTCTGCACCTGTCTGAGCAGTTTATGCACATTGATGGATATGATTTTTGCAAAATCCCATGAGATAGATACTTTTATGCCCATTTTACAGATGAGAAGACTGAAGTAACTCACCCAAGGTTATACGGCTAGTAAGCAGTAGAGCAGGGCTCAAATACATGTGGGCAGGGTCTAGAGTCTGCATTTCTCCAGTGCTGCCTGATTTATTAGGCCCCAGTGCAGAGCAACCATGGTGTTCATGGTCACGGTGATTGACGCCAACAGTTCCTGGTTGGATAGAATGAGCATGAACCTTTTTTATTAGAATCCTGGAGAGAATAATGCAAGAGGCATCTTGTCACCAAAGACCATGGAGTGTCTGACTGACACTGAGAGCTCCAAATAGTCACTCCCTGAACAGATTCAGAAAAACCGGATGGTAAACCTTTTCAACATCCACCTGGGCATTCTGGGAAATCAGGGACAAAATATGTGGGCTGCTCAGGAAATCTGTAATCTATCCAAAGCCATTCGGTGCTGAGAGTTGGGAACTCTTGTAAGAACTGGAGTACCTCATGTCCCCAGCACACATGCAAAAAGTGATACATCCCAAGGTGTGTATCCTGTTCTCCAGGGAGGAGGGCTCTGATGGCTTCCGATTCTACCAGGAATCCTTATTCAACATCCTGGGTTTTAAGCCATCTCATTCCTTGTCTCTTCAGCCATGTCCCCTCTGTAGGACAATCAGAAAACAACAGCCAGGCTCTTTAGGTGCTTTGAGAGTCTCATTCCTGCTTCCTTGTGAACGTAAGGCGGTCGTTTTACTGTAGTCATATGATTATTCCCAGATAAAGAACTCTGTCTCATTACAAGATCTTTGATTTGTCATTTGTTTTTCTTTGAAGAGAGTAATTTCAAACCGAAAGCAGGTGAGGGAGTTATCACAAAATAGTTTGGATTATGGGATGGTTCCTTTTAAGCAAAAAGAATAGGGAAAGCGAAGGAATGAAGAAAGGGGTATTTTTGTTTCCTCAAAGACTAAAAAGCCCCACCTTGGTGTTCAAGTATCAGGTCAGAGCAGTTCGGGAAGGATTACCTGGCCTCAGCCCTTGGGAATTCTCAGCTCTGTGGTGTTTGCTTTTGTCTCCCAACAGAGGTGTGGTACGAAGGGGTCACAGAGAAGGCGAGCGAGACAGTAAACGCTCCAGTTCCTCACTGTGAAGTAACCCTCGTCAGTCAAACCCGGTGAGCTGACATAACTGCAAGTGCTTCCCCGTGGAGCTAATACATGCTATTAAACGCTTTCTCAACAGTTCTCATTTCTCGACCGGAGCATTCTTTGCTCCCGCCAATCATAGGAGGATGCAGGTGGTCAGAATACCTTCCAAAAAAAAAAAATGGCAAAGAAGTCGAATAACTTATATTGTCTATAAAAGAGATAATTTGTAGTACATTATCTAGACCAGGACGAGTTAGAGATTTGCAGCTTGATCTAATAAAGAACCTGCATGAGTGAGCTTTTAGTTTCTGAAAATCAGATTGGCTTAACAGCCATTGGTGGTATAGAGTCAACTATCACATATTTGCTGGAAAACATCCGTTTAGGAAATCAGGCGATGATGTTGAATAGATTCTAAACCACGATAAGTCTGGGTTCCCTAACCTCCGAAATAGGGGACTAATCTCATTTACCTGTAAGAACAATTATTGTGCTGAAAACTGACTGGATCTGAGTATTCCTTAATTCGTAAACATATACTATCTATTTAGTCACTGTGCACAAAAGCAATTGAGTAGTATTTATAGTTTACTCAAGTTGCTTTGACAACTATCCTTGATTGGTTGACAGCATACAGGAAACAGGGATTTCAAACACAACAGTGTATGGGCAATGTAAGATCGAACGCAAAGCTTTTGGGGGAGTTCTCCTACATTTTCTCTCTACCTTACTAGAACTTTCTTAATGGCTACTTATTCTTTAGAAGTTTTCATGTAAATTACAGACTATCCATAAGAAGATCATCATCATCATTTATTTCCAGTAGAACACTTTTATTTCCTCTATCAAACCCAGAAACTCAATCTAAGAAACGGGGACTAGCTGGAGCTGCCAATGTAATCAAACCCCACTTTGTAAGAGAAAACTTGCGTATTCTAAAAGGATTATATCAGTTGGCTGACAAGTTCTTGAGAAAAACAAAAACAAAAAACCCACTTGAGTAGACCTAAATAGAGTGGAATCTATTGCTAAAAGGAATTGATTCACTCAACTCTTTCACCCCCATCCAGTTCACCTCCTACACTTGCCACACCTTTTCAACCTTTTTTGAAGTTCCCCCAGTTCCAGTTAGGTTTCAAATAAATGTTGGCATCCTCATCCAACAGCTAGCACTGAGCAGAGTTGGAGGGCAGCCTGGTCTGCTGGGAAGAACATGAGCTTTGTAGTAAAATAGACCTTCCTTTGAGTCCTCTACCACTTAATAGCTAAGTGACTTTGGACAAATGATTTACCTTCTCTAGCTCACCTTCTCCATAACTGGAAATAATAGCATCTCCTTTGCAGGGTTATTGTGAATTATCATTGATTTAATATAAGTGAAGTATTTAGCATCACAATGACATTTAATACATAAACTAATTGTAGCTGGAATTAAGAAAGTATCTTCAACAGAATTTAGGTGAACATATAATCGGATCATGTTGCTTTCTACTTTTATTTTTATTGTTGACACAATTGCAAATGTTTCCGTGCCCCCACCCAGCCCCGGTATCCCTTTCCCTCTGTCCATTACCACACTGTTGTTTGTGCTCATCAGTTATGCATATGTTTTTTGACTAATCCCTTCGTCTTTTCCACCCAGTCCCCAAACCCACCATCCCCAGCGACAGCTGTCAGTCTGTTCTCTGTATCCATGAGCTTGTCTCCACTTTGTTTGTTAGTTTATTTTGTTCATTAGATTCCACATATAAGTGAGATCATGTGGTACTTGTCTTTCTTGGACTGGCTTATTTCACTTAGCATAATAATCTCCAGGTCCATCTATGCAGTCACAAAAGGTAAGACTTATAGGGCCATAAAAAAGAAAAAAAAAAGTTTACTTGAAATTTTTAATGAGTCCTTGTTCTAAAAATGCCAAATTTCTTTACGTGACTTACAATATCCTTTCTGTTCTGATTCTTACCTCTTCAGTGATGCTATGGGTCCCTATACCTTTCATTATCCTCTAGGCTCCACCCACACCGAGGGCACGGTTGTGTTTTTTTGCGCCATGCTAAGAGAAAATTTATGCATGCGCTTCCTTGAAGCTCATGTTCCCTCCTTGGCCTGCAGCTAACTCCTCGTCACCTCTTGGCTTCATTTACTCACTGCTGCATTCAATGCCTTCAGTAGAGTTCCTGAACAGCCCGGATTATGGGTTAGCACAACATCCTTAATTTCTTCCGCCATGGCACTTACCACACTACTTTAGTATTTCCTAGTCACTTCTCTACCTCCCTGACCCTATGAATTCATTGAGTGCGTCCGTCTTGTTATCTCAGCATAGCTTAGCAACATGCCTGGCATATGTTATGCAATCACTAAATAAGGCTGAAAAAACAAACAACTGATCGTGTGGACTCCGACTTCCATTTCTCCATGTGGCCCGTTCCATGACTCGAGGTGGCCATGAGAAAGAGACGAGCCCCCATTTCTGCCTACCACTCCCAGCTCTCACAGGAAAGGAGCATGCGGGTTACCCAGAATGCTTAATGGTTAAAAGAAATTATGCAGATTGGCAGAAAACTGGTTACGATATTCATTCCCAAGAGGTCAGTCTTGGAGAGTCAGGCTTGATCAGTACAAAGGGGTGATTTTTATAAAATTAATTCTTAAAATATGTAGTCTACACACAGGGTGGGGCAAAAGTAGCTTTACGGTTGTGAATATGGGAAGCCCAGTTTATTCTTGTATTACTTGTTAATTATAGTATTTGTTTACATACAAACAATGATACATCTACTTTTGCCCCACCCTATATGATATGCATATATATATATATATATATATATATATATATATATATTTATATTTATGCAGAGGAAAAATACTAGAAATAAATAAAAACAATTGGATTAGGCATCTCTATGTGTTTTTTATTTTCTTCCTCATGTTTTTCTGTATAGGTGAATGTGTTACAATGCCCATGCATAATTAAAAAAATGGATGGTGATAAATTAAAAAAAAAAAAAACTCAACTTTTCATATGTGCCAGGTACAAGAAGAGAATTCTGGGAAAACGCCATTTTTCTTTTCTTTTCATTTCAATCTGTCACTTGCTTAAGTTACTATGTCCCCCAGATGTTAGACTCAGCTAGGCTTTAGACATCTCCCTCTCAGAAAGCCCCCCTCTGGCTAACTCCATGTCACTGTCTTCAGGATTCATTTCCTTTACAAAGTCTGCCCAGATAAGATACTCATCTAATGAGAAAGGTCTTTTTTCACTTTCAGTGAAGTCCTTTAGGACTTAATTTGAGGTCTATTTTCTCTATTCCTTTACTGTTCTCTTGAGAAGTTCTTCTGTTCCCTGATTTTCCAACTATATTTTTTGCTCCCTAAAGTTATTAGTTTGCTTTTTACAGATTTCATGATTTTTAGGATGGCACTGGACATAGAGAAGAGTCTTCCAAAATACTATTGATTTAATGAATATTGTATAAGAAGATGCATTGTACAACACATTAGCAAGTCAGAATGCAGGTCTGTTAATTCCCGGCATGTAGGAGATCAGTTCCTGACTTTTTATTTTATTTTTACTAATCCTCACCCGAGGATATTTTTTTCCAGAGAGAAAGAGAAAAGAGAGAGAGAGAGAGAGAGAGAGAGAGAGAGAGAGAGAGAGAGAGAGAGACCCTCCTGCGTGTGGCCTGCCAGTGATTGAATCGGCAACCCAGATACGTTCTCTTGACCAGGAATGGAATCCAAAACCTTTGGATGCTTGGACACTCTAACCATGTAGGAACACAGGCCAGGACAGTTCCTGACTTTTTGGGCCATTCTGGGGTTTGGAACTCAAGTATGTTTCTGTGTGTGTGTGTGTGTGTGTGTGTGTGTGTGTAAATCAAGTGCAATAAATGACAAATTTTAATTTAAAAAGCAGTTTTCCTTTTAAAAAAACTATTATCTAAAAATGGTCAATCAGATATCTCTGTAACCATTTGGAAATAATCAGCATTTCTTGGTGCTATCCCTGGAGTCCTGAATTAACCTGAAATGACATGATCATATTTTTTCCTGAGTCTTGAAATGCTTCTTTACCTGAGCGAACTTGCAAAGATAGGGGAGAAAGTAAGTCAATACCACCACTCTGACCCTCATTCAAACCTCAAAGTTTTACAGACTGGCAAAGATTCAGAGTAGAAGTGGATTGTGCCCTGCATACAGTAGGCATTTCAATGTTTGTCTATGTCATACTAAGCAATTGAAAAGCTAACCATAGGAAGCCAGCTAATGCTCACCTCACTGCAGTCTAAGCCAGCTAATGCTCACCTCATTGCACCTCACCTACATGCAGCATGTAACTCAGAATAACCAGGAGAGATACTTAACAATGTGCTCTCTTAGAAGAAAAAGAGAAAAAGGTATGAGAGTAATGTCAAAGGCTCAGATTTCTAGATACAGATGTGCCCTCTTTTGTCTTTTCCCCTTTCCCTCTGAAAAATGGAAATAATGCCTGTTGTCATTGAGCCACTGGAATGTGGAAGAGACACTAAGTTAGCATTTGAAAAGGATTTAGGGTGAAAGGTACTCCAGTTCAAGGTGTTTGTTAATGTTATTACTCAACCCCTTCTGGCCCAATGTGGAAACAAAAGCAACTTCTATTACAAATAACACAAGTTGCCGAAATAACCTTAGGAAAGAATGAATGCATCTGCAAAGACAAATATTATAGCCATCAGACCTCATGTTGAGGTTGTAAGCTTTGAACACTAAAAAACAATGCTTTTTTAACATGCAAGAAATAATCATTTTAGGAAGTCTATGAAAAAAAATGACATTTCTAGGTGCATATCAACAAATATATTTACAAAGGCACTTTCTATTGAAAGACTGTTAAGTAGAAGTCTCCTTTTTAAAAGAGGATATTTAAGGAAAGGTCCATGTGTGAAATAAGAAAACACTCAGGATTTAACTTCAGAGATTCATTTAGGATCTTGGAGTCAGAGCCCAAAGATAATATTTATTAAATATTTTATTAACATGTATACTTATTAGACATTAAATATATATTTAAATATAGAACAGCTATGACATTACTATTTACCTTTATCAGTCTTCTAATCAACTTCTGAAGGCAGAATGCTATGCTTTCTGCCCAAGGATAGCTGATTATCTTGGGTTTGGGCCATCAGAAATGTCTCTTCCCCACTCTAAACATTTTCTACTATGCAGAGGGTTCTTATTTCTCTCCTCAGAAAAAGAAGGAATAAAATCACTTTTGTTGAGTCCCTTATTCTTCCAATTCTTCTGGGATCTAGGTGCCTCCAGAAGGCATACATTCCAGTCTTCTCACACATAACAAGCAAGGGTGAATGTTCCAGATCAGTGTGCCCACTCTATGCAGTCCCTCTGAAGATTAGGATGTCAAGGGCTCTCTAGTCCTTTCAAGAGAGCTGTGGTTGACTCCTTCTCAAAAAGCCAGAAAATGGACAGGCATGTCAGAGCACACAAGTGCAAAAACTCTAGCACCTGGCCCCACCTAAGCTGCAAAGGACACTGGGAAACATGGTGTCCTGTGTACTTAGGAAGAAGAGGAGAAGGGATCTTGGTGACCCACTTGCAGGCTTTGTTGCATGGTATATACACATTTCTGTCTTGGAAAAAGTAAGGACGACTGCATATGTGATAATCATGGGCTTTAGGTTTGCCAAAAGGATTCACATATTTAAACAGTAAGGATTCATTCTACACAAGCAACCACTTATGCTTAATTCAGTAGAGGAGAGAAAAAAGAAAGAAATGGCATTTCTATAATAATAAAAGTGTAATATGCAAATTGACTGAATGGCTGAACAGTAGATTGACCATCCAGACAACCTTCTGAACTGAGCCAGGGCCTACTCTTGCATGAATTTTGTGCGTCGGGTCTCTAAGTTTTATGATAATTGTATCATATATTAGCTTATATAAATTATCTCATGTGATGGCCATGCAGAGGCTTACTTTTTAAAGTAAATTCTGTAATTAATTATGTAGTATACAGGGCGTGGCAAAAGTAGGTTTACAGTTGTGAGTATGCAAAACTGTTTATTCTCATGTTAGTATTTAATTACCGAACCATGTTCCACACAAGCAACTGTAAACCTGCGTTTGCCCCGCCCTGTCTATTGAGAAGCTTTTCTCTATTCAGTTCTTCATTCCACTGAGGGAGAAAATAGGCCAAGGAAGTTAAACTTCTCTTAAGTGGCCTAAGGACTGGCCCAGGCTGGGTTCCAAGAGCTGAAACAAGGAATGATAACTGGTGGGGCTGAACCTTTTTCTGAAGAAAGAGAAGAATTCCAAGTCTGTTCCCCAGGAAGGATCAGGAAGCAAGGAAATCCCCACTTTTCAAGTTCACTGAGCAAAGTACAAGAACAGGGTCAAAAACAAAGATTTCTCCATTGAGAACTGGGCGAGATGGAGCAATCCAGTCCTGCAGGCAGGCTGGGCCTGGAAAGGAGCCCAGAGGCCAGGGCATGCTTGGAAGGAAGGTGGTTCAGACCCTGAAGAAGCTGAGGCTTCCATGTCCCAGCCCCGCATTTTGCTTGAGGTCTGTCCGCTCTCTCCATTTGGAGAAGAGTAATCTGAAAATAAGTCACTTGCATCCGGGAATGCTGATCAGTGACAAATCATGAAGGGGAAACAAAGCCAAAACTCACCCCCCAAATCAGTAGAACCGCCTGCAGGACCTATGTGGAAAGAGAAATGAGCTCTCCTGGAGAAGAGATGGTATGGCATGGAAAGGAAATGAAGTACACTAGATTTGGATTAAAAAAAGAGTTTGATTAAATTCCTGCCCCAGGAACTAAGTAGCCTGTGACATTGGGCAAGTGATGTATACTCTTTAAATCTTAGTTTCTTTTTCTGTAAACTGGGCGATAAAAATAATACCTAAGTCATACGCTTTGACTCCTTTTAATAAATTGTAGAACTTCAACATATAACCAGTTACAAATTTTTCAAAGAATGGATTTTTTTTTTCTTCTGGGTATGAAACTGTCCCTTATATTTAAAAATTAATCCATCATTCAACCAAATCTTGCCCCCATGACCTCGTTGGCTCTATGGAATATATGGTGGGGATTGAGTTGTGACAACTGACTTATGTAGCAAAATATGTTCATTTAGAACATTTTCTTTCAGGCGTGAATATTCCCTGCAAACATAGGTATATTTTTTAAGATCTAGATAATCAACACTATAAAAAAAATAGTATAGTCCAAATCATGTGGAAGAAAATATCCACAAGGGATATCTCTCAGCATTCTTTCATACGAGATGTATCGTATGCTAAGAATCCGTGATTACCTGTAATTTATTTAATATTTCTAAAACAGACTATCTTTTTTTCACCAGGAGTCTGTCCAGGTCAGTATAGACGTTATTTCCAGGGCTCCTGGTTTTCTGAGGGACCCATCAGCACAGGGCATGCCTGCACACCTTCAGGCAGAGCCTGAGAAAGGAATTCGTTGGCAAATGCGAGAACAAAAGACGATTTCTCCAAAGGTGACCGGGCAAAAAGGGAAAGCAGGTGCCCCTGAGGCACAGGGACAAATGTCAAGGAAATCGGTCTGTCATCTCAGCACCCGGGGGCCGGACGATGAGGGGGATGAGCCAGGTCATGGCCGCACAGGAAGCCAAGAGGGAAGGATCCAGCTGGTTGCTCACTGGCGAGGACCTGGAAAGGGAGCTTGCAGGCTCAGGGAAGAGGAGTTGCAACATAAATTCGGAGGAAGATAAGATCCGCTCATGTGATAAAGAGATCTCCCAAATGCACGGGACAAATTACTGGAATCTTCGTGTTATTGCAAAATCGCTTTACAATAATCTTACGAACGAACATTTATTCAGTATCTAGTCGGTATCCAGCACTCCCTGCTAAGGCACTTGGCATGCTTCGCTTCAGTTCATGGTGTCCTCCTAAGAGAGAGGCATCAACATTGTCCCCGTGGAACAGACTGGGAAGCTGAGGTTTCCGGAGGCCAAGTCCTTACTGCTCAGTAACGTGATGGGAAGTACGGGACAGAGCCCACAGCACTGACTCAGAGCCAGCCAGGACAAGAAGTCTGCTCAGTGATGGACGGTTCAGGGGCATTCGGATTCTGAGAAAACGTGGCTCACATCCTCTCGGATGCATTGGTGACCACTTCTGTGTCTGGAAAAGAGTGTTTCTCTGAGGTCACGTGGTAGCCCTGCTTAAAGGGTTTCCCTCCGAGGCGTTTTGTCTATGGGTATCAGCGAAAGGATCGCACAGAATGACTAATTTTTAGTAATTGGGACCTGCGAGCCTCTGTTGAGCCACTCTCTTCAGAAGTAATAACCTGATTCATCGGATCTGTTCTTAACGTTCATTATATTTAACATCTGACGTCCCCTTTACCCCTTCCCCACAGGCCTGGACACTAGGGAGAAAAATAAGGCGAGCCAAACCCGGGTTATGGTTAAAAAAATAATTACTAGTGATTTCAAGTGAAAATCGAGTAACTTTAACACCCATGAAATAAAATAAAATAAAAAACCTTACATTTTATAAGATAAAAAATAACATTAAATACTTTTTCTTTTCTCTCAACTCAATAAGCATATATCGGATGAGGATTGAAAAACAAACAAATAAATAAAATAAAATTAGCTGTTTTCTAAACCCCGGTGAAACGGCAAAATGACTTACAATGAACAGCCAGGCTTCTAAAAGTGTCACTAACGTGTCTACAATAAAAAGTGCCCTGACATGGAATTAAAAATGGTCAATATTTGAACCCATAGCATAGATGTGCAGAAAGTTCGCAGCAGCCCTAAATCAGATAAATGTAGAAAGAACCCCCTTTTTCCCCTTAATAAAACAAAGTGCCCCAGTGGACAGCTGTTCTTAGTGCCAGCCCATCCCCTGGATGATGCCCTCTGATTTCCGGGAATCTGCCCATCCCCGTCATGTGCCCCTCTGGTGGAAGCAGCAAGCTATGGATCAAAGTGCGAGGGGGTGGGCTGGCACTTCTCCCCCATTCCTGTTCTCACTTGCCAAGACCAATCCCGTGGAAATCCCAGAAGCTTGGCCCAAGGACAGATCATGGTTGGAGCTGAGTTGATTACAACTCCCCAACGAGATTGTCTCTATTTCTTCACCCCGATCTCTGCCGTGTTCCTGCTTCTCCTCTCTCTGTCTCTCTGGAGTTCTGTTTGCACTTCCATTTCTTAAGTGTTGGGGCCTCCACATTCTTCTACTAACTTCCGCTCTTCTTTAAATTGGTCAGTTCCTGTTGCTTGCATTACAATGCAGGTAAATCCTGTCTCTGATCCCATCTTACCCAAACTCGGGAAGATTAAACAAGTCCCTGAAGATCATCCAGCAAGTAGGTGAGAGATGCTGTAGGTGAAGCCACGTCGGCCTGAAATCTGAGTCAGAGCTCATACATAATTAACCTCCAGGGAACTAGGACTGAGGCCTGCTCCGTGAGACGTGGTTTCTGAAGCAGCCAGCACAGAGTTTGGTACATGTTAGATGTTCAGAAGTTTGGAGTAGAGTGTATTTTAATGAAATCAAGACAGAAGGGCTCCAACTTAGTAAGTGCTAACACTGAAATTCAAGTTAACATCCTGTTCATTGTCTCCATTAAACCCATCACTTGAGAAAATTTGTATTACAAACACAGGCCCAGCTTCACGCCTTCTTTAGCACAGCTCAACACTGAACCACAGCCAAACACATGCACACACGCAGACTGAGATGAGCGCATGCCTGTTGTGCATGCATGTGCGTTCTCTTTCCTGTAAACTCGTATTAATCACCTGGAGTCTTCTTTGCCTCCATGTCTCTTTAAAACTACAGTAGCTATACAATTTTATTGTACTATGATGCTCTGAATATTTTAATGTGGGCGTACATTGGCATTTAACCTCATTTTTCATTTCCTCATATTTACTATTTCATTTTTACTTTATATCTTATAAGATCCTCTTTCTATAAATGGTATGGGTAGAGGACAGATTGTTGATTAAATAAAAGACTATTTCCAGAGAGACAATCTCTGCTGGATCTCCCATTCATGTGTATTTTACTCTTTTGTTAATTATTTTTATTTATTGATTTTAAAAAGAGAGAGAAAGGGAGGGAGGGAGAGAGAGAGAGACAGAGAGAGATTTGTTGTTTCACTTTCTTATGCAGTCACTGATTGATTATTTTTTTTTTTTATTGATTATGGTCTCACATAATTGTCCTTATTCCCCCATTCCTATCCCAAACCCCTCCCTAGATATGCCCCCCCGCCCCTCCGTTGTCCATGGCCACTGGCTAGGCCCATATGTACGCACACAAGTCCTTTGGTTGATCTCTTCCCCTTACCCCCATCCCCCTTATTTTCCCTCTGAGGTTTGAGAGTCTAATCGCTGGTTCTCTTTCTCTGGGTGTGTTTGTGTTGTTCATTATTTCCTCTAGACGTGTGATTCTTATATGTGCCCTGACCAGGGATGGAACCTGCAATCTTGGCATATCAGGAAGATGCTCTAAGCAACTGAGCTGCCTGGCCAGGACCTCTACCCAGTGTCTTTGTAGGAACACTGCAGCTCCTTACTGGAAAAGGCTTGACACTTGGCTTCCTTGGAATTCCATCTCCATGCTACCTCTCCCAAGAGAAAACCTGGCTGAAAGGCTCTGGCTGAATTACCTGAATCCCCTGACCTCTCCCTATTAAGCTTTTACTGAGGTCAATTAATATTAGAGTTTTATAAATAATTACATCAACTGCTTCTCAGAGTTCCCATTTGAACAAGCCATTTCTTTTAATATTTGACAGGTTAAAGACTGTTCACATCGTCTCTGACAAACTCACCATACTTACCTCAAATGACATTTTCTGGATGAATATTGATTTCATCTTAATTTTTGTTCTGTGATTTTGAAAATTATTGACAAGCCATTCCCAGAACAATAATTAGGAGGTAATATGCACAGAGCAATTCAAAAACAATTCTGGAATGTACTGTACTCTTGTCTCCGGGCCAGCCGTAGATCTTCGGAGGCTGGGCAGTATTTCTTCATTACTCCTTGGTTCAAGCAGCATGACCTAAACAATGTTCCTTGCTCAAAGTGTCCTCACTGTAGCATCTGCACCACTTGGGAATACAGAGCTCAGCTCCACCCTGTGCCTCCTGAATCCAAATCTGCATTTTCACCAGATTCCCAGGCGATTTTAAAGGGTTGAATCTAATATGTCTACGTACAATGATTGGTAGCGAGTACTTGGGGAAATAGTATTGGAGAGGAAATCTTTCAAATTTGGGCTCAATGTGAGGAGTGAGAAAATGGACCAATAAGAGCGTGATTACCTTAGGCAAGGGGTATGCCCATTGCATTGACAATCAGACCATTCTTGCTAACTCTTCCGCACCTTCTATTCTATCAAATCAACTTGATCTTGAATATTTCCACATATATACTTTCTACTTTCTAATATGGTCAAGCGAAATGTTTTTGCATTATCCTGCAAAAGTTGTATATCTTCACTTATTGTATTATACAGGGTTCTCAAGGCAACAGAATATATAGGATGAAGATATTGGCTTATATAATTATGGAGGCTGACAAGTCTCCCATGATCTGCAGGGTGACCTCTGGAGAACCTGAGTTTAGGTCCAGGCTGTGTAAGAAGGCTGAGAACCAGAACTGATGGTGCGAGCTCCAGTCCATTGGGTGGCAGGCTCCAGACCAGGAAGAGCTGAGGTTTCAATTTGGACTTGAAGGCAGAAACACTCTCTCTTCCTCAGGGGAAGGCCGGCCTTTTCTTTCTGGGTAGGCCTTCAGCTAATTGGATCAGGCCCACTATTTTAGGGAGGGCCATGACCTTTCTTCGGTCTACTGATTTACATGTTAATCTTACCTAGAAACACCTAGAATGCTGTTTGGCCAAATATCTGGGAACCCCTTGGCCCACTGACATTGTCATACAAAAGTAACTCTCACACTGACCATGTTCCCATTTTCTAGAATTCTCCACCCCCACCCCTTCCACCACACGTCTTTCCAGGCATTGATCAGACCTGTGTTTTCCAAGAAGCTTTCCCTAACTTCCCTTTGTGAATTTCCTCTTTGTCTCAAATGCCCGTAGCATTTAAAGAGCCAATACCACATGCAAATCTGGGACTATTTACTCTTATTTTCTACTCCTGCTCTTGGTATATTAGACTTGCTTCTATTTCACTGGCAACATCATAAAGACCTGAATGTTTTCCTATTTTCCTACACACCTCACAGTATTCAGATGCTCCCCAAATCAGGAATAATTTATTTTTATTTATTCCCACAGTTAGAAAAATACTAGAATATCCTTTCTACAGGAAGCACTTGCCACTGAAATGAACATTGTTGTTATGCATGCACTAATGGAGGCCTCTTTGGAGACAGGCAGGATGTTGCATTTTTATTGCACCCACCACTTTTGAGTACATAAAATGAAACCAATTTAGAATTTGTCTTAACTTGGATTTTCACCCTGACATAGGTTTTGCTCCAAAAGGCCCAGGAAATAGTGTGTTCATGTATGTTCCCTGCATGATTTTGAGGAGGAAACAATTACGTTGCAATGTCCTAGGACTTGGCAGTTGGGAGAAGGAGGTAGATGACATGAGACAGAAAAGACCACGGTGTTGCCCAGTGAAAAGGACAACCCAGAATCTATGCGGAAAATGGCTATTCCCACCCAAAGGAGTTTAAAATGCCCATGATTGGTTCCCTTCAGCAAATCACAGACTGCCCCTGGAAGAAGAGATGAGGTGAGGGTGACACGAGAGCCCACAGCACCGAGGACCCTGTCATGCCTCCCTGAGGACTGTCCTCTTGAGCACACCCGAAGGAGAGTGAGGCACACACGGAAGAATCAGGAGGCAGTGAGGAGAAATAGGAGGGTCTCTGCCCTGAAGACCAGACTGCTGCCATCGAGAGTTGCTGCTGGTCTGGGCATCGGTGTTTACATGACCTCATGACAGTTCCCAGGGCCGGGCTGGCCGCAATCTTTCTGACATGACTTGGCGCATTAGCTTTCTATCCTTCATAAGTTAATCCCCCTGCCCATGCCTCTTCCCCGGGTACTTTTCCCTATTCAAAACCTATCCCTTCTTGCCTTGACTATCTACACTTTAAGGAAAAATGAGAACCTTTTAACCCGTGGTTTAGAGAAGCCTGCTCTAATATTCCCAGGGTCTGGTTCAAAAGTACAAATGAAGGTCCAAATACTATTTGTCTAAATATTTAGAAGTTAAAGCCAACAGGTGTTTCATGAAATCTGTTCCAACCTATGTCCTTGCCTAGCAAGCCAGGTTCAAATGTAGGAGGCATCTTAGCCCTTTGGTTTACTTCTATCCACAACAAAAGCAGCCATAACCAGTAAGTTGTATGCCATAAACCAACACAAAGTAAAACTGGAAGAAAAAATAAAATTTTATAGGCTTAAACTTAAACACGCACACACACACACACACACACACACACACACACACAAAAACAAACAAACAAAAAAACCTCAACCAGCTACCCTTAATCAAAATCTTGGGAGATAGAATAGGTGACTCTTTGGAGAATGGTCAATACAGAAAGGCTAATGCAGGCCCAATAGGCTCAGAGTCTCTGGCATCCAGACAGTGGGTTCAGAGGGGCACAGACTCAGTGGCAAGGGCGGCAGCCAGCAGGTAACTAGAGTCAAATGTCTAACCCAGGAGCTCAGGGGAGAGGATTGTCTGCCCCAGGCAGGACTGAGGCTGCAGTGGAGCAGACAGAAGCTCCTGTGCATTAGTAAAAGAATTTGTCTCCTAATGCAGAAAGTACAGCACAGTGGAAAATTCACACACATATGACACGGGTCAGATAGTTAAAAGCTGCAGTCTCGGGAAATTTCCACACAAACAAATTGGCATCTGGGATTTTCAGCTGATATTGGAAGGAACTCAAGTCCTTCACGGGGAGCAATTGGGGAAAACTCCATATGCAAAAAGTATACTTGATGTCAACTGTATACATAAGAACTCGGGCTTTCCTGTGACCTTTTTTTTTTTACTAAAGCCCCTGAGATAAGATGCAGACTCTAAGAATGATCAGGATAGGACATGGGGGAAAGGGTTCCTAGAATTTAGGAAAAGAAAAACCCAGACTATCCAAAGTCTGAATTCATGTTCCTGGTTACAGACACTGTGATATATTCTCATGGTTTACCGAATAGCAACATCATATATAGTTCTCCCCTCAGAATCAGGATTCACTCATTCTGAACACAGCCCCTTGTTATTTGTGTGAATCTTCTGAGTTGTATTTTGTGTAGATACTAATATCCATCAGGAGAGCCAATTGTGCCCAACTCTTCCCACCCCTGACCTCAGTGACTGCAGGATGGAGACTTGAAATTGGCCTTGGTGGGAGAGTTTATTAACACCAGAGAAACTGGCAAACACTTCTAATCAGGGCTTTCCTTCCCTGGGAAAGCCTCTTTGTAAATAAATGTACCAGCATACAACTGTGCCAAGGCCAAAAGTGGGTAAAAATATCAGAGCCCAGCCAGCCTGGCTCAGTGGTTGAGTGTCAACATATGAACTAGGAGGTCAAGACTCAATTCCTGGTCAGGGCACACACTTGGGTTGAGGGCTCAATCCCCAGTGCGGGGCCGATCAGGGATTCTCTCTCATCATTGATGTTTCTGTTTCCCTCTCCCTTCCTCTCTGAAATCAATAACAAATGTGTTTAAACAATCAGCTCTCTTACTTAATGATGCTAATTTCTGAATAGACTACATGCTTATGACACCTGCAAGCATAATTTATATACTTGTATCTCAGTTTTCAAACACTGATGTTTCTTGCTCTTAACCCTTGAAAATAAAATCTAAAGTATGAGGGAAATATATCAGTATTTAAAAACTATTAGCATTTTCTCCCAGATTATTTTACCCAAATTTGATTTATAAAACATGATTTATTGCCCAGAAAGGTAATACAATTTAGTTCTGTGTTAAGGAAAAAGGAAAAAAAATATTTCTGCACCTGGTCAGAAAGTGCTACTCAGCTTTTGAGACTAAATTGAACAGCACAAAGGCATTCCCATGTGGATGATTTTCCTCTGGGGGTTGTTTTCTGAAAATGCCTAAAGCACCCAATCCAAAAAAACAAACCCAAAACACCCAGGTGTGCGTGTGCGTTTCCAATGGGAGCCTGTCATCCCGTCAGCTCCCTTCTTCTGTAAGAAATTAAAAAAACAACAAAACAAAACAAGTTTCTCCTTCCATTCTTGCTCCAACACGCCCGGGGCAGACACCGCACACCTGCTCCGCCTGGGTCACACGTCACTCATCATCACCGGGAAGGAAGGCCCCGAGAGGGAACAGGGAGAGGAGGGTCACCCGCCCGTTGAAGGGCTGGGCAGGGACTTTGTTGATTTAGATGTCTGAGGGCATAAAGTTACAAAACCTGGGAAAGTCAGAAGTGCAGGGGAAACTCACTGCCTGACTCCTTCACTGGGAGCAAGAAGAACTGGCAACCAGTTTTGATGGTCTATCAGCTCTCAGCACAGTTTGCAGAATACCAAGCACATGTGCATGGCTCCATCCTCGTTCTGATGTATCTGCCACCTCTGTGAGGAAATCCGCAGACTGCGAAGAGATGACCTCATCAAATCCTTTTACCCAAAGTGCTGCTGCATGCTCTCCATATTCTAGTCTACACTTGCTCCAAAACACAATGGTGAAGTTGAATTGGAAAGTTTCTCATTTGGATTTCCTATGACAGTACTGACCTCACTGGGCTGGATTTGTCTAGCAGTGTTTCCCAAACGTCTCTCATGATGAGAATCACCTGGTGGAGTTGTTAAACTACAGATTCCTGAATCCCAACTAAGAAGTGCTAAACTAGAATTTTTGGGAACATATAGGAAAAATTGTATTCTTAACTAGTGCTCTAAGCTTATTAGGATGTTCCCAAAAATTCTAGTTTAGCACTTCTTAGTTGGGATTCAGGAATCTGTAGTTTAACAACCCCACCAGGTGATTCTCATCATGAGAGAAGTTTGGGAAACTTTGGTAATGGAAAGTAAATATTGCGATGTCTAATGAAGTTTTGAAGATTCAATATCTTCTTTACAGTAAGCATTGTATTTCAGACAGCCATTAAATTACTGTGGAAGGATCAATAATGACACATCTCATGGCCAGTATGGCTCAATGGGTGAGTGATGACCTATGAATCAGGAGGTCACGGTTCCAATCCCAGTCAGGGCACATGCCCAGGTTGTGGGCTTGATCCCCAGTGTGGGGTGTGCAGGAGGCAGCTGATCAATAATTCTCTCTTATCATTGATGTTTCTATCTCTCTCACCTTCTCTCTTCCTCTCTGAAATCAATAAAGATATTTTAAAAATATAATGGCCCTTCAATCTGTCCACATTCTGATCTCTGGGAGCAGTGAATATGTGATGATACATGACTCAAAGGACTTTGGAGGCGTGGCTGAATTAAGAATCTGAAAACAGGGATAGTATTCCAGTTATCCAGGTGGGCCCAATGCAATCAGAGGGTCTGAAGGAGGAGAAGGGCCAGTAGTTGCAAATACTGTGCGGCTGTTTTTTAATAAAGAGCTGCAAAAGGCAAAGGAATGAATTTTCCCAGAGCCTCTGGAAAAACAAACCTGCTGACATCTTGGTTTTAGCCTAGTGGAAGGCGATGTGAACTTCAGGTCTCCAGAACTGCATGAGAACAAACCACTGACCCACACTGGCCAGGCAGATAATTTAACATTTTGATGAGTGAACCCTCACATTCTATGGAAATAGATTCTCTCTCTCTCTCTCTCTCTCTCTCTCTCTCTCTCTCTCTCTCTCTCTCTCTCTCTCTCTCTCTCTCTCTCTCTCGTGTGTGTGTTTGTGTGTGCACTTGCATTTAGCTGGGAGGATGGTGGGAAGCAAAAGTACCCATTTTAAGGAAGTTCACCCCCAAAAAGAGTGGAGGTGCCAAGGCGTACGGGGAGGGAATAGCCCCATAGTTCCTGATTTGTAAGCTGTGAAGAGCGAAGATCAGACACTGACAGGGCAATGTCCGTATGAGACCACACAAGGGAGGTACAGCTCACAAATGAGCCAGAAACACAAAGAAGAATATAGGCTTTAACTAACTTCTCCCTTACAGAAGGAATCCTGAGACAAAAGAAAAAAACAAGAGTGCTGTAATTAAGAGGCTTACCTTGGAGAGAGAGCAGAAGAGCCGGCCTCCTGGGGCAAAGCTGGCTGTTGTGATTTACACACGTGGAATGAGTGTGGATCCATCCACCTGAAGGGGTGAGCCCTAGTCACATGGGCAGCCCAGGTGGCACAAAACATCTCTGATGTCCACTTGGCTGTGAAAGAAGCAAACTTGAGGCGAAGACTTAGATGTGAGGTGGCCATTTCTGAGTCGGCTACCTTGATGAGATTTGGGGAAACCACCCAGATTTGGGGCTGGAGCAGCACCAATCCTGACCCATCACTTTTTCTTGATTTAGTGACTACAGAGCTGTGCAGGGGCCTCAGCATATCAGCCACAGAACTGTGTGATGAGCCAAGCATAATAGCAAAGAAGGCTGAACCTGTTTGCACTTGAGGTGGCATTGGTACGTGAGATCCAAAGAGAAGCAGGGATTGCTCCCGGCTTTTCAGTGGCACCAATAGGTAGAAACTTTGGTCGAGGTGCATCGCTGAGGGTCTCCTGATGCCCATTCTTGGAGGTGCTACATTAATTTTCTCTGCCTCCACTCAATTGCTCCCAACATACTGTTCTCATTCTGCATCAGTGACCAAGGTGCTCCATTCCTTCCTTCCATGTCTACCTCGCTGGCTCTGCTTTTAAAAACCGTGGATGGGAGCAGCATACACCACGCCAGTGACCTCTTTCCCCTTCCCCACCCACATTAAAGCTGCTCAATTTAGAGCCCAAAGTAGTAGTTTGCATTGTTTCACAGGCACATTTTAAAATCTAATAAAAGATGTTCACCCCTGCCATACCCCCCAAACAGAAGACTGTATGTATGACCATCATTATACCATTATACAGCAAATGCCACATGTATCTGCAGGAGTTCATGAATCCCACAAAGGCCATTCATGGAAGCCCATGTGAAAAAGCCCTTGACTTAAGGGATGGTTTCACCCTTACGGTTGCCAAGAGCTTTAGAAAGAGAGAGAAAGAGAGAGCGCGCGTGCAATGATGCGTGTGCCTTTTCCTTTTAGATAACTTGGATCTCCCTATGAGCTGTTGAAGAGCTGAAAAGCAAACAAACGTCAACAGTTCTGAATCCCAACATTGTTTAATGACAACCTTCCCATGTTTGCCAACTTGCTGCTTAACAACAATCCTGTTGACACTGTGAAAAGCTTTCCAGGGCCTCCCAGGTAAATAACCCACTCCTACCCGTCACTGGCCGCCCAGCTGAATTCTTTCAGACACAGGGAGCATGAAGATGAGTCATTCTCTCTGCCAAATGTACCTTGACATAGTACAGATTTTGCTTCTTCATGAGATCTTTTCTTTCTTTCTTTATTTTTTTTGAAGATTTTTTAATTGTTTAAATTACATGTATTAGTACATATATCTTCCCTCTCCCCTTCCCCCCTCATTGACCTTCCCCCACATGAGATCTTTACTAACCTCAGTGAAGACAGTTACAAGAAAGCAATCACTTTCAGGGAAGCTGTATAACTACAATATAATGAATTAAGTTTCCATATCTGTGAAAAAATCATAAATATCAAACTTTTCTGAACCATCCTATTTTGTGTTCTAATATGTTTAGCTCCTGGCTCTATGAACAGGGCGAAAAGATTTTAAAAAATTTTATTTTCTGCTGAAATCTCACCCAAAACTGTGTGAAATCCTATTACTGGGAAGAAGGAAGTAACATTTTGTGATGGGAATTACAGCAGGCATCCAGTCATTCTAAACACATGGGAGAGGTGGTACGCTTCCTGAGGAAGAAAAAGAGCCACGAGGAGTCAAAGGAAGCAGGACTTTTGATGTGGAAAAGGCTAATACAGAGTGGACGGCAGATCAACAGCATTGTGCCCTTTCTGGCTCTCCTGCAAAGGTAATTGAATCACTTAACTTGATCCTCTCAGTACAACCTGGCAGGCAGCCTGAGGCAGGAGCGAGGGCTAAGGCAGGGGAGCAGGGGGTGGGGTGCAGAATGTGTGGGGTTGGCTAACCAAGCCCTTCCCTGACAGCCAAGAAGGAAATGGATTACCTGTGGCTGTGACTAAGAGACCTGCGGCCAACGAGACCAGTTGCCCACGTAGAATTCTGCCAAGAAGTATAAGAATAGTTCCAGCTTTCACGGTGGTTTTCCTCAAGTTTGGAAACAGGTGGAAATGGCTGAGAAAGTCAGGTGATAGTTTTAACTATACATGGCGAACGAAAATAGAACTATTTCCCCAAAATCATCCAGGAGGAAGTTGCTAGAAACAAGCCTAAATGCCAGAGCTCAGACGGTTCCTCAAGGGCAGTTCCCAAGATCAGGGAAGAGGAGCTTGGGTTGGAATATTGTGTAATGAAGTTTAGAGGAAGAGGCATGGCAGATGTAACTGAATCCTTCCTGACTCTCCTGTTTTACATGAGGGGCTTTGCAGAGCTTCCACGCCATTATATGAGTTACCCAGGGTCCTATCGTTAGTGGGAAACCAAATAGGCTCCAGAGTCCCTAAGGACTGGGTCAGGGACCCTGGAAATGGAGAAATGGATGCAGGAGATGAGACAATGGAAAACTAGCTGTTGGTTAACAACGGAAGAAGTTACAAATTAGTAAGAAGACATCAATTGTATTTAGGTGTTAGCACAATTTAGAATGGGTTTTAGTGCTTTTTGCCCATGGTTCTTTAAAACATTTGGGGGTGGGGGGGAGGGGTTAGGAAACTTCTTTTTAAAAACAAACAAACAAACAAACAAACAAACACATTCTAACCACTCTTTCTGTAAGAAAGCTAAAGCAATCATTTTAGTGAAGGGCTTTTACCGCTACAATGTCAAGAAAGTGACATGATCTATTTGTTCCTCTTATTTAAAGAGAAAGTTTTTAGAAATATCACTCAATGGCTTGACCATATTGTGAATGACTTCAAATGAAGACTTCTAATTACTTCTGTCTATAAATTGAGAACAAATTTTGAGCTAGGCAGGATTATTAGATTCTAATATCACCATGAACTTTAAGGAGCTGAAGGTCTATAAATGTGCATGCAGTAAAAAACGAGGACACCTTGACTTTATTGTTAATATTAAAAAAAAAAAACTCTTCTAGAACTTTCTCCATAGTTTTTAATATCATATCACACAAAAGTATGAAAAAAAACTTTTTAGTAGTATTCTGTGGCTTAAGAATCTTCATCACTTGCAATTATTATTACTATATTACTGAATCAGGAAAAATTGACCAAAAGTCTCTTTTCTATACATGCAAAATTTACCTTAAATCATTATTTCAGATGTCATTTTCTTGCAATTTATAATAGTAAAAGCTTAATAGCACTATAACTATTGCTTTTGGTGCTCTGTATATAGAAAGAATGATTAAGATATATTTTATAAAATGGATCCTAACTCAATAAAAAGCTTAAGAACCATAAAATTAGTTCTAAAACATGGTTAGAATGTGGTGCTTATTTCACTAATTTGTAGTTTCAAATGTTGTTTATCTACAGGTAGTTTTTCTTAGCCTTGGATTAAAACACATATGCATTTGGCCATCCATGTAGTTATGCAAGGCAATGATAGAATTTTCTGGAGCCCAAAGATACAGCACCCTATTAGGTGACTTCCAAAAGAATGCATGAAAGAAGTGAAAACTGTTCTTTTTAGTGTCATAATTTTATTTTTATAAGAAACATTTAATTTTTCATGACTATTTAAGTATTTTAATAATAAAAGTAAACTATTTAAAAATAAGCCAGTTCTAGTACCTAAAAAGCATTTTGACAGAGAAAAATGCCTAAAGGATTTTGAATTCCTCTAATGAGGAATATGATAAATGGCAAGTGTTATACCAGTATAATTTATATTACTCTTAATCACCAAAGCCCATAGGATAAAACCTTATCCAAGCACTATCTTCATATGAGTTGGAATGTAAAGAAATATCAATGGAATTCCTATAAGCTGTAAACTCAAAACTTCGAGTATTTTCAGAGAACAACATAGCATACTGTATCTCTTATTTTTTAGAAATATTATGAGTAGAAAAGTCTATAAAGTTTGCAATGGGAGCATAGAGAAAGAGGAAGGTGTGCTGTGGAGTTCAGGATGAGGAGAGTAGCTATTTAAGAACTAGGCTCTGTTTCCTAAGCATGAAAAGGCAACAGCAATGACCAAGCAAGCGTTGAATGCGTCCTGCCAGGATTTAGGAATACACTGATGGAGTTCCAAGCACAGTGACTCTGCATATCACTCCCATCCCCAAGAAACTGCCCCGGCCAAGTGTCTCAGCTACGTTTCCAGTTGAATGATCAGAAAATAAGTGTGCATCAAAGCACTAACTTACCCTCCAGAGAATTTCCATATTACTCATGGTATTTAATCCATTTCAATTCAAAAAAAAATAATAATAAAAATGCGAAGAAGCCAGGAAAGAATCAGAGTTCACCTTCAGTTGCTGGACCTTGGAACTTGCTCAAGTCAACCTACAAACTCAACCTACAAATGCCAAGACCTCTTCTTTGGTCACCCTTCTTTTAAAAAATTGTATTAATCTGCACGAATCCTCTGAACACCGTTTGAGTTTCTCTAAATTAACACAAGTATTTAGGATTTTTGTTTAACTTGGTTAATGACATCCTAGTCTACATTTCTTGCATGCATTAGAGTTCTGTACCATAAGGCCTTCTCTGAGCCTCCTGCTAATGTGGCTGCACCAGCTGCAGTTCTGCTCTCTTCTGCTCCTTTGTAGTTTGTTCTTCTTGATGAGAAATGGTCTAGTTGCATTTACTGCCATAGTACCTAAAACACGGGCAAACCCACTCAGGGTTTAAAGTATAAATTTTAATAGAAATCTCAGTAATCTCCAGGCATTAATAACCTTAACATTTTATTCAGGTAATACAATGAGTAATACCCACTATAATTTCCTTAGTTCTATGTATAGTTTCTTTTTCTAATTACAAAATGAAGAAGTAGCACAAATTTATAATACAATGTGAATTCAAGATTAGAACAAGAGCACTGAAATTATTTCATTGCAAACACACAGACCCATAAAGAACATAGTTTTGTGTTTTTTTTTTTAAGAAAGGAAGGAGTAAGTGAGAGAGAAAAATATTTCCAGTAAAGTTACATAAATGTAATCTTGAATATCACTTTTGTGAGGAAACACTAATGTAAAAACAGTAATGATAAAAGATGTGTCCTTAAAAATCAATCTCAATTTTACAAAAATCATTTATAAAAAAATTATACTCATTTATAAAAATCATTTGGGATAGTTGTGAGAGCTCAGATGGAAGAGTAGTCTGAGTTGAGCATTCACTCACTCACTCATTCATTCCTTCAATCAATCAGCTGTAACTGGTTTGGCTCAGAGGATAGAGCATCAGCCTGTGGACTGAAGGGTCCCCGGTTTGATTCCAGTCAAGGGCATGTACCTTAGTTGAGGGCACTTTCCTGGAGGGGGTGTACAGGAAGCAGCTGATTGATGTTTCCCTCTCATCAATGTTTCTAACTCTCTATCTCTTTCCCTTCCTCTCTGTAAAAGATCAGTAAAACATATTTATTTGTAAAAAATCAATCAATCAATCAATCAATCAATATTAACTAAACAAAGAGGAAGGCACTTGAAGGGAAGAGTTTCTTTTCCCTTTCTTAGACTTCAACCTCCAAATCTAAGACTAGACCTCTAAAATGTTTAGGTACCCACTTAACTAGACAAACATGTATGCAAACACACTGTTGCCTAAATACACTGTGTGTGTTTCTGTGTTCTGTGTGTGTTTCTGTGTTCCCATGCACACTGTTGTGGTTGAGGTATAGAGTGGAACTGTTACCTATACATGCATCAGCTAAAATCATTAGGCCAATCCTTCTGAAATGCGGCCAACTCTCGATATGCTTATTTTTATTCAATATTTATTTCCTTCAAAGCATTTGCTGTGAATCTACCATATCCAAGCATTGCCCTTAACACAGCTATTCTCCCTCCAAAAAGCTATCAGGCTGGAAAATGAGTTACTGTACATCTACAGAGGAAATAGCTTGGATATATCTGCATTTATTTTACTAATATAAAAAGGATAACATGTAAAAATAAATAAATAAAAATTAAAAGTGAAAAGCTACTGGCAAAGCTTGTCCATTCTAATTTCAAAATATATCCACAGTTGACCATTTCTCATGATCTCTCCTGCCCTTAATCTGGTTCCAATGACCAACTCTTCCTTGCGCAACTGGAGTAACTGAACTGATTTCTCATTCTTCTCAGCTTCCACCTTGCTTCCTACATTATTTTATCCACGGTGGTCCCTTTAAACTGTGACCCATTGTCATGGCACCTCTTCGCTCGAGACCCTGCGATCATCCTCCATCTCTTTCAAGGTAAAGCTTAAGACTTAGTACAACCCACCAGGCCTGGCCCCGCCCTACCCCTCACATCTCCTCTTTCCTCCCTTCGCTCTGCTCCAGCCACTTCAATGTCTTCCAAAGGCTTATGTGCCATCCAGCTCACCCCCTCCTTTCCTTCAGGTCTCTTATCAATCTGGCCTCCCCTCCCTGACCACTGTGTGGACATGGCACCCATGTTCCTCCTCACAGGACACTCTGTTTCTTACTTCTCTTCGCTTTTCTTCCTTGGACATATCTCCATCTGATTGTTATCTAGTTATCTGTCTTTCTCCTCCAGATCAGGGACACTTTGTTCAGGCCACATCCCTGGGGCCGGAACAGTAACAGGCACACAATGGGAGCTCAGTGCACAGAGAATAAATGAATACAACTCATGTGCCACTTTCTAAGGATGGCTTTGTTGGAACCCTCATTGGAGTGAATGGATTTCCCATTGCACATGGATTTGCATTTATTTTATGGATCTGAAACGTTGTAAGATTGGGTGAAAAGGGGCTTGCTCTTTTTTTTTTTTTTCCTTTTTCTTTTTTTACCCATCATATTTTCCTCCTGAGATTTGGATACCGTTTTTCTTACTCGCTTGCTCAGAGCCAATCAATGTTACCCTTTAGTCTGCCAAAGTGGTTGCCGAGTGATGACGAGGCATTTCATCCCTCCGGGAGCTTCAAGCACCACCTGTGTGGATGTGCAGTTGCTGCTGGCGATGAGTGAACATCTGAGAAAAGCTCCTACCAGGAAGCCTGGACAAGGAACACTCACTCTGGGTCAGCTCAGAGCTTTTCAAGTCTTCCCTTCAGTGCTCGCGCTGACTCTCAGAGCTCATGAAAGTGCACACCCAGAGAGTTTGCCGCTCTCTAATGTGCTCACGGATCCCCACAGAGCTCCCACCAGGGCCCTGCAGAGAGATGTCCTCCCTGGTGGCGAAGCTCATCGTATACTTTTATAACTTAATTTCTCATAAAACATTGTTTGAACCAAGAGAAAAATCCCTTGTGGGTTTTAGCATTAGAACTGGAGCAGTAGAGAAATCAGCTATTTCTCATGGAGGTGACATTTCTTTTTCATATGGTAGAAGCAGCATAAAGATTTTTTAGCAATGTGGTGGCATGGGTCTGCGGGGCTGCGATGGCACAATACCGTGGACTGGGTGGTGTCAATAGGAGAAATTTAATTCTCTGCAGCCTGGGTAGTCCAAGATCAAGGATCCCACAGACTGGCTTCCTGACTTCTGGCTGTGTGCTCAGATGGCCTTTTCCTTGGAGAGAACAACAACAACAACAACAAAAAAACAAAAAACAAAAAAAAAGAGAGCAGCTGTCTTCCTCTTCTTAAAAGGCCACTAATCTCATCCTGAGGGCCCCACACTTGTGACCAGATCTAAACCTAGACTTGTCTTTCCCAAAGGCCCTGCTTCCAAACATCATTACATGAGGGGATGGGGCTTCAACATAAGATCTGGAGAGGAGTGTGTGCAAACATTCAGCCCTTCACAGTGGACTCAAATCCTGGCTGAGATAATTAGTGAGTGTGTGTAGGCGAGTTACTCCACTTTTCTAAGCCTCAGTTTTTGAAACCCATAAAATGGACAATCAATTCCCTCACTGTAGTCCTATAGGCAAAGTACTTAGCAAAGAATCTCTGGGGAGCAAGTTTTAGTTTTAGCTGTTAGCTGTCATTTTAATATTTTAAATGTCCCCTTTCCCTTATGTAATCACTAAAAATATTCAGGAAGGTATTCTACTTATAATAAAACATGGCATGCTTTTTATTTCTGGTTTAGAGTGTATTAACATGTAAAATGTATTATCCCTCAAATGGAAAATGGCTTTACAGGTTCCTAAGCTCTTATTTTAAGGAGCCAATTTTCATATTATGTAAGAACTTTATCAAATATTATTTTACAAATATAAAAAGAAATAAGTATTACATTGTAAAAGTTCAACTGTATAATTACACATAAATACTATAGCTTATTTATAATTTAATGTGAAAGTAGAAAGTGAACATTTGCTGACTAATATATATTATTTTTTCTTTTATTTATAGGAAGAGTTCTAGGTATCCTATATAATAAAAGCCTAATATGCAAATTGTCCCCTCAGGTGGTTGTTCAACTAGGAGACTGGGAGTTTGACCGCTCGCTATGACCTGCACTGACCACCAGGGGTTGGTGCAGAACATGGTGGGTGTCGGTGACATGGTGCTGTTAGTGGGCAGCAGTGGAGGTTCCCTAGCCCTGATGGGCCCAAATGAAAGCAGGATTGTGGTGAGAAGGTGGAACAGGTGAGGGGTTAGTGCCAGGCCAAAGAAGGGTACCAGGCGAGGCACAGGGCTGTGAGGCTGGAGGGTGCAAGCTGGGGCTGCAAGGCTGGGGACATGAACTAGGGCCTGATATCTGCAGGCCACTCAGAGGGACCCCACTTGTGCATGAATTTGTGCACCAGGCCTCTAGTATAAAATATGTTTAAGAAATTTTAACTCCCTCTCAGCCCTATGTCTATGTAAACTTCAACATAACTTAAAATGTTAACATTTCAGTGTTTTAGATATTAGTTTATACTTTTACTATTATTGCTTTGTTCATCTACCTGACTTCTATAATTTCTAGTGCAGACAGTAAGAGGTGATTACCAATATTCTATTATCCAGAGTGGTCTCTGTAAGCTGTCAGTCATTGTTATGTCACTCTTTTACTGTAATGTTCACTGCCTGCCAAGATTCAGCTGTGCGTTGAGTCAATATTTATGAAGTGCCTGCTGGGTACCAGGTGCTGTTCTCGGTGGTGGACATATAGAAGTGAATAATACAGGTGGTGTCTTTCTCCTGAAGAGGATTAAATCCCAGTTTAGAATACAAAAAATAAATAAGCAATTAAACAATGAAGACATTTTCAGATTTTTAAATTGTAAGACACAAAAGCAAATTGTGTAAGAGTTCACTGAGCTAAACTTGCTTTAATAAATCTAGAAACTATGGTATTGAAATAATGATAAAGCAGTCATCAAACATGAATCGAAAGTTTGAGAGATTAACTGTGCAAAGCACCACTTGATGCCTGCTCAGTGGAATATAGGGTCAGTTGGATAAGTTGCTAAAACGTTTTTTGGAGATTTGAGCTATGTGTGATTTCACTGACTAAAAGACTAAATTCCTTGATTGATTGATGTTATGAAACACACACATACACACCAAAATTTTTAAATCCTCACAGATTACCAAAACAAGATTTTTCTATACTAGATCAAAGTACATACACATTTCTAAGTCAGCACAGCACTTGTGAAACAAGACTAACATATTCTTTCTCAGGGGTAAAAGGCTTCTCATTAGAAGAATAATTCCTGAGATATCAATTGTTTGGGGATTCTTGGTGAAAATCATTCTAGTAATCTGAGCGGCATTAAGGCAATAATACAGCAAGCATACAGAAACATTCACAGCTACTCTCTATTCTCTGGGAATTTAGCTGGGTAATCCCATATGGTTAGAAGTACTTGTTATGCATGGCAGAGAGTGGTTCCAAAACAATAGAAATCACTAAGGAATAGCAAGAGGGAGTTGAAAATGAAGGGAACCTTGCTTTTCGGATGAAAAGAGCTGCAGGCGATTTTGGACCGTGGTTGCCTATACCATGTCCTCTTCACACCATCTTAGATGCTAATTTTGTGCAAGTGCCTGACTAGGGAAGAATTTAGTTTATTTGACGACTAGTTTCATCACAATAATAATCCCAGCAAAGACACCTGACTTCTCACTCTCTTTGCTGCCACATATTATTCAGCTGCTGCAAGGTGATCTGTTTGGGAATGGCTGGGAGTAGTTTCAGTGGAAACAGAGCAAGGATGGAAATCTCTCGAGTGGCACGGTTGCAGGTACAGTTGTTGCCTCCATGCCCCTTGGGGGGAAATGACATTGCATGTAGCGGGAACAGCAGCTCACTCCTCTTACCACCTGGCATTTGTGAAGGAATTTCATTTTGGGGCATACAGGGTGCTGGGCACTACGTCAGCCTCTAAGCAATGCCATGGGCGCTTCGTTTTCATGAGGACCCCAGAAAGTAAGACAAACAAAGTCTCAGACTCATAAACTGGAGACAATAACGTAGGGAGCAAAGCCGATTTTGTGCACTCGGGCAATGGGATTAAATGAATGCCACAAACTCTTCTCTTTGTGAAAGCTAAACTTCTCCTGGCTCAATGAAACAGCCATAATTACTCCAAATTCCTGAAATAGGCCAACCATTTGTCCAGAGGGCGAAGAAATCCTGCTTGACTGGCTCCCACTTGAAACCAGTGTCAGGTTCCTGACCTTATGAACTCCCAGAGCAGTATTAGATGGAAAAGGAGGGGCTGTTCTCTGTAACTTCTCCTCTCTCTCTCTCTCTCTCTCTCTCTCTCTCTCTCTCTCTCTCTCTCTCTCTCTCTCTCTCTTCTCTCTCGCAGGTAATGTGGTTGTTTGTATTGCCATTCACTGATTATCTCTCAGACGGAATTGAATTGCTATATTTTATTATGGACTTTCATCCTTTGTAGATTGGACATTATTTTTTAGTTTCCCTTTCTTAAAATGATACTCTTCAATAAGGGAAATCTTTTTTCTCCTACAGTGGGTGTTGCTGGTAGATGAGCATGTATGTGACTATAGATGCACTCTAATGGTTCACTTTTAAGAACCATTTTTTCTCTGTGTTTTCTGAGTGGGACTGGTGACAATAGGTCCCAGAAAACTGGAGAAGTGAGGAATGAGACTTCACTGTCTAAGGCAGTGACTCTTACCATGTGGAATTTTTTTTTTTAACAGGAGAAAATTAAAGTTTAATACATGTGCATGTAGACTAGACATGAAACATTGGGTACATAAGACATTTTTGGACAAAAGAGAAAATGGGAGGGACAGAGTATTAGATTTCAGTAGTGAGAATGGGCAATTTACAGGTAGTTGAGGAAAAGCAGAGTACACATGACAGGAAAATCCCTGCTGGGTGATTCAAAAACAATGAGACAATATGAAGGCTATGGGAGTCAATCTAGGGGACACAGGAGTCAGTGTGAAAGCTGCAGGAGTCAGTGTGGTCTACAGGAGTTCGTGTGGAGGATACAAGAGTTAATGTAGAGGATATAGGAGTCAGTCAGTGTGGGGAGACTACAGGAGTCAGGGTACCCAGTAAGGGTAATTACTAATTTAATTCAAATTAGGCTAAGGTGACATTTTTAGTTTTTCTTCCTGAACCAGGTTTCTCTATCTAAATCTCTAGGGCAGGAAAAGGTGGGAGGGTCAAAGGATGTGGGATGGCATAGGTTTCCTTAAAAACTGATAAACAAACAAACAAACAAACAAACAAACAAAAAATGCCCCAAACTAGGAAGGTAAATTAGAGAGAAAAAAATGTTTATATGCTCACAAAAAAATCCTATATAATAAAAGGCTAGTATGCAAATCCACCAAACAGTGGAACAACTGGTTGCTATGATGCACACTGGCCACCAGGGGGCAGACACTCAATGCAGCAACTGCCCCTTGGTGGTCAATGTGCTCTCACAGAAGCTGGGCTCATGGCTGGCAAGTGCAGTAGTAGTGGCAGAAGCCTCTCCTGCCTATGTGGCAGTACTAAGGATGTCTGCTGAGGGCTCCTGGACTGTGAGAGGTGCAGGCTGGGCTGAAGGACCCCCCCCCCACACACACACACCTCGTCCAAGTGCAGGAATTTCATGCACCAGGCCTCTAGTGTAATATAGGATCTTGGGAATTTCAGAATCCTGCTGACATGCACAATGGTCTCTCACCCAAAAGTTTATGAATATTAGATAAGTCCTGTATAACGAAAGGATGTGAATATTTACTGAGTTTTAGAAGACTTTACATGCCCCCCTATATCTCAGCTTATGGCTAAAGTCTTTAGGGCTTCCTAGTTAGCCCTACAGGTCGGTCTTCAATAGCAAGGACTGGATTCTTCATAAGTGCTGGTCATGAAGCATATGTTATACTCTACCTTCCCCTAAAAGTTGAGTTTTTAAAATTTCTACCACAGACCACACATTGCATAACTCACTTGGAGCACTGAGGGATTCACTTATGAGAAAGATGTACAAGATTTCAAAACTGGCTCTAGCTGGGTGGTTTTGCAGCTGCCTATATGAAATGATCTGTCAATTTTAGCTTTGATCTTAGGAAACACATACATTCTTCATAATAAGCAGCTTGGATAGTACTCCTACTCCTAAATTCAAAGATTAAAAGTATCTGGGGAAAGAACAAACCTCTCTCTTCTTGAGACATTTCCTCCAGGGCAGGCCGAAGGTATACTGGGAAAGTGAAGAGGGAAAGCTTGTCATTTTTCTATCCATAGTTTCCTGAGCTGTCAATTCAGCAGCTTTCACAAGAACTAAACCAATTTTAAAGAGAGAGAGAGAGAGAGAGAGAGAGAGAGAGAGAGAGAGAGAGAGAGAACTTGAAAGTGTTGTGCCATTAGCTATTCTGATTCTAGTCCATACCAGGAAGGAAAGGTTCTTATTATACCTTGTTCTATTTTTGATCTAATCCATATCAACAGCCTGAAGTCTCAGCATGGCAATGCTGGGGAAATTCTTTGATGATAATTGGGAAGTTCACTGCCATGCCCCTTAAGTTATACAATCTGACTGTCACTGGGAGTGTCAGTTGGGCTATAAAGAGCCAAGGATAAGAAAAGTGGGCATCTGAAATCAATGTGGGGGTACAGGAGTCAATGGGGAGGATACAGGAGTGGATATGGATGATACAGGAGTCAGTGTTGGGGGCTATAGAAGTCAGTGTGGGGGCTACAGGAGTCAGTGTGGGTTACAAAAGTCAATATGAAGGCTATGGGAAACAATGTGGGGGTACATGAGTCAATGTGGGGGTACATGAGTCAAGGTAGAGGCTGCAGGAGTCAATGTGGGGGTACAGGAGTCAGAGTGGAGGCTACAGAAGTCAGTGTGGAGGCTACAGGAGTCAGTGTGGGGGTACAGGAGTCAGTGTGGGGGTACAGGAGTCAGTGTGGGGGTACAGGAGTCAATGTAGAGGCTGCAGGAGTTAGTGTGGGGCACAGGAGTCAATGAGGGGGCTACAGGAGTCAGAGTGGGGCTACAGGAGTCAGTGTGGGGCTACAGGGGTCAGTGTGGGGGTACAGGAGTCAGTGTGGGGCTACAGGAGTCAGTGTGGGGGTACAGGAGTCAGTGTGGGGGTACAGGAGTCAGAGTGGGGGCTACAGGAGCCAGTGAGAGCCTCTGTGGGAGTTCTCACACTGGTTAGGTTGGGGTATGGAAGGAAGAAGGTGTGTTTCCCGACCCTCCTCTGTTAGAGCCTCAGAAGAACCCAGTACACCATCACTCCAACACCCAGAGAGCACTGTTTGTATTGTGCGGACAGCACGCCGGGGGAAGAACAGTCACCTCCACAGCAGTTGTTGGAGACAGTTAACTATTACACCAGGCGTTAAACCTGGTACCTTCTTGTCACGATAAAGATTGTCACAAGAACAGGAAATGGCACAGCACAAATCCGTTTTCCTGATAATGATCTCCTGAATGTAAAGAGCGTAGGAAATGGAACAAATGCAACCCATCCCATTACCACCTTCAAACGGTAACCTCCTTGTCCTAGTCACTCGCCCTACTTAGGGTCCAAGCGCAGAGGACATCAAAAGGCTGACTGCGGCCTTGGGGAACGAAGCCGCCCCCACCTGCTGGTGTGCATGTATGTGCTTGCACACGCGTGTCTGTCCTCCTTTGACTGCTGATGCGCTGGAGAATTCCTCACAGCCGATTCCCTGCCTGTGACCTGGATAAAGCAGGCGGGGCTCTGGAGGGACAAAGGAACCTAAAAACCAAGAAGTCACCTGGGAATATGAGCTCTCCTCACCACCCGTTATCGGAGGAGAGACCCTGACCTTCCCCTAAATAGAAGCAGCGAACAAAGAAGACGACTGAATGCCTTTCTTCCTCCCAAGCCTCAGAGCTTCTCAGCTCCTTGGGGGCAAAATGAAGCTTCTGTCTCTCTCCCCTATCTCAGGAGGCCACAACTTGATTAGGGCTCATCTCCAGGGACAAAGGGAGGTCTCAGAAACACGAGGAAGCCAGCACCTGAGGTCGGCCAGGCCAGGCCGGAGTCGGGGCTGCCATCTATTCCTCTGGCCTGGCGGTGTGCTGTAGGAGGACCTGCCTCCCTCAGAAAGCTCTTTGAGGAATACTGTGTGAACTTCATACTAAATCCTCTCACCCTGGGATGGCTGCTTCAGATGGGAGGGGGCGCAGCGAGGCACGAGGGCTGGGTTTGCCAAATAAGTACTAGAGGAAAGGAGAGCCAGATTGCCTGGAGCGCTGTGCCCACACCCCGCCCCAACCAAATGTCACTCACTCTGCTCAGCTGGCTGGTAACGCCTCTCATGGCATCCAAGCAATGGCACTATAGACATCTCCTCTTAGTGATCTGTCCAGGCAAGTCGGCCCCAATACAATCTCCATGTCAGGCCTCCTGGCGGGCTGTCCCTTCCAGGTGATATTCCAGTTACAAAATGGCCCTGGCCGGTGGAGGAGGGATGCAATCATGTTCCCTGCCCTGGTGATGTGTCACTTGTCAGGCGATGCTGGGAGATTCCCAGGCGATTTCACATCTGAAGACCGCGATGGCTGGCCTCCCTATCAGCTGCCAGGCAAAACGTTCCTGTGGGGCGCATCCGTTTCCTAAGTGTCATATCTTGATCCACAAGACAGATTACACGGAAATCATATTTCCAAAGAGAAGAAGGGGGCCCCAAGTTTCAAATGGTCTACAACTTAAGTAGGTGAGGAGCCCTGAACAATAATCATTAGAGGACAATTCCACACGAGAAAAAAATACACTGGTTAAGTAGCCTCTAACGTCCCCTGCCTTCCTAGGAGGTTTTCCCTGATTGTATGGGACTTTGATGGATCACATGGGCTTGTTTAAAAACATGATCTTGCCCGGCCAGTGTGGCTCAGTGGTTGAGAGTCAATCTAGGAACCAGCCAAGGCACATGACCAGGTTGTGGGCTGGATGTTCCTATTGCTCTCTTCTTTCTTCTCTGAAATCAATAAAACTATATATTTTTAAAAATACTCATTTGAAAAGTGATATGATTGAAATAACTAGAATGTAGGTTTAATTATTAAATACCTCTCATCTTCTAATTGTTTAAACTGTTTTCATCCTGTCTTTTTCTTTTCCAGATGAGAGTGTAGCTGTAGATATACGTTTACAGCACAACCATTTCATTCCTTCACTAGGCGAAGGGAGACACTGGTTGCTTAAAAAGAGCAATGAAATCAGAGATGAATGAGGAGGCAGACCTTGCTAGGTGTGTAGCCTGGAGCTGAACCGTAGGCATTTCTGAGCTTCGGTTCTCTCATTTGTAAAGCGGAAAGGTTGGTTTGTTTGATACTGACTATTCCTCTAATTCTAAAATCTAAGAGGGGTTTCTATAAAATCTAAATCCATGACACAGACGTCACCTGTATTTGTTATCAATGCTTCGCTGTGGGTTTTTGATAAATGTATTGGAAGTCTTTCTTTTAGGAGGGCATTACCTTCTCTTTCTATGCCTATTAAAGCTTCAGGTTCCCTGTTTCTTACCTGCACTCCTTTGTCTTTACAATGAGAGGTCCTTTGCTGTCCTCAGTGTCAACTTGTGTGCTCAGTGTCCATTTCTAAGAGATAAACACAAAGGAATGGAGAGGAGAACCATGGAGTGGGTTCCATAGAAAGTTTGCCAACCACAGGCAGGAGCTCGGAGAAGAAAGGAGGAGAAAGGTTATCCTTCAGGACGCTACATGAAAAATGTACAAAGTAAGGGAATTACATGATTAAGAACTATACCTGGTTAAAGGAAAAGATTAGTGTTTGTATACATGAAGTTCTATCCCATATTTGAGAAGCAGACTTTTAACTGCTGTTAGGACATCAGTTTTAGTTTAAAAGTAACATTCTCTGGACATATAATTAGTAATAAAATGTTAGAAATAATCTTCCAATTCGGAAGCATGAGCCAGAACATCTTTTCTCCTCCCTATAATGGCATCTATAGATAATCCCAAAACATCCCTCAGAGCTGCCCAGTGGGCAGGGCTGACCTGCGCCCCCCGTGCCCTCCGCCGAGGCGCCCTCTTGGGTAACTCAGTCTGTTTCACAGGCTCTCGCTGTGGGACCAGAGATAAGCGGGTCTCAGGCTCCTGCAGACAGTGAGCGCTGACCACAGCAAGGCGCCCGTTTCCCATCCCAGGAGCGGTATCAACCGAAAAGGGAACTTTCTCTGATCTTATCCAGGGACCTGATGCCATTTGAAGTTACTCCACCTCAGCGTCCTGTTTCCCAATCCCACAGCCCTTTTGGTCGGTTGTTTATTTGAACGCTTGAGGAGACTCATGTGACATTATTTCCCCTCCAGAAGCATGAGCTTGGGGTTCAGAGCACTCATTTGTGGAGCACAGAACAACAACAACAACAATAGGGTACGTGAAGTCAAACTGGTAACCAGATGTCATCTCTGTGAGCAGCCTGTGGCCAGAGGCCTTTCTGTGAATCAAGTGGCATCTTCTAATAAGACTTTAGCCTCCTGGCTTTATCCTAAATTGGGTTTTAGGGCCAAAATGCCTTTGACTGATCAAGCAGATGTGACTTTGTTACCAAAGATTAAGAAGAGTATGGGAAAAAGTGAACCAAACACTACAAAAACTGTAACAGTACTACGAGTAGAGAAATACCGAAAAGAGTACAAAAGAACATGGAAAAGTAGTTTTCCCAGAGCTAGTATTTTCACTGCCCCACTTGCCAATCAAAGTATCATCTTCCAACACATCTGGGAATCAGATAAATTATTTAGGAAGATGGGAAACAGAATTACTCTGAGTTGCAGTGGTGATGAGAGAACTGTAGCCAAATAGGAGAAGATTGGTGTTTGTATTTGCCAGTCAACTATGGATCTAGGCACCTGGTAATAGATCTACATAGACTTTATTTATGAATCACACGAAATATGTTTAAGTGAGAGCTTGAAATTTATATCAATGCATGTGAGTTGTGGTAAAAAGCTTAACATGTGTGCTGTCATTTCTACCTTCGAGGTAATCTGAGAAAAGAAAAGTCAATTAATTATACACGATCATGCTCACATGATTGTACATAACAAATCTCTAACCTCATTTTGAGCAGGGAAAAGAGTGCATTGGTCAAGTTGGGAACAGGTATGCACTGATATCTCTGAAAATGGCCTAAGGGCTCCAGTTGCCTTTATAAAAATGAGAACGGTTTTATGACTAAAGTGGATTTTGAGCTGAGTATTGGAAAAAAGTTTAGAAATGAGTGCAGATGAGAGTATGGCTACAGGCCAGGTCATGGAGAAGAAGCAGGAAGGGAAAATAGAGCAATAGCCAGGTATAACAATGGGAATGTTGATAGATGACCTCAAAACCCAATTCTGGCACTTAAGGGATTTTCAGCAAAGAATCATGTGATCCCAACAATGGAAACTACTTTGCAGCATTTAAATGAACAAATCTGTAGCAAAAATGGCCTTAAATACGAATGGTAAACCAAGAAACATCCAAAGATAATCAAAACTGAGATGATAAATGTGACTAAAACAGTATAGAATAGTAAAATATAAATGTGATAAACTCTGACAGTATTACAAACTAGAGGCCCAATGCACAGAATTTGTGCAAGGGGCTCGGCCCTCCCAGCCCCAGCTTCATCCAAAAGATTGTCCAGAAGAACATCCGGAAGGATGTCCAGTCTAATTAGCATATTACTCTCTTATTATTATAGATTGGAATTCACTAGGACCTGATATCTCTAAATTTTGGGGGGTCAAAGGCTGGCGCTGTCTACAGTTAACACAATAAACTAGTCTTCTCCTCCTTTTCCTCTTCTCCCCTACACATTTGCTAATGGATTTCATTCTAATTTTAAATAAGTAATGTATAACATACAAATTTGAATTATATGATATACAATCCTATATTTTTCTGATTCAAAAAGTACTTCAGTTTCTTATAATGCCTTAAGTTTGTTATTAAAATTATTAAAACTGGTTTGGCTCAGTGGATAGAATGTCGGTCTGTGGACTGAAAGGTCCTGGGTTTGATTTCTGTCAAGGGCATTTACCTTGAATATGGGCACATTTTCTGTGGGGGGTGTGCAGGAGGCAGCTGGTCAATGTTTCTCTCTCATCAATGTTTCTAGCTTTCTATCCCTCTTCCTCCTCTCTGTAAAGAATCAATGAGCTGAAACCGGTTTGGCTCAGCGGTAGAGCTTCGGTCTGCGGACTGAAAGGTCCTGGGTTCGATTCCAGTCAAGGGCATGTATGTTGGTTGCGGGCACATCCCCAGTAGCTGGTCGATGTTTCTCTCTCATCGACGTTTCTGACTCTCTATCTCTCTCCCTTCCTCTCTGTGAAAAAATCAATAAAATATATTAAAATAAAAAGAATCAATGAAATATATTTGGGGGAAAAAATAAAAATGTTGACAGGGCTGAGTAGGGAGGTGGCCAAATAATAATGCTTAATAATTATTAGGCATCTTAGATGTTGAGTACTATGCAAGGGGCTTTCTATGTTCTTCTTCATATTGAATTATTGTTCTTTATAGATATCCCAGTGCATTTCTTTCTGTTTTTAATAAAATCTTTACTGCACATTGCATAGAATATTGTTCATCAATTACAGTTTTTAAAAGAAGGAATGATCTGAGACAAAAACTAGTGTGAAATGGTAGCCACATGACAATGGAGATCTTAAGAAAAAATAAGGAATTTAGGGATTTGTTGGACAAGTTTTACATTAAAGTATATAGGTAGCTAGCTAGATAGCAATTTTATGTTGAAGAAAAAAAAAAAGAGAGAAAAAAACGAAAGCAAAGAAGAAAGAAAGGGATTCCCACAAAGGTTCCTTATAATTTTAGGACCTAAAGTTCTATAGACATACATGGTTGGATTTTAGTTACATTAGGGCAGAAAAGCTAATATTTATCATTTGATGCCATTTCCTAGGCATTACTGCAATACTTGTAATCTACTTCTGTTTCCACGGGGGATGAGTACATTTTTTGTACGATTAGGAATCTTGAGCAATGTTAGCATAGATGCAAGATAATCTTAAGCAAGACTCATATTTCTGTACATGACTGGAAAAGCTAGGCCTATATCTTTAGATATCTTGATGGGAAGATTCATTAGTTATAAAAAAAATTATATTTTGGGTGCACAAACACATATTGAGTGCATAGGTGTGTAGGTCATGGTGCACATTCCCAAAGAAGCATCAAGTTGAAAGCCCTGAAGGTGCATTTAAAAAAAAAAAAAAAAAAAAAAAAAAAAAGACTTACATTTTTTTTTAGAGAGAGAGGAAAGGAGAGGGGGAGAGGGACAACAACAACTCCGTGAGAGAGAAACGTTGATAGGCTGCCTCCTGCACACCCCTTACAGGGGATGGGGCCCATGCTCTGACCAGGAATCAAAACAGCAACCTTTTGGTGCATAGCGACAACTCCCAACCACCTGAGACACACCGGCCATGCTGAAAAGGCATTTTCCTACAATGCTTCACATTAAGATAGAAAATACTAGTTACTCCAGGAGGAATGTGTCAATTGCTCTACATTGTCTAGCACTTTTGAAAGGTCTCTTAATATAGTTCATGGGATTAGAAAAGATAATTCCAAGTCACATTGAGCAAGTAATAAATGTTTGCTGCCTTTCAAATTAAATAATAGAGTTGCCCAATATTATGTTTTAATCTGTCTTAAGTAATAGAGCAAACTAAATTGGAATTTCTAAAATTGCCAAGTGTAAATAAATGGAAAAGAAAAAAAATCACCTGTTCTAGGTATATGATATTCTGGTGTTGTATGACTATCTGTAGAGCAGGTATTATATGCTGCCCATTTAGCAGAATATATAATATGGTAATTGGTGTGTAAGCAGGAAATCCCCTAAGGGAAGACTGAAGAGGGATGTGTTTACCAAAGTATTCTTCATGGTGCATCAGAATCAATGGAGCAAAGATACAAGGAAATCTTGTAATTATTTCTGGTAACGTCAAAAAATATATTGTGTTGAGAATTACAGGCATATTTATAACAATCAATATAATGCAGTTAAAAATAAAAACATAAAAACCAATGTAAATTCAGTCAAACCTTGAACTCAGGATACTCAAAACTATAAATGGCATCGGAAACAGGAATGGCCATCCAGAAAACTTCTGCATATCTGATCAAGCATTGCCAGGTGAAAAGTCCTTTCTTCAAGTTTTCTTTACTCTAATGCAGTGTTTCCCAAACTTTTGACATATGTGTACCCCTTCTATAATTTTCGTAATGCAGAGTACCCCTCATACTCATGAGAATGTAGAATTAGGCGCAGCTAAGCACTGTGCAGTGCATATCCCACCAAACTCCGGTGCAATGCGTACCCCCACCAAACTCTTCCCGTACCCCTGGGGGTACACGTACCGCACTTTGGGAAACACTGCCGGAGGAGTCTAATGCATTCCAGTACCATTTCAACGATATCTCCCAGAATGCTTTCAAGTTTAATATAGCTTACATATACCACACTTAAGCACGGAACTCATGATTTGGAAATGCAGAGAAGCAGAAATTCACTAAATGTGGAGAGAATAGCATATCCCTTGGCCTTTGTATAAAGGTGTTTTCCCTCCCTGTACTTGCAAACCATCACCTTGTTTTATTTTGACAACATTCTTGTGATATGGGCAAATGTGGCCTTTAGAATTAATCAGATTTCATTGTAGAAAATGAGCTTGCTGCCTGCTTAAAGAGAGAAGTATGGAATTTGCATTCAGACAACTCTACCACTTTGGTGTTCTTTCATTAAGACTTGCTGCCTGCCTTTTAAAAGTAGAAGCAGGGTGGACTGCAACAGAAAACTGGAAATGACCATGAAAAGAAGAAATTACTTTCAAAAAAGAGACAGACTGGTGGTTTGCCAGGTAATAGTTATGCGGTTTTATAGCACTTCAGGCTGATGTGGTTGGCATTTGTAATCCAACCCCTTACGCTTTGGAGAAATAACATTTTTTCTTACAGTATTTTTTTTTACATGTTACATGCTTTGAGAAGTATACTTTACTACATACCTCAAAAAGAAGTTTAAAATATCTGAATTTCAAGGAATCATGATATAAATTCCCCCTGATCATAATACTCACTCTTTTCTCCTAAAAATCACCATTGTTATCCTTTCCAGCCTGGAGGTATATAACACTTGACAAAACGAAGTGACTATATTTATAATGTTGATGCCCTTCTTAGAAATAGTCCATATATGCCATGCCTTCTATGTGGCCGTGCCCTGTGAATTTACATCATCTTCTTCAAAAGTAACGGTTGCCAGGCCAGTTACGACAGATACTGTTGTGAAAGAGTTCTTTTCGAGGAATTTTTGCTAAAGGTCAGTTTAGTTTTTATTTCTCTAGAGAAATAAAAGATTTGGTTCATTACAAAATGTTTCAATCTAAAAACACTGGTGAGTATACCAATTTTTGAGAGCTGTGTTACGGTGTTGGTATGGGCATATAAACTTCTCTAGTGAGAATTGCACTGAAATTTCAACACACAACCTTTTTAGTTTGTGTCTAAAATATCAATCTATCGTTTGAAGTTCTAAAAAGGATGGCCATGTACATTGTTAAGATAATTAATAAATAAATAAAACTCCTTTACTGGTAATTGGTGTTTTCTAAATGATTCAAGTAATCTGGCAAGTTAAAACTAAGCTAAGCATAAAGATGGTGAACTTTCTAGTCAAGGTTCTGAACCTTTCAAAATGTGCTTCATGCAGCAAAATGTTAAGCGCGATGAGGGTTAGGAGGGATGCCACCTCCCATTCCTGTCACCCCTCCAACATCACCTATCACCATTCTGGACAGATACTAGATGCCCTTACACATGCCTGATTGTTTCAAACAAATGCTCAAATCACCCTCCTCTTCCTTGCCCTCTTAATGATTTGTTTTTGCCAAACCACAGCGATGGGAAGTTATGGCAATGTCTGTCAATGAACACATTTAGAAATTAAACATCGAGCTTAATAGGGGAGGAGGATGCCAGCCCGGCTGATAGGAATAAGCGATTAATTTTGAAATAATGAAAGGGTGCAGAGCTGGCTGCAATCGTGAGTTTTACGCTCGCCAGGAAATGATGAGTGGGGAATTTGTGACACCTGACTAGAAATCAATGCTCCTGCAAGGTGATATAACAGCTTTAAGTTGGGGGGAGAAATAAGTACAGGAGAAATCAAAGCTGACACAGTGAAACTGCACAGGGAGAAGTAGGTAGAATAATGACAATGTCAAGCAGCTAATGGAGCTAATGAGGTATAATGTGATGGCAGTAAAGAGCTCACGTCTCCTGGAACAACTAGTTAATTTAGCTGGCTGATTTGCCTACTCACCTTTTCTACTTAATCTCTTTAGCGACATCCGGTCAATCCCCTGATATTAAACTTTGTATCATTTCTCAAAAAATTCTCAAAATAATCTTTAACATAAGAAGGAAAAACTTGAAAAGAGGAAATGGATGTTCAAATGAAGGCCTTTAACTTACTTATGGAAGTGATGATTATTTAACGCCCAAACAACTCCCAAAGTTGTTTCCCTGCAGGTGAAAATATGAAGGAAAGAGACAGGAAAATAAATGGCCAGCTCTATTCTTTTTGCGGCTCCAAGAGGGAAAAAACATTAAAATGTAATAATGTGCACTTTGCGGAGAGAAGCAAGCTTAATAGTTGATGTAAAAAGTCTGTATTTGTGCTATATTTTCTTTATGTTAAAGTTCCCCCTGCATTTCTGTTTTGGTTGAAAGGAGACTCATCATATTCTTCTGTCTTGGTATTAGGAGATGGATGTAAAGGTAGCTAAAACAAAGCAAAGCAAAGCAAAGCAAACCAGACCAAACCAAACCAAACCAAACCAAACCAGACCAAACCATACCAGGAATTGAAAGGGATGCTAAAGAGGATTGGATCCTGCCCAGCAAACTCCTTAACATTGCAGTGGACTTACTGTTTTCAAGGTAGCAGTCAGCATCCTTCCACAGGACAGGCATCTCTTTGGGTGAGCTAGAGGGTCTCAAACAATGAGATGCTTTACCTTGGTGAAGCTGATCATCTGTCCTACTTAAGCAAGGCATGCAAATGTCCTTGCAAAGCTGTGTGCTCATTAGCTCATAATTAGGGTAATAAACCTGGAATCACCCAACAGATCAGTGAAAACATCACAGAGCTGTGTGTGAGAGGAAGTTTATCCTACCCTGCAGGAACCTTTAGAGAGTGTACAAGCATCTAGTCCAATTCCGAATGCAACCTTACAGGCAATAATCTTAAACTTAACCCCTGGAAGAAGAGGAAGAAACAAAAGCTGGGGCACAGAGACACTTTGGGAGGGGGTATGGATGAAAGAAGGAGAATGGATTAAGTGGGGGTGGGGGTGGGGGAAGCCATATATCTAACATAGTCAGCCAAACAACACATATTGTATAGTCACAGACAACAGTTCGGTGCTAGCCGGAAGGAAAGGGATGTGGGAGGTTTGGCAGAGGTGGGAAAACAGGGACAGAGACTTTGCTTGGGGTGATGGGCAAACAATGCAGTGTGCCCATGAGGTTTATGCCCCAAATGCCAACATCTTTGCTGTAGTGCTTTCATTTTTACATAGGAACTTTATTCTGTCCATAGACCAAAACCCCAACTGTACTTCAATAGCATATTGTGAATGGCCCACTGGTAAGAAGAAAAGCTGGTAAAATGTGTTTAATCCATAAAGGTGATTTCATGTCTGTTCTTATTAAAAACAACAACAACAACAACAACAACAAAAAACACAATAGTCCACATAAAAACTAAAGCTTCTAAGTGTACTTCTGAATATAATGAATACGTGTAATTCTAAAACATGTTTATGAATGACCTTTCAGTGGGTCTTGAGCACAATTTTCATGCAAGGACATTTTTGCAAGTAAGCACTTACTATGCTGCTGGCCTGGAGGTACTGAGCAATTAGTGAGAATTCACACAGGTAGTCAAAATCCCACGTCAAGAAGACAGCCCAGCAGCAAGCACACAGTCTACACTCCACCCTGAGTATACAGAATTCTGGGGTGGCTGGAGAACTTGAACTACTCCAGAGACAAGAAAGAACTTCCGAAGGCAAAAGATGAAGCAATTCTGCATTAGGACAAAAGGGTTAATTCCAAGCAGCTTATTTGTATATGTATAGCAGGCCTTTCATTCTGTCTCACTTGCAAATTGTCTGCAGTCCTTCGCAATTTGTTTACAAATATGTCCCCTCCTCCCACAAAGCTGATACCAGTCTCAATCACACCTGTACCTGCCAAGTATTTTCTTTTTTATTTCTGAGCTCCACCCAACTTGTTCATTTTCCTCATTAGGTTTAGAAAAAATGGACTCACTTCTTTACCAAAGCACCACCTACAGTGACCATAACTAACTTCCAGACAATAGGATGGAAGTCTGTTCTCTGTAGAAGAACCAGGAATTGCTCTTCATCTCCCTGAGTTTGTCCTAATCTGTGTCACACTTAAATTAACAACTGAATTTCTTTGTGTTTATTACCACTGAGAATATGCTTCTTTTTGCTTGGACAGTGGTATATGGAAACAACCAAAGAACTTAGGAGTTAAATCCAAAATAAAAATACATTTGAGCCCACCTGCTTATTTGGCCTTCTACTCAATTTTCTCCAATCTTAGCAGAGGAGACAAGACACACTCCTCAGTGATCTGTTTACTCCACACCAATTGTCATCACTGAAGTAGAAATTCATATTCAATTATCTGTTTGGGTGTTGTTAGGGACTAAAATGCATACTTTTAACTAAAGTCTAACTATTCAATATTTAGAAAATTAGAACTAGGTGTCCTCTATTTGAAAACACACATTCTCTCTCTCTCTCTCTCTCTCTCTCTCTCTCTCTCTCTCTCTCTCTCTCTTTCTCTCTCTCTCTCTCACACACACACACACACACACACACACACAGCTAAATAAAGCAATTACCGTATTTTTCGGACCATAAGACGCACTTTTTCCCCCCAGAAGTGGGGGGGGAAAAGTCCCTGCGTCTTATGGTCCAAATATAGCCTACACATATACTTTAAAAAAAAGTTTTTTTACTTGCCCGGCTCTGTGTGGTCTCTGTGTGCTTGCCCGGCTCTAAAATGGTTCTAAATGCTGCTGTTTACTTTATAGGGTTGATTACATGTGTTTATGACTGTGATGTTGGGTTTTAATGCACATAAAATATTTTAGGACACTATTTGTTTCAGAATCTTTTTTTCTTCATTTCCCTTCTCTAAAAACTGGTGCGTCTTATGGTCCGGAGCGTCTTATGGTCCGAAAAATACGGTACATATCTTTTGTTATTTTTTGTTTTAAATATATTTTTATTGATTTCAGAGAGGAAGAGAGAGAGAGATAGAAACATCAATGATGAGAGAGAATCATGAATTGGCTGCCTCCTGCATGTCTCCTACTGAGGATGGAGCCTGCAACCCGGGCATGTGCCCTTGACCAGGAGCCTTGAGTCCACAGGCTGACACTCTATCCACTGAGCCAAGCAGGCTAGGGCCCTCTCTTTATCTTTTATCCTTATAAGGTAAGTGTGTGAAGCAAAGACCCCAGTGGAACCTTCTTGTATGCTAATAGGTGAACTGGAAGAGACTCATCAGGTAACAGTAGCTAGAAGAAGGCCAAATAAGCAGGTGGGCTCAAATGTATTTTTATTTTGGATTTTACACCTAAATTCTTTAGTTGTCTACCTGCAATTAAAATATTTAGAATGACATATATAGTCATTGTTAATGGACCATGTTGGAACTTGAATTCTCCTCCAGCTGCTACCTCTTAAAACATCAAGTTAAATATGCCTTTGCTCCCTTCCCCTTTCTTTAATTATCAAAGACATACAGAACCATTATCCCATCTCCATATGTCATATTTAACAGTAATTTACATTTTTGCCAATATATTCCTCTTTGACTTTTGGCGAAGTCAAAAACTGCTATAAAAGGTAGTATGCTGGCCCACAGCATAGATGTCTTCCAGACAAACTCTATTCAAGAACCATCAGCTTTTCAAACTAGCAGCAATACCCTGACATTAAAACAAACAAACAAACAAAAACAGTGGTAAGCAACCCCCCTACCCCCCACTCCCGTCCCCAGGGCACCATCCAGTGGTAAAGGGCTTAAGTCCAGAATGATCTTTAACTGGGGAGACAGGACAAATATATGTTTCCCAGAGCTAATATAATGGAAGAGAGGAACTACCTTTAAATACTGACAGTTAATTCATACACTTAGCAGAAACACAAGGATAAAGGTGATGGAAATGAATTAAACCTTGTCTAGGTTGCTAGGGGGAACAATGAAAAGGAAAAGGGGAAGAAAGAAAGACAAGGGCTAACATGGAAGCCACCAAGCTATTGTGAAGCTTCTGACTTCAGGACTCATCTCCGCGCCACCTAACCACCCTGCAGGGGAGAGCCTGCTGCTGCCAGCTTCACCCTTCCGCCCCTCAGGCACACATGCCTCAATTCCACATGCCTCAATGCCACTGTCCTCTCCACACTCCTGTCTTTCCTGTGCATTGTCAGCACCTTTGTTTAAACAAAACGAGGGGCTAAATCCTGAAAATAGTCCCTCCTATCCCCAAATACCCACCCCCATCTCAAATGTTCTTTTCTACTGACTGTTTTCCTAGGATGTATTGTGCATCATAAAAAGGAGAACATAATGTGTGTTTCTCCCCCTAAATTTAGATGCTTCATATTTATTGTGGGAACTTGGGTATGAAGTGAAGAATCATCTCTATGCTAGTTACAGATTCAATCCATGGCTCTTCGGGCTGCCTCTTCGTTGTTATTGAAGATGGAACATACTAAATGCATGGGATCTTTTTAGCTTGGTAAACACAAAGAATTGAGAACATCTCAACCCCAATTCTGTCTTCTTTTCTCCTCTGGGGATCTCAGCTGGAAATCTCTCTGCCCCCTCCTCTCTCCTTTCCACTTCCCTGGGAGTGTCTCCCAGGGTGCTGGTTTCCTGGGGGCATTTGCATGTTAATCCTGCATCCAGTTCTGCATTGTAAAGCTTTTTCCCTAAGACGTTCCAGTTACTGCATGATGTTAAGGAAAGACACTGGCTCTGAAAGTGAACTTCCTCCACTGAGTCTAAGACAGAGGAAGTGGTAGCAGAGGGTGATTTTTGCCCTCATCCCCACGTTCTCTTTTGCATTGGAGGCAACCCAGAGTCCCGGCTGCACACCCAGCTACAGGACGTAGAGATAACAGTGGAACTTGGTGCTGGTCAAAACTGAGACACGGAACTCTGGATGAACAAGCAGGATTTTATTCTGCATGGAAAGCAGGCCTCACCCTTCTCCTTTTCCCAAAACTTTTATTGAATTCATTGAGGTGACATTGGTTACTAAAATTATATGTTTCAAGTGTACAATCCTATAATGCGTCTTCTGTGTATTGTATTGTGTATACACCACCCAAAGTTAACTCTCCTGTTATCATTTCTCACTCTTTTGCTCTCTCAGGCCTCACCTCTCTTTGCCCCCTGACTGGTACCCATGGTCACGCAGGTTCTGAAGCAGCTGGGAAAGTTGTAGAATATGTGTATGTCCTTCCAGGCTGGTGATGCAGAGATCATGAGCTAGTGTAAAGGACAGAAATTGTTGTTGTTGTTGTTTTCCCTTTAGACCAATTCAGGAAAATCTGTACAGGCCACTTAAACAATTCAATATGAGAATCGCTTCACTGGGTCTTTTGTGAGAGTAGGTGTAGCCACTCAGTGTAGATGACTTATTCAATGTCAGTAACAAGAATGGGAGCCACTTTCAGCTTCCAACATGTCAGTGTTTGCCATTACGTGGAGCAATGTTCTAATGGCACACAGAAAATGGGTCCTCCATCACATGGAGAAGCCAGGAAGTTTGCAAACCTGAGTCAGGAGTTGCTCACCTGGGCCCCGCAATCTGATCCTCTTGGAGGAAGTCATTCAAAAGCCCAGAACAATCCACCTCGGTATGTCTGTGAAGGGAGCACTCGTTCCTTTGGAAGTGAGGGCAGAGTGCTTCAGGCCTGAGTCATGTGAGAAAAGTAGAAGTTGAGGATGTGAACCTAACATTTAGTTTCTGACATGAGGGTAGATGTCAAGATTATCTCATTCAACCTCCCAGATTTTACAGACAAGGAACCAGATTGGTTACATAACTTCTCGAGACATTTCTTGGCAAATGCTTGGGAGTCAGACAACCTCAGTGTGATTGCTGGCTCCAGCATTTCTCACTGGTCAGGCCTTCAGCATGTTTCCCCCTTTTTGCCATAGATTTCTGCCTACATAATTGGGATGATTTGTTGCAAGAAATACATGAATCTACTCATATATACCAACCGCTCAAATCAGCACTTGGTGCTAATCTGCACTTTAAAAAAATGATAAACTTCTTTCTGCAACTCTCCTATTTGAGAGGCATTTCAGTTTTTCCTCGTGACTTTTAGAATCATTGAAAGAACACAGAGATATCTTCCAGGGGTTACAACATTCCTGAAAGAAAGATCACGGCTATAAATTTTAGAATTAAAATATAAAACAAATCTAATATTAGTTCTTGTTTGAAATGTCAGTGGGTCTTTAGCAGGAGCTTAGACTTGAAAATGCGGTAACAGCGTACCGGACAAGCATTTCAGATCTGGCTAAGCCTGGAGGAATGGGAAAAAAGGAAGTGAGTGAGCCTCCCCCATTCAGAGATAACACCTCCCCACCCTGCTCTTCACTCAGACAGCTCTGCACTCTGAGGAGACAAGGACAAGTGATAAAAGGAAAGATAAGAAAAATATGACTTTTTTTTTTTAACCTGCCTTTCTTAGAATTCCTCTTTCCACGAATGTCTTCCTTTCTCTTTCTAGTTCCCTGACAATCATTCAGTGCCAAGCGTTTCATAAAAATTTCCCAAGGTCCCAGCGTTCCGTCGCCTCTCAGTCTCATAAAGTTCTGGCGTTTGTTTGAACATTAATCCCAAGCTACATTCTGAGAACTCCTCTGCTGCTTTAGTAACTTTGCTATTGCGTTTCCCATGTTAATAGTTTGTTTCCTAAGCAGATTGTAAGTAGAGTCAAGTTTTTCTCATTTAATTGGTTGACCCAAGAAAGAAGAGGAAAGGTAAGGCAGAAAAAGAAAGTAAACACGGCAACTGGGAAGAATTTGCCAGAACAACTCAAATACCAGCTCTGCTCCACAAGCCCCACCCAAAAACTAAGCAGGAGGGAATGGCCGAAGCACAGTCACAGCAAAGCTCAGTAAATATGAAGCTTGTCTTGGAATATTGCAATAGATTCCTAACTAATATTTTTACCTCCAATCTCTCCTGTCCAATACATTCCCCACACAAAGATTCAAATGATCTTAACCTATCTTAGGCACTCAATAACCAGTTGTTTTACTGATTAAAGCACATATTTTGTGGAAACAAAGACAGATACCTTGGTGATTCAAATGATCCTATCAATCTTATGCTGTAATAAGAAGGTAAAGCTTGAGCAGTTGGAACCACATGACACAGCTATAGCAGGGATGTTTTCAATTTAGAAAACAAGGTTTGAGTATGAAGTATGTAGGTTGTCTCTAAATTCATCAGTATGACTACAAAGTAGAGCATGTTTTTTATTCATGGCCAAATAATAATTATTTATCCATCTACGCTACTCTATATACAACATACAATTAATGGTGTTACTGGAATTATACTGATGCTAGAAACTGTAATTCAGGAAATATTAGACATTACACAGATGCATTCCTTCAATCAACAAGTAGATACTCAGTACCTACTACATTCCACACACCAAGACTGGAAAAAATGCAGCAGGAGCTAAACAAATACTGGGGTGTTGTGAGAGCTTTGCTTTTTGTTAACTGTGAAAAACTCAATGCTTACAGGTAAAAACCATACCTGTGGCATGAGTCAGGGTCCAAGCACAACACGGATGGCATAGTTGAGCTAGGAAACTTTGAGAAGAGTATCATGTCCCTTGTATGAGTTGGAAGAAGGGAGACACAGGGCCAGTGCGGTGCACTAGTCTCAGAGCCGGGCTCCCCGGAGGGGCAATGGGCAGAGGGGAGTTCCGGAACCTGGAGACAAACAGGGGTTCATGAAGAGGCAGCAGGGCAGAGCTGAAACCTGGGAAACCCTGTGGGGCTGGGACCTGAGTCATCCATATCCCTTCCCTCTCAGCATTCCCTCGCCCTCCTGTCGGGAAGTCAGAGAAGGCAGCTCACTGAGGGAGCCCATGCACTCCAGCCTTTCAGGCTGTTGGCCATGCGGAGAACGGAGCAGAGACCCTGAGGAGACGAGATTCAGCTCTCCTTTAATACTTTATCGAAAAAGGGTCAAAGGATGAAGAACAACAACTACCCTGGTCCTTGTGGCTCAGCTGGTTGGCCATCACCCCAGGCACTGAAAAGTTACCGGTTCGATTCCCTGTCAGGGTTTATGCCCTGGTTGCTGGCTCAGTTCCTGGTTGGGGCATGTGCAGGAGGCAGCTGATCGATGTGCTCTCACATCAATGTTTCTCTCTCTCTCCTTCTCCCTCTCTTAATAAAAATCAATACAAATATTTTTTTTTTTTAAAAAAGAGAACAAACTGGTAGTTACAGAATAGTCAGTGGGTTTTAAAGTACAGCATTGGGAATATTGTCAGTTATGTTGTATTAACTACATATGGTACCAGGTATATACTGGAAATATCAGGGGAGGAGGAAACACTTTGTAAAGTATATGATCATCTAATCACCAGGCAGCCTGAATCCAATACAAAATAATATCAAATGAGAACTGTAATTGAAAAATAAAATTTATATTAAAAATATTTTTTACCATAAGTATCTATGAAGCCAGGATGGGTTGGTGGGCAGTACAAATTCTTGAATGAGCGATTTAGAGTAAGCACTTTTTAAACACAGCACAGTAATATTCTACTGAGGTCCCTAAGGCAAGGTGCCAAAGAAGCTGTCAGCATCCACGCTATTTATGGAAAATGGAAAATTAATGAAGCCTGAGGAAAAAGATCAATTCCAACTTGGCTTGTGTAGAACTTCTACTTTCAGCCACCTATATGAGCTGCTTACCATTTATGCCTAATGACCATGCGGCAGGACTATCTGTGTCATTAAGTGAAGTCCTGGTGCGGAGGAGAGGGCGGGCTAGGAGGGCTCAGCAGGGGGAAGAGGTGACATGTGTAATACTTTCAACAATAAAGATTTTAAAAGAGAAAACATTATGTCAAATTAACTTTAAATACCCACGTTGTAATGTTAGCTTTACACAATTAGCTCGGTACAAGTTTGGACAGTTTTTATAGGTTTTGACTCACGTAGGATAGTTTCCTCTCTTTTCACTCAAAGACAGTGTTTGCTTCAATGATATTCTGCCCCATCACATAGTCCAGAGAGTCCTGGGAAAGGAATCCAACATGTTTTTGGTGACAGAACCTCTAGCAGTAATAGGACTTAATTTAGTCGTGCCTAGAGCTAACCCAAAGCCCGGGATTGGGTTATCAACTAATTCTAGCCATGATAGAGCGCAAGGAAAGGTCCCTGCCAAACCCTTTATAGCTCTAAAGTCATAGGACTCGGCATGCAGCTCACTGCCACCAGGAGGATCAGATGGGCGAGGGGTGTGCTATCTTTAGCAGATGTATCCTGATCACCGAGACCACATTCCCTTTCGCACTTGAGCTAATGCTTGTTGGTAGCTTCAAACTGGAACTAATTCTTGATGATAGCACACAACGGACCCACGCTCCACCACCAGTGACTCAGGCTATCAGGATGTGTTCACGGTACATATCTGCATTTCCAGAAGTGACTCAGAGGCCCGTTACTGAGTCTGTGCACTCATTCTAAGGATTTATTGTACAGGTTTTTTTTTTTCTTTTTTCTTTTACCTTGGTGAATTGCAAAGAGATATAGTCCACAAATCCTAGATCCTTTAACCTGCCAGGCAGCGGATACCTGACATGTACTTCAAGTTGTTCTAAAAAGGCACAGTTCAATTATATCAAAAAGCCATAATTCAGCAGGGGGCCTAATGCTATAATTAAAGTATTTCAAGGTACCATGTGGCATGCATTTAAAGGATTAATTTACTTTAAAGAGAGGTTCTCTTTGATCCCAGAGAACAGTGGAGTTCCGATCCTTCACTCTGGATCAGGCTCTTAGACTCACAGATTGAAAAGTGTGAGCACAGGCCACGACGTGAGCCATAGTTCATACCTTCCCAACATAGCGAGAACTTGAGGCGTCCACCCCTCCTCTGGGGTCACATCACTGCCCACAGTGACTGTTCCCTCACGGCAGGGCTTCCATGGTGATCGGAAGGGAAAATGGTAGCAGTAAGTCTTTGCATGCATCAAGAAAGAAAGCAACTTAGGGACGTGAAGAAAGGCCAACTGTTTGTGTCAACACTTCATCCTTGTGTGCCGATGTGTTGTCTGACCTTGAGACAGTTTGCCACCATTGTTTGGAGAGACCTGCTAAGTCAATCACGTCAAAGTCAACAGACATTCACTGACCCTCCATGGAAGACAAATGATAGAAATAAGACATCTTGGGGTTATTATTTTATGGGTTCAGAACACTTACTATGTAATAGTATAAGAACTATACCCACCCTATATTGCTTGCCTGGTTTCTACTGAATACTTCAATACAACTGGTTACTTAATTCTTTGAATAACCATGTAAGGTCAACAGGATAGACAGTACGTAGACAGAGATGAGGCAACGAGATGAATGGAAACAATAATATGTACCCCTGTGATGGCATGCCTAGGAGGAAGAGGTCGGGTGAAGACCAAGCCTGTCTATTTCTAAAGTTCATACCCCTTCCACTCGTCTGTAAGCCACAGCGATGCCGTGCAGACACCCGGTGATGGCTGTGTTTTTCCTCCACGGAGATTTCCCCATTACCTTGTACACATATGCCCACAGTTTATCCCAGATTGTTTTCCTGCCCTCTGCTGCTTCTAAAACATCTGACTCAGAGTAATCTTCCCAAAGTAGCAAGGCCCTGAGATTAGTGGAGTAGAAGCACTATGATGTCACATGGGACAGAGACCTAAGGGCTGTGGTCAGCAGATTACAGCCTGAGAAGGTCACATTTTGGGGGGTCAGAACGGATGATTTATATACTGTCTTCTTTTATTGAGATCCATAGGAAGGAATGTCAGAAGGTCCAGTCATTCGTGTTTTCTAAGAAATCTGCCAGCAAATATAATTTTCTCTCTCTAAGCTTAAAATAATGCATGTAACTGCTCTGTAGCCCCTCATTTTGGGAGACCTGTCAGGAGTTAACAATCAGATTTCTTTCCAAGGCTCACTCTGGCACCTGTGCCTTCAATCCCGTCACTTCCAAATTCCTCCAGAAACTTGTTTCCACACGTTTTACCTTCATCTCCAGAATCTTCAGTTTTCTTCTTCATTCCCCTGTTATTTATCTTTTCTGCCTTCAAACTTAACCCCCGACCCTCCCCCCCAAACAGAAACAAAAACAAAAACAAAAAAATTTGAGTTTGTACTGCTGTCCCTTCTCTCATTCTCAAGTGCTGACTTAAAACAAGTAGTTTCCATGCGCTCCTGTCCTCTCTGCTTCATGCAGCCTCCCTTTGGGTTCTGACACTCTGGCTCCCACCCCGCTACCATGCCAGGTTCAGCGGTTTCCTCGTTGCCAAGTTCATTGGACAGCCTTCAGCCCTGCTACAGCTGTGTCATGTGGTTCCAACTGCTCCCTCCTCTTTCAAACATGAGCTTTAGTCTTTGTTTCCTCTCATCTCTTCCTACAGCACTGAGTAGCTATCTGTCCAATTCCCCTTGTGTTGTTTTGGTGTTTACATATATGTTCTTCTATTTTAGAGCTACTGTATAGTGGTGACTTAATGAGTTTATTAATCTTTTTGGCAGCTTTATTAAGACATAAGTGAGGTGCAATAAATGGAACACCTTTAAAGTGTTCAACTTGATGTTTTGATACAGGGATATACTCATGAAACTATCATCACAATAGAGTGAACCTTTCCATCACCCAAAAGGCCTCTCATGACCCTTGTGATCACTCACTCCTCTCTCTCCTCTAACTGCCACCCACTTCTTCCCTAAGCAATAACTAAGAGTGAAATGAATGCATCACATGGTAGTGTATTTACCTTTTAGAAAACTGGTACACTGACCTCCAAAGGGCAGTGCATTTTACATCCCCACCAGCAGTGCACGAGTTTCAGCTCCTCCACACTTCCTAACACTTGCCATGGTCAGTGCTTTGATTCTAACTATTCAAATGTATGTGAATTAGTATCTCAGTGTAGTTTTAATATGCATTCCCCCCCCTAATGAATAATGATGTTGAACATCTTTTCATGCATTTGCTATCTGTATGACTTTGGTGACGTGTCTTTTCTAACCTTTATCAGATTTTTAAAATTGTTTTTGTTTTCTTATGTTGAGTTTGAGAATCCTGTACTTATACTGGATAAATGTACTTTATCAGATATATGATTTTCAAATACTATTCTTCCAGTTTGTGACTTTCTTCTTAAGAACTTCTTTCAAAAAGTTTTTAATTCTGATGAACTCCAATTTATCAATGTTTTTTCTCTGCTGGGTCATGCTTTGGTGTTGTATCTAAGACATCTTTGCCTAACCCAAAATAAAAATATTTTGTTTCTCTTTGGAAATTTTAATTTTAAATGTTACACTTAGGTCCGTGATCCAATTTTTAGTTAAAAATTTTTTTATTTTATTTAATATGTGAGGTATGAGTCAATGGTCATTTTGTGGCATATGGAAATTGAACTGTTCCAGCATCATTTGTCAAAAAGACTATCCTTTCATCATTGAAATGCCCTGGTAATTAGATAAAAAATGAATTGCCTGTATGTGAATGGATTTCTTTCTATTTAATTTCATTGGCTTATTTGTCTATTATTACAGCAATATTACAGCATCTTCACTAATGTAGCTTATAATAAATCTGGAAATCAGATAGTGTTAGCTTCCATCTTTGTTCTTCTTCCCCTTTCTTTTAAAATTCCCCAACTATGGCTATTTCTGTTGGTACTATTGTTGGCTTGAACTTTTATCTCTAAATATGACTAGCCTTAATGAATTCTGGAAACTTTCTCACAATTTCCATAAACACATTTTTCTTTTTTTTGCTAAAGCCTCTAAAAAAAAAGCAGAACTACTACTAGGCCTAGCTTCTCCTTTGAGTTCTAGGTTTGTCGCCCTTCCAGTTTACAGACAACTATTGATGAAATCTGATTTCTTCAAGCTCTGAACTTCTCATCTAACATTCCTCATGAGTTATCCCTCCCAGTTTCATATATTAGTCCCTCCATGAATCTTCTCATGCCACACAAACATGAAATTTCATCTTTGACTTAGCTCTCTCCTACTTCCTTAATCTAATAAATCACCATACACTGGCCTTTATTTCATTCAAAACATATTTCATGAATCATATCAAGTATCTTCTCAGACCACAATGGTATGAAACTGGAAATCAATTACAAGAAAAAATCCCTGAAAAATGCACAAACACATGGAGGCTAAATAAGGTGTGACAAAATAATACAATATATGGGCTAACAATGAGATCAAGGGAAAAATTGAAAGATACCTGGAGACAAAAGAGAATAAAACACAATAACACAAAGTCTATGGGATACAGCAAAAGCAGTTCAAAGAGGGAAATTCATAGCCTACCACAAGAAACAAGAAAAATGTCTAAGAATGTAACTTTACACCTAAAATAACTATGAAAAGAACAACAAACAAAGCCCAGAGCAAGTATATACAATAGAATCATATTTGGCCATAAAAAATAATGAAACAGCATGCATGGACCTAGAGGTTATTATTCAACCACTATGCTGAATATCTGAAATTAATACAACATAATATTGAATATAAAGTATAATTAAAAAATAAAATTAAAAAAATTATATATATATATATATATATATATATATATAATTTTATGCATGGATTCTCTATACTCCATTCTCACAGTTAATGCACAGTCCCACTGTCTCATGTCTGAATGACTGATGGAAAGCCCAGCTGACCATCCCACTTCCAGACTCGTCCTGCCTCAAGCCATTTTCTCAGACTTATCTCTCTAAAACAAATTTGTTCTTGAGTCAAACCCATACCAAGAAGTTTCCCTTTCTAGCTTTCTTTCCACTTAACTTTCTACTTCTAACTTGCTCCTGTCTAACTGGTTTTCTTGTCTTTTTATTTTTTTGGTACTCTCATTAACACATAAAATTGACTAGTTTTTTAGAAAGTATCTTCGAAGTAGAAGGGGATTTTAAGTTACATTCATTTAAAGACCTTGTAGAAATGCTTTGAAATACAGGAACTATCACAGAATTTGATTCCTGGTGCTGCTGCTCTATTTATAAACTGTCTTTCATTAGACTGAAAGAAACCTGACCATTTGATCATGGATAATTTTAGTTTTTAAACATGCCTCTTGCCCTATAGTCATATGAGAACCCACTATTGGTTAAAAAAATAACAAAAACGGTCTAGTAAAAATTATCTCATGTCCCTAAGACAAGAAGCAGACAAGTGGTGACTAGTGTTCTGTAGCATGAGGACAAATTCCCGAGACTGGAAGCAACTAAAGGACATTTTTCAGAGTGAAAGATTACTAACGATCTCCTTCATTTAAAAGTTCAACAGGTGTAGTTAAGCTCAACATAGGTAAATGCCCAATGACTCTTTAGATTTCCCAGCCCTAACTGAAAATCATGGGAGAGTAACATTTATCATAGTTGAAACGAAACTTAAAAGTTTACTTACTTATGTTATTTTGTTGAAGCGCTGAGAAATAAAATATTTTTAAGAAAATTAATATTTGATTATCAATTATTTTGAGCACAAAAAGAAACATTAGAAACTTGTTTGTGGATACAGAGGTACATGAATGAAAAATGTACCCTTTCCTTGTTTTCAGTAATGTAGCATCCTGACCATGAGATTATTAATGTCATCAAAATGCCATATTGCTTAGGGAAGAATACCACAGTGGGTTATTTTGGCAAAAAATTATAAAGTCTCTAAAGGCAGGCATTTCTCTTTTCCCCATTAGCACCTAACAAAATACTTTATACATAGTAAGCATAAAATATGTATATTAAAATTTGAATTCAATGATACGTATCCCCCCTCCCCCCCAATATTAATAATATTGACACAACTAAAAAACTGGCTCCAAAGGATCAATTAGATTCCTAATTTGCTTTAAGAAAATGAAAAGAGGCGGTATATTTCCAGATTCAATCGTTTCTAAACTAAGAAAGACCTAAATCAGAGCAGCTCACCTAGGAGATAACTTTCTGGTGTGTAAGATAGATATTTTGTAAAGATTTAAAAAGCAAACATTAAGAAAAAGGAGCCATCAGCATAGCTGAAGTGGTGGAATGACTTTCTTCCAAGAATCGTGAGTTCTTCTGGAGAGACTCCCAAGTTTCCAAGGACAGGCAGGTTCAAGTGCATGAGCCTGTGTGGGGGAAAGGTGTCATCACCGGGACCTGGTGCGTACAGCCCTGGGGCCGGGACAGCCTCCCCCAGTGCCACTCCACAGCTGTCTCACGCTGCAGAACTGAGTTTTCCCAGAATTCTCGGGAATAGAAGGAGACTAGCTTTATTTTTTTTCTTTTCCCTTTCCACTTCATGTACAGAGAAAAAGGGTCAAGAAGGGCAGTGCCCAGTTCACCTCACCTAGCAAGCTAGCCCAAACCTTGCCTGACTGCTCCAGATTTACACTGCTTTAACTTTCACCTGGTCAGGAAAGAGCAGGAGAGTGCAATGCTTTGTTTGGATGGAAACACAGGAATTCAGGTAAGCCAAACCAAACAGCTTAGGCAAGATGATTCAGCTTAATAGGTACAACTTGGGCAGGCAAAGGGGAGGGGGGAGGGAGAGGAAGGAAAGTAGAAAAAATACCCCCACCAACTCTGCTATTCCTCCGACAATCCAACCCCCCATTCGCCAAAAAAAACCCAACAGGAAATGTTAACTGAAACATATATGAGATAGTGTAGAGTGGAAGAGAAAAGGTTGAAAAAGAGAGATTTGGAGATAAAATAAATTATATGCTGTCTATGCAACCTGATTTCTGATGGTGTTAGGAAGAGAATTTGAACACGAAGAGGTCTGAAGAGACTTAGAAGGCACAGAGGGGACATCAGAGAGTGAAATTGTCCATTTAAGCATGTTTTTCCCCTAGTCCGCATTGCTCATCTGAAAACAAGAAGTAGAGCAGGTCAGGAAAGGGGTTCTGGTTAACGCTGCGAGATGAGAGATAAGCAGCCAGGCAGTTAGAAGCCAAAGCATTTTATCTAGAAGAGCAGGCCTGGCCTCGTTTCCATCTTGATAAGAATCCGATGGGAGAGCTTGTTTGTCTGTAGACCAGGACGGGGCGATGGAGCTGCAGAGAGGGGACGGGGCGGTCGGGGGGCTCAGGGATGGAGTTGTGGCAAACCGCTAGTGAGTGAGAAATCCCTCCTGTGTGCTCAGCATCCACCTGCACTTTGACATTGTTCGACTAGACTGTTTAGATCACATGGCTGTGCTTCTTTCAAACGGGAGACAGATAGCTAGAGAGTTGAGGTGACCTGGGGAGGCTCGTTACCCTGGGCTAACATTTTAACACAGTGACTAACTGGTTGGGTCCCTGACTCAAAACGTAAAGGAAGTTACATGTGAACTTAACTCCCCTTTAAACGGTACCTTGAATTTATATTCCGAAGCACACTATATTCTGAGTTTCTTTTTAAAGTTGCTTTCATTTCACTTCAAGTCCGTTTTAAAAAACAAAACAAATTACAGTTGTAGGAACTTCTACTTTCATATTCTCTAATTTGATGATATAACTGGTTCAGACATAATTTTTTAAAACTATAATTAGGAAGGCCCTGGCTGGGTAATTTCTTTGGTAAGTGTCATCCTGATATGCTAAGTTTGCCTGTTCTATCTCCAGTCAGGGCACAGAGGAGAATCAACCAATGAATCAATGAAACAAGAAATCTATGGTTCTCTCTTTCATCCATTGATTAAAAAACAAAACAATTACATATAATTATTAAAATTGACAAAGTTCTAAGGTCACCAAATTTTGTTCTTGGTATTCTTGGATGAGAACCATGGCTGCAGGTTTTTCTGAGATTTTACTACTACTTTCATCATCTCAGTCCATCCTACAAACCAAGAAATCAGAAATTCAAAATTATATAATTTTTTAAAATAGGCCTTTAAAATTATTTTAGTGGCCAATTGAGATGATTTTAATTGTATCAGGTTTATTGTGCTCATGCCATGAATGCTTAAGACGAGTTTCCTAACTATGTAAGATGGTTAGCATAGGAGGAGGCATATAGGACGGATTTAATCATAAACCTGTTTGGGTGGACAATCTATACTATCTGAGAGATAAAGCAGAATATTTGTAGCCCACATGGTTAGATACAAAAACCAGTTTTTATAAATGACAGGTGGGAAGAGGATCTTAAAGCAACTTTTCTTTCTTATCTTAGCTACTTTACAGATTGTCTGGCAACTTGGGTCTTATCTTCTCTGGTCCTGAGGCAGTCCCTATATATAATTAGCTCTGGACACTGCCCTGACCTTGAGGACATTGTCCAGAATGTTCTACTGAAGACTTTTTCCTAGAATGCTCCCTATTTAAATTTTTTTTTTTTTTTTTTTTTTTAGTTCTTGACCTTGTTGACTCGGTAGAGTTGAGTTGGTAGGCAAGTCTGAGGTTGGAAAAAAAACTTGATGATGATAATAATAGCAGTAGTAGTAATAGTAATAGTAACAGGCCTCATTTATAGGAAGCCTCTCAGGTTGTTGAAGGACTCTGTAAAGCAGTTTATATATGCTGTTTCTACATTGGTTATAATATACTCTAGCTACTGAGCCCCTACTCTACTTCCCTTCTCAGAAAAATTTGCCAAATAATAATTATCACTTGCTATATCCTGACCTCTAGCATGCTATTAATTTTATCTTAAAAATGATCTCTCTCTCTCTCTCTCTCTCTCTTAGGAGTGGGAATATTTTTCTGCCAAGAACCATTTGGATATTTATGTCTGTGAGCCATACAAAACTATCAACTTAAAAATTAGCCTGCTGTATTTGGTCAAACATTTAATTAACTTACTCCTAATGCCTTGGTAGGGTCAGACCAAATGTGTTCTGATTTTGCAAGCCTTATATCTTATGTTCCCCACCCTTGTTCTATAGAGTCATTCCATTCAGTCAGGTTATAACTTTTTTTTTTCTAATAAAAATCTGTTACTATCTTTCCATAATGTTAAATAGTTAACTACATAATTTTTCTTGGTTGCATGCTATCACAAGGCATGGATGCATACATTGTTTTAATCAACCTTACCACTGAATATTGATCATTTTTGTCTTTATTTCACAAATTCTCAATATAAATATAATATTTGCTCACTTAATTCTTATAACACAGAACTAGGCTGTAATAACATTATTGATAAAAGCAAATTGTTTTACTATTTTACAGCTAAAGAAACTGAGGCATAGGAAGGTTAAGTAACTTGCTTAAGGTCACAGCTAGTGAATGGAAGATGGCAACTCGGGTTGTCTGGCCCTGGAGCGAGTGCTCTTAACATGGTTGCTCTCATAAGCAATGCTGCCATGAATGACCCCAATTCTCACTTTTCCTTTGAAAAATCCCTGGGATGAAAATGCTGGCTTTTCAAATGCCTTGACAATTGGCCATCAAAACATTGATGCTTTTCTTTCCCACAAGTTGTGTATTTCCAGACTATGGAGCAGGGGTGGCAATGTCCTGCCTTCGGGCCATGGGAGGCCTGAAAACTCATTTACTCTGGCCCTGCTTAGGCTTCAGGGGTGAGTTAAATGTTTGGTCAAATATCGCAGGCTACTTTTTAAGCTGATGATTTCGGATGGCCTGGGAGTGAGAGTATAAGTGACAGATGGCCCTCGGCAGAAGAAAGGTTCCCCACCCTGCCATAGGCAATGCTGGGCGTTAAACTTTAAAATTAAATCTCATGCCATTCTACCTTGTATTTCTTGTATATTCACAATCCTCTTAATCTAGTGGACTTTTTCAGCCATCTTCCTTGCAACCACGGGAGCAGAAAAGACTTGAGGAAACCAGAGCATTTGGTATTTTTGATCACTTCCTTCTCATGCTTCCCAGCTCTGCCTGCTTCCCTGGGATGCATCCTGCCCTCTTGCCCTGTAACTTGAATTGCACGGATACCTCTCCCTGACCCCCCTTTTGATTTCAGTGTTTCTTAGCTCTCCACTTGTTTTCCTCTCATGTAACGTCTCCTCTATTCCCATGACTTGAACTATTTAAATGCTGATGCCTCAAGGCACCTCCCCTAAATTCTAGACTTCTCTATGTGACTATCTATTAGACATCTTCACCAGGGATATTCTCCAGGTTTTAAAAAATAGAAAACGTTGCCAAAACCGGTTTGGCTCAGTGGATAGAGTGTCTGCCTATGGACTAAAGTGTCCCAGATTTGATTCCGGTCAAGGGCATGTACCTTGGTTGCGGGCACATCCCCAGTGTGAGGTGTGCAGGAGGCAGCTGATTGATGTTTCTCTCTCATCAATATTTCTAACTCTCTCTCTCTCTCTCTGTAAAAAAATCAATAAAATATATTTTTAAAAAAAAGAAAAAAATCAATAAAATATGTAAAAAAAAAAAAAAAAAAAAAAAAAAAAAAAAAAAAAAAAAAAAAAAAAAAAAAAAAAAAAGAAAAGAAAACATTTAAAATGGCACTCACTATTTCCCCCTAAATGTGCTCATTTTATATTTCTCATCATAATTTGATGTTACCATCATGTGTAACCAACCTAAGGCAAGATGCCTTCTAGACTTGGATGCAGTAAAGGGTGATGACGAATGGTAATGACTGTGAATCAGGTAAATCTAGGTTTGAACCTTACCTGTGCACTTTAAAATGTGGGTGACCTGGCGAAAGCTGCCTGAACTCTCTGACCTCCGGTTTCATTGTTTATACAATGGGGGTGGAAATACCTGCTTTGCATGGTTGTTGAGAAGAGTAAGTGGGGTGATGTAGTGTTCTTATTGGAGTTCCTGATACACTCAAAGCATTTCATGCAGAGGATTGCTAGTTTGGGTGATAATGGCTCACCCCTCACGCCAATCAGTTTCTGAATCCTGTTGCTTTCTAAATCCATGTCCTTTCTCTCATTACCATCCCTACTGGTCATGCCTAATTAGGGTCCAGTCATCTCTGCTTCCATGATGGCAATTTTCTCTAACTTAATGAGCCTCAGCTTTTTGCCTTGACATCATCAGGATGGACGATGTTCACACGAGGGTCGCTCCATCAGGCATAGTCAATGGTAAGTACAATTCTAGAGGTTTGATGACTCCGCCTCTTTCTTTCCGATGCCGCTAGAAGACACACTGGAACGAAAGTAAGAGTGACCTTATTGGAGAGGCTGACTTGAGTGTGCTCCCACTTATGTCTTTAAATCTCATGAAAATGTGGGTTCCTTATTTTCAGTAGCACGCTGCTTGGAGTACATCTGTGTGCCACTGCATCCTGGTCCAAAGCCCTGTGTTAACCACCTCCATTGCCAGCTGTCTCACCCACACTAATCCCAGCCTCCTCACTATTGGCAACATGAGCCTGTTTCTATTATGTAGATTCTCACCACTTGCCCGCGTCTTTTATGGGACAAAGTTCAACCTCCTTTGAGTATGGCATCCAAGGCCTTCCAGACCTGGCCTTTTTAAGCGTCTTCAGGCATTTTTCTTCCAATGCGTCACCTTACAACAGCAAGTAATGTTCATTTCCCCTTTTTCATCTCCCGGTCCATCTTCATCCCTCTATAGCACACGTGTCAAACACAAGGCCCGCGGGCCAAATCCGTCCCGCCAGGCCTTGCAATGTGGCCCGCACCGCGCTGTCATCACTGCACTCCGCTGCGTTTCCATCACAATGACAGTTTATGACTGTTCAGTAAACCATTCGGCCTCGATTTAGGCTGGATTTTAGATTTTGGCCCCTTCTCTGATTGAGTTCAACACCCCTACTCTATAGTCTGCCCTGTGGCTCCAGATGCGCCGGCCCCTGAGTGTGTCTTCCTCCTGGACACCCATGGCCTACATCCTGCTCAATCCACTGCACATGCTGCACTTGACAGCCATGGGCAATGTGAACCCTCTCCTTCCTCCTAATTCCTCAGCTGCCTCTTTTTAAATCACACTCTTGGCTTCTTGTTTCCTATCCATCCTTCAATCTTACTCCCGGCACTCTTTTCTTCTTCTAAGTTTTCTTTTCTTCTTTTGGTTCTTCTGTCCTTTCTTTATATTTTACTAACTTTGGAGATCATCTCTAGGCTTCATGGTTCCAACTACTATCTGTATGCAGATGGAAGCAAAGCCCTGGCTTCTAAGCCTTTCCTCTTTCCTCTTTCCTGGGCCCCATCTATCCAATTGCCCACAGGACTTTCCCACCTGGTGGTGCAGCAACCTCTGCACAGTGTGTTCAGAAGGGACTTCATCGTCCTCCATCCTCTCCGAGCTTTTTCTTACTAAAGCTGCTCATTTCTATAAAGAGCACCACCCACCCACTATCTTAACCCCGAAATCGAGGAGAATCTGTATTTGGCCTCGCTTACTATTTGTTGACACCCTCAATTTCAACCAGGTAGCATATCTTGTTGAGTACACCTCACAAATATCTCTAAAATCTGCAAATCTCCAAATCCAATGCTACCACCTTAATCCAGGTTGCTATTATTTTACTTAAGAGTAATTTATCTCCCTCCTCTAACTTTGCTCCTTACCAATCTGCATTCTCCACAAGCAACTAGTTATTTCATCTTAATCCAAATCTGTTAAGATAGCCTCTAATTTGAAAGCCTTCAAGGTAAAGTTCAGACTTAATGTGATTTCTAAGGCTCTCCAATACCTGGGTCTGGTCCCTTCTACCAGTCCAAACTGCTTGCCATGTCCACGCTAGCCACTCCATGGTCCGGCTACACTGGACGTTATTCAGGACCTCAGGTCTCTCTTGTCCCTGTTTCGCCCGGATGGCATGCTCTCCTGTCCCCACTCCCTTTCTTTTCCAGGCTGACCCCACTGCAGAGTTCCTGTTCTCTGAGATTGATGAGTCTCCCTACTATAGATTTCTAAGTACTTTCCATATCAGGACATCAAATTTATTAGAAACTCTTACTTATATGATCATAATAATTAGAGTACATTAAAATCGATATAAAATGTTCCTACATTCCTTAAACATTAATTTTAACCCAATACCTTCATTTATTTTTAAAAATATTTATTGTTGAAAGTATTACATATGTCCCCTTTTCCCCCCATGGGCCTCCCCCAGCCTGCGCCTGCCCCAGGCCTTCACCACCCTATTGTCTGGGATATATATATATACAATATATATATATATATATATATATATATATATATATATATATATGCATTCAAGTTCATTGGTTGATCTCTTCTTGCTTCTATGTCTTTGAATCAAACAACAAAACCCCAATATATTTAAATACACAATTGTTCACTTATTTTTTAAATGTATGGCTATGACCTTAAATTTGGAGATGGGTTCCTTAAAGATCCATTCAGCCTTTCTTTACCATAGTGCACTGTGTGTAAGGTCTAGTTTCACTTTATTTAAAGTGTCATGAAAAAAAAAAAAAAAATGCAAACCAATGTGAATGTAGAATTTTCTGGATTATTAAGAATTTTTTTTTTTCTGGGACATTTCTGGTAGTAGCGCCTATGTGTAATTTTGATAGAAACGTTTTTAAAGCTTCTTTTTCTAAAATATTCAATTTAATTTTCAAGGAAGCAACTCTTTCATTTTATACTCTATTTTATGACATTATGTAAGCAATGTTTAATTATTATATGGTTATAGTAATAAGTTAACTGTCATAAGTTTGGGCATAAATATAATTAATTCTTGGCAAGCCTGCAGCTCACCCAATGAGAGAAGTGTGTAGGCTTACTGAGGGATAGCCCACTGGCTGTGAGGTTTCACTGAGCTCTGAATATTCCTTTCTTTCTTTTTATTTTTTGTTAATCCTCACCAGAAAACATTTTTTTCCATTGGTTTTTATTTATTTTTTTTTTTGAGAGAGAGAGAGGGTACAAGAAAGGGAAGGAGAGAGAAAAAAAAACACATCAGTGTGAGAGAGATGCCTCAATTGGTTGCCTCCCATATGCACCCTGTCTGAGGCCCGGGATGAACCTAAAAGGCAGGTATGTAACCTTGACTGGGAATCACCCCTGAGACCTTTTAGTTCTTGGGGCCGGAGCTCTGACCACTTACTACACTGAGCTCTAAATAGTAATCAGTTTGTGTTGCAGAGGAAATCGTAGTATTGGTTAATTTGCCAAGTCAGTTAAGTGGAGTTCCGTTAAGGGTATTCTGTTAACTGTTCTCTCTCTTCCACATTGACTCTCCGCATTGAAGACAGAAGGAGCATGCATGTCTTAAAAAAGGACCACCTCTCTTTTTATCCACCACTGTATTCTCCGCCACGTGCTAGGCACACAATAAATATTTGCTGAAGAATTGGACATATTATTCAATATGGAGAGAGTCTTCCCCTCCTGTTCTGTTCTTCCTCCATGACAGGTGAAGTGTCAATTGCTATAAACCGCCTGACTCTGCTGAGGGACCTCTCCATCCTCCAAAATAAAATGCTTAACTCCCCTTTCCTGCCCCAGGGTACTCTACTCCTGCTCCCAGCATGCCACTGTAAAGTGCTCCCACTCACATTCCTTCCTGTTTCCCTTTAATCCACTGCGTACGAATGAATGAAGGCAGGGTATTATTATTTTTTTATTTGTATAGTTTGTGTTGAATATATGAATAGCACATGCTATTGGTGCAAGGAAATGAATTAATAAATAAATGAATAAATAAAATAGCTCTTCCATGTAGGTATTCTTGCCACAACTGTCCATGAGGAAACTGAGGCCAGCAAGTTTAAGTATCTTAAGTAATATTACACAACAAATAAATCATGGGTCTCCTTGTTCTGTAACCCCCCAAACTCCTGCTGTCTTTCAACTATATTATGTCTCCTTCCATCACCTAGTAAGATAAAACCTCTTTTAGTAATGGAATTAACACATTTCCTGGCTCCAATCAATTCTTACTTACCAGCCATTTGCGAATATTAATATTTTCTCTGCTTGATGTTTTATAGACCCAGGTAAACAGCAAGGAGGAAGGGCAGATGAAGACTGCTTAGGAAAAAGGATGCAAACCTGAGCCATAAGGAAGAGCCTGTGGTTTGAATGAGGTGGGACAGAGATTATAGAAAGCATTCCAGATCCAAGTGTATAGATTGGCCCTGTGGCAATACTTAACTTGGAGAATGAGAACATTTGTATAAATTACCATGCCATTGTTCCTTTCAATGGAGGATACACTGTTTCCCATATGTGATTTGGGAAGGCTTCCTTGAGTAGACTGGTTCCAAGTGGTATCCCAAATGGTAGGGAGAAATTGAGCACTTTCTTTGCAAAAAGGGATATAACCTGCAGGCTAAACGACCAGTGATACTGAAGGACCTGACACAAATGAAAACGGGTGAATTGTGAGGGAGGGCAGAGTGAAGAGAGAGCCATTGAAATATTGTAGTGAGCAGTGAGAATCTCCATAGAGTCAAGAGGAGAACAGAACATCTTTTTATGAATGATTTTCCTCGACATCCAACTCCATACCACTGACTCTTCCAATCATCTTTGATTTTGCCCAAATTAGATTTATTTAATACACATATTAGTTCTAAAAAACAACATGTCTCATGCAAATGTCTTTGATCCCAAACTAGTAATTTCATACGTTAGAAAATTCAGACTTAAAAATTAATTTCCCAATTTAAAAAAAACATTTCTAGAATTGATTTCTTTGTGCCTGCTTAATAATGTAGAGGTTCTACTTTTTAGGTTTCCCCACAAATTAATTCTGTTCCATCTGCTGAACACCCACCCTGGATGTACTACTATCCTTCCTGCCTGGACTCATTTCTAGTTTTGTCTGGCAAAGATATATGCCCCTGTGGTTACTGCATTCAGTATCATCTTCATAGCATCACCTCTTTCATTGCTCTTCACTAGGCACAGATTCCCTTAACCCACAAGCAGGATAGCTCAGTGGTCTCTCACTTCACCAACTCCCAACTCACTTAAATCATTTTACCACAGATTTTCTCCTCCTAAGACAAAATTGGCTGTCTTCACGTGCAAATAAAAATACAAAATCATCTAAAAACACCAAATATAATTATTATTTCAATACAAGAGGCCCAGAGCACAAAATCATGTGGAGAGGATCCCTATGGCCTAGCCTCCTGCCATCAGGGCCATCTTCTGCCTGTTTGCCAGGCCTCAGGCCTAACTGCTTCCACTTGCAGGGCTGTCAGGCCGTTGGGATCAGAGATGGTGAACAGGGGAATCAGGTTGGAGGACCAGGCTGGCTGTCAGGGTGTGGGATCACCAGCTCACCCAGGCTGCTTGGGTGAGGGTATGGGGGCTCAGGCCTGTGGAACAGCTCAGGTGCCTGCGACTTCACCTCCATGCACATTCGCTGGGCCAGCCGGCCGCTGATGGAATGTGCTGCCCATTCAGGGCCACTCACACCATGGGCTTGAGGCACTGACAGAATCTGTGGGGCATGCCGTGACCTACCCATCGCTGCGTGAGCGGCCCTGAGCGGGCAGTGCACTCATTCCAGCAGCTGCCTGTGCAAGCGCATGGAGGCAAAGTTGCCTGTGCCTGCTTTCCAGCAGGCCTGAGCCTCCCATGGGATCCATCAGAGCCTGTGGGCCGGGGCCAGGGACCAAGAAAGAGGTCAGCTGTTCAGCCCACTTGCCAGTCCCCAGTCCTGCCTTGTCCCAGTGGTGGGGGTGGGGGTGAGGGTGAAGGGTAGGGAAGAGACCAAGAAGTAAACAATGCACCTCATGGTGACCAGTCTCTTGGTTCTAATGGTTGTCATGGACACTGGCTATATATATATATATACTTTTAAAAATCTTCATGTTTGAATACTGGTCTGTCACTTGTTAAGTTTGTAGATTTAAGCAAGTGACTGTGTGCTTTCAAGTATCTTGTTATCTGTTTTAGTAAATGGGGTTGACAATGGCAACTGCATGATGTGACTGTTTGAGGATGAAATAAGGAAAACATGGAATCACCTCAGGGAGTGGATATGATGAGGACATAAAGGGAAGCAGTGGTCATCATTACATGGTTGACTTCAGTTACTAGGATGGATCATAAATCTACTATTGAGTCCTTGAAATGTAACTATGCAAACTGAGATGCACTTTAAGTATAAAATATAAACTGGATTTCAAAGACTTTATGAAAAATTAAGAAGGTGAAATGTTTCACAAAATATTATATGCTTACATGTTGAAATGATAATAGTTTAGATATAATTGGATTAAATAAAATACATTCAAATTAATTTCACTTGCTTCATGTGGCTATTAATGAATTACATTTGTAGCTTGCATTTGTGGCATGGATGACATTTTTATTGCTATAATGATAATCACAAACTCATAAATGGGTTTGATTTTACTTGAAAGTTGTTCCCTAATCTTTCTATCTCAGGTGAAATGTCACTCACAATGAGCTTTTATTATTATTTACAATATATATACCTTTAAAATATTTTTAAAACCTTATAAGATGTATAAAAGATTATATCTTAGGACTATAGATTTTAAATGATAGATCAATAAACTATAATTTGAAATTCTTCTGATATCCTGTTTATCAAATGCCCTCCTTTGATAGGCTGTAAAATAACATTTAAGATTTACTTGGTCAGCATATATTTATACACACAATAAATCGTGGCTAACTGAAATCTGCATAATAATCATGGGGAAAACTTAGGTTTTTAAAAAAATTTTTATGACCAGGCATGCAGGTTACCAGAAGACCAGCAATAACTTGTGGTTAAAGTGTGGTCCCAGGGAAGCCTATGGCAGTGAAAGAGACTGTCGAGAAGCTGTGCAGAGATGTAGGGCTGTCCTATGACTGAACATCCTGCCTCTGTGTGACCCTGTGCTTTACCCGACTATGATAAAGCTCCAGTCCAGTCACCTGATTAACCAGTTGTGAAGAAAAAAGGCTCATACAAATAAACTCACAAGAAGGTTGTAATGCGGGCCTCAGTGTCTGTAAATAATCCTCTAGCTTAGGGGTGTCGAACTCAATCAGAGAAGGGGCCAAAATCTAAAATCCAGCCTAAATCGCGGGCCGAATGGTTTACTGAACAGTCATAAACTGTCATTGTGATGGAAACGCAGCGGAGTGCAGTGATGACAGCGCGGTGCGGGCCACATTGCAAGGCCTGGCGGGACGGATTTGGCCCGCGGGCCTTGTGTTTGACACATGTGCGTCTAGCTCAAAATAAGATGATACTATACGGCATGAGTGTATATATTCAAAGGGGTGTAAACAGACACCTACTTTTACATTTTGTATGTCACACATTTTTAAAGAATACTTTTAAATATCAGCCTCTCTTATAGATCACAAAGAGAATCAAGAAGCTCTTCTTGTCCGTGAAAGAAGAAACAGAAGACAAAACCACCACCCCGCAGCTCAGCGCGGGAGGGGCCTCCCTCTGTGGCCAAGCGGTGCTCTCTGCTTCTCTTTCTCAGACACATTCAAATTCAGAGGAACTGAAAAGCGAGGTTCATTTCCCTTGAAATCCCTGTCACACGATTTCCACCTAACTTTAGAGTTGCCTTTTGAAAACTTCCCAACAAAATTTCCCAAAACTCTCGCAAATGCCACCTTTCCTATGAGGTCATTCTTGGTCCCTAAACCTTCTCCCACTGTGACCCCCACAGGTTATCGGTACTTTTGTTTTGTCCCTTTGGTGATGGCTTTTCTTTACAGGCGCTTTTATACATTTATATAGTCTTCTTCCTTCGACTGTTTTGTGCTTTCCTTGATAGGATTCTTTTTATACTTGACACTTTTTTACCCACTGTATATGAGTGTGTGTATATACACTGAGTGGCCAGATTATGATGACCTCTGAACGCATAATGATCTGGCCACTCAGTGTAGACTGACAGCAGAGTAGGGATTTTAAAATAAGGTTTTTCCATGGAAAAGAATTGCATTGTAGGTAGTTAGAAAGAAGCAGAGGACTTATTAGCCAGAGGCTGGGGCCACTATCTCCTGGTCCTTTGACCTATCAAGATTTTTCAAGCTTTCCCTTCTATTGTACATAAGTACACAGAGTGGCCAGATTATTATGCGTTCAGAGATCATAATAATCTGGCCACTCAGTGTATATTTTAAATGAAATTTAAGTTTATATCCCTCTCCTGACATTAACCCAATATCTCCAATTTCCTATCAGACATCTCCACTTGAATGCCATACTGGTAATTTCACACTCAACACGTTCAATATATTCCTCATCTCTGTACCCCTCAAATCTATTTCGCCCCCTGAGGTCAGTAAATGGCAGCATCATACATCTACTTTTTCAAATCAGAAACTAGGATTTACCCTTATATACCACTCTTCCTTACTACCTGTCTACAATCAATCGACAGTTCAGCATTTCTACCTTTTCCATACCTTTCAAATCTAACTACTTCTCTCCATTTCCAGACCCATTACTGTAGCACGACTCACCCTTAGCTTTTTCCTGTTTTTACTGAAGCAGCTGCTCTCTTCGGCTGCATCCATCCAGATTAACCTCATAACACTTAGCGAAGTGGCTGCATGTACTAGGCCTTGTAGTCCCTTAAGTTATACATTATTTTACCAGCGAACTCTGGCACAGGAACCAATCATGTAGAAAGAGATAGTATATAGAAAGTGCACCAATTTTTAATTTTGAAAACTAAATAATCTGTACTTCCTATCCTCTTAAAGCCTCATTCCATAGGCTAATTCTGTAGACATTTGCTTAAACTTCTCCAAGGATACAAAGTGGCATTGCCAAGAATCCCAGAATAAATTAATGTTCACTGGGCCAGAATCCTAGAATGAAAATGTGAATATATTGTTTCATACTTGTTTTTTTATTCTTCCAGTATTATTTACCAAGAAATTTCTCCAGGGCCCTTAATAGAAAACACAAATAAACACGTTCAACCTTCAAATGATAGCAATTTACTCCACTTAGCTTGACAGAATCAGGCTTAACTTTAGGTTTTAAATTGGGTATGTTCTTTCATAACTATGTCTCCTAAAACTCTCTTTCATATTATTCAATGAAATGATCAAGGGTGTTTTTAAGGCTCAGACTCATATGTCGGCTTATTTTACTTGCTGTGTCATAAATTAGGTGTTACCGCATATAACTCAGGCCTGCTTTGTGCATTGTGACAAATGGGGTGGGGTAAGCCATTCACTCATACTGTCACTCAGATAGCCAGTGATGTAGCTGTCCTTGTTTCCCCAAATTAGTTGTATTATGGAGTTCTGCCATAATCACTGGACAAATGGGATGCATTCAGATCTCAAAGAACAAAACAAATTCAGAAGCTAAAGCTCTCTTCTCTTCCCAGACTATTGCATTTATAATTTACACGGTCTCAACTAGTGAACATAAGTCTAACTTAAAAGTAAGAAAGTAGAAAAAGTTTTTGCTTCTGAAAAATACAAAGGATATTTACTACCCGTGTTTCTCCGAAAATAAGACATCCTCTGAAAATAAGACCTAGTGCATGGAAAGATAAGACATCTCCTGAAAATAAGACCTAGAGCAACTTTGGGAGAAAAAAATTAATATAAGACACTGCCTTATTTTCGGGGAAACAGGGTAGTATAACTCAGCATCCAGGGAACTAAAGAACAAAGAGCAGAGAAACAGGAACCAGAGACTACAGATTTAAAATGTGGTAAGTGAATATTAATACATTTTATTAGTTGTATTTTAACCCTGCACTGGTGTATCGATAGGTCACACTCACTGTCCAATAGCAGGCTAGCTGACCACCATTGCTGACATGTGATGGCTTCAGTGGGCTAGGTTTCCATGGAGCACTAAGATTGTCCAGAGTTACTTACCGATAAACTTCTAGGTGGTGACTCAATTGTAGTTGGGTTATACACACATTGAAACATATGGCTGCCAAGGCCTACTGATATCAATGAGCCATATATCCCAGAAAGGAAAACACAAACCCTTCCTGATCTTGGTCACTTTTGCTGGCTCTATTTTTGAACTGGTCTAATTGCACCATGTTTTCTGAGTCTGATACAAGAGTGTGACATAACTAAACCCAAGCATATTGCAACCAAAGAACCTGTATGCATACATACATAACCCATGGACACAGACAATAAGGAGGTGAAGGCTTGGTGTGGGGATAGGGAACATGTTAGAAGGGGTCAATGGGAGAAAAAAGGGGACATCTGTAATACTTTTAACAATGAAGACTTTTTAAAAAACATACTCATCATAACAAAAGAAGCCGCATCATTAAGAGGGTTTACATTGATGGAACGATATGTTAGCACATTTTCATATAGGCCCAAAGTCAATCACACCATATCAGGTTCTTTAACAGTAAATTTTCTATAGGTTAGAAATTGTAGAGCCACGATAAATTACTCTAAGACAGTGATTTTGAACCTTTTTCATCTCCTGGCACTCATAAACTAATTACAAAAATGCTGCTGTACACCAAAAATATACTTTTTGCCAATGTAATAAAAAAAAAATAGGTATAATTTTGACTCATTCACACCAGATGGCTACTGTTGTGTGGGTTGTTGTCACTTTTTATTTGATAATCTAAGGAATAGAGGTCGGTGATAATACCTGATGTCAGGTATTGCATTTTTAAAAATTCTTATGGCTCACCAGTTGAAAATGCTCTAGGAAGAATTCAAAATACATTAGGATAAATGAGCATTTTATTAAAGCTAAGAGATATCATATTGAGCATGATGGCTAGTCTCTCAAGATGATGATTAATATTCTTTCAAAAAGCCAAACACATTTTTATAATTAAGGCAGAACATGTTTTTAAGCATACCATTGTTTAAATAGTTAATACCATGTGTCCATTTTAGAGTTTCTATTAAGAGACATTATACCATACAGTTATCTTTGTTTCCAAAGAATTAGGCCATGACCCACTTCATATCTCAGAGATCCAGGAAAGCTACTAGAATATTCTTCTTGGCAAATAAAGTGCTGTTGTCCCTCCCCCCAGGCCAGAAGCAGAGCTGTTCCATGCTCATTATGTGACCAAGTGACCACAGTTCTTAGCTATAATCAGGCTTGTCCAAACATTGAAGAAGAAAGCAGAAGACCCTGCTAGGCTGGAAAACGCATCAGCATTCCGGTATAGCCAAACTACCATTTGTTAGGATGACTACCAAGTGATTTGGCTAAGAGTTTGGAAAAACATGAGTCATCGGCTGTCCCAGTTTTTCTTTTTTTCCCTTGAGTGTTATCAAATCATAGTAATATCTAATTACTATGTGTTACAATCTGATGCAAATAAATAAATGAATGAATGAATAAATAAATAAGTGAAACAGTGAAGGAAGGTGGGGCAGGGATACAAAGAATAGACTGTGTGAAGGCCAAAATATCAGGTTACTCACACTGGTGAAGTGAGACAAGGAGAATATGATGGCGGCCGTAACCACAGCAACCATCCCTTGAAGACTCGGGGAACTTGTAGGGTCAAAGCCAAGAAATTCCACATCGTTGTACATGTCTCAGTCCTGAGGGTAGACAACATGAGGTCAGACTTTATTATAAACATATCCCTTCACCATGGATAGCGTTGGGACTGTGGGTGAACCTTGGAAATGCCCTTATGATAGCGAAATAACAGTAAAAAGGTAAGTTAGCCCCGGTTTAAGCATCTAAGAAGGATAGCACTGTTCATGCCACTCACTGAATTGAGAAGATATAATAACATGACAACAGCTTATCATTGTGAACATTTGGCTATCACGTCCAGAGCTTCCAGTACTGATAACTTCATATTACTCACGATGAGTCAGCTCAAGGTTTTTAAATAGAAAGGAATCAGAAAACAAAGCATAAACCTTGGAAATTATATTCTGCAGTAAGAAAAGAACTGAGTATGAGAATACAGATAAAGTGTTTTAGAAATGGATAAAGAATTTCATCAATTCTGAAGGAAATATTTTGAATAATCGGAAGACCACACTTATTTAAAACAAGTATAAGAAGGAGTTCTTAGAAGATCTAGTTAGAATAACTTAACTATTTCTTAAAATTTCTGTAGAAAAACTTTATCTCCAGATGATTTCTGCCCTGCTACTTAATGTGATATTTCTCATCCTTCCTGATTATGTAAATTAGTTTGTTGATTTGGGATCGTGCTGCTCAAAAATTAGAATAAGCAAAACATGACTTATAAGTTATGTCTCTGAAACACCATGTTTTGTTATCCAATACTTCATAATGTTTGCTGTCCTAGTGTGTTCAGGCTGCTATAACAAAACACCCAGGCTAGGCAGCTTGTAAACAACAGACATTTGTTTCTCACAGATCTGGAGGCTGGACGTCCAAGGTCAAGAGGCCATCGGGGTCACGCTCTGGTGAAGGTCCTCTTGCTGGTTCATGGCTGGTGTCTTCTCCCTGTCAGAGGTGGAGGGGACCAGGGAGCTCTGTAAAGGCATGAATCCCATTTATGAGGACTCCACCACCTAAGCCCTCCCAAAGGCCCCGCCACTTAAGATCTTCCAACCGGCACTCAGATTTCAACACACGAATGTGGGTGAGGGGGATACAAACATTCAGACAATAGATTTGCTATTCCCCTGAATTAAGGTGGTATGTCAATCAGATGCTGAATAAACGTCTTTAGAAAATAAAACACTGGACTAAGTATATTTGGAATGAGATTCTAGTTCTAGCCTTGTCACTTACTTGTGGTTGTTCGTGAGCAAAATCACAACCAGCCTGAACCTGTTCCCTTATCAATAAAATAAAGTACCAGATAGGCTACACATCTTATGAGAATTTTGAGAGTGAAGTAGATAAAGCCAGTAACAATTGTGCTGACTTGTCAAGCACCTGTGAAAGAGGGCATAGCTAAAACTCACACTTATGTTTTGGTTGCATTAAATTACTTATATTGAAAGAGACTGTATCTCAAATTAGTCCATCAGAATTGTGACAGGGTGAAGAAGAGCAGATAGCAAGTGGTACAACAGGCATGTAGAAAAGAGGGGGAGAGGAGGAAAGAGGTTGATGTGGACACAGATGAGGAGGGGGTGAGAAAGGAGAGGAAAAGAAATGTAGTCACATGCTATGAGAAGAAAAAAAAAAGAGGAGGAAAAATAGAGAAGAAAAGAAGGCCACTCACTCTGAGACTGGGATATTTCACTCCCAAGATATGTACCCACTTTTACTGCTCGAGTAGCCAACCACCTTAGGCCCTCTGCCCTGTTTTTGAATGGGGGATTGTCAGAGTTAGGAACTTCTCCACATTTGCAATAGCTGTTTTGGCCATAGCCTTGTAAGTTTTTAATCTACCAACCCAGGGCACTGACATACTAAGAGCTCTATTCCCATTCTCTCCTAGTTAAATTCTCCTACTCCCCCATCAAAGTGTTTCATGAAGCACGCTCAGTGCACACAGCTGGTTCTGGTCCCAGTCTGCATTAGGTAAGGTAAAATGCTGAAAGACTCTTTAGTTATAAGCTTATCTAGGACCCAGGAGAACCCAACACACACACACACCCTTACCTCACTTCCTTTTTAACTCTCGGTTCTTCCGGAAGCACTTAAAAATCTTGTTTCTTTGCATGTTTCATTTGGTCAGATGATCAGCGTCCTACAATCTTCTAAGGGAATTTAGAACAAATAACTGAACACCAATATGGGCAGGATCTGTTTTTACTGTTTGTTTTTAAAATATTTTTATTGATTTCAGAGAGGAAGGGAGAGGGGGCAATGATGAGAGAGAATTTGTGAACTGCCTCCTGCAGACTCCCCAGGAGCCAGCAACCCGAGCATGTGCTCTGACTGGGAATCTAACCATAACATTCATAGGTCGATGTTCAACCACTGAGCCATGCTGGCAGGGCTATTTTTACTGTTTTGAGGGATCTGTTCTGTGCCTGGCAAAAATTTTAAGTTAAAGGTAGCTGGTCTGATCCAAGAATATTCTAGGATGATAGAGCAATAGTAAAGAAAAAGAAAAAAAAGCAACTAATGGTTCCTTTTCTCAGACTGGGCATATTTTTACTTTCTAAGATCTCCTCTTACTTTTCCCCATTTTTTTTTTCTTGTGTGTGTGGATTATGGACGCACTGTCTTCTTTATTAATTCCTCCTATCTCCGTTAGGCTTGTTTATGGCAGAACTGTCCCCGCACCCCTCAGGTTCTGTGTCTAGTTGGAGAAAAGCAGCAAAATTAAGCTTCATCAGTTGTATCCTAATTTGTACTTTAGTGAGAAGTTAACAAATCACACTGGGAACTATTATAGGGCTATTAACAAAACAGAAGTTTTGTTGGAAGTTTAAGGGGTCCATCTTAGAAACCCCTAGAGGAGGAGGCAGAGTTGCTAAAATATTAAATGAACTGCCTTCGCCAGGTGACTCACACACCGAGGACAGCCCTTCGACTTGAGCACATTGATAAAAAGTCTAACAATCATATCAAGATTTCAATTATCCCATTCTCTGATCCTATTGCAACAGAAAAGTCAAGAAGATATAGCATGTTTTTTTTAAACCTTTATTTTGCTCTTGCCAGTATTTTAAACCAAGAAAATTTGATATTTCTTGCTGATCTTGAAAAGATGACTCATAAACTTAATACTAGAGAGTAATTTATTAAGCTCATCTTTTTTTGTTTGTTTTTTGGTCCTGTTAGTTCCTTTGTTTGCACTTTCCTCCCACATGTTAATATTTTGAATTAAAGATGGTCAGTGAAGTAAAATTTCATTTGAATTTGTAATATTTTTCTTCTGTGTGGCTTGTGGAAGTAAAATTATTGGAAACTGTGATAAAGGTCTATGACACTCTGTGAATACTTATTGATGAAGAAAAATTCTAACAGCTCTCTCAAATGTGATGGTGGACTTAAAACTGGCATGGGATAAGCAAATAGCTAAGGCTAAAGGAAATGAGTTTGCAAATCCTAAGCGCCCTTTCACAAACTTCTCATGTGAACACAAACTTCCTTTGTAAAATCTGAAGAGAATAGCGTGACTCGCCTAATTGTAGTATAACATGAAGCAGGACAGACAGCCACACTTTTGCCAGTGTGATTCCCCAGTCTCTGAGACGGACGCTTTCATCTTGGTCTGAAGCTAAGCGCTGCTGGCTTCTCGTGTGGACAGGGAGCACTGCTTGGGCTGCTTGTGTAAGTCTCTGTGGACTTTGGAGCAAGCCACGACTATCTTCCCCAGGTCTCACTCTTTTCTTCTTTAAGGGATGACCTCTTAGATTTAAGGATAAAATGAGTTATAAACTTCCTGAAGAGGTGAGAGATGTCATCCTTAACAAACCATGGAACAAACAACTGGACACCACTATGGGCAGAACCACTTGGTCCTCTGCTGGGGTGGGCTACATGGTAATGATGGGGGCTGTAAGGACACATGTCCAAATCTCTGAGTCCAGAAACATCACACACACACACACACACACACACACACACACACACACACAATGGCTATGATCACGCCAACAAGCCAGATGCCGGTCTATGTTTCTGCATGTGCAAGATGTTTGTGAATAGAATTTTCACCAGAAAGTTTTTATAGCAAATTTTTATGTCAGAAGTTTATTTTATTGGTAAAATATTAAATAATATACAGAATTAAAAACTGCACTTACACTTCTGAGAAGAAATAAATCTTGGACAAATTATATGCTTGTTCCTGAGATTCCCTAAATTTTTATTCCAGTAGCTGTGCACTCAGACAGTACAAACCTTTATAATATAATCCTTTTCACAAAGTATTACAAAGTTTCTGCAGCTTTTTAGTGGTACGCACATACCAACACACACTCACACATGCATATACAACACTCATACACATATACACTGTACACACATACATGCACAGGACATATATGTGTGTGTATTTAAAAACAAAGAAAATACAAGTCCCATAATTTAATCTGCAGTGACATCGGAGGTCTCCAAATTGGTGTGTAGCAGAGTGCCTTGTCACACAGCTGCAAAGCCTGTTTCAGTATTTCCATAGTAAACCTCATTTTCTGAGGTATGGTCATTGAGCCTTAAAAAAACTACATTACACTGAGCAAACCTGACATACAAGGTCTGGAATTTCAATTTTACATATATATTTATATATATATATATATATATATATATATATATTTCTTTTTTTTAAACAATAGCTTTATTTTCCCAAATTATTAGTTTGAAAAAAAATGAGGTTTACTGGTTTGACCTATCTTTATTTGTATTTTTTTGCTTCTACAACTCAAAATATCCTAGAAACTGTCAAGCAATTAGTTTTTAAAGTAGTCTAATTACCTTTGGTATTGTTAAAGAAAAAAAAAATCTAAAATGGCAAAGACATATACTGTACGAATGCAGTAACTGCCTTTTAAGAGAAATGCCAAAGAAATGTCATCTTTTAACAAAATATGTATTTACATTACAGCAGTTTCACTACAGGGACACAGTTATAAAAAAAGAAAACCAACAAATGGCATATAAATATGTATGATACGAAAAATACTTCTTACTTAAATTTGTATGAAAACAGGAGTGCTCCAAATATTTCTTAAAAATTTTATCCAATAGGTGATAGGCAAGTGTTTAAAATGGAGCTAAGTGCTTTGCTTTCATTTTAAAGTTCATTTTCAAAAGGAGAAAATTGAAATAAAAAATATTAAGTTCTTAATTTCAAATATCGAACAAGGGCCTAAGAAGAAAGTTCAGCCAACTTGAGGACACACTTCTCAGCCAAAAGAGTACTAATTTCAAAGGGAATTTAGCCCGAATTATGTGCCATGAGATTAGATCAATGGTTTGTACATTCTCTGATTTTTTTTTGACTGAGGAGAGTTTTTCTCTTACTTTTTTTTGTGTCCTTTGACTAACATACCATGGTTTTCAAGGGTTTCTTTTTTCATTAACTAAAGAAAGAATAGGTCAGAAAACAAACAAACAAAAAATAACCATAGTTTTTAAGACTTTAAGGAAAGTATTGCACTTGTACAGAAAGAAAAAGATCTTTTGAACTAAAAGCAGAAGCAATCATCCTAGAATTGCAAATAACACATGGTCTAAAAGGTCCGAGTAGTAAGAGCAAATGTGGAGCCTGGAGTGTCCCCTCTAAACCTGGAATAATATTAGAGTATTGTTAAAGCACTTTCTCCCAGCTGGGAAAGAGTTAAGACTTTTGTTTTAAATTTTAAAAATTGTTTCACCTCTCATAATATACACTTTCCAAGGAAAACCAAATCAGAACACAAAATTCAACAAAAAAGGAAGGCAAACATACCATAGGATGATACATAATCTCTGAAGTCATATTTTAGGTACCCAATATTTGAAAGGGAAAGTAACACAAATGTCATATACCTTACTATTTTCACTCCAACTACTTTTTAAAAATATAAATCTACACTTGAGTATAAAAATATGTCAGCAGATTATACAGCCAACAGAAATCACACACAAAAAATTAAGACTTAAGAGACCCATGACTTAAAAATAGGAGTTGAGCTAATCTTCAAACTAGTAGGGGGAAAAGAGAGGCAGAGACATCCAAAGACAACGATGGAAGCGATATGGACAGAGAGGAGAAAGGGGTGGAGGACAGCAGACAAAATTTAAGAAGAGAAAACAAGGAGAATTTGTTACACAGAAAGGAGACATGATTTATGTTCAAAATCTGAGGGTGCTTGACAGTCATTTTTTTTTTTTTTAAATCACAGTTTCAGAAATGGAACTACTTAAAAAAAAACACACACACAAAAGGATAAAACAACAAAAACAAAACCCAGAGTCCTTCCCTTATTACAGTGTATTCAATGTTCTAAATTCATTTCCAGTGAGTTAAATTAAGTAGGATTCTGGTAAGTGCATGGAGGGGATTCAGTGGCCTCCACCCATCGGAGAAGCTTTCTTACTGGGCGTCACTTGAGGTAATTTGAAGGCCCAGTTAACTGCAAACTGGCTCGTCTGTACCTACACGAAGTTATATGCCATCCTTTAAGTGGTTTAGCAGAGGGCCTCTGTATTTTATATTTTAGTCACAATAAAAAGGACATCTTAGAAAACTAGTCATTCACATATTCTCGCCTGGGATAAAGGTTATTTCACAAGAAATTTATACAGAAAATATACAAATGCAATGCTCCGGGGGGAAAAAACCCCCACAAACAGAATTAAGAACTTATTTCTAAGAGTGACTGTGAAAAATATCCATAAACTTACAACACAGCAAGAGGAAACTAAAAAAGCCAGAAATAGGTTACGTGAAAACCTTATGGAAATTTCAAAATTTTAGGTTTCTGCAAAAAATGTAAAAATAGTTAAAGGTGTCATTTTTTTTGGCCTAGCAATACACTATGATTAAAGAAACACTAGCATATCACAGCTTCTTGGTCATATGACATTTGCTTTGTATAACAAGCAGCTTATTATTACTATTGTTTTTAGTTTTGAAAAGCTGTCATATCCTTGCATTCCTTGCAAGTAATGCACAATCATGGTAGGAAACCACTTGAGATTATGCTTTGGAGAATAACAGTGTGACCTGACTATTCAGTTTTGTTTTGTTCAAGGAGAACTAACTACCTGCTTCTTTACATTATTTCATTAAACGTTAACAGATTAGAAACTGAGGTCCTGAGACTAGCACAAAACTAGTCCTTAGATGAAATTCCAAACAATACTCTGTTTTATTGAGCAAAAATCCCACCAATAATGCCTTGCATGATTATCAGAACTTATTTTTCCTTAAAACAGAACAAAACACATACCGTAATGCAACTCACAGCTAACATTTCCATCTACCTGATGTTTCACCAGCATAACCTTGTAATGGCATTCAGAAATACTATTTAACTAAAAAGACAAAATCTGGTTTCAAAAGTTTCTTTGACTTTGCACGGATGAGCTAGAAGTCTCTGTACTGAAAATTCTTGTAACAGTGTTGTCCTAAAAACGTGAAGATAAATTATATAGTGCTCAATTTTAAGTGATTTTAAAAAATACACAGTAAAAGTGTTGTAGAGGTACAACAGCGAATCAACACTCTCTCAATGCGTTTTAAAAAGGCACCAATATAAAATTTTTTCTAAGTTTTTAATACATTGAATTCAGGATCTTCGGAGACCAGTTACTGGTCTTAATTATTTTGCAGAAAATGGAGGTTTAAAAACATTTCTCAGGTAACTTTTCTATATATCAATACAAACTACAACTTCTCCACCACTCTTTTTTTCCTGTGCATTTGGGAATTCCTGTTCTAGAATAGTCTTCAGAAAATAACATTTGCTGCAATCATCTAGAAAATGTCGGTAAAGATGATCACCAACACAATGTCCCTTCTTGTTAATGAACACTTTAAAGTTGAAAAATAACAGCCAGGATCTTATCATCTAAGCTCTGTCTTGAAACTAAGGCCATACGGATTTTTTGTTTGTATTTTTGCAGCCTTTTCTTTTTCTACTTTAAGGAATGATTTTGGAGAGAAAATGAATTAACAGTGGAAAATAAATAAAGCAATTTTCATTGAAATGCCTTCACTGGTATAAATCTTGTGAAATATTTACATAAAATATCAGAAAGACTGCAGGTGGTGGTTGTGTGAGGTGTACAGCACAGACATAAAACAATACCAAGATCACTAAAATATTACTGTCTTTGTCCATCTGTCAACACATAGCAGTTGAGAACTTCTTTTTTCTCTATCTTCCTATCCAAAAGTAATTTGTTTCCTTCCCTTTGGAGATGATATAAAATTAGCTTTAAATCTCTACTTTTTTTTTTTTTTTTTTTTTTTTTTACTGTTTTGATTTCTTCTGAAGTAGATAGTAAAGACCCAACTTTCAATAGTTGCCAAATAGTCCTAGAGACATACTAGTAACTTCTTTAATATTTCTTAATAGATCTGGTAAGAAGAAAGCTCAGGCATTGACAGTAGTCAGCTCTCTATAAGCTCTTGCAACACAGCCGACCCCTCTAATTGCTTTTTTTCATAAATTTTCTTTGAAAGAGTGTCTGTGTGATACCTAATTGCTTGTATTGTAGGTATGTAGGAGAAACTCTCCACTTTGTGGCTAAATCTAAATCCTGGTCTCTATTCTCCCATTTTGTAGCCCAGAATATTCTCAATGGAATGTTTTAGCAACTCAGAGTTGCTTCCAATTGCTGACTGGTCACTTGCACTGTTGTAAAAAGTCAGGTTAGAATGGCTTTTTGAGTGATTGACCACCAATGGAGAGAGGATGCAGGTTTCTCCAGCAAGAGGCTGGAGGGAAAATTCTGGGCAAAATTAGGGCAATGCAACATGATAAATTTCTGAATTTTTGCCAACATGGAAAACACAGAAACTAACCCATTTTCATGTCCCTTAAATACTCTGATTGTAAAATCTCAGCTGAATAAACTGGGCAGAAAACTGTTCTATAAAACATGATTTATTTGGTGTCTGACCCCCATACTTATTTTTAGATGCCACCACCTTGCTTATTTCCCTTAGTGAAGAAGAAGAATGCAAATAGAGCAGTCCAGATCTCCCAGGAAGCACTGTGTCCGCGGGAATTCTTCCTCACCTACACACTGGAATCGACCTTGTCCTCATTTGTCCCGGCCACACCTGAGCCATCTTTACCTCTTTCTGTTCCTCACATCATGAGGCTGGGAAAGGACAAGCACACACTTGCAGCAAATGCACTTGCATAAATACCTAGTCCCTTTGATAAAATAGATCCCTAAAAAGATAAAATTAGAAAAGGAGAGCGCAAGAGTCTTGTCTTCAGTGGAGCACTATACAACTCTTTAGATCTCCTAAATTCAGTTTCATCCCAGAACAGGTACATAATTGCTTACACATTTTTTTTTTTAATCGAAAGCAGTAAGAAAATTGAGACAATGCCAGCAGAAACTCACACACAGCCAAAGTTATGAACATACTGACTGCCATCCAAATGTTTCTTTAAATTGCGGTGAAACACAAAATCACTAATTTAAATGATTTACCTACCACGGAAAGGCAAAAATAAAATGTCAATCACTTATGATTGGATAGGGTGGAGGGTGGAGGGTCTCAAAGACTAGCTTTGAGCGTGTATTAATGCACCAATGTACCAAAGCATGCAAGAGGGGGGGAAAAAAAGACAGTTGACATTCTATTGAAAACATTTCACGCCTCTGTTTTGGTGATCCTCTTAGATCGAAGGAAGCGGTTTGGACGTCTCTCCTCGAATAACCACAGCGGGGGCTAGCAGAGGAGGGCCCAGGGGGAACCATGCTGCTCGGCCCTGGCTGCCAGTGCTGAGAAGCTGCTTAAATAAGCAAATGGCAAGCCAGCAAACGAGCAAAGAGCTGTATCGAGTCCAGAGGTGCTTATCTGTCCATCGCTCTCTAGTCTCGCTAATTCTCACATCATTCTGTGCTAAGAAACATCGTTTCTGCATCGCATTTAATGATAGTTTTTAGAGCAGCAATCAGGGACTGCTAACAGAACGTCAGCATCCGCAATGGTTCTCGGACAATCCCTTCACCAGCAGGCGAGCCCTCTCTGGACATCAGCAGCCAGTTCTGCCTCCGAGGGTGTCCCCCACGTGGCCTGACTCACCCTCTCCAGGATGCTTCCCTCGAATGCTGCAGGACTGCAAAGAACACACAGAGCACCTGCACACGTGAAGCTGAAGTCTGCATGTGGACTATGGTAACATGTATGACTAAGGGAAGAGAAAGTCTGTACTAAGAAATTGAGATGCATTTCTGAACAAGGACTTAACGCAAAGTTGAAAGTTTTTGAGACCAAAAAAGTGCTGGACACAGTCACTTTCCCTTGGAGGTGCAGTCCCATTCTATACTCTGAGATTAAATAAAGCATTTTTGTTTGTGAAAACAAGCTTTCTGTCTGTTTGGCCCATATCGTCCAAATATAAGGGACACGGAAGTTCCCTTTCCTTGCACCGAAAGTGGTAGATGTTATTAGTGAAGAAATACTAGAATAAATAGCCCTAATTCCGTAACCTTTGGGGTGCAAGTTCCACATTCAGATTGAATAGGGAATTGCTCCAGGGAGAATTTGAAAGACACAGCCTGTGGCAAGGTCTGTAAGATCTGCCGCTGGAAGAGAAGATGAATAGACTATGGACAGAACACTGGGTGGTCACAGCTTGAAAAACACAAGTGAAAAGAGAAAAACACCAGAAAAGGGATTTCTGAGTGGGTTTTTTCCCCCTACTGTTAGCCTAATTATATTTTTCTGCTGACTGGTTAACACTGATGAAGTGCTGATAAAGTGACACTGGTAAGCACTCTTTCAGAAGCAAATCTGTATACTATGCGGCCATCACATTGCAACGTTAAAAGAAAACTCCCCAAACAAGTTTACGAAAAAGTAGAGGCCCCTTCTGGAAACTTCAGACTGCCTCGTAGCCACTCTTAGACCATATGTTATTCTGAAAACTAGATAAAAATACTATTCATTAAAGGTGTTAAAAGTAAGGCTGCCAGGGTGTCTATAAAATGCCAGTCATCAAAACTATGGAAAAAACAGTGCTTAGTTTAGAAAAATAAGATCCCAGGACCTCGGATGAACTGGAGGTGTCCCTGACTACCTGTAGCTGAAAAGCTTTGCTCTAAGGTACAATGTGCCATCCTGTGTGATAAGCTCCATAGGGGAAGTAAACATAGAACCCTCAACAACAACCCATCCAAGGAGTTTTTACCGAAAGCAACAATGTGTTTCTGATACATGATCTAGAGGAAAAACCAAGCAGTTCACAATTTAAAACAAAATTTTCTTTGAAGCGTTAAATTACTTATACCATTTTAAACTGCGAGTGTCCCACCCAGAATACTAACCTTTCCTGCCTTCAAACACAATCCTGAACATCAGTGGCAAATCAGAATCTCTTAGGTGAATCTATAAGGAATCAATCGATTTTTCCCCCCCAAAGCACGATATGCCGTATATATCTACGCATGGCAGAAAAGAACTGCTCTTAAAAACCCCCACAAAACAAGCCAAGTAATCATGATCCCCTGTCCCTGTCCCTTCTGTGTCTTCCTAATTGTAATTAGGCAGAGCAAAGACACTGCGTCCACAGAATAAAGAATTAATGACAGTAATAATATTAAAAAAAAAATAGGTATGTCAACATCTTGGGGAAGGCGGGGCTGTAAGTGCAGTAATTCTTCATGTGCAGTCTATTACTTCATAGGGGTCCCCTTTGGAATGGAAAGGCCTAGTGGAATGTGTGCTCCCCTCGCACGATGTGTGATGAGAACTCATAACGGTCCTGGCTCCTGTAGCCACAGATGTTGCATTCCAGTGGGTCCCGGTAGCCATGGCAACCCATGTGAATGGTGTACATGACATGGTCTAGGAAAAGGACGCGGCAGTGCTCGCACTTGAAGGCCCTGATCTGTTCTCCTTCGCCGTTGAAGACCTTGTAGATGTCCTTCAGGGAGCCCTTGGGGGCCTTGGTGGCGTCCAAAGCCTTGACATCCTCCTTCATGTAGGCTGGGCTTTGCTTCCTCTTGGGATTTAAGGCAGGGTTTCCTGGGTAGGACTGGTGGTCATCGTGGCTGCTTTCCGAGTCAGTAGAATCCAGGCAGCTATTGCTGGGGGAGGCCTCTCTTTCCTGGGGTCGACTCTTTGGTCTGATGAGAGAGATGGGGCCATCCATGTTGTTCTCGTGACTGTCGGAGGTTTCCCTGCTGATGGGTCTCTCTATCCTGTTGGGATGATAGACCTGAGAATACGCTGAGCTCATCACGGGGGCCACCTCAGCGATTGTGCTTGGCGGGTGCTGCATCAGCGGGTGAAGGGCCTCAGCTCCAAGGTAGGTGATTGCATTGTTGATGGCTTGGTCCATCATGTGAGACTGCATCAGCTCAGCCTCCTTCTCATACGTTAAGTTCATATCAAAGTGAATGTCTGGGTAGCTGAACCGCATGAGCTTTTCCCCTGAAAGAGGGAGGGGAGGAAAAGCAAAAAGGAAAAAAAAAAGAAGGAAACAATAAAAGTACTGGTTGGGTTAAAAAGATAAAAGTACAAACCAACTAATCAAATCCATGTTTCCTAAAATGGTATATCTTATTTTTTTTTTTTTTTTAGACCAAGTATGTAGGCTCTTTAATTCTGCTGAGACTCACAGACATTCTAAACCTGTCAAAGGGGAATAGTCATAAAAATGGCACAAGCCATTTGTATTTGTCCTAATGCCATCATTGCAATGCATCCAGCCTGAGAAGTATAAGTGAGTGTATAATCTTCTTTTCATTCAATATTAAAGCTTCCACTTGTCTAGAGCTCAGCAAATATAGAAGAAAAAAAAATACCAATGAAAATAAGTCAGAGACTATGCTTCTATGCTTGTTTTTGCATATTTTAAACATTAGTGAACAAGTCACAAAGAAAAAAAAAAAAAAAAAAAGCAAAACTAGACTCATCTGGTTATAAAATCTGTCACCTGACTATTATATTAGGGTTAATTTGGTTGATTTAGCTATATATTAAAAAACAATTTACTGTTTGTTAATCCTCACTTGAGAATATTTTTTCATTGATTTTTAGGGAGAGTGGAAGAGAGGGGGAAAGACAGAGAGAAACACTGATGTGAGAGAAACACGTTGATTGTGTTGCCACCTTCATGAGCTCTGACCATGGCCTGGGCCATGTAGGAGCCTGTAACCAAGGCACATGCCCTTGACCAGAATTGAACCTGGGACCCTGTAGTCTGCAGGCCAGTGCTCTATCCATTGAGCAACACTAGCTAGGGTGTGAGATCAGTTATTAATATATTTATTGACAGCAGTTTGTAAGGCTGTGGGATTTCCCCCCAAAGTACTAGCAGCTATGTAGATATGGCTTCACTAGACAGTGGGGTTTTACCAGGAGGAGATAGAAGAACAACAAAGCAGGAGAGTCCAGAATATTAGCAACAGAGTAGAAAAAGCAATGAGCCATGGAATAGAATTTGGATGACAGGAGACTAACATATATGCAGAAAGCTCAGGGATCACTGGCTGAGAGGGCTTGGCAAGGTCAAAGAACAGTAATGAACTGGGGGACACAGTAAACAGGAATTTATATTAAGTGTGGAATAATGAAATCTTCATTTCAGACATGGGAACAGTTATTAGGCAATTGTTATTTATTACTACTAAGGCAGAATCCAAATAAAGAAAAAAAAAAACTCCATCAAATTCCTAATAAAAATCTGAAGTCATTACTTTAGAATCAAAATGTAAATTAAAAAATCTGTCCCTCCTTTCTAAGGAATGTAATAAAATCAAATTGAGAATAGCATTTGTAAGTCATAAAAAAATAAAAATGTTTCAAAAAGCAAAGCTAAATAAATTCAGAAGACAGAAAAACGTAGTAATATATTTCATATTTTCCCAACTACACTAGTGTCTAGTTGAGATATAGGCTTTTAATGGACATCCATCAAGTTAAGTCAATTTTAAAAATAGATGAACTTCCATTTAAATAAAGAGAAAGGGACAGAAAGGAAAGTCCCTGAGGCCCATGGCAGGCCTCCGAATATACTCTCAAGGGCTTACCACTGACCTATATGAACTGTGGTCCTTAGGGCTGCCCTCAGCCTTCTCTCAATAAGCTCTGACATTAATCTCTCCAGCTTCCTTAAAGCGATATTTTGGTGATTTGTTAGTTCTTCAATTTCAGAGCGAAAGGAAACCTGTTCTGTGCTTATTGGAGTCCTAGAATCTGTTACCCTTTCCTCCCTGAAATGACCAAGATTTTCTCCCAATCACCATCCAACTCACAGAGACCTTCCACGTGATTTTTACAGTAGAATGTGAGAATCCATTAGAGTATTTTTTATTACTTCTAAGTTCTATCCTGTATAGGGTTTATAAAAATAGATATTACATATACAATCAATGACAACTCTTCACTTTGAATCTCTGTAATTCACACGGTCTTTAAAAATTAGGCGCTTTTTCAATGCTCAGAGATACTTTATGACTTACAATATGCAGAATCATGCCCACTCTGAGTAGATCAAAGGATATCTGTGGGCTTGCAAATGAAAAAGAGAAGTCTAATACATCACATTTAATCTTTTCAGTTCAAAATCATAGGCTGGGTGAAAACAAAGATCCAAATATGAAGCATCTTGAATGTAGGTTGCTGCATTATTTTTCTAGTGCAATTTTTTTTTTTTAAAGAGAGGCTTCTCTTTATCCTAAACCCAATACTAAACACATTAACATCATGTGCAGAAACAGCTTCAAGGCCTGGTGCTAAAGAAAATTTTAAAACACAACGCAAAACTGGCTAATAGCCTACCTTATTTCCCTTAAACATTTTTTTAAATTTAAGTGAACATTTTTACATGCTATGTCAATTTGTATATCATTCCATTTTTAGATAGCTACTTACTACTAGCAGTATTTCCTTTATTTCTCTTTCTTCAGCTCATATACTTAACTCTGAGTGTGTGTGTGCCTGTGTGTGCCTGTGCCTGTGTGTGTGTGTGTGTGTGTGTGTGTGTGTGTGTGTGTGTATGCACTTGCAAGTATGATACACACGGAGTGGCATAAAGCAGAAAAGAATAATGGAGAGAAGAGACTAACGTTTATCTTACAAACTGAAATGCATCATAGGTTACTTCCAATCCACGGGAACATGTCTCTGCCCGTTAGAAATCACCTCTTTAAAGAAATAAAAGCATCTGTAATGCTTACCCACAAACTTTTGTGGAGTGGAGCTTTTACGTTTTCCCATGTTCCCCGTGAGCTTCTCTATGACAGCAGGTCTCTCAAAAGGCACCAGAGAAATATTGTTGTCCATAATAGGCTCTTGTTCCTTACAATCTTCTATAGGAGGTACTATATGAAACCATACAAAAAATGCAATCTGATAATTTCTTCAACACTTTTAAAGGTATAAAGCTGAGTTTGCCATCTCAACATGTGTTATACAGACATAAGCTGGTATGCTTGAGGAAAAGCAAGTCGAAGATAACCTCCAGTGTTCCAAGTCCCCGGTAGTTTTGCTCTCACACACAGAGGATTGCTTTTTATCTGAGTCTCTCTCAGATCAACAGCATAAACTGTTGCCACTATTATGGGTGGCAAACATGTTCATCTTGCTTCTCATCTTATGCCCCTGAAAGTGTTTTTTAACAGTGATTAAAATCAATACTACTTTAAGACTGCCCTATTCTCAAGGCTTTTGAAGTTTATTTTTGTAAAAACAATTTAAGTCCACTAGTTTGCAGAAAAACTTCAACAGACACACAGAATAACAGCACAATATTTGACCAGGTGGGTGCTTTTTTTTCACCCATATATTTTCTTGTAACAATTTTTCTATTTGATGAGCTGAGTGAGCTGGTAGCCCCTTTGAGCCTTCTGAAGGAGATTCCATTCTGAACATGCCGACTAAGCTGGCTGCTTCATGATTGTAATTTATTTTAACAAGAGCTCTTCAGCAGGTTAAAAGAATCCATTTCCAAATGGCATATTTGCTCACTAACCTGCTCTAATGCATTCGGCATAAACTTTCCAATGCTGCTCCCTCTTCATCCCATTCCGTTAAGTTGCTATGGGCTAATATACTGGCTCATATGTTATTCATTGACATGCATCGTGTAGATGAAGAACTTGTAAAAGTTGTTTTTGAATAAAAATGCTGTCAAAAAAACATTTAACCAAGGACAGATTTAACTAGGTAACATCTAAGGACAGACTGAGATCAGCTGATTAAAACCACGTTCGTAGGAAAGACCATAACTTATTGCTTCTTGATTACTGTTGCTTTCTCCAATTGTACCTGTGCCAATACTCTTTGGAAACCAAAGGGTTTCATATCTTAGGATATCGTTACTTATTCAGCATGCACAGTATAGGGATTTATTCTGCTCCTTGCATTTGCAAAGGATAGTTCACTGTGTGAAACACAATGCATTCTCATTTATAAGGGCGAAAGCTAAAATAAAGTGAGAAAGCAAGAGATGAAATTTAAGGAAATCCAGTGCACAATTCAGGTGACCTAGTTAATAAGCAATACAGGTTGCATATTTTGAAAAAAGAAGAAAAATAGCATCATAAAATTGTTTTCCTAAATTGGATATGTTTAAAAAGATTGACATTCAATCTAAAGTTTGTGATTAACCTAATGTAGTCTGGTAGATGGGCCAGAAAAATGTAATCTTAAATCTCTGTTTTATAACAGACCCTCCGGTTACTAACGACAAGGAATTCTACAATTATTGGATGTTAATTTGGAAAAATAATTCCAAGAATAAATTCAGAAACAAGGAAATGCTTTGCTTGTTTGTTATATATATAATTAATAATATTACCAGGTGGAAAAAGTATGTCCTACATTATGTGTGTCCTATCTTAGAAACAACTAAAATTGTAAAAGAAAAAAATAACTTAAAAAGTTTAGCAAATAGAAGATTTAAATGAGGGGTAAAGGAAGGTGGAATGGCAGTGGTGACGTGTAGGGAACCATGCAATTAGCTGCAGATTATTGTCAAAATCTTAAACTTTTGTTTTTTAAAATATATTTTATTGATTTTTTACGGAGAGGAAGGAAGAGAGATAGAGAGTTAGAAACATCGATGAGAGAGAGTCATCGATCAGCTGCCTCTTGCACACCCCCTACTGGGGATATGTCCGCAACCAAGGTACATGCCCTTGACCGGAATCGAACCCGGGACCCTTCAGTCTGCAGGACGATGCTCTATCCACTGAGCCAAACCGGTTTTGGCAAAATCTTAAACTTTTGTTTTGGGTGGATTCTAGGGCACTTGCTATATTATTTAGAAAGTACTTATAAACCAAATAACTATAAATTGAAGATGAAAATATGTCACAGACCAAGATCACAAATTAAAGGAGAAAAGAAAAAAAAAGTTTGTTGTAAATTTTGTTAAAAAACAGAAAAACTGGTTAACAGGGTTTGTCCCAAAATTGAATATACTAATTAGTTTTGAAATGAGTAGTCTAAAACTTAGCAGTTTTGCTCTAAGTCTCACCTTAAATTTTCATATTTGCACACATTTAACATTCAAAACGAAACCTGGGTGTGGGAACTGTCCTATACCACATCCACCTCAATTCAGATGATTTGTCCCAAGTTCAATGAAGCTCGTGTGAACTGAAAACAATGACTTTGGCAGAGCTCTGGTCTAAATTGTGCATTGCAAAAGTCCTTTATAGATCAGAGGTTGATCCTGATTCTACCATATTGACAACAATAACAACAACAACACTGAGAGCTGACATGTGTTAAGGATTTGCATTTAATAATTCATTTAATGCTTTCAGTAACCCCCTGAGATACAACTGCCTTCTCCATTTCACAGGTGGGGAACCAAAGACCCAGAGGTGTGATGTTATTTCCTCGGGGTCTGCATCCAGTTAGTAAGGAATACGGGATATGAATTGAACCTTCGTGATCTAGTTCCAGGCTCTTGGCTCTTAGCCAATATGCTACAGTATTCTTTTTATATGTAATTCGAATTTTGACTTTATGTAAATAAGATCGACATGGTCTGCCACTGGGGAAATGTCTGATACATTTTCTTAACTACGTAACTAACCTGAACTTTCTGCTTTCATGAATCTGTGCATCTCATCAAAATGTTTCTGGATACACAGGGTGGTTGGCAAAAGTAGGTTTATGCTTGGAAGTACATTTAGTTAACTCAATGATGGGTTACTCCCACAGTGAGACATTCCTCTAGGCTAAGAAAATACCAACATGCTAACTTCACTTGTTGGAACAAACTTCATAGCCAAGTATCTTCTTTGGAGTTATTTTTAAAGATATAACCAGGGTAAACATAGATTTATGCTTGCATTATTTTATTATCTCCTTTCATTGATAAATCATAAAGACAGAACCATGGTTTTCCCAATACAGAGCTACTGTACTGAACAATCCACTTAAATTTCAAGTTCCAAGAATACACAATCTGAGAGACCTAGATTAGGCCATGTGTCCATCCCGTGGCCAGTAGCAGGCTCGGCACCTAGACCGACAGTCCCTCCATGACTTCCTGCAAAGGGAGACAGTTCTCTGAAGGGAAATGAAAGTCTTGTTATCAGAAGAAGGAGGAAGGTATGAAGGGCAGGCAAAAACAACAGATATCTTCTATATTCTCACATTTTCTCCATTTTGCTGAAGCTAAAACAAACTTTTCAGTTATCTGAGCTATTTTCTTGAGAACATTGGACAGTGCTAATACTTGCTTTGGCTTCTGTCAAATCACTCCATTTTCAGGCCTTCTGCTCTTACTCATCTTCATGGCCTTTTAAAAAAAAATTTTTTTTTTTATTCCTGATGTGTTCTTGACCTTATAGATGTCTCACTATATTCTTAGCTATATAATTTTATAAAACTTGTTACTTCAGGCTACTATCTATGTAATGATGGCTTCCACGACTTTATTCCCTACCCCTCTCTCCAGATCTTTTTAAAAAAATATTTTTATTGATTTCAGAGAAGATGGGAGAGGGAGAGAGAGATAGAAACATAATGATGAGAGAGAATCATTGATTTGTCTGCTTCCTGCACACCCCCTGTTGGGGATTGAGCCCACAACCCAAGCATGTGCCCTTGACTGAAACTGAACCTGGGACCCTTCAGTCCACAGGCGGAGGCTCCATCCACTGAGTCAAACCGGCGAGGGCTCTCTCCAGATCTTGATATACCTGCATATATCAAGAATATATATACATATATCTATATCTAATATATAGCTATACATACAATATTTGACTTCTTAGATTCACTTGGCTATCTCTAATAGGCACTTAAAGGATAATGTGTCAAAAAATTGAAATCTCCATTTCCCTCCTCAAACTTTCTCTTATTTTTCTAATTTCCATCTCTTGTGAATAGCACTACCTAGCTGGTCGTCCATACTAGATAATTGTGGCAGATTCTAGATTTTGTCCATTCAACCAGTCTCCTCCTGTCTACCAGCTCTCCATATATATGGAGAAAGAGGGGAGAGGGAGAAGGAGAGGAAGAGAGAAAGGGAGAGGGAGAGGGAGAGGGAGAGGGAGAGGGAGAGGAAAAGGGAGAGGGAGAGAGAGACCAAGCGTTTTAGAATGTACATCTACAGTTGCTCCCAATTACCTGACTTTTCTGGATATTGTAGGTCTCTAAGCACAACTAATCAGTAGACTGTTGCAATGGTCTATTTGCCTCTATGTCAACTTTTCTGATCTATCTCCCATATTTCTAGTAATGAAATTTTGATGTAATGTTTTTGTTTGTTTGTTTGTTTGTTTTAGGATATATTACAACTGTTCACTTAGTACATAGGCCCTTAAATTCCCTGTTTATAGCCCAAGTCTCTTAGCCTTACCGCCTTCAGATGCTTTGGACCCTTACAGACTGGGCTCTAATTATACGTGGCTGCTTCTAGGTCCGTAACCTACCCTGCTCTTTCAGATTTCCATGTCTTCACACACGCTGTTCTTTCTGCATGAAACACTCTCCTTCCAGAAGTCCACTCCAACACAACTTTCCCTAGAAGCTCCTCTTGGATACCCAGAGGTGTGCTGCCGTAATGCTTATCACAGTGTTCTCACTGTAGGTTTACAGGTCAGATCCTTCCAAGTGTTTGTAAATGACCTTAGGGTAGAGACTGCTTTTTATTTGACTTTGTATCTGTAGTACCTTTTATGATGTGAGACAAATATACTAGTCAATGGATGTTTCCCAAGTGACTTAATGAAGGAAATGTTACCCAATGAAAATAGGGTGAAAAAGTGTATTAGAAGGTTTACAAGATTCCAACATGTCTCCATACTTTCAATAAAGAAATTCTCTTTACCAAATAACTCAAATCATAAATTAAAATTCTTTATTTTTTTTTTTCTTTAAAGTCAGCTATCTTTCCAGTTTACACTTTCATTTTTGTCTTTAGGCAAGGGGAAAACTTAATTATACACTTTGATTTTTAAAGCTTTTTCTTCAAGCTAAATAAATTTTAAAAATTAGCATAAAATAACTTTCAAATAAGATAATGTGCTATAAAACCAAATTCATTATTATCTTTAAAACTATAAGTCATTATTTTTCCCTTTCCATCAAACTAAATAGGTTTTTATTCTACCCCTGAATATGTCTTCAGGGTTTCCCCAACTTCATCTTCTGCTACTGCCTATTCCTCTTCTCTGTGGCATTCTCACTTCCTGCTTCTCCTAACATACCAACAAGATATCCATCCTATATGCTATCTGGGTGCCATGTTTCTTTAGAAAACACAAATACAGTTCAAGAATGCTGCTCTGACTTCAGACACTTTCTCGCTAGAAGAACCAACATGGAAAGAACATGTTTTGGGAAAGAGAGGCTAGGAAATATCATAATGTCAGATATGAAAATAAAGAATAGTAATTAATTTAAAGGAGCTAATGGCAGCCATAAGTATAGCAACTGCCATCCATACCACAAGAAAAAGAAAAGACAAAAAAAAAAAAATAGAGAAGATGTAACAAGCCAGTAAGAGAGGGAAGGGGATTCACATGATTTCACTGCGGCTCTGTTTACAAGGAGACATAGGCCAAGCAATGCATATGAGACAAGGTTCATGATGAACTCTAGCAGCATTCACCCATGTTTTTCTCTCCTGTGGTATTTATTAGCTCCTACCCTCACACATTCAATGACCCACTAAGTATGCTAACAATTATTATTACAACACACCTTGAAAAAGTACTGCAGTAAATGTTACCAATGTAATCTTAGGTGGTAAAATTAATATCCAATATTGAAGAACAAATATTTGGGACTATAAATGATATTGATACCTCCCTCCACCCCCTCCTCCTTGGCTTTTTCTCTGGTCTTCCCAGACCTGAGGGTCTCCCTCAACCACTCCTCACCCCCCAAGGGCCTTTGCCATGAAGACATAAGCAAACTGGAAAGTGGGGCTGATGCTGAGGCTGCAGCTGTTTAGAAATAAGACTTCCCCCTTCCCAAAATACACCTGTTTAAACTGCTTGTCAGCACTTACTCCGTAACTGGTTAATCTGCCAACAGATAGTTAAATATCCACTATGTTTATGTGGAGTGATCTCCCTATAGCAATATAAAGTCTTCTGGAGAGATTTCCTCTCATTCACATGTGCATGCGACCTAGAGTTTCATAAATAACTATGATCAGAAAGGTGAATTAGGAGAATCACTAATCCAATCAAATGTCAAAACTGTAATACGAGGCCACTAAAAGGCGAAAGTAAGAGCACAAGGTGTCTTTGGAAATTTGTGGCAAGCTTTGGCATGCACCCAAGCCTCTATAAGCTATCCTGCCTCAAGCCACCTCTACAACCAGTACTTCAAACAGAAACAGTGTGCTTCATAGGCAAATGAAACCTCCAGTGCCCAAATTAATGCCAGCAAGTAACCTAACTTTAAAGGGGATTGAACTTTTACTACTTCTTAATATTTAATGCGCAGAAATGTACTAGTAAAAAGAACTATTTATTGGGTGTTTATTGCACACCCAATAGCATTTAATTCTCATGCCAAGACGATGAGTAACATACGCAGACATCACACAGCCAGACCAGGTCTGCTGGACTCACACCTCTTTAACCTCTTTGCTCTGGAACCTGTGCTACCCTCATAAGCCCAGGTAATCCAAGCTTGCAGTATCAAATTTGATAAGACTTCAAACAGAGAGGTTTTAAATTGTTTTAGTTAGAGGTTTTAAATTGTTTTTATTAACAATATAATAAAAAAAATGGACTTGCAACCATGTATAGAATTAAATCTGATCCTTTATATTATATAAACTGGCCTCAATGCAAAGACATGCTTAAATTATTCACGATAACAAAATACTTTAATTAAAAGGAATTGCCAACAACATATAATCACTAGCTATCCAATAAACACTGTTTCATAGTATGCACCATATAAAACAAACAAAAAAAACCACAAATCATCTCAGAGCTGTCTATAAATCACTTAATAGATATTTGTACTTTAAAGGTGACTATAGCAATCTCCAATTATTCTGTTTAATATTAGCCAAATATTTTTACATAACAGATATAAAAATACCAATAAGTTAAGATTTTTTTATATGTTTTTGTATGGAAAATAAGATTAAAAACATAATTAATAGGCCAAAACAAGATGCCTCCAAATCTAAAAAAGTGAACTTAACAACTTTCTTATGTAAGGCTGATTTACCCACATAAAATTTTAGAGTTATTAACTGATAAATCTTAGAGACTGCCTTCCATCTGCTACTGTGGATTCTGGAGATAAGGATCATTTGCTTGGATTTTGATTTCTGTGCATGGAAGTGGTGCCTAATTTTTATCTAATTTGTGCCCCACCCTTGCAGAAAGAAAATCAATAATTTCCAAGATAATTCACCAGGCACTTTGGAGAAAATTCCAATTCTATCCACAATCACTTACCTAGAAGAAAGGCACATGTAGCTAATGAAACCTTTCCGGAAGCCTGTTGACTTATGTGGGACCATCTCTAGCTATTTGAATAAGCACTGCCTTCCTTTGGCATATTCAAGGTCACCTGCCATTATTAGGTTAACTCAAACACGTGTTATGAGGACTGACTGGGGAGTATCACAAAAATTCAATATAGTTTGTTTACAAAGGGTCCCAAAGCTCAACTCTTTTCAAATGCTTAAGAAGAGAATGCCACACAAAGCTAATGTGATCTAAAATTGTTCTAAAGAAAGTAAGATTTTCCCCCCCTCCATGCTGAGAGGTAGACAGAACCACTTCACCCATACAGAACTCGAAAAGCAGGAGAGAGGGGTACGGACACTGTGAATCCCGGGTCTACCCACCGTGGTGACTCATGACCTGGCCCATGGCCTCCATGCTGACGTTCTGGAGATAGTTGTGGCAGCGTTCCTTGTGCTCCTCCAGCGAACTGCGCTGCTTGTAGCTTCGTCCACAGTAGTTGCACTTGTGAGGTTTACCCACTGCGGAGAGAAGTGGAGATGAGTGTGTGCTGCCGTCTCCTCCAGAGCAAAGTGAATAGCTAGCTCCTGGTGGTGTGGGGGAAGCATTTCTAGGCTTTTCAGACTTAAATCTCTTCCTCCTCCACACGCTCAGATAATAAAATCTCCACCGAGACTAAGAGGCAGAAAGAAGATAAGGCGGATCGCACCTTCGGCGATAGGGGAAACACTGAATCAAATTCATGCTCTGACTGTCTGCTCCAGGATCCGTCTTCAAATTATCTGACTCTTAACACTTAACGGTGACTTCTCACACCATTCTCTCAGCTTTGACTCATTCACAAGACAAATCAGGAATGCCCTAGATACATGACGAGAATTATCTTTTATTTTTTGGAGGTGGTAGTGATAAGAGCAGAGAATCTTACCGAAGGAAACTAAAATGTGACAACTCAAAATGTCATTGTTTAATGAGAAAATTATTCATGGGTACCAAGAAGACTAAGAGGAATTGGAGTGATGAGAAAAAGTGCAGATAAAAGCAAGGTTTCTCTTTTCTTTCCACCTTGGTAACGGCTACTCACACATGCAAAACGCTGCAGCAGATAAAGCATATTCTCCCACATCATCGCTGTTTTTGCATTACCAAGAATTAACCTCCCGGGCGCTTTCAGTTAGGATTAACAAGAACCACTGAAGCCCTAACACAGTTAGTTATACAATGATGGTAGTGATGTTTTCCAACACATTTCACATTCAGGAAGTAGCTTTTTTCCTCATAGAACAGAGAGCTGTATTTCAGTATACCTGGTAAAATACTGGGATGACCACTTAAAAGAACTCAAAACAAAACACTTTACAATATTGACTAAGAAGAAAAAAAAACAAACCCAAAAAAACACCACATTGATGGAAAGAGGCATGCTCTGATGTATGAGTATTCACCTGGATATCACAGAGCCCTCTGATCCTTGGTTTTGAACCATAAGGAGAAAGCATATGCCCCCAGGTGGTCTGTGCCTTGGCCCTTAGGAGTGAAGGCTGTGAAGGTCAGGAGTCAAGGTCAGGGGCTCTCTGTGACTCCCGTAAGAGTTATTCTGTTTTGCCCACAGGATGCTCTTGTTCACGGCCAAACAGAGCATTCCTGAGTCCAGCCTCCAAAGCTAGACACTGGGCATGAGTGGGGTTACAATGCTGTAACAAGGCCAGGCTTTCATTGGTAGATAAAAGTTGCACTGTGCTGATTTCTGTTTTAAGCAAAATAGATTGTATTTGAGATGCACATAAACTGAACTAAGTTGTTTCATTATTATACTTTTTTTTTGTAAACTATTTTAAATAAAAAAAGAGTTTCAAAGGCATGATTACTCATTTCTAAAAATACTAGCCAATGTAACTTCTATTATTCAGAGCCAAGAATTTCTGGGAAGTCGAAACCAGGTAGCTGAGTATGTTGTGCAGAATTGGTATCACTGTGTAAGAGCTATTAAAAAATACAAGAAAATGCTTTCAGTAAAAAAAAAAACAACATTTCATGCAAATAACACAAATACATTCTAAGACAGGGGGCTACACATAATGAAATGGCTTTGTTTGCTGTAACTGTTACTCAGCTTTGGGTTCTTTAGTGCTGTTTCTTTAGAAATAAGTGAGGGATTTGTACCGAGAAAGTCCATCAAGCAATGAATGCTTATTAAGCAGATGCACTGAAATTAGTTGTCCTCTACAACTTCGTTCTGTCATCTTATTCTTCCTCTTTATTATTCCTGTCGCACTGCATCCTATGATACCTGTGTAACTGTGAACACAGTCTACTGTACTTGCCCTTATTTACATAAGCAAACTTGGTACCTTCTCACCTTAACTAAAATGTACTTCCCTTTTACTCTCCCTGGCTCACAATCCTCTATAAACTACCAACACACCTGACAAGGAGAAAAAGATGATACTTTATACTGCTCTCAAGACTCACTTGATTACTCCCCTCATTTCTGAAGTCTTCCCATTTGCTTTATTTCAGCTCCTCCCATTTTCTCCTGTCACTCTGCGCTAGCCGGTTTGGCTCAGTGGACCAAAGGGTCCTGGGGTCAATTTCAGTCAAGGGCACATATATCGGTTGCAGGCTCCTCCCTGGTCCAGGGCTTGGTCAGAAGGCTTGTTGTGCAGGAGGCAACCAATTTTTTTTTTTTTTTTCCTCTCATGTCGATATTTCTCTCTGCCATTCCCTCTCTCTTCCACTCCCTAAAAATCAATAAAAAAACATCCTTGGGTGAAGATTTAAAAAAAAAAAAAAACACCCATAACTAAAACATCACTCTTGCCTGGCCAGCATGGCTCAGTGGTTGAGTATAGACTGATGAACCAGGAGGTCATGGTTCCATTCCTGGTCAGAGCACAGGCCCAGGTTGCGGGCTAGATCCCCAGTATGAGATGTGCTGGAGGCAGCTGATCAGTGATTCTCTCTAACCATTGATGTTTCTATCTCTCTTTCCCCCTCTCCTTTCTTCTCTTAAGTCAATAGAGGTATATTTAAAAATAAATCAAACATCACTCATTCGTCTTCAACCCATCTTTGTTCTTGGTGAGTCCAAGGAATTAGAGTAAACTTTTCTAAAAAATGGTAACCCCACGTTCCCTAATTCTCCAACTGCACCCCACTCCAGCAATCTCCATACCGGGTGACATGTTGTGCTTTGATAGCTCATCACTACTTTACCTGTTGATTTGCTTTGGAAATACACCACTTTGCCCCTCTCATTTACTACCCACTGATGAAGAGCTGACTGTGCACCAACACTGTGATGAGCCTGGGTTGTCAAATGGAGAGCAAATCTCAAGGTGGCTATCCTCATGCAACTGGCAGCTGGCTGAGGGAGGCGGGCATTTAGGAAATACACAGAGTATTACAAATTGCGGTAGATTCTGCAGAACAAGAGAATGCTGAGCTGGTCTAACACAGAAACTCAATTTAGTCTGTGAAGGCTGAGGAGGGAGGTCTTCCTGAGGAGGGAGTGGTTAGGCTGATGACTGAAGAATAAGCAGAAGCTAGATGATGGGGGTAGAGGGTGGAGTGGAGGAGAGGCAGTGTTTCAGAACTTCCCGGAACTGCCTTCTTCTCTTCCTATTTGCTCTCACAGTCTCAGCGCCTTCAGAGTCTAGATCATGTCCTTACAGGTCTTTTGAACACTATTTTCAAACATCATTAACCATCCCTGCCAAATCTAATGGCACTACCTCCACAAGTCCATTTCCTGTCATCTCTTTGATATTTCTTAAAAATCAAGTCCATGAAAACATTTTTAATATTTATTCTCTACCTATGATGAGTTAATCTGTGCCATGCTTACTTATAAACATGTGAATTAACATGTAAACATGTATACTCATGGAAGCAGACCAGTATTTTGCTACTACCATTTTTATCAATAGTATTATATATGCTCCCCATCTGTAACATCTTCATTCTGTTATTACTGAAGCATTTTAAAAAGTCATCCATAGCCTGAATCACTAGATAGAGTGGACTTGAATCAATCCTAAATCTGCCTTGCTTCTTGGGTCTTTACAAACTCGTGTGTGTGTTGAATCTCCTGTTTTATGTAGTGTCTGCGATCAGATGCTGTGGGCTTCTCAACCTCTTCCTTCTAGGTGTCCCCAAAAGGCATACACACGCTGTGAATAATTATAAAGGCAGTGCTTATTAAAGTACCTTTCATTTTAAAAACTGAGCTATCAGCTATTAAAGTGCGGATACATATTTTGGGGACACCCCGGATATGTACCTCTAGATTGTGTTTCCAGTCTCTTTTCCCTCTGGATCAATCCCTCATTTCTATGAAACATCCGAATTATGCCTGGAGTAATTTCCCATAATTGTAAGTTTCCATGTGTCATTTAAACCTTCTTAAGAATGATCATGGTGACCCCAAAGACATAGTTTTTTCCTCTGCATTTTCACAGCATTCTGTTCATGCTCTGCTTTTACACATGCTAATTGCTTTGTAATTATCCATTGGGCAACTGTTTATTTCCCTGATCCAAACAATGAGTTCTGGCATAGGCACAGGGGTCATGTTTTACTCAATTGTGAACTGCTTGGGACAGTTATTACACACAGGAGATACTCAATCTGTATTTGCTGAGTGACTGCACTTGAAACTCCAAATACCTTCTAAGTACTGCCTCATGCATATTCCTCTGAAATCTAAAATGCAACATATCCATGTTAAAATTGTCTTTATTGATGTATAAATAAAAATAAAAAATTACATAAAATAAAATCCACCCACTTGAAGTGCATTTTCAAAAAGTTTGGAGTGTATAGTTGTGTAACCACAACTAAAATGTAGAACATTTTTATCACTCTAAAAAAATCTCTCTTGCTCCTTTGCACCAGTTCCCTTCCCCACACTCAATCCATGGCAACCACAGTTCTGTTTCTGTCATTACAGTTTTGTCTTTTAAGGATTTCACATAAACTGAATCAGGCAGTATATAGTATTTTGTGTCTGGCTTATTTCACTCAACATAATGATTTTGAGATTCATCTATGGTGTTGCATGTATTGATAGTTGGTTACTTTTTTATTGCTGAGCAGTATTTCATCCTATGAATATACCACAGTTTGCTTATTTATTCATTAGCTTGGGCTGATTCTTGATAGCTATTAGGAATAAAGCTTCCACTAACATTTGCAGGCAAGCCTGTGTTTTTATTTCTTTCAATCACTGGGTCATATGGTAGGTATCTGATTAACTTCATAAGGAACTGCCTGTTTTCCAAAATGGCTATATCACTGTGCATCTCCTCAAGCAATATGTATATTCCAACATAGTATTGCCAATGCTTGTATTTTATTTTACCTGTTCCAGTGGGTATGCAGTGGTACAGAAGGGTGTTTTTGTGTTGTCCTAATATCTCATGAGACTAATCTTTTGCCATTCACATTTTCACATATTTTATTTGGTGAATTATCTGTTCAAATATTTTGCCTTTTTAAAAAATATATTTTATTGATTTTTTACAGAGAGGAAGGGAGAGGGAGAGAGAGCTAGAAACATCAATGAGAGAGAAACATCGACCAGCTGTCTCCTGCATATCCCCCACCGGGGATGTGCCCGCAACCAAGGTATATGCCCTTGACCAAAATCGAACCTGGGACCTTTTAGTCCGCAGGCCTACGCTCTATCCACTAAGCCATTCGGCTGTTTTGCCTTTTTTACTATACTATTTCTAATTTTATTATTAAGTTGTAAGAGTTCTTTACTTATTCTAGATACAAGTCTTTCATTAGGTATATGCTCTGCAAATATTTTCTATAAATGTGTTTTGCTTTTTTATTTTTAGTTTCTGTTTTAATTTTGAGTAAGTCCAATTTATCAATATTTTCTTCAGTGTTTTGTGTTTCTTTGTGCTCTCTGCAAGAGATCTCTGACTAACCAATGTCAGAATAATTTCCTCGATTTCTCCTAGAAGTTGTATGATTAGCTCTTATATTAAGGTCTCTGATTCAGTCTTTGATTTCATTATTTTGTCTTCTCTTTCATTGACTTCAGCCTTTATCATTCTTATTTTATACACTCTAGATTAAATTTGCTTTCCTTTTGTAATTTCTTAAGAAGGGAGCTTAGTTAATTAGTTCGAGATCTCTCTGCTTTTCTAATGTAAACAATACTAAACATTTCCATCTAAATACCACTTCTATTTTCATGTTCATGTTTTCCTTTATAGTATTAAACATATGGAGTATATTTACAATAGCTGTTTTACCAATTTTATCTGATATTTTCATCATTTGGTAACTTCTAGGTCTGTTTCTATTGATTTATTTTTCTGCTGATTATGGGTAACATTTTCCACCTTCTTTGCATCGTTGTTAATTTTTAAATGAGATTCTGGATATTGTGGATTTTACTTCAGTGGGTTCTAAATTTCTTTCATTTGTTGTAGCTCTTTAAAGTGTATTTTTTTCTGCTATGCTGTTACATTTCTTGGAATCATTGATCCTTTTGATATTTGCTTTTATGCTTTAAGACAGTTCCAGAGCATGCTTTAATATAAAGGCTAATTTAGCCCCAGTACTAAGATAATAACCTTCTGAAGACTTTACTCAGTGCCCTACATGTTACAAAATCTTGCCATTCTGGCTGGGGATAATTAACTATTCCCCGTCCTGCATAAAGTCCAGGAAGTGTTTGACCTTATGCTTTCTGGTATTTCTTTTCCTAAGCAGCTTCCTCATACATGTAAGCACGAGTGTTTTTGTGAAAGATGTAAGGGGCACTCTGCAGAACTCCAGAGCTTTTTCTGTGCAGCTACTTCCTGCATCACTCTGCCTCCCACACTCTGAGCATATAGAGGTCTCTGGATTCCTCAACTCAGCAAGACTGCCCGTTCTGCTTGGGTCTGCTGGTCCTGACCTGTGGCCTGGAAACTGGCTTCCAGAAGGAAGCTGGGAGTAATCACAGAACTCACCGGCTTTGCTTTCTTTTCTCCTGGGTCACAGTCCTACAGTGGCTATTGTTCAATGTCTACATGTCACTGAACATAGTTTGTCTGGTATTCTAGTTGTTCAAGGCAGGAGGGTTCATCTGATCCCAAATTTGTCATTATGATTGGAAGCAAAAGCCATATTTTAAAAAAATTATTTAATACCAAGAAAGTCACACTAACTTTGTAAGTTACCCACACAGTTCAGGTAACTGAAATAAAGTTTCTTAAAAATATAATTCTAAGAATATGTAACACTAAAGACTCTGTGACACAGAAGATCAGGGTCTGTGTTCCCAATTATCTCAAAGTTAACTTACAGTCTCTTCTTTGACATATTGTATCTCACAAAATCCAACACTTGTACCTCACAAAGAAAGGAAGAACTACCAGTATAATCTGTCAGAGATGTAGCTGCAGATTGCTGACCTGCGTACTGAATTGTACATTGAAGACGACGTAAAGAAAATGTGACAATCCTGAAGACTATTCAATTAAAAAGATTTGCTAGCTCTAACTAGGATTATCTCCATCCCTCATTATAAGTAATTAAAAAATAAGAAATACCTGCCCCTATACTCCTAAGAACTCCATATACCTACCCAAAAGGAAAAATACATTAAAAAAGCCATAAAGAATTTTAAAGTAGGAATGTTTAGCATAAATTCATAGGCAGTTATGCAGATAAATAGCACAACCAAGTCTTGTCCACCTATGTTTTCTTGAAATATGTGACTTCAAGAGTTATCCTAGTGAAACCTACAAAACAAATTACAATAGCACTAATATAGGTAGTAAAGGTTTTATTCTTTATATAGATATATAAAGCACATCTATATAAAGAAAATATATTACCATTTACATATTTACCATAACACATACAGAATCAGCAACAGAGCAGTATGCATATATCTATCACATTTATTTTCTTTTAATAACATTAAATGCACTCACTTTCCTTTAGATACCATACTAGAGGCCCAGTGCATGAAAATTCGTGCACTTTTGGGGAGGGGAGGGCTCTGGAAGCAGGCCTAAGCCTTAGTCTGGCCTCCCTCTGCGGCAGCCCCTGAAAGTGGCAGACCCCGTCTCCTGCCACCACCACTGGTGGTGGCCTTCCCCTGTCGGCCTGTGGTTGCCCTACTCAGCCTGCTGTTCAGTCATTTGGTTGTATTTCACTAACCCCCCTGCTGACCTGGTCACCCCATGCAGCCTTCAGTCATTTGGTCATCCCTCACTACCCCCCCTGCCTGCCTGGTCCTAGGTATCCATCTTGTGAGGGCTTGAGGGTTAATTTGCATATTTCCTCTTCATTATATAGGATAATGGATGATATTGGTTTGTATGTACCTCCTTTGTATGACTTTCTAACATTTGGGAGTTTACTTACAAGATCTGGCAAGATAGTACAGGTTGTGGATGAACAGGTTTCCTTGACTCACACACAAGGATCAAGTAGGGAAATAGAAGGAGGGTGGAGGTTAGCTTACCCCACCCCCACCACAAAAAAACCCGTGTGATGTGCCCTTTTGGACACTGAGTGAGTAATGAAGTTGGCACCCAGCCCTTCCACTTCTGACCTAGAGTTTCAAAGAAGCCAGGCCCGCAGACTCAGCGATGCGAAAGGGAAAAAGTGAACTGGCCACAAGTTCAGACTGTCCACCCCAACATCCACATAGGGTGTGAAACAGTGACAGCCAACTTGGGAATGAGAGCCATGAATGCAGAAGACTGAGGAGGAGGAGAAACAGGGCCGTGATTCCTGCCCTCTTCTTTAGAACGCCCGGGAAGAGGAAAAGGCAAGGAGGGAAGTTCCCAGCAGTAACCTGATCTAATGAAGGCTGCTGCGCCAAAGTGAAGCGCTGCATCGGCTGAATGCATGCTACAGAAGAAAGGCTTATCTTCAACGGCTCCTTCTAGAAATAAGTGTCTGGAATTTAAAGGAGTTTGACTACTGTTACTTGAAAAAAAAATTCCATTTAAAATATACTACCATATGTTAAGTTTTTATTTTATTATTTTTAAAATAAGGAACATAGGGTAGCCTGCAGAATGATTATGTGTCTGGAAAAAACAAAGTGCTCTAGTGGGTGCAATCCCATGAGTTGTTTTACCTGCTGACCTGACTGACAGTGGCTCTTTCCTCCTGATAGCAGCCCAAAGGCAGGGCCTTATGGGTACGCTTTAAGAGTCAGGAATAAAGATACTAATTCTATCTTCTCTCTTCGGTATTTATCGCAAAGCATGTAGAGAAGGCACCATGGGCATCTATTGGGACTAGAAGGGGGAAATCAGCATGGCACAGTTATATAAATCATCTGTGCAACTGACACAGCTTGTGTAACTAGCAGTGTAATCCACCTCCAGGAAGCCAAGCAGGGGGGGGGGAGGGGGGGAGTGGAGAGAGTTCACACTTGGGAGATCATCGAGAAAGTGGGCCAGGTGCCAGGTCTACAATCAGGTGAGAACAGTTCCTTCCCCTGGGAAGCCTGCACTTAATGCACCATCACTGTCATGAATGAGTTCCACTAGATTCAACTTCTGAACCTGCATCATATAATCCAGGATGGCTATCATTATATACTGGCCCATGAATTAGTTATTTTTTTAAGTGGATCTCTTTGGCAGATCTGATAGAAAAGTCAAGGTGATCCGGTTTTAAAATACTATCAATATGAATATAACTGATGATAATCTTTTGGCCAAATACCTAATTTTCAGACATTTTCTTTCTTTTTTTTATTGATTTTTTTTTTTTTTTTTTTACATAAGGAAGAGAGAGGGATAGAGAACTAGAAACGTTGATGAGAAAGAATCATCGACCAGCTGCCTCCTGCACACCCCCTACTGGGGATGTGCCCGCAACCAAGGTACATGCCCTTGACCGGAATCGAACCCGGGACTCCTCAGTCCGCAGGCCAACACTCTATCCACTGAGCCAAACTGGTGCCGGCTCAGACATTTCTTTTTTGCTCTCCACCCATTTCGCAGAATAACCAGTACTGTTAGTATCTAGAACCTGTAGTAATTTCATGTTATACAAATGATTTTGTATGTAATATAAACTAAAGGTACTTTTTTATGTACTTCTTTTTTCAGGCCATCTCTTTAAAAAATGAAGTGAAATAATAGTGGCGTGAACTTTGAAGGACTGGGGGGAAAAATCTATGAGACTGATGAAAGAATAGAAGGCAAAAGCAGAGATGAGAAGGACGATAATTTAAATAAAACAAGATGGAAAGAGGGGGTGTTAGGAAAGAAGAGTGAGTGATTACAAGTGCTCCGTGCACTCCAGAACACCTTTTAGTGTAATGGAATTCCTGATCAGCATCAGTCAGCAGCTTGAGGAAGCACTGTAGCTGTGGCAGTGAATCCTTTAGTAAGAAGCCACAGTGTATTTGAGGGTACCTTGTTCTCATGAGGAATTAACAGACTTGCCCATTTGACACTTAAAACTAGAACGTGACATTAAATCGTTTCTTTAACAATGCAGTCAAAGGTTTGTCCTAACTCAATCCAGGTTAGATGCTACTTTTTATTTTCAAGAAATTTGAATACGAGGAGAAAGCTATCTCTTCTTACTGGCTTCCTTAAGAGCACATAGTTTATACTTTTAAAATGCCTGTTGGTTGGTTTAACATTCTATTAAGGGTGGACATCCATGTATAGTCAAGAGGAGGTGAGTCATCATATTTTATTTTATGGTTTAGGGCATCACTGAACAAGGCAAACTAGTGTTTAAAATAAAATGGAAACTTCTAAGTGAGTTTGCAGCAGTGCATTATTTAACCCTATACAATTTTAAAAGAATCAATATTAGCAACAAATATAAGCAATCAATATTTCTGATCTATTTTTTTATGGATAAAATAAAGTCCTTGGAATTATAGGGTCTTAAAAAATAAAAAAGACAGTCCTTATAAAGAGAACTAAAACTGTACAACAAGGAGAGACTTGTTGTTGTTTTAACAGAAGGACATTTACGTGGCACATCTGGTCCAGACCCTTTTTATAGGACAAAATAGCTTTAAACCAATAATCAGACATAAAGAACTAACTTCTTAAGCTGAAAACTATGAAAACACTGAACAGGTTATAAAGCAGTATTGTAAAAATCAAACATTCATTCCTGAGGTGTTTGAAAATAAACTAGATATTTGTTCAGAAATGTAGACTTACTGACCCTAAGTCAAGGAAGTCCTCAAAGAGCTATTACTCCAGAGTTTTCTGATACTGACATACAGTCCCGCACACCATGACATCTCAGTCAACGAGGGACCACATGTATGATGTAAGATTATAACGGAGTTGAAAAATTCCCATCACCTAGTGATGTGGTAGCCGCCATAAGTTTGCAGGGCCGTGCATTCCTCGCAGGTGTGACGTGGTGTAAATGAGCATGTGCTGCCAGGGGTATAAAAGGATTCACATCCAGTTACAGAGGTAGGCTATACCTTCTGGGTTTATAGAAGTGCACTCTGTGATGTTTGCACAACAACTCAATGGCCTAAGGACACATTTATCAGGATGCATCCCTTGTTGTTAAGCGGCACAAGACTGTGTAAGATGAACTATTTTTACTAAGTATTTACTTTTAAGTGACACATCTAAATAAAAAAATCACATCAGGTACCGTTTCATGGAATCCAATGGTTTTACTGTGAATTTTATATAAAATCTTATTAAAAACATGAATTTTTATTTTCTTAAAGTGAGATGAACAAAAAAGATATATATGAAAAACACTGCACTGATCTGCTTATGCAAAGATATTTTATTTATATACTAGAGGCCTGGTGCATGAAATCCATGCACTTGAGGGGGTCTCTCAGCTTGGCCCGCACCCTCTCGCAGTCTGGGAGCCCTCAGGAGATGTCCAACTGACAGCTCTGCACTTGCCAGCTGTGAGCCCAGCTCAGGGCTTCTGGCTGAGCAGCGCTCCCTCTGTGGGAGTGCACTGACCACCAGGGGCAGCTCCTGATTTGATCATCTGCCCCCAAGTGGTCAGTGTGTGTCATAGGGACTGGTTGTTCTGCCGTTTGGTCTATTTGCATATTAGCCTTTTATTATATAGGATTTTGATACAATATAATAGTGTTAAAACAAACAAGTATCTTAAAAATATGCAAGTATTAAGGAATATGTTTTTTGTTGAATATGAGTCAATGAACAAATTTCTTTGAAACAAACATTAGGACTTTTCATTTTTAAATGTTTCTAAAAGATTTCATTTTTATGCAATACATACTTTTTTTATATAATAATCTGAATCCAGTACAACCCAATGACCACAAGTGAGTTTTAGATATGGCATAACAACATTTGAGACTGTGTGAGAAGCATATTTACTGTTTCTTTTTATAATACATACAAAGGAATTTATAACTCATGTATATTATATATGTTTCCATATATTAAAAATAAATACTCATCTATGCTGTTTTAAATATTTAATTTGGGCACAGCATTAGTGTATGTGAGAAAAACCTGAAATGCTAATTAGGAAGAAATATTCAATCTTAGTTCCTCCTAGATTTAAAAGATAAGGAGTACTTTAATATTATTTTGATTAATAGGAGTCCAGGGCTGCATAAAAACACACACACACACACACACACACACACAAGCATCAAGACAAATAAATAGCTCTAAATAGCCCATAATAAATAAAAATACTTTAAAAATAATCAAATACTAATGATCATTGTGCAAATAAAAATTAGATTGTATCATTTTACATTTTTTTTATTTCCTGAATGGAAAATGTTATGAATTAAGATACATCAGTGCCATAACCAAAGCTGAAAAGGCTATGATATCTTCCGTAATCATAGTAAAGAAATGGGGGAAAAAAATATAGGAGTTGTTGATAGGAATTATCTGCTACTGAAAAAAGCATCTGCTATTGGTTTGATATATTTCTAGAAATAATAAAATTATATTCTTATCAGAGATGATTTTTTTTTAAGGGCCTCTGCTTTATTATTTGCAAAACTGGGCATCCTTTCAAAATTTAAAAATATTATCACTGAAAATCTAAAACATGCAAACAAATAAGTAATCAGGATTTGTACACTTAAACCCATTCATTTTCAATGAGAGAAAAAAAAATTAACACTCTTTTATACTTCTGGTGGTTTTTAGCAAGACAAAGGGAGTTTTAAACACTTATTAAAAGGGAATATATTGTGATTGAACAAACTATGTCTGGAACCACAAGTGGAAAATCAGAAACTCTCTGAATCAAGGATATCTTTTAGATTTAGGTTAGCAGATAGTAGCAGAGAAATCATATTGGCCCTGGCAAGATCATCTGAAAACATCGACTTATTCCATGTAAAGCAAATCTATTTTAAAAGTTAAAACAAACTACAGCAAAAAACAAACAAAAAAACAACTGGGACACAGGGACTACTCTCTTTAAGGTTTGCTCACAGAGACTGACCAGCAAAGTCATGGGGAAAAGGAAAAGATAACACTTTGTATTTAGCTTCACATAATATTAGCAGCACAGGGAAACTAAAGATCCAATTAAGTGATTTGTCCGACTCACAGAGCTCATTTGCAGCAAGCCCATTCTACAACCTAGAAGTCGACATCTTGACTTCCAGATAGTATTCTTTTTTCTTTACCATTTAAATTGATTTAATTGAGCTAGAGATTTATAGAATAAACATGGAGCTATCATTTATCCTGTAGCATAAAGTTCAGAATTTGAAGTGTGAATCCAGGCTCTGCCTGAATGACCTGTGAAACAGGAGTAGTGATAGTGAGAATCTCTCTTGCCTGATGTCTCTCCATGCACTTTGGGAAGCACACAGATGGAGGCCTGAGACACTGACACTAGCACTCAGAGGCACCTCTCTGGTTTGCCCACATATAGACTTCTGGCAGCTGAATTGGATACTAAGGGTCAGTAATGATTCTACTCACACCTATTCATGCGAACTGAATCTGTTATTATAATTATGTTAACTATTAAAATATCAGTATTCTGATAAAATAAGTATAAAAAGAAAGTTCTTTCTATAAAAACTAATTTTATCACTTCAGAAAAATTCAATAAAGGCGAGTTGATAAAAACAAATACTAAAGACTTAAAGGTGGGCAAAGATAATAAAAATTATACAGTATGCCATATACTAGTATTTTTTTCTAAGTCTTTTTCATTGTTAACCTGAGAAGTTTAAAATTCTACAGAAACTTAAGTGCCCATCAACTCTGGGCTCATTGATACCAACCCACTGGATGGAAAATTTTCAAATCTAAAATACAGGTTACATAAAACACAGTAGCTAAATAAAACAAAACAATGAACCAGCGAACAGTCATTGCCAGAAGTGAGGGGGGTGGAGCAAAATACCTTCTACTACTAATAATATTCACAAAAAGTTAAAATCATTACATTATACTTAGTACCCTATACTAGCTATTTTAAGGGCCAGTTCTTAAAGTTTAGTCAATCTGTGGCATATTCTCTGTTTTGCCTTCATAGCTCTGCTCTGCTTCTGCAGAAAGCTAATTTCTATTGATCCTTCAATGGGATCCTTTGTGCTCTGGCTTTTGTTTAGGGTCAGTTAATGTGAGGCACCAGCAGAGGTCAAGGTGTTTATTCCTGTCATAGGTTAACAGATGTGCACTCCCCTACTGAAGGTCAGTGTTCATGATGTGTCTGTCCTACCTCGCTTCATTCCAGTGACCTCTCTATTCCCTTGCCTCTTCAGACATGGGGCTGCTATTTACTTCTTGCTATTGCTTGCCAAAGAGCGCTTCAACCATCCCTTGTTGGTTTCCTTTATGCCTAACCATTCTCTTGTAAATATTAGTCCTTTCAAGGATGTCTCCAGATTTTTTCCCAGTTGAGTGTCTTTCTGTTTTGTTGTCAGAACCCTGATTGATAACTTTGGGGAGCAGGAGTGGCCTGAAGCCAAAGTCCATCACAATGACATTCTGCCAGAGGGCTGTTCATGTTTGAAGAGAACAGGATGGTCTCCTTACCAGGGAAATAATAGCATCCTGGTAAGTCTAGGCATGTAAGGGCAGCATGATTACTCAGATTACTGCTGCTGGTGGCATGGAATGCAGTGCAGAGGCAAGGCCAGGCATTAGGTGCTGTGGCCTTCACCTGTTGAAGACTGTAGAGTGGCATAACTACAAGGACCCTAAGAAAAATGTAAAGGGGAAAGAGCAAAACGAAGGCCTTGAATGCTCAAGTCAGACCAGAGGTAAAATATCAGAAAGTTTCTCAGTCAGCTCTAAGATAGCCCCAACTTACTTAAGCCTCAGGGCAAATAAAGCTGCAGATCAACTCCAGAATCTGATCTGAAAGCTTATGGAATTGCCATGCTATATAAAATGGGTAGAACCAATGTCACTGGTCTTGGTAATGGGGTACTGACGAGAAAAGGGTGGGACAGGAGATGGTACTATCTGATAAAAGACTGAGGGGCTTCCTCCTATTACATCCCATTGACCCCAGGCTCACAAGTTAGACCCTAAGATAGCCCAAAACCAAGGCCTGATCCATAAGGTGATGGCCTATACACTGAATTCGGATTCAGGAAACTTCTCTGATTTGTTTTAGCAGGAGTCTGGCTAGCATGTAAGGGAATGTAATGGATTGATTCTAAGGGTTGTATACCAAGAAGGCGAACTAAGATGCCAGATCTGGCCAAACTGATCAATAGACGAGCATTCACCTGGGATTTGGGGTTCAGCATATTGTTTTGAGCAGGTGGGAGTGGCTAATTAATTGATCCTTGATTCCATGATGGCTTACATAGAAAAAAGTTGAAATGCTAAAGTTTTCCTGGCAGAGCAGAGTGGAGGAAGTTCAAAAGCTCAAGTAAGTAAGAATATTGAAAAGGATCCATTATGATTCACCCTGTTCAGCCTGTCCTTTACCATGGCCCTGGAACACTCCCTTCACCAAACAATGACCTGGGTGAGGAAAGAGCCTGCGTGTGTGAGAGCCTGGAGGGCAGCTGTCTCCTCTGGCTGCAGAGAACAGCAATAAGTGTCCAAATAGGTCTGGGTACCCTGATGTAAATGTACAGGGGTGGGCAAATGTAGGTTCACAGTTGTTCAGTTGGAAAGAGACCCCCAGATTCTGACTATTTCCACAGCTTTATTAACTGTTTCCCACACTCACAACTGTAAACCTACATTTGCCAATCCCTGTATTTTATTGAAGCAAAACTATTTCAGCATGTGGCACCAGCATATTGAGGTGTTTAACAGCCATCTGTGGCTAGTGGCTACCCCATCGGAGAGCATAGCCGGAGCACTACAACATCGCCCAAGACACTAGCTGTCACTAAAGCTGAAAGACTGGGGTGGCGGTCCCTACCACATCCCCATGGAAGCGGTGTTTTTAGGCTAATGTGAGACCCAGATGGTTCTGTGGGTGAATGCAGACTTAATCGCCTCACGAATGCCAACGGCAAGTGCATCTCTAGGTGCATTATCTTCACTGGATCACATTAAAATAGCCCCTGACACCAGGTATGAAGGTATGAACCATTTAAAAAAAAATAATTCCTTATCAACAAAGATAATCAGAAGCACTTTGCCTTCACATTGCAGGAACAGCATACTTTCACTATCTTACCTGAAGGTTAGGTCAACTCTCCTCTCTTTGTCATAATACAGTCCAGAGAAATCTTGTTCATCTTGACATCCCACAGAACATCAAGCTGGAACATTACATTCGTGGTACTATACTGATTGGACTTGATGAGCAGGAAGTAGTAAATACCTCAGATACCTGAATAAGATATATGCTAGAGGGTAGGAGATAATCTCCATGGAAAGCTCAAAGATTTGTGGCCTTGGTAAAAGGGTACGGGCCCAGTGACCTGGACGTGTTGAAATGGATCCTCTTTAGCAAATGACAAATGGCTGCATCTCGTATGTGTCACCATGAAGAAGGCACAAACATGGTGCTCTCTTGGATTTTGGAAAAGTGAATTCCACATTGGATACGCTGCTCTGAGGCACGTACCAGGAATTCACGGGGCCGTGGGTGTTGAAAGAGGAACTGGGGCAGGAAAAGGATCTGCAGCATGCCTCTGCTGTGATGAAAGCTGCCCTATACTGTACCTTTGGCTCCAAGCTCCAGCAATGCAATGATTTTTTTGGAAATGGCTGTGGCTTTAAAACATCTCTGTCATTAGAAGTATGAGAGTACAGATTTATTTTTTATTTAAAGACATACAGTCTTGTACCAATAGCTATTCTCATTTTAAGAACTCCGCCTATATTAGTACTGGACTCTGTTTAAGACTGAGAGTACTGGGCCATCAGACTCTAAATGACTATGTGGCCCAAACTACACAAAATGAACTAGCTATTAGCTGGCTCAATATGTCATTGAATCAGAGGTACCTACGAGCATTCCATTGTTAAATGAAACTGGGACCGTGCAGGTTTGGGAAGCCAGGTGGATTTCATGAGCAGTAGCGCAGGTGTCCCTGATACCTGCGACTACTGCTTCATCATCTCTCCTCAAGCCACATGTATGACTTCATGGGGCATCTTTAGTGTCAAGTAAAAATGGAGGATGATACTGTGAATCTAGTTCATGAATGGATTGCATGGTATTTGGTATGAGTTGTGACCACTGTGTTACAGGCCCACTAAGGGGGGACTAGCCCCGAAATAGCATAGTGACAGGATATTCCCCTCGCAAAATCTCAGACTGTGCACTTTGCATGGAAGGAGATATGTCTGAGGTAATGCTACATGGTATGATCACAGACTTGGAAGAACAAGACAGGGAAATTGGTGATAGGTCTGGGGGAGAGTTGTGTGAATAAATCTCTCGGAATTGGTACCCAAGGTGATGACATGTCCTATGTGAATTCTCTCTAGAAGGTATCCACCATGGAGATGCTTTTAGTAATTTGGACAAGAGTATCTGATGGGTGACCCAAACCAATCAAATAATCTATTTGAATGTTGGTCAGATCCTTTACCTAGCTATTCTTGTGCTTGTACAAAGTGGAAGGACTACAAGCATTGTGAACTTCTAGAAATAAGGTTTGGGTCACCCATCAGATAATGAAACCTGTCCAGCCCATGCTACAAGGACAGTGAGGGGAAGATAGAATTGGTACTAGAAGAACATTATGATGAGCAGCTTGAGCTTTCTGACCATTTAGAAGCTTGGACGTTAGCAGTTTTGCTTCATGTTTCCTCTATTAGGAAAAGCACTGGTGATGACTAATATTTTAGAGTCCAATTCGAAAATGACTGAACTGATAATACCCCTTGATGATGCAGTAACATCACTCCAGTAAACTCTCTTTTATTTGCCAGTTTGAGTATGCTATATACATAGCTGCAAAAATCATGCCTTGATATAGCAACACCAACATGGTTGTAGTGAAACCACAGTTTTGGTTTCTTTGGAACCTCAAAGTAACAATATATTTATCTATAAATATACAGTTTCACAGAAACAGCTTCAATTCATACACACAAACTTGACAATTACACATAACCGTGTACATACTGTTAAGGGTTTGGCCTGGCCAAAGCTAATGAGTGGCCTACTTCTGGAATGACACCTTTCCCTCTCCTCACTTTATCACCCACCAACCAGGTGCATCAGATGGACCATGCCTAATTTGCATAAAGAAGCTAAGTGCAGGTGCCCAGCTCAGTCTAACAAAAACCAAGATGTCTTGACTTGTGAGATACCACCTACAGGGATAGAGCTGTTAAGAGAACAAACATGAAATCAAGGAAACAGGAATTGAGATGAATATCGAATGTCTTTCAGAGGTGTCCCCAGGCATCAAACCTTCTGAGAATATAGCACATGCCAGGTAAAGAAAATGTGTACACTAAATCACAGTATTAAAAGCAACACAATTTTTATAAAGAATAAAACAGGTATTTAAAATTATTTTTGCTTCAATTTCATCCAATAGATATGTGCACAGATAGCTATGTCTTATATAACCCTTGGTCAACTTAACCACACATTAATGAGCCAGAATACATGGCTAGCTTAAGAAAATAACTCATGTCTTAAAAATATTTCCATAAAGAATACTTGATAATAAAAATACCACTCTAAGATATACTTTTCATAGCAGGATTCCAAAATAAAATAAATATTAAGTGGCATAGTTGCAAATAATTGAATTATTTTGAGTCAGGAGGAAACTAAAATATATAAAGTATGTTGTTTTAATGTTTGCATTAATTTAATTTTTCTATAACCACCCCAACTTTGAGTTAATATCTAAATAGTTTTACACATTTCAGACTCATGTTAAAAAACTAGGTAAAGCCTGAAGACTTAAAAAAAAAATGTAAAGAAAGATAATACAAACATTACCTCACAGTCCATAGCACTCTCTAATACAATTTGTCAAAGTAGATGAAAACATCACTTCCATCTTATCTTTATATTAAAATTAAACTTTAATATGTCACTAGGAATAGAAGGAGCATCTAAAACTAACTTAAGAGAATATTAATTTTTCACCTTTAACTTCTTGGTTATGGCAATTCATGCTAAAAGTCAAATGAGACTCATTCAGATTTCTAAGCATCCCTTTTCTTTCCAGTACTACATTCTAGCATTAAAAAAAAAAAAATCAAACTTCTTCAAGATTTTTAATGATGATTTATGAAGTAGAGAACAGTTCCAGAGAGCATCCAATGACTATAGTTTGAGAGATAAAACAGGAACTAAAAGGAAATAAAATATACTCTAACAGCCAAATTTCTAATGAGCATAGTTTCAAGTTTAAAAATAGCAATATTTGACTTCCCACTAAGGCCCCAGCTTGGGTGTTATAATCAGTAAAATATAATAATAATAATAATAATAATAATAATAATAATAAAAAATCATAGCTTTCATCTCTTTTATGATAACATCAGCATGTAACTATAATATTTCACATTATCCTGGGTTAACCATAATTATTGTGTTAATAATTAAAAAATTTGAAAAAATCATAGAACACATATGTAACAGCTGAATTCTTACTCCGGAGATTTAAAATAAGAGACTCTAGTTAACAGTGCCCCTTTAGCCCAGTCTATAAGAAGGGCAAGCTTTATTGGTTGTTCAATGCACACTAATAAAAAATACTGCCTAGGTCACTCCTCGCGATGGGCCAGCTGAGTCCTCTGCATGACTCGTGGCTCTCTCCCGCAGTGTGTTTCAGCTTTCTCCTCAGAGAGTGGCTGGCACTTACCGGAGTGGGTCCTGAGGTGTCCTGTGAGGGCGTCCCTCCTCCTGCACGCATAGCTACAGAAGGGACATTTGAACGGCTTCTCTCCCGAGTGCAGCTTTATGTGTCTCAGAAGATTGCCCTTCTGAGTGAAAGAGGCGCCACACTGGTTACAGTGGAAGGGCCGCTCACCTGCAGGAGGGAACAGGGAGGAGAAAGGTCAGCAGGTCATGTGCAGGGGACCAATCTGCCATCTACTGCCAGCTAGAGCCAGTCCTCATGCGGAGACTATTCACCCCCCTTCTGAGCCCTCTAACCTCTCACTTCCCTAAAGTCTCACACTTTAGGTCAAGTGTCCCCCTTCATATACCCTTTACAGGATTTCTGCCACGGACTCGAGAGAGTAACAGTCATGGGATTGGCAACTGGTTGAACAATGAGATGTCATCACTTTATTGCTGTTACCGGTTGTTTTGCGTATAATATTTTGGTCCTCACAGTGACATAATCAGGCATTTTAAATTTACAAATGAGGAAACTGAAGTGCAAGTATCAGAGTGTCTGATGGGAGTCACAGAGCTAATAAGTACTCCAGCTGAAAATCGAATCTCGGTCAGTGTGACTGTATCTTGCTCTCTTCACTGTATCATGCTTTCTTTAAAAATCACCTCAGTTTTGAGTTGAAAGACGTCTTTAGTCTAATTCTCTCACTTAGCTGATAATTTTCTTAACAGGGGACAAGAGGGTTGCAGTGAATGAACCAGGTTTCGAAGCTCATTACCACAAAATCTCCAAATACAGCTCAGGTCTCTCAGTTCTCCTGCTCACTAACAGTAAAAGCTTTGGTAAAACTTCCTTACATACTGAGAGCAAGTCCAAGGAAATTATTCATTCAGACATTTCTTATTTATTGTCTTTTTATTATGAAAACCATCTGTTTGACAGGAGTCTTTTATTCTATTACTGATATTGCTATAAGACCTTTCAAGCCATAATTATCAGTTCAGTCCTTTGCCGTCAACTGTCATCAATGTCATCAAATATAAAGACATACAGTTGATGAAGTAAAATGGGCAAGTGGAGCAAACTAATATGATTAATGAAACCACGAAGAAAATATTATTTTAATGCTATTATTTTAAGCTTGTTTATTTTCTAGATATATATGAAACATATACATTAATACATAAAATATAAATACAACATATTAAAACTCAAAGTTTAGAATAAAATTAAAAAAAAAAACAACTCCCTTTTGGATAAATTTGGCCATTTATGTGCTTGAAGTTAGATAATGATTACAATTTTAATAGTTTAAAAAAATTTTGAACTGACTCATCATGTTTCATAACTTTAACTGAAACAGTCATAATAACAGTGAATAATAAAACCTCAATATTTGGGGGAACCTTTAATATAATCCAAACAGTCATCCTTTTAATTTAAAAAAATCTAGAAAGCATAAAAAAATAAACTTGTCCTTGTTAGCAGCTGCCACTGAACATTATGTTGTAATGATATAAGGGCTAAAAAAAATTAAAAATTGATAGATCAAGTGTATCTTTAATTCTATAGTGCTTGCTCATTTTGAAATTTAGTAAAATTCATATAAAAATGTATAATCTGTAGCTGTGTATAGCAAGAGTTAAGGTTTTTTTCTTAAGAATTCTGGAGATCTTATGAGCTATGTTTTCAAAATGTCCAAACTGCTATATTAGGTTGAAAGTTAAAGTTGCCTTATATTTAATTTTAGTTACTTTTTTAATTCATTTGATAAAACTAACAAATATAATCAACACTAAATACAGTTTAAAAGAGAAATACTTGACCTAAAATCTCTCATATGCAGTCTTACAAAATAGTCAACAATTTAAATATAATTTGGTAATAATTATTTTACACACACATGCACACACTTGCACACACACATATAAACTTAACTTGATTCTTTGATATTTTTTCCCCAATGGAATGGCATTCTACAACTTTTTAAAATCAGGGTTTTCTATTACCCACCCCTACCATGGAGATCATAATAAAGGAAGAAGGAGGCACTTTTTTTTTTATGAAATTAAATTTTCAGACAGTAGGAAAATAGCAAATTATTTTAACTCATAATTTTTTACTCCAAATATTTAATTTTTACACTTGAAATCTGTCTATGTAGAATTTCCCAAACAAGAAACAAATCAGTATGCAATAACTTTAAAATGAATTAAATTAGGGTGGTGAACAAAAATATCAGAAATCATATTTGCCTTTGGAAAACACTCCACTAGTATGTTAATTAAATTTTTCTTGAAGCCTCCTACAATGAAAGTATTTTAAAATCCTGATTTTAGAGAACTAAATTTATCATTTAATATCATTCTTATCTAAAAAAAAATAATATGGTAACTTTTCAAAACAATTTTTTAAATTCATCTAATTAAAAGTCCATGGGTCTTATCAGGGTTATTTAGTTTTGTAATTTTAAAAAAGATTTTAAAGTTAATTTTTAGAGTGAAAGGAAGAGAGAGAGAGAGAGAGAGAGAGAGAGAGAGAAATACTTATATGAGAGCAAAACATCCATTGGCTGCCTCCTGCACAACCCCTACCAGGGATCCAGTCTGCAACCTAGGCATGTACCCTGAGTGGGAATTGAACCAGAAACTTTTTGGTTCAGGGACAGAACCCAGCCAGCTGAGCCACACCAGTCTTAAAGGAGTTGGAGAAACAAAAAGTGACCTCGGCATACTGGGAAATATTGTCGTATTGCTGAGTGTGCAAGTCTTAGTGTGCAAGCATCTGCTATGCTCCTATAGCCAGGAGAAATGAAGAAAGAGGCATCATGAAAGCGAGTAGTCATGCTGCCCTTTGGGATAAGAGGGAAGAGGCAATGTCAATAATGCACATGAACCTTTGAGGAATACAGATCTGCTTTGCATGAATTACCTTGATTTTTTAAAATGATCAGATACTAATTATCCTGCATGTGGGTACAAAAGTCTGGATGAACAACTCTGGATGCATTCTGGGTCCATTCTCATTATGTTTTGTTTTTAATCTACTAATCTATTCAAGGACCCTATTTAGTTATTCACTGGATGAAGTTATCTATTATTCTTATGGAATAAATAGATTATATTTCAATATCTGATGTACTTTCATAAATACAACTCTAGTTCTCTGTTTAAATATGCAATTAAACTGCAAGTGCATATGCATCGATTTGCTTTGGTGCATCAAAGACAGAGGGTGTTCCTGGATTGGATGGCACAGTAATCCATGAATATGGAAAATCAGCACCTGGAGACTGGGCCTCAGAGCAGGAGAAGGGCTCCACGAAGCTGCAATGCACAGAATATTGTGCAGAAAACTTGAAGCTACAAAGATGAGAGTAATTTCCCCAAAGTGGGGCAGGATTAAGGATATTCTCTATTTATAATGTTTACATGAGTAGAGGTTTATGCGTGAATTTATTTACTGTCCCTACTTCTTTTCTTCTCCCTGTATTCCCAATGAAGAGTGCCTGGTGTATCCGATGACAATATTGCCTGACTGCCTACTAAAGCAGCAATGCCAAAGAAATAACTCTAACCCATTAATAAGATACTGGGATTGGCACTTTATTGGAGCATGAGAGAAAAATAAGTGAATTTGATCGGATGCTCCATGTCATTTACTGAGTTGGGTGGTTGTATATCTTTTTTCACTATCAATTTTATATTAGGTATTTTATAAGGTAAAAGGCAGAAACATATGTTTCCCAAAAGCTGTATAAAGATTTAAGGTAGCACATGTTACACTAGCTCTAAATTACTGGTGAGAGGTGGACGTTCTAAAATGAATACAGTAGTTCACCATATCAAGGAGAAAACTTGTGGTGAATAGCTAACCTTTGACTGCATTTTTTCAATCAAATTTAAATAAAAGACATTCAAGTAGACATTCTATTCCAGTACTAAAATGGAATAGAAAATGTCATGACCCGCTCAGATGCATAAACCGGGTCAGCAGAAATACAAACAAGAATTGCTATTTTAAAATATATAACATAATTTCAAGGTCAACAATGTGGCAAGTATCCCAGGCTCCTCCATGAATGACTGTTACTTTAACAAAACCTTCCATATCTCAGGAAAGTTGTAAGAAGGTTTACAGTACTCTGATAAACATTCATTAACAGTAAACGTTCATACAATTGCAGAGTATTTTAAATGGTTTACTTAGTCCATTCGCCTTGCCTTTACTAGCTGAGTGAATCTCCTATTTCTAGAACTTGTGGAAATATATAAAACTATTTAGAAACATTTTCCATGTCAATTAGAAGATTTCAGAATCAAAATAACTCAACTCTACTACAGTAGTAAATAGCAAATGGACAGAATAGGTATGTAATTACTACTATTAAACCCAACAATCCTCATGAAAGTCACTGCAGAAGTGAAACATTGATTAACCTACATTTTCAAGAGAGCATACTCTGTGAATTTTCTTAACTCAATTTTATAAAAATTGATTTTAGTATCTTTTTCAGCCTTAAAATGAACACTATAGCCAATTTAACTGAAAAGTCCTTAGATGGGGTTTTGTTTTGTTCTGTGTTGCTAGAAATGTGAATGAGTGTCATGTTTATTAATGTGATCAATCTGAGATAATGAATATATTATAACTTTGTGAGCTCGTCTTTTAGAACTGCAGTTAGAATTATTTCATGGGCATCAAAGGTAAGTAGACCCATTATTTTATAGTCTTTCCCTTTTTTATCTTATCAAATATGGTATCCAAGCTTGACCTTTTAACTTTTCCATGAGATTTTTTTTTAATTAAAGGGGAAAAAAACACACACATGTGCACTATTAATATAAATATTACTATTAAATTTTAAATATAAATATTTTAAAATATAATGCTATTTGAAGGGAAATTCAAAACAAAACATAAAGTAAAAATGTTACTGCCTGTATGTTTGGAATAATCTTAAATCCATATAAAGTTGATGATATTAATCTAACACTGATTTTAACATATTAACTTCTCACTATAATTAAAAAATATCAGACATATTATAATAGTACTTCATCATAAAATGCAGGTATATTGATATACCAAGCGTTGTATATTTGGACAAAACTCTGAGCATCATGGAGCCTTGACTCTGACCTCATGATATCCTTAACTACATGAGGGATAATGGATAAGTCATCACTGTTTTGGGCTTCAGTTTCTTCCTGTGTAAATGAGAGGTTTAGACTAAGAACTTCAACGTTCCTTGAATCTGCCATGTTTTAAGCATCTACAAGTCATTTACAAATCAACATTTTAAATCAACTTCTTTATTATAATTTATCTTTCTTTTAGAAGACTGTCATATTTAAAATTCTGATTGTATTAGTTATTGGTATTTTGCTAAATAACACTAGTTTGCATTACCTTGAATATATATTTTTATGTGAATTGGCAACTTTCCTTAAGAGTCAATTATCTGCCACAATCACATTTATTTATTTATTTATTTATTTATTTATTTATTTATTTATTTGCCAAAGGATTTGAAGAGCTTTAATAAGGCCTTTTCATTTGGCGGGTTTTCACGATACTCAAATCTCTAAAAGTATATATTAAATTAAACTGAGGTCTTTTTCCTCATCCTATTTCACAACTACAGATTCCTACCTCCCTACCCACCACCCTTTACTGTACCCCACCCTACATATTTCCTTGTAGGATTTATGGTTAAAAAAAAAATAACATGAAATTGGTAAAATCCTTAAACTGGGAAAAATAAATATCTGCCTGCTACAGAGACCCATGGTATGCAAAGATTGATTGGAAATTGTATTCCAAGAAATTAACTAGATCAGGTGAAAATGATCTACCCTTATATAAATGCATGAGTAACACTTTAGAGTATCAACTCTTTGCTAGCAAACTGTATTACCTGCCCATGGGTATGGTAAAAATGTATAGAAATACAAAAAAGATTAAGTTACACAATGAGATTCTCCTCTACCTTTTGAACCCTGATCATATTATTGCTATATTAAGAACTGTGGAAACTGAATCCCAAACTTCTTTTTCTGATATGCTATTCAGATCTGAAGGCTGGAAGTCAAGACCCAGGCTACTCTCTGCTGCTTTTCAGCAATCCAATACTAGCAGAACTCTGAAAAGGGAGTTTCACCATTGCCACCCCTGAATGGAAAGGAGAGAGAATAGATGTCAGGTAATATCAACATCAGATGTCACAGGCAGTCATCAGGTTATTCTTTCAGCTGCTTACCAGTGTGACTCCTTTTATGTACCATAAGCACATTGGGCCCAATGCAAACCATGCCACAGACGTCACATTTCAGTTTACCATTCGGAAGCCGGATTCCTCCCTCGCCTTGGAGCTCCGGGCCTTTCCTGTTGTCGGCCACCTCACTGCTCTCGATCAGGGGCTCTTCGAGGCTGCTCCCCTCATCGTGGCCCCTGATCTCGTCTTCGCGGCTCAGGGGTTTCCGGTCACACTCTTCGTCACTCTGCATCTCTAGCTTTACTGAGTTTGCTGTGATTTAAGAAGAAGGGAGAAGACAGGTTAGGTGCATGTGGTGTGCTGTCACCTCCGTCCCTCTGCCATTCTGTTACCATGGCTGGGATGCTGAATTAAGTAGAATACAGTCCATCACCAACGTAATGTTAGCACACACGGTACTCTGTGACATTTTAAAAAGCTTTGGCATGAAAGCGAAGATGGCTCAGAGTCCAGAATGGCACTTTATTTCTGCACATATTCTTCCTCTCTCTCTCTCACTCTCTCTCAATTAAATGTATTGGGATGACATTGGTTTATAAGATTACATGGGTGTCAAGCATATAATTCCCTAATACAGCATCTGTACATTGCATTTTGGGGCCACCACCAGAAGTCAAACCTTCTTCAGTCACCATCTATTTGACCCCGTTACTCTTTACTACCCCCATTTCTCTTCCTTCTTAGAACCACCATACTATTGTCTGTGTCTATAAGTTTTCATTTGTTTGTTCATTTGTTGCTTTCAGTTTTATATTCCACATATGAATGAAATGTTTTATACTTTTAAAAAATATATTTTATTGATTTTTTACAGAGAGGGAGGGAGAGGGAAGAGAGCTAGACACATTGATGAGAGAGAAACATCCATCAGCTGCCTCCAGAACACCCCCTACTGGGGATGTGCCTGCAACCAAAATACATGCTCTTGACAGGAACTGAACCTGGGATCCTTCAGTCCACAGGTCGACGCTCTATCCACTGAGCCAAACCGGTCAGGGCAGTTTTATACTTTTAAAATAAGTTTCTAAGTAGTTCTGATATTGGCTGTTGAGAAGGTCATTAAGGCTCCTAAGACTGAGGTAGGATAATGGAAAAAATTAGAGATACTGTTCAATCCACTGAGCCATACCTCTTCTTAATTTAACAATCATTACACACACATCATGATCTGTATGTCACATCAGAGTACTTATATAAATCTACTTGTGAACTGAGAAAGAGAAACAACTCAGGATATTAATCCAGCAAATGTCTTAGACATATGAAGGCACACTCTCAAGGCAAATACCCTAAAACCAGACTAAACACATGCATCCAGTTAAGACCTGTATAAATGTGGTGTAAAGAGACCTCACATGCTCTTAAGCTACTCTTCTTTTATTTCCTATATGAAAAAAAATTCTCCATGGAACACATTAACCTGCAAATCAACGTATTTCAACTTGAAAACGGGCACACTGAAAAGCAATAAATGACAGAAATGACATCGCCTGCACGTACATACTTGTGACTTGTTAAGAAATGCAATACCTTCTGTTTGCTGGTTTTGGATCATCCCACAGAAAAGTTGGAATTTTGTTAGCATGGCCCTCATTCTGGAATGCTAACAGAGTCACTTCACAGAGCAGAAGCAAGTTTTAAATAAATACCAGTTATTTATCTAGTAATCTTAAAAATTTCTTAAGAAATCATATCCAAGTTACTGAGCAAAACAAATTATTTGGTATTACTTGAATAAGGGAAATCTTTTCACAAAAAGGAAGTTCTCTGCACTGCAATTGTTTTCTTAGAGAAACCACACATTCTGTGATTTGTCATTAGTCCTGATGGTTAGTAGTGCTATCAAATGGCTCGTCTCCTGTTTTTTACTCAGGACTCCCCTACCAACTAGAGAAGATCACTGGATTTATTCAGGAGAATGTGGCCCTAGCACTGGCTTTGACATTTACTACAGTGTAATCTTGAATTAATTATACAACCTTTGAATCTTATGTTTTTCATTTGCAAAGAGGAGATAAATTCAGACTATAGAATAAAATTTGAATAGACTGGTTGAGCTAATCAGACTCTGGGTGCTGTAACCTGGATTTGAGCATTAGCAATGCCACATAGTACAAGGAGTGACAACTTCTGCAAGTCACTTAGTTCTCTTCATCCACTTTTAAACTGACATGATAGTGGAACTCACTTCCTAGTACTGATGTGAGCATTCAATGAGTAAATATAAAAATTGACTTGGCTGTTGTTTTTCTCTGGATAGTGTTCTATTCCATAACTTATAGGATGTAAAACTACACTGAGGTCTACAAGGGATATATATATATATATATATATATATATATATATATATATATATAGCCTTTCTGGACCCATCTCTAATAGAATACTTACTACGTTGACTCTTACCCTATTTACAAATTAGTACTGCTTTACTGATTTTTCAGAAGAGTAGGGAGAATATTTTATCCATCATAATATCCCCAACAAAATCAAGAAAGTTGTGGCATATGGGAGGTATTTCAGGCAGTATTCAGTTAGATGTTTTACTTAATTGAATTAAAATTTTCTTTTTTTAAACTTGTTTTATATGTTTATAGATGTTTATAGAAACCATGAACATAAAAAAATGTAAAAATAAAAAATGAAGTCCTTTTTTAGCCATCCCTTAGTTTCTTAGTCTCAAATGCAACCATTATTCTCGCTTTCTAATTCAGTATTATGTGTACATATGTGAATGTGTAGTCTCTCTTGTAAATATTAGATTGTATAATTCATGTCATTTTAAGTTTGCTTTTTTCATTTAACAATATCTGTTTAATATTTCCGATATTAGTACTAAGAAACCTACGTTATTCTTTTTTAATACCTGTATATATCCCAGTTACAAATGCAATTTATTCATCTACATTCTATCAATAGAAATGTAAGATTATTGCTTATTAATTACTATTTTAGATATTGTTGTATAATACCTCAAAGAACTAGCAACTGATAAATAACCATTGGCATTTTTACTCTAGTAGTTAATCTGCACTTTTTATTATGAGTTGTGCATCTTTTCCTTTGTTTAAATTTTGGTGTCATTATTTTTAGAACTATTAAAGTTCTTTGCCCATTTTTTTAGGTTGTCAGCCTTATCTCACTGTATTTAAATGCAATAGAGTATATATTAAGGAACTTAGTTCTGTTTGATACATCTTGAAAATATTTTGGTTCATCTTTTTACTCAAGGATATATTTTAGCATGTATGTTAATTGCAAATTTTGAATTTTTAGGGTTTCAATTATGGCTTCTGGTCTCTGTATCTTGCTTTAATAGTTTTTTACATACTCCAATAAATTCTTCTATAATACCTTTTTCTGATTAGTGTAAAACATTATTTGGTTACCATTTGTAATCCCATATTTCACTCTTAATTGCCATTTAAAGAAAAAACAGAAGAAAGAAAACAATGAAAAGTATGAGTTTATATAGCCTTACTCTATATACCAACCTATATGAGCAAACTTCCCATACACTCATTTTAAGTGATATACTAAAGATTACAAATGTCATAGAATTGCCATCATTTATATTTCTGAACTAGTCAATATCCGGTAAGATGCATTTAATGAGTAAAACGTCTATTAGCATTCCAGTTCAGGAACTGAAGAAACGTATATCTTAAAGAATAGCTTTTGAGTCTAAAACTATGGGCCTCTTAAAATTCAAAACAACATTACCAATGCTGAGAAGTAAAAGACTTAGGAGCTCTTGTTTTGAATGACTCTCACATCAAACTGTTTTCAATTTCAAAGTTTTCTCAGTAGCCATAGTGGGCTTTCACACGCAAAGGCTTCACAATAATCATAGCTTCGAGATACATAATACTGAATGGGTAAAGTTACACTTGACTTGCCTTTAATTCACTATTACGATATTAAATAGAGACAACAAAACAAGAGCATTTAAACAGGCAAACAGATAAAGATCACTGTAAAAAATGAGGTAAGGGTATAGAAACCAAATGGTGAAAAAATGTTATTTTATGAAGCTCTTAAAAACAAATTATTTTAATTCAGTCTACTTTTGTTGTGGTTGCTAATCCTCAGCCTAGGATATTTTTCCATTGATTTTTAATATATTTTATTGATTTTTTACAGAGAGGAGGCGAGAGGGATAGGGAGCTAGAAACGTTGATGAGAGAGAAACATCGACCAGTTGCCTCTTGCACACCCCTCACTGGGGATGTGCCCGCAACCAATGTACATGCCCTTGACCGGAATCGAACCTGGGACCTTTCAGTCTGCAGACCGACGCTCTACCACTGAGCCAAACCGGTTTCAGCTCCATTGATTTTTAGAAAGAGTGGAAGAGAGAGGGAAAGACAGAGAGAAACATATATGTGAAAGAGACACATGGATTGGTGGCCTCCTGCAGGAACCCCAACCAGGGCCCAGAGTGGGGAGGAGCCTGTAACTGAGGTATGTGCCCTTGACCAGAATCGAACCCTGGACCCTTTGGTCCGCAGGCCGATGCTTTATCCACTGAGCCAAACCAGCCAGGGCTAATTCAGTCTACATTTTAATGAAAATTGTCTTACCATTATTATACTTGGAAAATTTTAAAAAATAATTTAGAAATCCAAATGTATACCTTTTAAAAATAAAATGAAAAATAAAATATATAATGTTGTTGCATACAGTCATAGATCTCACACTCAACCAATAAGAAACAAAGGCCCAAACTGAATTCGCTTAATAAATACCAGCTGGCTTGGTGTTTTTTAAAGCCCCTGCTACTCATGTAATACTTTGCTGTGAGTATGAAGGTTTAAGACAAAAAGCTGAAGATTAAGTAAAATAAGGAACCCATATTAACAGAATACTACATACTCAGCTAAAAGTCACAACACAGTTCATGAATAAGAAGAGTACAGGAAATATTTCAATAACATGTATAATTTGGTTTCATAATACATTTATTGACCTGAACAGTACTTAAAAGTGAAAAGGTTTTTCCTTAGAAATTGCGCAGTTACTCCTTTTATTCTATACCTTCACCGAGTTATCCATCCAGGTGATATAGCAAAATTTTGCAATGTCTGTCAAATAATGTCATCAAATAATGAAAGTCTTAACTTCTAAGGTTTTGGAGGAAAATATAACTTTATATGCATGATAAAATATAATCAATTAATTCTAAGTGATCAAATTGAAGGAATAAATTCTAACCTCATCCATAGCATTTGGTTTTCATAGATAACCTTATCATTTCTAAATGTCAAGTCTTAGAAATATCATAGTAACCAGATCCTAAAATATCATTAAAATATTTTTAATACCTAAATTAAACTTTCTACAATTTGAATTTTTATTTTTAGTATAATTTGATCCTATTAACCCATAAACAGACTATTCACATTTCCTAGCCAAGAGAATGATACAAAAGTATTATGATTTGTTTGCTCTATTGGAAAGGATACAATATTGATTAATCTTATAAATATAAAAAAGGCTTTCTAGGTTAGTATGATCAATTTAGGGATTTATTTCTGTGTAGTTTACAAAATGGTTTTTAATTTTTTTTTAATTTTTAAAGGGAATTTTTACAATATTCGTTCCACAGCACTGAATAGAAGATAACTAAAATGTCATTCTTTACTACCAAACTGTGTGAAGGGAGGGGAGGGGCTCTTTTAGGTGTGATTTTTACTAGTAAGTGGATTTTTATACGCTTGGTTTCTGTTGTGTGAGAATTCAAGGGAACACTTACGGGTAGTTATTATTTACCAGCATCCATTTCCCCCTGTCTATGTCAGATACTTGGAATGGTTTTATACACACTAATTGAATCAATATGTCTGTCTAATAATCTGTCTAATAATCTGTTGAAGTTGCTTCTGAGCTAATATATCTTTCTCTCATTTAAGCTTTCAAAACAGAAACACTAAACATGAGGAAACCATGTTAACAGCCAGCAGCTGTTTAAATAATGTGTTAGAAAAACAAACTGCCTTCAGAAATCTTATGGAAAACACAATTATTTACTAAGAACTTAGGAACAGTCTAAACAATTAAAGCAAAATCGCCACAATCAGAACTATGTTAAAGTATGTGCAGTTTTCCTTGTTAATGTCCTCAAATAAGGTTGACACAATATAAAACCTTTATTTAACTATGAATGAAGAAATAAATGGGTAAGTCTCGCAAAATGGCTCTATCACAACATCCTTGACATTTTCATTGTATAAATGGTTGCACAAGTCCAGACACTGGCTGTTACTGATCTGTAGCCGAGCCACTTGTGGGTAGCATTCTACGTCTGCACATCACCTCGCCTCACCTCATCTATTTCCTCTCCACTCTCTTCTCTCTCCAGTATAGTTAGATCATGTATTTTTAAAACCCATTAGAAAAGCTAGATTAAAAGAGTGCTGATTTCTGAAGTACTATCATTACTCCAAGAACAGTGTAGAAAGTTACCCTGCACCTGAAGGCAGGATACCAGGGTCTTGACCTCTTATTCTACCACTTAACTCAGTAAGGCACTTGGGAAATTTATTTCAACTTAGCTGCATCATCTGAAACATGGAAAATAACAGTTGATGTTCCTTTTTAGGATAGATAAAGTAGTCTTTTTACACTAAGGATTTAGAATGCTAATAATAATAATAGTAATAATAGAAAATAGCAACTTATATTATTATTTACTAGAGGCCTGGTGCATGAATTCGTGCAGAGGTGGGGTCCCTCAGTCTGGGTGGCAAACGGGACCCAGTCCCAATCAGGGCTGATCAGGGCCAATCGGGCCTGGCAGGCTGTGGGAGATTGGCTGTGGGAGCACACTGATCACCAGGGGACAGCTCCTGCATTGAGCGTCTGCCCCTGGTGGTCAGTGCATGTCATAGAGATTGGTCAACGAGTTGTTTGGTCTACAGGTTTTAATAGTCGCTTTCACATATATAGATTTTATAATTTAAAAAATGCATAGTCTGTCTCACTTGACAATCAAACAACAGTAACTTGTAGGTAGGGCTGGCACAGATAAATAGAGTCATAGTTGTTAAGTGACTTTCCCAAGTGTACAGAGTTAGTAAATGTGCCTGATATCAACTCAAATCTCCCTCTTAATCTAGCCATCTTTCTATGAAATGATAATGGCTCTCCAATTAAACAGGTAACTAATATCAGTACTATAGTTAGGACAAACATCAGTCATGGGCGAAGAGATCTCTCAGGTGCCATAAAACTACGCCCATCAGTTGAAGAGGATACCAGGGATTCCCGTCCACATTGGCCACAAAGAATAGAGATACTTAAAGTTTCCAAAAACTTGCCGACTGAATTAATACTTTATATTAAGTCTGAGTTACATACATCAAGTCAAAGCAACCACCTCTTAATTTGAAAATCTGCTTTGATCTTAAGGAAGTGATAGGTCTATGTAGCACAACTAGTTTCTGAAGAATTATTCAATAGTCAATCTTCTCCCTGATTCCCTCCCCCCCCCACTTTTTAATATTCTATTGTCATACTATGACTTATCCGTGGTAGGTTAAGACAGCTATATGAAGACTAAGTTAACAGTATCCATTTTAATCTCTAAACCAACAGTATATGAAGTATGACATTTTAGGACTTCCTTTGTGGTCAAGGTTGACAGTCTTCTGTCAATTATTGTTATAAAGATAAATCATACCTATGAGCAGCTCATGTAGCATTTCATTTGCATTTAAAGAGATCTTCACAACAAAATAAATCCAAAAAATTGTCCTTTCTACCTCATAAATAAAAGTAGAACAAAGAAGGGCATAACATCCGATTCTCCCACAATATATGAAACCGTATCATGCATGCTTATCAGCAGACACAAACACATTGCAGCCCAAGAATGACGTTTCTATTATTTTGGCAGACAACTACTTCATGACAAATGCAAAATTTGTAGAAAATAAGCCTAGTTTAATTAGAAATGCCACAGGCAAAAAAATAGGCTATCCCTTTTTTCACCCTTTAAGTGAATGATTTTATTTGCCAAGTACTAAAGATTCAACAACTCTTGCATTTCCAACTCATTTTTGCACCTTTATGGGCAACCCAGACCTTCTCTAAGATTCCTCATGACCTCTTACCTGGAACAATCTCAACGGCTTTCTAACTAGCCCCTTTCTTTGGTCTTTGGCCACATTCCACTCCCTCAACTCATCCTATTTTCAGCTGTTAGGTTACTATTACGAAAGCAAAGCTATTACTTAAAAAAAAAAAAAAATCCTGAATGACTGCCTGCATCAACAAATTAAATCCAGAGGTCTCCATGGGGAATTTAGGGTCATCCACAGTGCAACTCCATCATATCCCCTGGCCATATGGTCTACCAGCCCCTTCCTTATTCATACCTTTTCCAGTCACTTTCTACTCATCTTTCCTGGAACTCATCCTGTACATCTCTACTTACTCTTTTTCCTTGGCTCTTATTATTATTTACTGGAATCCTTCCTCTTTCTACCACCATTAGCATATTATTCAAGGCTCACTTATCTGCTCCCCCCCCCCCCTTTTTTTTTCCGGAAGTGTTTCCTGAGCACAGACATATGACAGTGATTTTATTAGTATACTAGTATTTGCTTTAACTCTGGACGCCCTATAGTATAAGGCTCTTATTTCCTACAGTGTAAGTAAGATCCTGGAAAGGAAATATATTTATTCATGGTTTTAAAAGCATCTCACCTTTACATCTCACCTGGGTGTTGAACTGCTGTCGCTAACTTTCTATTACATTTCTCTTTTTAGGTTACAGAGACTGTGCATAAAATAACAACAGGTGACAAATAAATGTAACAACACAGAGTTAGATTTTAATCACAAAACATCATCAACACATGCCAACTAAAGGACTACTAGATGACACATTATTATGCACATTTTCTGTGTTGCCTGACATAATGACAGCCACTCTGTGAGGAAAATACTATCCTCGGTTTACAGATGAGAAAACCAAATCTCAGAATGGGTGACACCAGTTACACGTCCAAGTCACACATCTATTCAGAGCCAGATCTGAGCCTGGAACCCAGAAGTAACCTATGACCAAATTCTTGCTACTCGCTCTTTGTCACCAAAAGTACTTCTTGAAGTACTAATAAAGAAGGAGGAAAAAAGTCAATATGCTAAAGAAAAATAACTTGGAATCCATGTGTGTCCTCTGACATGTGTTCTATTGCATGGCTAATACAGGTGGAATGGTTTGCCAGCTTTGAGTAAAGAAAAATTTGTCTGAGAGCCTGTCTTGGAAGAAGACCAGCTTACACTGCCAGCTTTTCTGAGCATAGATTTTATTTCATAGAAGAGCAATCTACTCTGAACTGGTGTTTGGAAACCATCTCCTTAATATTACCGTGGGAAGTTTATGAAGCAAATTACGTTGTGAAATTACCTCCTTAATATGGGAAGTGTAAAAATGTGAACCAAACTTCTCTAAAAAGTAAAATCATTGCTATCCAATCCAGCTGAGTGGGCATATTCCCGGAGGGACCCACACGCCGCATTGCCAGAGGTCACTGAGGACGCCCAAACCAGGTCAGAAGGCAGTGCTGCCGGCACGCTGAAGAGAAGGAGATAAGAAATAGAGCAGGGTTTCTATTACCAGGCAACAGCAACGGAGGGGAGAACCAACGCCGTGAGTAGCATTTCAGCAGCTTCACTGAGTCTCTGAGCTGAAGTGACAAGGAACTCTACAGCTTCCCATACCCTGGGTTCAAATACGGTAATGCTGGTTCCAACTCTGGACCAGGCTTCCTGACAATCAAGGCTACAGACTTCCCTTCCCTGGTGTCCTCCCATACTTCACTGATTGTAGTCAACATCTGGCCCAGGATGTAAGATTGGTCAGTTAAAAATGTATAATCAATAGCCCAGCCAGTGTGGCTCAGTGATTGAGAATGGACTATGAAACAAACATGGTTCCATTCCCAGTTGGGGCATATGCCTGGGTGGTGGGTTTGATCCCCAGTGCTGGGTGTACAGGAGGCAGCCAGTCAATGATTCTCTCTCATCATTAATGTTCATCTCTCTCTCTCCCTCCCTTTTCCTCAGATATCAATACAATATATATTTTAAAAAATGTATAACCAGTAAAATGTATGAAGTAGTAAAAAAGAAGAAAAAAAATGTTTGGTGATAATTAAGGAAAATCAATCTGGACAATCACCCGGTAAATTTTAAGAGATCAGTGCTAGCTATTTCTTTTCCACAATGTAGGAGCTCCATTTTTAATGTCAATGTTCATATCTAATTTCCTACCCCTTACTGAAAAGACATTTCAGAGAATCATATAGAATATATATTAAATGGTAGAAAATAAGTACAAAGCACCTAGGTGAATAATAGAAACAGTGGGTTAGTCTACCTGTGTTTAATTTCCTTCCATGTGCAAGTATTAAGAAGTCACTTCATATCTACCTGATTCCTACTAGGTAATGTGAGGATACTGTTTTTTACATAACAATCTTAAGGTTGGGAAAGCATGCAGTCACTTAGCGCTGGCAGCATAGCTCGTGGTTAAGAATAATGTTTAAGGCCAGGTGCTTTCATTCATTAGCCACCCGCCCTTACAAAATCTAGTCTCATTTTTCTCATCTATAAAATCAAGATAATGATAACACCTCCCTCCTTGGGACTGTTCTGAGTACTTAATACAATTGTATATAAAACCCTCTTAGAGCTATGTTATGTCTTATTACTAGATCTACCATATGAAAGCTTATCATAAAATGAAGGATATCAAACAATATAACTGTAGGAGTTAGTTTACTGCAGGGAAGTACCTGGACACTACAGAAAGCTCCCTAAAGAAGACAGATAGCACTGAAGACTGGGGACAACCAAAGAGAGGAGAGGCATGATGAGCCTATGTTGTTTCTGAGTGCCACCATTCCTTCTGGAGGCAGACATTCAACAGGTAACATAAATAGAAAAGATCCTAAAATCAAAGAGAGTTTAAAATAGAATAACACGTAAGAGAATTAATGCCTATAGGGCAGTGGTTTCAAAGATGAGTGCTGTCAGCTTATTAACAAACTTGTGTTTTAAGAAACAGTATGAAGAAGGGAACTCCTTAGAATTTTTCATTCATCCAAATTTACACACTGAGTAGCTGCTCTGTACCAGGAACCGTAGTGCATTAGTAAGATAAATACAGTGCCTGCTCCCATGGAACCCGTGAAATGTTTGCATATATGTACATATGTGTATATATATATATGTGCATCTGTAGTTTGCTTTTATAAATGAGCAACTAAGCACAGTAAAATACTGTGGTGAGAAATACAACGATGTGGGAGCCCTAATCCTAGAACGTTGCTACTATAAAATCTCTGCAAAATGTAGAGCATAAATAATCAAGGAATGCTCTCATAAGATCACTATTTCAAAAAAGTTAGCTTCTTTTGAATTGTAGGTAGTTCCTTTAAGCATGTCATTTATCTGTGGACTGAAGTTTTGATTATTCAATGAGGAGTCTGTCTCCATTTCTAGAACATTTTTTAGCCAGCTTTCTAAAGCTCATAACTAAAGTATATAGATATCCTGATGACATAATTTCATGTGTCATAGAAAGCAAATTGAACAAACAAGTCCAATATAGTTAAAGGGCACACAAATAACTTAAAAAAAAAACACCACAAACTTGTAAAGGTAACTTATTACATTTATCAGATGTCAGAGAATTTCTTATTCATTTAAAAAATATTTCTTTTAAACTTGATGTTTTCTGGTCAGATCATAAGTAGACTAAGTGTATACAAACTGTGTTTTAGTTCTCCTTCTATTAATGTAAGGTGTAGGGCTGCTGTTGCATCTTGGTCACCTACAAAGGGCCAAGTTGGTTCATGCAGGTAAAATAATTAAAGACATGCTCAAATGTGAATGCACGTTTATACACAGCATATCACATACATTGGCGACGCGGTTGGTATGTGTGCGGGATATTCTTTACTAACCAGAAGGTGGTTCCATGTGATTAATGTGTCATCCCCGTGTGATTTCTTCAAACAAACAAATAAAATGTGTGCTAGAACCATCTTCACAAAGACCACAAAGCCTTTAACTCAATTGATGTTATGAAGACACCTGGATTTCCCCTTTTCCCTATGCTGCCCTGTGAGGATGTGCACCCTGGCATTACTGGTGGATTGAGGTGTTTGCAAGTCTCCTCCTCCCCTGGCCCTGAGAGGCAGACTGCAGGTTTCCGGGAAGGGGTGCTGTTCCAGGAGAGACCGTCTCAGCTCCTCACGTGGATTATTCCAAACCCAGGGATGCCAGCTGCCTCGCTGCTGTGACAACCAGCCGCCAGGGTTTGTACCATAAGTGACTGAAAACATATAAGCTGTACATCTCAGAAGCCTAGGATTTCATTGTTTGAAGACAATAAGCACATGAATCAATAAAAAGTCGTTTTGCTTCTTTCCGAGTTCAAAATTAATTTAATTATCTCAGGGGCACAAGAATGCCCAAAGTGTTTAGCTCTACATTTTGTGTCAGATTCGTCTCAGGAAGCTCAGTCCTTGTCCAGGCGCCTGGAAGGAAGACTGCCTCTCTTCAAGGCAGCGCCTGGCTACTAAAGGCCCTCATCCTGCGGGAGCTGTCAGCAATTACCGCAATGAGCTCACATCTCTTTGCTCTAACTGCGGTGGTATTCTGGAGATAATGATACAACTGCTCCCTGCTTTAAAATGTCAAGCTGACCACTCAGAAATTCAAACGAGGTTTCAGCAGGAAGGCCCAAATGAGAAGACATCTGATGAGCCTTCCGTTTTAGCTCCTGTCCCATCACTACGCGGCCTAACACCTTCGCAGGACAGCAGCGCCTTCTGGGACAAGCGGAAGTTAAAACAAACCACAAAAGGCCCCACCTGAAAACAGTGAACAGCATCTGCCTGGGAAGCGTTAGCCGTAGATACATATATTTTTTTTTTATCTGAAACTATCATTTAAATTAATTTTATTTTTTTCCTTGTGGTGCTCTTTGTGAGTAGTTTAAACATGTCACATGACTACTTTACCTAATGGCCAGGGAGCCTTCCTTTAATTGTGCAACAAGATTTTTTAAATGATATGCCCAGAACATTTTATTGTTTTCACACATTTCGGGATAAATTTACTTTCAAATGTCTGGTTCAACTGTTATATTCTGAGGGAAAAATAAAATACATCTCCAAAATGGGAGCTACCTTAAACTCATAAAGCTACAGACTCCTAGCTGACCCCAGAATCACAGATTTGCAGACCTGTAAGAGCACAATAAAATCTTAATAGAGTTTTCCAGATAATATAGACAGCATATGACTTATAACTTTAATTATGCCTAATTCACAGCAAAAAAAGAAATGTGTATAGGTCGAGTACAGTTTGAATTGCATATCTTCAACCGTACAAAGCCAAAGCCAATTAAGACACGGGGTCCTGATGAGCAGATTTTACAGACAGAAAAGGTAGCTTCTTTCTTCAGATATTAAAACTCTTGTTGTTGCTTTCTAATACATAGGGTGTACTTGGGATTGCATCGGGTTGTACTCAAGATCAGGGAATTCACTGGCCTTCATGATGCCTCCTTCACATCCTCCCTGTCCCATAAAAATTGAGAGATAAATAAGCAAATCTATTGGTTCAGTCGGTATGTATTTGTGGCGAGCAATCTATACACGAGGCTGCTGAGTCCTGGTGATACAAGGGTTAACAAGACAAGCTTGGCTTCTACTCTGGTTGGAGACGGAGAGGACCCCAACAATGGAAGCAGTTCTCCGGCAGGAATAGAGTGGCAGGGCAGCACAGGTCTCAGTGACAAAATATATGGAGCTCCAGTGGAAGGGCAGGCAGGAGAGCCAATGATGGTGTCTGGACCTCTCACGATAGTAACACTAAGAAATAATGAATTTCAGGTTCTTAAAGGTTAAATCTAGTGCCACTGGGATCACAGGGATTCATGTGGGCCAGTTTGAAATGACTAGAAATGGAAGGAGTAGATGGAAGCCTGGGAGAAGAACGAACATTTATTGAAGCTCCTTTTGTTGGTGTAGCCATTTAATTTCCAAATAAATCTTTTAGTCATCATCATGCTGAATAATACTGTTACTCTGGACCAGCCAAATACCCTCAAAATGTAAATAGTTGGTTACAAGGAGAACCAAATGGGGTTGGGGACCCAATTTCCACAAATATGGAAATTCAACATTCATTTTCTACAATGGTGCCATCGTAAGATATTCATATTTTACTAGTTACGAAACAAATATTTATTAGTAACTCAGTAACATGCAAATGAATGAAATGCAACGTAATACAGATGAAAGTGCAAAAGAATGTGCAGAGAAAAGGAACTAAATGAAATGAGTGGGTCCAAGGACTAAACTTTTATGGCTGCTTTTAATGTGGCAAAAGTGTGAGTATTCGTTCAGACTGCAAATACATCTGGAGTACCCTTTTGTACAGATATTCTGCTACACACCAAAGACACATGGAATCAGATCAGATATAGTCTTTGCTCATATTCTGCTCCTACCAGGTGATGACAAGGAGAAACAGCAATCCTGCAAGAGCCTATTTTTTGTGGAGAGAGGAAGTAGTGAATTTGGAACAAGGAAGGCTCAGAGCAATTCACTAAAATTCCTGGAACTAAGAACTTATAGTCCTACCACAGATCCTTTTATCAGAAATAACCTTGTTTCATTACTGTTTTACTGATGTGAATGTTTAAGTATGTGAGAAACTAAGACAGCAATTGACATTTTTCACTAATTCCTGCACTGTCTCCTCCACACATATAAACGAATTATCTAATTGCCTTTTTACACTATGAAGCTAGCCCCACAATGTGAGCAAACACCCCCACATACACACAAAAAAATTTTGAAATAAAACTTAAAATGAAACCTCTTCACCATCTTCTTCTATTCACCATCATTACATACAAGATCACTTTGACAAGTAATAGAACATGTGGTCAAAAAGTAATAGCTTGTTTAAAATTTCTAAAGGCTGGTACATTGCAAGATTTCACTGTGCTGCCATATTATTAGTCTTAATGAAATTCACTTGTCAGTTCCATTTTGAAACAGTGAATTCTTGCTCTGCATGAGGAGGATAAAATTAAAATCTCCTTTCTTTTCATAATCAAATCAAATAATGATACAAAATAAAAAAGAAACTTTTGTCAATGGTTGATAAAAAATAGTTTTAGATTATTTTCCTTTGTTTTTTTCCCCATCAGTTATCACAGGAGACCTCTTAAAATATTACCAGTGAGCTGCTTTTAAAAAAACAAATTTAACACATTTGTCCCCAGCAAATACGATGAATAAAACTGGCCGAAATATGTTGAATTATACAATGGTAAGAAATAATGCAGTAGTCTAAAATTTATTTCTACCTCAGATGCAGGCTTTATTTCATTATAATTCATTGGTTATTGAACCTGACCTATGGTGGAATATGTCATCAAGCAGCTCATTCTGAAATAAAGAAGGCAAATATCTTAACTTTAATTCTGAACTTCTATAAGCCGCAGTGAATTTCAACACTCTGAAAGAAAGCCCAATGAGAGAGGGGTCATATTTATTCACTTTTTATCTCCATTTATAGGAGATAAAAATAATAGTCCAGTCTATTAGGCACATTACACTTTATATTTTCTAGTGTTCTTGTTTTAAACCTTTGCTGAAAGTATTAAACACAGCAAACTAATGAAAATTAAACGTGGTCTAAAAGATAAGAAAATTCAACTGAAATGACATGTGAACCTGATAAAGTTTATCATACTAAATCCATCCAGTTGGGCCCTGAATTTATGTTGTATTCTATACATTTTATTCTACTTAATGTTCTTCTATCCTCTCAAATGATATCCAGTCAATGTTTCACTTATTCATTCATTTAATAATGTACAATATAAATCATAAATTTAACAAATATTAGAACACTTATCATCTAGTACAAGTACAATATTGTTCTTGTGCATGAAGGCAGAAGACAAAGAGTTAGATATAAATAATTTCCTTAAAAACCTTAAAACCTACAATATGTCATTAAGTCCATACTCTTCATGATTTGAGGGAAGAGGAAAGTGAAAACTGTCTTTACCAATCTTTGAGAAACATCACAAATAAAGGTTGATAAGGAAACTAATGTAATACTAGGAAGTGATACACAATAAACCAACCACAGAAATAGAGGCAAGATGCCTAAATTTCACTGCTATGAGTAAAAATGAAGGTAAACATTATGTATCTGAGTTTCCCAATGTGTAAATGGAAATAAACTAGCTCCATATTTACCATAGAAGAACTTTACAGAAGTCAAGCAGAAAACAATTCTAGGGAAGTATTATACAAATGTTTTCTCATAACCTTAAAGTGCTTTTGAGCTATGACAAAGAAATCATTATTGAACACTAGATAGGCTATTGATAGAGAGCATGTTATATCATTGAAGGATGCACCTCTTATACCACACACACACACACACACACACACACACACACACACCCAAAAAAAATACAGCAAAAAATCAACTTACTTTTTTATCTCTCCAAAATGCAAAGGTCAAATTAAATATATAAAATTCAAATCAGAGAAGTGAAAACCACATTAGCTTCTAAAGAACCAGAGGTTGGTACAAACTTATAAATAGCATAAATTACAGAAATTCAGAATGATATAAACTATCTCTAAGACAAAGAAAATCTAGAAGTTGAGAAAAAGTGAACTTCAATTTCATTTATGAATCCTAGGAATTCTGAAACTTGACCCTATTTAATTCAATTTCCATAAACATATTTCTCCAGGTTTTTTTAAATGTATGTGTTTTAACATCCTCTCAAACTTGATATAATTTTTATTATTTTGTTGTAGGTGTACAGAATTGATCTAAATATCAGACTAATTATAACATTTATAATAAAATAGTAAAAAGTAAGAAAAAGATAACTTTAATGAGACAGATTCATCATTAATTAAAAACAGGAGACTAACAGTAATTATTTCTCATGGTTTCTTTCCTAGTACTAAAATATAAAACTAAATACAAAGAAATACATTTATTCTGACATGTTTATAAGTATTACAAACAAATATTTATGTAAAATATTAAAATTCTACTAAACACTACTTAGAATTGACAAAAGCACAACAAATCTTTTTTAAAAGACTAATATAGCATTAATCACCACATAGAAGCTAACATTAAACTTCATCTGGAATCTTGTTTCTGTGCTGTACTTCAATATCTACTAAGTTTTGCTAGAGAAATAGTAGAACAAATTTTATGGAACAAGTCTAATTAGAAAAAAAATTTCTCATATAGTTGGTAAAATTTTCACTCATCAACAGTTTTAGCCTATTAATACAGTGATATAAAAAGCTTTTATAACTTTATTTAAAAGTTCACTAAGTTTAAGCCTAATTTACTCAATCCAGATTGACAGGCATGAGTTCTGATCATAAAATAGCAGTTTGTTTTCTTAAAACTAACTTTTAACGATTTCAGATTTAACTATGTGTTTACTTTTCTAGGGAACAATTCTAAAATAGCATGCAAATTAACTGTTACTCAGCCATTTACCATATAGAGATAGTTGTTATTAAAATGATATAGACAGTCAAGTCATATAACATATTTTAAAACACATAGACACAATAATAATTATGTTTTTAAATCACTATTTGTAAAAATTAATATAGATTTTTTCCAAGACTTTTCTACACATGAAATCATTTAAACTAAAACTAGACTTTTGTAAACAGAAAATAAATTGATTAAGCGTCATAAAGCCCCATTACTAAACTTAAAATATTTTCAAGAATGAAGTTGTCATATGGATTACTGCATATGTAATTGATATTTTTCACTTATATAGTTGAACCAGTATAGTTCCCACTGTATAAAATTATTTCTAAAAATAATAACTCTAAATAGAAGATAAAACTAAGATACAAATAAGACAGATAATTACTTGAATGCAAATAATGTGTATAAGGCACATAATGCTAATATGAAAATAAAATATGATGGTTTGCAATGTAATTATACTGTCATAGCATCCACCTAAGGTTCAGGCATTCTACTTTGTTCTTTACTTAAATTAAGTGGAATAATGTATATGCAGTAATTTTTAACTCTAAAGTTAAATAGCTGTATTAACTACAATTACTATGTTTTAGAATTAAATATTTAATATGTAAATGAGAGTGAACTGAATATCCATTTGCTTGTATTTGACACTATGGAATAATAATTCATTTTCAATTGTTCACGAAAATTTCTACATGTTATTTTAAATTAAAAGAAGCCTGGGAGGTGCTCCAACTTTTACATCCGAATTCTGCAGTTTACTACGAAAAATCAAAGCATATGAACTTCAGAAAGTATAAAAGTCAGAAAGTATAAAACTAAAATAAAATATTGTCTCAAGGAAAATATGGTTGCCTTAAAAGAAAATATTGTTACACATCGGCAGGAATTTACCAGAAGGCCTCTGGATCACCTTTAGAGAAGGTTGCTTAATGACAGAACATCCATCTCACATATTTAAAGCCACCAAATCTGGTGTACAAAAATCTTGTTTTAATGATTTCCTAGTGATTTAATTTTCCAATTTCAGATTTCTAACATCAGATGAATATAATAAGGGAGGCCTAATATGTATACTAATTTGTCATTCGTTGATATTAATTTCTTATGATGTACTGAAAAGCACAGTTTCCATCATATGCTAAGTCGAAGTATTCCACAACTAAAGTAAAACTGTTCTTTTCCTATCACAGGAAGTTAATTTATAGAACTTTCCAATTTTAAATTTTCATAAAATTTATATTAAATCACTATTAACTACCTTTTATCTAAAGTCAATGTAATAAACACAAAATATATGAAAACAATTAACATGACTGACAAAATGAGATAATGTTGTTAGGGCCGTTGTTGTTTTTTGTTGTTTTTTTAACTGACCTGTGGGCTTCAGCTTGCGATTTCCGCCTTTGCATTTATGGGGCGGGGGGGGGGGGGGGGGGGGGGGGGGAATCATGTTCACAGCTACTTTGAATGATAGAGTTATTCTTTATTTCTCTCTGAAATCTAGTTTGTTTTTGTTTTTACCTATACCGTGTGCCGGAGGAGAAGAGCTAATATTCCGTTTTAGCTTAAAAGCTTTCTGATCCCAGGAGGAATCCCACTGGTACATCTACATATTCTTGTATCCTCAAATGTTCAAATGTAAACAGACTACTCATGTGTCCTTTATAAAAGCAATTCATGAATACATGAATTTATGTTTAGTTATGTGAATTTTAGAAATTGCTAAGGAAATTTGAATATAAGATAGCAATATTTTACACTGTTAAAACATTAAAAGAAAAATACACTTTAAAAAAACACACAAGATTCGTGTCCTGCCTTTATGTTACATTAGTTCCTTAATCCACAGCTATTATGTTCTTTTCAGAAACAAATTTGGCTTACAGAGAATGAGTCTACTATGTCTGAGCTTATATTATGTGTTTATATACTAACTCATACTTAGGTAATTCCATATAGCTCCCAAGCATTGTCAAATCTGCCATCTCCTTAGCTCTTCACACTACTACCGTATTTTCCGGCATATAAGACGACCTTTGAAATGAAAAAAAGTCAACCGAAAATCGGGGGTCGTCTTATACACCGAGTATATCCAGAAAAAACGTCTGGATATGCCTCTAAACGAATTTTCCAACTCGATCCCGAAAATAGTCTGGATATGACCTTCCATTTATAATATCAATGTACGGTATATTATGGTATGTTCGAAAAATGTCATTCATTAAAAATTTGATTAAAAAAAGAACTGGTGTTGCCTCGAAAGTGGGGGGTAGTCTTATACAGCGAATATAGGCCTAAACCTATGTTTTAACTGTAAAATTAGGGGGTCATCTTATATGCCGGAAAATATGGTGTATATAAGGTACTATATGTATTTCCTGTACATATAAAAAGAGTGAATCCCAAAACACTCAACTGACATGCTTAAAATCACATAACTAGTAAGTCAAAGAACCAGGGCTTTGATTTTGTTAGTTTGGTGTTTTTGTTTTTAGTCCAAATGCTGTACTTTTTCTTCCCTTCGAAATATGAGGCCAGAGAAGGAATTTTACAGTTTAGTGAAATAAAGTGAGTGGCTACCTAATTTTGACCATTAAATTCTCAATTATCTGCCTCATAAACATGGGACAGACGAAAAACCTGCCAAACAGAAGGAACTCAGAGACACCAAGTTCGTTCTTCTCTTATGTCAACCTCACAGCCAAACAGTCTTCTCTGAGAGGTTTTTGTTTCCAAATCTATGAGGACACAGCTGCATGGTGGGTCCTAATTTCTGAAATATCTGTTGGCATGAAAGATTAGCTCACCATCCTAATGTTTAACTCTATTAAAAAACTGCAAATACTACAGTTGTTGTGTAGTATTTTTGTTTCTCATAATTTTCTTTATTTCGAGGGTGAAAATGTCCATCAATAAACCACTATCCTAATTTTCTTGCACATTACCAATGGAGGAAGCTCATATTGCCTCACCAGAGTTGGGCAGAATATGCTTGCCAGTCCACGTAAAACTGTGTAAAGTGTGAATAAAAAAATGCAAAGTTATGTCATTTCCTCCATTTTTATTTTTGCAGCCACTTCCATTTTTCCCAAGGTACTAACACCTTTAAGGCATCTAATTAGTGTCCATATGTTTTTCCAGTCTCTAGTCTGTCCCTTTCCATAACATATTCTGAAAGAACTCTCTGTATATGCTTTCCTATGACCAGTGAAAATCAAAACTCACCTATCATTTCCCCATTCTTTGGAGCCCTTCCAAAAGCTCTTGAGAAATCAATTACCTAATGTGATAAACTGATGAGCTATTTCTAGCATAAAACTTAATTAACACTTATAAAGCATGTGCACACCAATTCCACATCTTATAACTTACAAATAAAAAGTTCAAAGGAACAAAAGAAAATAAAAACAGGAGAAAAAGTAATAAGCATCAAGCTTAGGCTACTATATACCCTTAAGTGTATGTGTGTGCGTGTGTATTCATATATGCACACACAAACATAAATATATATGGTATATTCCATTTGAATGTGGAACAAAAAGTCTTTTGCTCACCCAGTAACTTATAAACTTTGTATTAGTGAACTTCCAAAGAAGTTAGAGATTCGCTTTAAAATAATCTGTGAGGGAAAATGGCTTGGGGTATAGCCAAAAGAAGACTAACAAAGAATTGATAAGTATTAACTCTGAGTGATGGATACATGAGAGTTCATCTACTTCTTCACATATTCAAATTTTCCCCATTAAAAGTAAAAAATAAAAAATAGAGAAGAAAAATTCAATCAATTTATCAATCAGTCCAGATATAATAGTTGTGAAAAGAACCTTGAAAATTGCTGAAATACAGGAAAAGAATGACCGAAAAGAAAAAAAAAAGTATTATGGTGTAAAATGCAAGTAATTAAGGCTATACATAAAATCTGAGAGAACTCAATGTTTAAAAAATGCTTTCAAAGAATTTCTTAAATCTAGCAAATTTTCATAGATCTGATGAATACTTTTTAAATGAACAGCATTAATATATGGTAGCAAACATACCAATGACTCAAAATCCTAACTCTAATAGCCTTAATATAATTGCAACACAGGGAGTGGAAAGGCCACTTACTAAGTTCTCTCCAGAATCTATTTAAATGAGAGATGGGATGTTTGGCACAGTCTTCACTTATTCTTAAATTAGTTCTAATCATTAAAAATCCTTTTTATAAACAATGATTTTAGTGTTAGGCTTGGATTTGTTTTTAGTTTAAATCTATTAAAGCTATAAAAAGCAATTAGAGTTTTGTTGATTTGCCCCACATTTATTGAGTTTGGCCGAGTCATAAACCCATAAGCTAGAAAGATGGATAAAGCAGAACCATTGCCCATAAGACTCAAGTGGAGATATATTGGCCCGGGAAGAGCACAAGGGGTAGTTCAGAAAGACACCCAGCCCAAGGAGCTCGCTGTCCAGTGGTTGTCCTAGCAACCAACAGACTGCAACATGGCCCAAAGGTACACTGACTTCAAGATATTATCCAGAATGGAAGGAACAAAGGACAGGTATAGGAGCATGTCATTATTTGATTCAAGTCAGCTAGTACTCACACTACCTTCAAAACAGACACAGGACAGGAGGCTGACAAAAATCCAAAATGAAGTAATAAAAGTCATTTCCAAAATGTAATAAAAGTCATTCATTCTTTTAAGTATTTATTGAACTACAAAGTCCAGTAGAGACAGAAAGTCAACAAGTAATGAGACTATGCAGTGATCAGTACATTAAGAGAGCCATGGACACAGGTATAGGAAGAAGTATAAAGGAGGGGATGACTAGAGAAGGGTAAGTGGATTAAGGAAGGTTTCAAACTCTACTTTTTTAAATTGATTTGAGAGAGAAGCGAGGTTGGGGTGGGGGGCAGAGAGAGAAACACTGATTTGTTGTTCCACTTATTTGTATTTTCAGTGTTGACTCTTGTATGTGTCCAGACTGGGATGGAACCCACAATAATGGCACATACGGATGATGTTCTAACCAACCAAGCTACCCAGCCAGGGAGCAGTTTTTCTTTCAATGGCTATTTAAAAATCCCCTCCAAAAAGATTCTACCAGTTTATATATACTTCCATCCAGCCAGAGCCCAAACTTCAACTTCAGTTGTCCAGTACACTGCATGGAGAACACCCAGGCACAGGAAATAATATCTGTAAGTGCAGTGACTATGAAAAAAAGGAGTGCAAACAGTGGTGGTCAGAAACTAGTCATAGGGAAAGTGGGATTTAAGGGCAACAAACTCAAACCCTAGCAGCAAACCACAAACTAAGGCCCTGACCACACAGCTTCTAATTTCTCTCTGCTTAGAGTCAGGAATCTGAGTCCATTAAGGATATTCAGCTGTTGAGGTCAGAGGCCAGGCTGCCAATTTAGGTAGATCACTAAATAGATATTTTAAAAAGAATTAAAGCAAAGCTAAATTATAGAGATAATAAAGGTCTATATAGAACTACTGAAAATACATGATCAGGTAACAGGTAAATGAAGCTGATTACATACTTATGAGAAACGTAGGATTTTTGGCAACATATCAAGTGGGAATTAATTTTTCTAGTTTTATTCTATTCATTGTTGGACACTATATTGAAACAATGTACCATGAACTCCAGGAAAAATAACTACAGACTAAAGGTTTACTATATAAAAATTGTGCTAAATTTGGAGGATAAAAGAAATGATAAGGAATGATCCTTACACTCAAAAATTTTGTAGACAAATTAAAGAAATAAAGCAACTGCCTAAACATATGAACACACATACATACACACACACACACACACACACACACACACACACACACACACATATTAGAGGCCCGATGCATGAAATTCATGCAAGAGCAAGCCTTCCTTCCCCTGGCTGCTGGCACTGGCTTCCCTCTGGCACCGGGACCCGGATTTCCCTTGCAGCCCCGGCTTCATCTGGAAGGTTGTCTGGAAGGATGTCCGCTCTAATTAGCATATTATGCTTTTATTATTATAGATTTCTTTTATTTGCCAGTGTACTTTTTAAGCAGCTTATCCTGTAATGTTATATCCATGCAATAAGTGTTAAGATTTATAATAACAATACTGAAAAAATGGTTAGAATCCTGGTAACTATGGTGATGAAGCAAATAGTCTGTCCAGTCAGTTCTAAAACACTGCATCTATAGGGTTGGCTCTTATACACATTTGGTCAATATCCCAAGGTAATTCAAATTACTCAAAGCCCTCAGTATATGAGATGTGAAGGAATATTTAGACCACCTGTTTACCTATTATGAAGCAAGAGTTAAAAATGTCCTACTTCAAAGTTGGGCCAATATATGAATAAAAAATATATGCTGTAATCTCCGCTGTAATACTAAAAGGGACTAATAAATTTTACTGACAATTGTTTTGGTGAGATTTTCACCAAATTAAGTTAATATGTCCATAAAAGCTGGGGACATTTTTACTACCTTTGATTATTCAAGTTTCCCATCTTCTTTCTAAAATATGTTTGCAAAATACAATTTGAGAGATTTTGTTTTGCAAGATTTTTTAGCAACTCATTTAAAGTCCCAGAAAAGCATTTTACATTTTCTTTCATGTGTGTACTTACAGCATAGTAATTTTATACCTTTGATACAAGACAAGGAATTTTCTATTTCGGTTAAAATGAATCATATAGGTGAAAAATGACTGAAAAGTATAGCATAGAAGGCAAAACACAGTAAAATTAAGTAATGAAAACGTTCTGCTTTTACAATGTTTGAAGTTTAAGTAACCTGTATAAACTCCAGTGGAAATATTAAGTTTTGGAGTAAGCCAGGCTTTGGTTTAAATACCCAAATGGACACTTACCATTTACTAGTTAGACACCTCTGTCTGAGCCATAACAAAGTGAGAACCAGCTGTGGAACCCAACCATCTTGACTTCAAATCCAAAGGCCACTTATCAGCCATGTGCCACAGAGAAAACTAGTTGTCTTCTGTTTCCCTCTTCTAGACTGTTTTCCTTGTTTGAAAAATTGACATAATACTGGCTGCTTCTCAGAGGCACTCTAAGCATTAAATGGCATAAGCTATATGAAATTTTCTAGTAGAGGTTCTAGCACCCAGAGGTTCTCAATAAACATTAATTCTATTCCCCACCCCACTCTTTCTCCAAAGGTTTCTCCTAATCTACAGTTTGCTCACACAATGTTAGTTTAGTTCCTTTGGTCAGTGTTAGGAAAACGCTTAGTAATTCATTTTATTACAGCTTGGGACAAGGGCATGAATATATATGAGATCTTAGAGAAGTAACAAAGTATATGAAAAATTTTTCTGAAACAATCATAAAATGAGAAAACAAATGATAAAAAAATAATTTGGGTCATTCTAAACCAGAGATATAATTGAGCAGAGAAAAATCATGACATTTCCCAAACCTTAAAGTTCTAGGATAACAGGTAACACGTCTATCTCAGTCACCTGGTATCTTCCTAACACCATGCCTGTGCTAGGCTCATAGATGTAGGCATAGAGAAATGACTAAAGGAACGGGCAAATGACAGTATACTACACTTTCCCATCAAAAAACCGAGGAGCTCCAATCTCAGGAAATTCTCTTTGTTACTCATCTGAAACCTCTGCCTGTGTATATTTTTTAAAGTAAAACAAGTACCCTCAACCGCCTCTTGGACTATTTTCTAAGGTGCTACAAACTCCCAAGATCTTGTCATATTCTATGACTCCCTAATTTCAAAAGCACAAACATTAAACTTTGTCCAGTCCTCTCTTGCCATCTTTGCAGCTCTCCCCAGTGTCCCCACCACACACTGTGATAGCATTGTTTGCTCAGGGGGTACATGTTGCTTTTCCTTGAATGTCCTTGTTGTCCTCCTTTCCCTGTTTTCATCATTCCAGGTTCAACCCAGCATTATTTCCTGAAAGAAAGCCCCTTCCGGAGCAGTTCTGACCAAATGAATGGCCTGGCAGCGGGGTGAGTGTACACCCTGTCTGTTCTATCACACTGTGCACTGTGAACAATCTCACTCATTCCTGCAGCCCACGCACTGGACACAGTCACAGGCACATGGTGAGATTCAGAAAATGGTCACTGAATCCCTTCCAACATTATCTTTCTGATTTGTTAGAAGAACATTTAAAAGCAGGTGATGTGAAAAGCAATTTTCAGTAAGCATTCCAAAAATTAAAAATAAATGAGCTCCTTTTTATTATTAAAAGGTGTTAAAGAGCAACTAAATATTTTCCAGATTATGTGTTATCAAACAGAAAGACTTCTGGACACATGCTCAGGTTACTGGCCAAATCCGCCAGTCAGTTCAGTGACATGTTTGACATCTCAGAGGACGCATGGCACGCCTATGAGCGTATTAACGTTAAATATCCACACACTTCCATGGGATTTCATTTACATGGGGCTTTTATTTTAAAAATATGTTTTAGACATTTTCTCATCAGATTCCGATTCCAGAAAACCCGCTTCAGCTTACTGACAAAAGCCGGTAAAACGGGAGGTTAGTCTTCAGCCCCTGGGAAGCAGCGTGCGGGTTTCACCGGGGTGTAATAAAAGAATGAGAGAGTGGCTATCTCCCCGGCAGAGGTGTTGCAGCATTAATGATAGGGAAACCGACCTGAGAAAAACACCTGAAACCCACGACACAGTCCTAAATGGCGGAGGCAGCAGGGTGCTGGGTCAGCCTGCCTGTGAACACAGGGCACTCTGTTTAAGAGTCACCCTGATGGATAACGTTATGTTTTGTGAAATATGCCTAAGAGCAGGTCTCTGTGCTTGCTATCCTTGAGGAGGCTGCGGTCTTGTTAATGATAGGTGTCAAGATCTCCACAAGAGATGGACTTCGCTCACTGGAAAATGTTGAGACTTTCCGGGATCGCTCCGGCCAAGTTCGTACACTTGAGAAGGTGGCGATTAAAAGTTAGCAAGCGGCTCGGTAGTGGTGAGATGTGAGGTGAGGAATAATTGCTAACCCAAATGGCGGGCAACACTGAATATTAACTCCGCTGAATTACAGAACCCTGGACTGCTTAGCGTAGGCATCGGTGTCCACCAAGCACAGGAATTACTTGGACTTAGGGACACTTTGGAACTTTTACTTAAACACAGTCTGATGAAGCTTGCCTGCTTCAGTATTCAGAGATACTCGGTGCTTAAATATAACTCTGAAACGTAAGCATGTTGAATCCAGGGGAAAAAAATCTCTGGAATGCTCTAAGTGTTTGAATAGCTCCTATCCTGCAAATACCTGCATCCAGAAAAAAATAAAGGCTGGGAGAAAGCTGCAAATGTTACTGACTTACTAAGCTCTAAGCTCCTTGAATACATAGTTTTAACAAGCTAAAATAATATATGACCCGAGGTGTGATTCACAAAACACACATACAACATACACACACACACACACACACACACACACACACACAACCCCCCCCAAAACACACACACACACACACACACACACACACACACACGAAAATAGCTCTAAATTTCCCTAGACAAGAATGTCACCAGAGACTGCAAGAGGCAGGAATGGTCTTGATGTGACATTAAGTTGGTCCAGGTGACTGGCAGGAGTGTAGTTATTTTTCGCACATAAACACTAGCTGCAGTGGGGGCGGCTCCCCTTTCTTCCACGGCCCGCAGACATTAGAGGCTTCTGGACTTCCTCAGCAGAAAGCACCGAGACTGATGGTTCTTTCAGAGAGACCCCCCCACCCCTTACACAATGAGGCACCAGGCCAGGGGCCCCTGGCTGTGCTCAGGCAAGGAATTTTAGGAATGGGGAAAGGAATGGCATATTCCCTAGAGAGGTTAAGCTGGAATGGGGATGGAGGGGGAGGAAAAGAGGGCACCCTTCACATCCCTGTCAGTCAACTATTATTAACTATTATGCCGAGGGAATGGAATCTAACCTTATACTGGCCACGCCTGGCTTTCCTCCAGGTTCAACAGGATAGCCAAGAAGAGACTAGTATTAAGTGATCTAGCCTTTGCTCCTTTAAGGATGGCTTTATTGACACAATAGGAAGAGTCTAAAAGGTAATATTCGCCAGTATGCATTTACTCTTTAAATTTTTTTTCATAATACCAGTACACTTAAAGTAGTAATCTTAGGTTTAAAACAAAGGATAGGGGAGGTGAAATCAACAGAAAACCTAAGCAAATAAAAGGCCTTGGTACACAATGTATGATAAGGTTAATTCTAACAGAATAGAGAGAAAATGTGATCTAAACGCTACCCGTGACTCATTCTTCTGTGTGAATTTTGATTTGCATAAAATTATGGCAGTTCTTATGATGCACCAAATACTAACTTACATCACTAAACATTATTTACAATTCAGACAATCCCCCACATATGCTTATAAAATGCAAGATACTGATTTTAATATTTTATAGTTCTTTGAGGTATAAAAATACAACTCATTTAAATAAGAAAAAAATTACTATGTGTGTGCAAAATGATGATCCATTATTATTTATTTACTAGAGCAGCGTTTTTCAACCGCTGTTCCACGGCACACTAGTGTGCCGCGAGATGTTGCCTGGTGTGCCATAGGTGCAGACAAGACAAGAATTTTATAATTTTTCACTATTTTGTTTACTTAATATTTCATAATAAAGTAATTATAAAATACTTTCTTTGTGTTTATTTGATTCCTATTCAGGAGAATTACTTTATATATAGTCAATATAGGCACAGAGTTAAATTTTTTAACATTTTCTAATGGTGGTGTGCCTCGTGATTTTTTTCATGAAACAAGTGTGGCTTTGCCCAAAAAAGGTTGAAAAACACTGTACTAGAGGCCCAGTGCTCAGCCCGGCCTGCGCCCTCTCGCAGTCCAGGAGCCCTTGAGGGATGTCCGACTGACAGCTTAGGCTCACTCCCCAGCCGTCAGTTGGACATCCTTACAGCTGCCACGGAGGTGGGAGAGTGCACTCACCAGCTGTGATCCTGGTTCAGGGCTTCTGGCTGAGTGGTGCTCGCCCTATGAGAGTGCACTGACCACCAGGGGGCAGCCCCTGAGTTGAGTGTCTTCCCCCTAGTGGTGAGTGTTTATCATAGCAACAGGTTGTTCCACCATTCAGCTGATTTGCATATAAGCCTTTTATTATATATTATATTATATATTATATGCTACCTCATTCCAAATTAGTTAAAATTGGCTTTAAGAATAATATTCATTTTGCAAAAACAATAACAACAATAACTGGAGATATCTAACCGGTTCTAATTACATGGTAGGGACTGTTGTAGGAGTTCACAAGCATTATATAATGTGCTCAGCAAACAACCCACTGACATATGTAACATTATCTCCATTTACAGATAAAGACACTTAAGCCTTAAAAAAATTAACTTGGGCAATTCTTATAATTAGTAAGTAGCCAACTCTTGGAGAGTAAAGATTTGGAAAGAAAGAAAAAACATAAATATGGGGGAGGGAGGAGAATATCACACATAAAAGATCTGCCATATGTGTTAGCAGGAAAGTTCACCCATGCTGTTCAGATTCTGGCAGCTTGGACCTCGATTACACTGCAAGGAGGTTCATAATTGCTCTGTCCTGCAAGAGCATCCTGGCTCTCTGGTCCTTTTGGTTAAGAGTCAAGATCTCTATCTACATGTCATAGAAAAGCATCTCAAACTTCAGCTGTGCAAAAGAGAGCTCTTCACTTAATTTCCAAATCCACTCTTCCCAAAGCCTTCCTATGCCAGTAAATGACACGATTATTCACTGTGTTGCTTATGCCAAAAACCAGCAAGCATTCTTGACACCTCTTTTCCCCTCACATGTCACTTCTAATCCATCAGCAAGTCACACAGGTTCTTACACAACACATCTGAGCCTTCCCACCATCTCCACTGCTCCTGTTCTGGTTGGATCCACCACCATCCTTAGATCACGTCTACACAGGCTTCCTTAACATCACTTTGCTTCCACTACAGATCCCTTTATTTACACTCCAGAGTATTCAGAGTGGCCTTTTTCAATATATCTCACTCCCACTATTCTTCTCATTCACACCACTATAATCACACTTGCTGTTTCTCAAATACACCAAATATGCAAAGTTTTACAATTTTCAAGAATGGTGCTAACTCAACTTAATTTAGGAAATCTAGTGCTTTATGTAACAGGACGTTTTTGGCTAACAGATATGGTGCCCAAAAGTAATCTCCATTCTTCAGCTCCAAATCTGTTTGTAACTGTCCACATTTATGAGAACCTTTATTTTGTAAAGGCCAGAAGAGCTAGGAAAATGAACTAAAGTAACATAATTATAGAGGTGAAAGGACAATCTGGTATCTGTTGGTCATGGGTCAATTTACCTGAGATTAAATGCTTATAATACAGGGTCAAAATATGAAAAGAGACTAGTTTATTAAGTGATCTAGCCTATTTTCCTTAAGATGTCTCTGTTAATGCAATAGGAAGAGTCTATTTTCTTCCTATAAAAAACGTAATATTTTCCAGTATGCATTTATTCTCTTTTTTTTTTTAAATCATAATACCAGTACACTTAAAGTAGTAATCTTAGATTTTAAAACAAAGGGTAAGGGGAGTGAAATCAATGGAAAACCTGAGCATAGAAAAGGTCCTGGTACACCATCTATGGATGGAATTGTGTTTTACAAGATAGAACTGTGTTTCACAAGAAATGAAATTCTGGAAAAGAGATTATAGTGTGAAACTGTATCCTGGCACTATCAGAATTTGACTACTAGTAAGACCCAGATGAACCCTAGCCATTTGACTTGGTGGATCGAGCATCAGCCTGTGGACCAAAGGGTCCCAGATCTGATTCCGGTCAAGGGCAAGTAGTTCAGTTGCAGACTCCTCCCCAACCTGGGCCCTTCCACTTTCTCTAAAATCAATGGAAATATGCTTGGGTAAGGATTAAAAAAAAAAAAAAAAAAAAGACCCAGATGACATGGCATGGCTCAGAAAAATCTCAGGAGCCCCATATGGCATCCTTGACACAAGCACTGGCTTTCTCCTTATAGGCAATGATAACAGAGGGTCTTTGTCAGTGAACTTCTTGAGCTGTAGATGTGAGAATTTGAGAGTCAGAAGAGGAATGGCAGGCAGTTTGTTGCAGTGACACCTGAGGGAGTGACTCCCAAACATATGTGAGGTGATACAGACTTCCAGAGACAACTAGGGACTGGGAAAACCAAGAGAGATACTTTCCTGTAGGGCTGCTATTAGGGAGCATGAACTGCCTTAATCTGCTCACTAGAACATGTGTGTCTTTACATGGAAGACACAGGCTTTGAGGTGGTAGTACATGAATTCTCTTACAGTCATTCAGGTTCTGCCTAGGGGGGAAACCCATCTTTTTCACGTATTCTAAGCTTTCTGGTGGGGACTAAGCAACATGATCTTCTGTGTCACTAGCTCAAGGCTGATTTGCTTTGGCATTCATACTTTTATTTGATGCTCTGGCCATACTCGGAGGGAATTTTACAATGAAATGGTTTAATATCATAATCCATTCATACCAAGAAATAAACTAATTTAAAAATTAAATATTCTTTAAAATTGCAGATGCCATCAGTTAAGATAAGGTTTGAATGGTATCACTCTAAAGAGGGGAAAGAGAGGAAACTTGAATGAAGATATGCACATAGGAAGAAAGGTGAGAAAGTGAAGGCAAAGATCATGGCGATACCTCTAAGAGCAAAGGATGGCAAAGATGGCCAGCAAAGCACCAGCAGCTAGTGAGGAGGCATGGGAGTCTCCTGCACAAGCCTCTGAAGGAACCAACACCGCTTACACCTTGACTCGAGAGTTCCAGCCTGGGGACTGTGAAACAATAAACTTTCAGAGTTTAATCATCCCAATCTGTGGTACTCCAGCTCACATGACATATGTCCCATTGACTTAAAAGGATATGTGGACACCATCAAGAAACTACTTCAGGAACCCATTAAAAACACTTCTGAGAAGAAGAAAGCTGCCAGAGGCAGATTAATGCTATAATTTTTAAAGGTAAAGGACGTGAATTCTGCAAATCTCAGATAAGTAAGCTTATAACTCACCCCTTAAAATTTTGCAAATGTTTGTGTAACAACTTTAAAAAAGGTTCCAATAGGGTTCACTAAGAATATTATTATTGTTAATTCAACTATTAAATTGGGAGATAAAGAAAATGTGGGCTTGGTTCATCCTGAACTTAATTACACATTTGAAGAAACCTCTCATGATATTTCTGAGGTCAAAATGGTGAAATATGCAGGAAATAATATGAATTAAGTATATTCATAACAAGTTAAACAACCACGCCCAAAGAGTGTTGATTCATGAAAAGATACTAACAGAGAGATCTCAAGTTGTAAACCATAGGACTACTTTAACAAGAGTGGAAAAAAGGCATGCAAGCCGCGTTTATCAAACCTGTGGACGACACACAGATGATAAGAAAACCTGATCCTCTGAATAGCTGAGTTGGGATTCTAGAAATCATCCGAGGAATCAATGGAAAAATTACAGATGTTTAACTAGCAGAGAAAGAACAGGGAAGTAGATATGAAAGCTCAAGGCTAGATCTGTGGAAGATGTCAGATCAATGAAGGTCTTGCTGAAAAGATCTACGATCTTAACAAAAGAAAAGACTACTTCACTTACACCTATCACTATCACTCTAGTTCTAATCAATATATTTAACTTAACTATTACTGGCTTCCTCATGTCCACTAGTTTTCCCATTTTCCACCTTGAATTTCCAATCTACCTTTTAAAAAAAGCAGGTGAGCCATCTCCTATAAACCAGAACCTTCCTGACATGTCCCAGCATTTCAAGGTGCAACTGTGGTCATATTTAAATATTTACTTTAAATGTAACTGGTTAGAGCCCTCATTTGCCCTAGAAGTACATTCTACATGCCATCCTTCAAGAAGGAGTAGGAAGCACTAATTAGTTTGCTACTCCCAAGGCTACTGGTCCCTTACCACCCATCAGTATTGTCCTATTTGGCTCCGTGTTCAAGCCACACAAGCTTGATGATCTGGTTTCACTTGGTGCCTCGCTCAGGCACAGGTTCTCTAACTCTACAGTTTGCACTATTTCCAGCTGCTCCTCCCCCGCACAAAAACTACCCTGATGACATTGATACAACTTTCCAGCATCAGCCCCAAGCACTCAACAACTTTTCTGAGTGTTGGTTCTGCCCCGACTTCCCCCTTTTGTCCTCGAGTACATTTTTCCTAAGGTAATTCTTTTTTCAGCACTCATTGTTTTTTCCCCCGAGACTGTTTTTATAGGGATTTTTTTGGTCAAGGCCTCACAGCTCCATCTAAACAACAACAATAAAAACAACACCAAAAAACAAAACAAAACAACAACAACAGGTATTAGTTTCTTCTCTCCCCCAAAACCCTGAGCATCTTATGTAAAGTGTGGCCTCCTCCTCTTCAGGAACCAGCTTCCCTGAGCAGAACACGCCTGCATTCTCAGGGAGTGGCAGCCTTTTATTAATGAAGTCAGAAAACTTTCTATTGAAAAAAAAAAAAAAGTGGCTGTGTGCTTGCTCTACATTTGCACAGCTAAGAAAGTCATTCAAGAAGTACAAAAAAATCAGCCTTTCTGAATTTAATAACCTGCCCCCTGCCAGGAAAAAATAAATTCAGTCAAGTCAGCGTTCAAAATTTTCCAATAGCTACTCAATGCATTAGGATAAAAAGTCTAACTTCCTTCTATGATCTATAAGAAAGTATAATATATAATGAAGAGATAATATGCAAATTAACCCTCACGCCCTCACAATATGGCTGCTTACAGCCAGGCCAGCAGGAGGGTTAGTGAGGGACGACCAAATGACTGAACAAGCAGGCTTCAAGGAGCAAACAGGCAGGCAAGGGGGGGGGGCAGTTGTGAGTGGCCAGGCCAGCAGGGGAGACAGTAAGGGGTAAACCAGGCCGCTGGGAATGGGGGGAGCAGTTAGGAGTGACCAGGTTGGCAGGGAGGGGGGACAGTTAGGGGCAACCAGGCTGGCAGTGGGGGGGGTGGGCAGTTAGGGTGACCAGGCCAGCACACAGAAGCAGTGAGGGGCAATCAGACCTACAGACAGAAGCAGTTAGGGGTGATCTGGCTGGCAGGGGAGGGCACTTAGGGTTGACCAGGCAGACAGGCAGCTGAGAGATTAGGAGCCAGTGGTCCAGGATTGTGAGGGAGATGTTCAACTGCTGGTTTAGGCTTAATCTTGGGTATCGGGCCTAAACTGACAGTCGGACATCCCCCAAGGGGTCCCAGATTGGAGAGGGTGCAGGCTGGACTGAAGGGGACCCTCTCCCCCATGCACAAATTTCATGCACCAGACCTCTAGTATATCATATGGCTACATTTTCAGTCATGTGTCCCAACCTTCATCTTTTTCTCATATACCAGGCCCACCTGCCTTCTTTCACTTTAAGAAAGACAACATTCTCCTAACGTAGGGCCTTTGTACACATACACCAGGGCTCTGTGAGTTTCCCCTCCTTCCTTCCTCTTCAGATGGAAAGTTACCTCTTCTAAATAGTCACTATAAACCAAGGCCCTGATGTTCTGTTTCTTTGTCCCCTGTTCTTCGCCTTCACAGCACTTACCGTAAGTCGTTATTACACTTTCCTGAGTTAGAAAGAAACACCAATTACATTAACTTTCTCTTTCTGGAAGACTTTATAAGAGATAGGCTGCTATTTGGATTCTAAGAATAAAAGGTCATTATAATCTGGGATGCTGGCAGACGTTCATGAGGAATTATCTCAAGATAGAATTGACAGACCTTAAAGGAAATATTTGACTTGGAATGGCACAACATAAAGAATTCAAAGGCGTGAAAATGAGCAAAGGTAAACTTAAAAATGGAAAGGAGAACATTTTCTATGAGAACATCAATCTCACTTCACTCGGGAGAGGCATGGAACAACAGGTGAAGCAGCGATGGTAAGGTGAGTGATAAAGGATCTGAACTGAGATCCATCTCCTGGACGGAGACATACTGGCATTAGGAAGGGCGGGCATCTACACATGATGAACACGTTAGAGGAAAAAGAAGCTTACAGGGTCAGTAAGAGGCTACTTTACTAATCTACCATAATAATCATGAAGCCTGAAGTAGAGGCAGGAGAGCTATTCTACATATTTAATTATTACATGAATCAGGGCACTACAGCGAGGCTACGGTTCCCGTGGGCAACGGCAGGGAAGAGCTGGCAAAGGGAGCCCATCGTCTCAGGAGCCCAGATGGGTTCTCGGTGGTTGCTGGTGAAGAAGGGTTACTTAAGGATCTTGGGGGAAAGCTATTTCTTGAAACGATAAAAAAAAAAAAGTATTTAAGTATTTTAGTAACCAGCACAACTATACCTGAGAATGCTGGGTGGATATCAGCCCAAGGTAAAGGAAGCCTAGATGAGACAAGGAACAGTCGGATGGAAGAGAACAGATCTAATGGGAAGAAATCTTAAGGAAAAAAATATAAGAAACCAGAGAAGTAACTACATGGGAGAAACAAAGAATATTAAGTAAGTAATGATGTCAAGATTTCAAGCCTGAAGAGTGATAGAAGTAGAGTTACATTAATAACAAAGATAAGATATTTTGGAATGAGAATAAGTTTGAGCAAAGTGGAGTGTGAGGTTTCTGAATTTTCAATCTGCTGAGCTTAAAATGTGTAGTCATAATCATTTCTAAACATTCTAAAGGTGGCTACAAACATACATTTTAAATTTAAAACAGAACTCAAAGTTGCAGACTTGGAAGAAATCATATAAATATGACTACTTTAAATAAGCTCTTTAAGTAACTGAACATTATAATGAATGACTGAGAGTTCATTTTTAGGATAAATTAAAATTGACCAAATTATACAATTAACTTAAAGAGTAGAATGTTCTATAATATTGCAATACACAAACCATTCAATAAACCCAAGACTGGCTTAGAACAGTGATCCTCAATCCAGGATGCACAGAACCATTTGGGTAATTTAAAAAAACATATAGTGCTGGACCGAATTGCATCTGTTCCCACATTTTGTGGTTGAAGTATTAACCCCCAAAGTAATGGCCGTTAAAGATGGGGGTCTACTGAAGATCATTAGGATTAAATGAGGTGAAGTGTCTTTTTAAGAAGGGACACCAAGGAGTTTCCATGCATAGCTAGCTGTGTGTCCGGCCTCACAGCTCACCCCCCCTCCCTCCGTTGTGAGGCACAGTGAGAAGATAGCTGTGTGCAGCTTAGAGCATCCTCAGCAGACCCGGCCATGCTGGCAGCATGACCGCAGACTTCCAACCTCCAGAATTTTGAGGAAGTAACTTACTGTTATTAAAGTCAACCAGCTTATGGTGTTTTGTTATGGCAGCCCGAGCAGACAAGTACATTGATGCTGGATCTATCAAATGATTACCAATGGATTGAAACATATTCTAATTTTGCAAAAATAACTATATCCAATTTAGTCACCCAACTAATTTCACTGAAATATTCTATTAGAAAGATTTGTCACCTAAGTCCTTTATATAGTAAACAGCCTGTAACTTGTTCAATGAACAAACATGTGAATGAGAAATGCATGCATGTCTGACTGAAATGAAATTTTGTCAGAAAACATATAAAGTCAACATAACAAGCTGAGAAAATATACAAATGTAAGTATTCTTCAATAAAGATTTATCTAGATAATAGATATACTTTAAACACTGAAGAGTCAAAAATGCTAAGCCATGCTTATATTACTTATTTCAATTATACAATGAACTCTTTAGCTGTTAAATGGTGTACAATAAACCCTTCAAACATTAAATTTTTAAAGATATTTTTATAAAAATTAATACAACATAAAAATTGCTTTTTATCTAGTTTTATTAAACTGTCTGTCTTATGATAAAAACATGTTTATGAAAGGGGGAAGAACAAACTGATATTTCAATTTAGCCACAAATTATATTTTGCTATTGCACCAAATCTAAAGAAAAATAAGTTATTGCATATATTGCAGCAGAAGTAAAATTCAGGAAAAATTCTGATTTAGTATGTCTAGTTCATCTAAGGATATTGCTTCCATTTACTAAAGAGAAAATTATACATATTTAAAGTAAAATGCAAGTTAGATTAAAATAATCCCATTTACAATTTTCTTAATAATTAATTGATATTCATAAGGAACCTATCTCTGGGTTACCATGAAATATTAGACAGTTTATGAGAGGATAATCTGAAAAATAGACCCAAAATAGCCTAGAAGATGTACTGGAGAAGAATGTATACCTGATATCTCAAAAAACAGAATATGTTCTCTGAGTATGGGTAATCATACTCTATACTTGACACAAATTTTACAAGCAATAGCAAATCAAGCTCCTCCGCCCCCAATAAAACAGCTGAAAATTATATGTAAACTTTAACTGTAACATTTTTCTCTGATTATCAGAGCCATACGTCATTATTAAATAAAATTGGTATGTATCTGTGGAATCTTTTCTTTAAAGTCTTTGCCTTAGGAATGATTGATTTTAGGGGAAAGAGAGAGAGAGAAAGGGAGAGAGAGAGAGAGAGAGAGAGAGAGAGAGAGAGAGAGAGAGAGAGAGAGAGAGAGAGAGAGAGAGAGAGATGCTTCCCATAGTGACCAGGAATCAAACCTAAGACCCTTCGGAGCACAGGACTAAGCTCTAACCAACTGAGCCACCGTGACAGGACAAGTGTGGAATCATTTTAGATATTTAAGTTAACTATGTAGTAGTCTTAAAACTGTGCAATAGTTCAAGATAGTCAGATTTATAAATTGATACACAATGTTTTAAAACAATCAAATAGTGAATAATCATATCTAAAGAGTTAAAGTAAAATTCCATCTCTGCTATAATTATCAAATAGACTCTAAAAAATCACAACCAAAACAAACAAACAAACTTCACAATTAAGCAAATAGTTACACCAATAAGCTGAATGGTACCAGTTCTTTCTCAGTACTTCCTCCCCTCCCCTTTACTATGTATACTTTTTCTTACAGAAAATGTTTTTAAATCACAAGGTTCATGCCTGATTTAATATTCTTAAGAGCCTAGAAACTTCCACATTTAGCCTTTACGTACAATAAATGACTTAGTTAAATTACATTTAGGATCAATCATATCCATGATATTATGAGTTAATGAACTATAATTAAATTTAACTAGCAAATGCTTTAAATCCTGATTTCTTCACGTATAAGTGCGTTATTGTACTATAGAACATGGCACAGAGCACACGGATATGCTCAGTTAACGTTATTCCCTCTCCCTTCACTAGTTGCTTTCCCATCCTTCCATCTATCAGTATATAGTTTTTGACAAATCAATTATTTATTTGTAATTAAGCATGTGATACAATATGATACAATTTTTTATTCATTTAACAAAATGCACTAACAAGCAAAGCAGAGGCAGACTCATAGACAGAGACCAGGCTGACAGATGTGGAAGGGTGTTGAGGGCCTGGGTGAGGGGGTTGGAGGAGGATACAGCGGGGATAAATGGTGATGGGAGGAGACACGATTTGAGGTGGTCACCACATAATACAGTGTACAGTGATGTGTGGTGGAATTGTGGCCCTGAAACCTATGTAATCTTGTTAACCAGTGTCAGCCCAATACTTTCAATAAAGAAAACAAACAAACAAACAAAGAGCCCTGGCCAGTGTGGCTTGGTTGGTAGTATTATTCCATACACTGAAAGGTCGTGGGCTGGTTTCCTGGTCAGGGCACATAGCTAGGTTGTGGTTATATCCCCAGCCCCAATCTGGGTGTGTGCAGGAGGCAGCTGATCATTGTTTCTCTTTCACATGACAGAAATGATGCTCTGTCATTTCTCTGTCTCTCTCTCCTTTCCCCTCTCTAAACAAATCAATAAAAATGTCCTACAGTGGGGATTTTTTTTAAAAGGAAAATAATATATCATTACATCTTTATGATACCCATCACAAAACATGTTTACACCTTCTTTTGGATTAAATGTAATCTGCCCAAATATAGGACAGTTTACAAAAAGACCCTTTTCCAATTCAATATTGAAAATCAAAAGACACTATGTGTTATTAAAGAGTTCCTTTTGCAAAGGTAATATATATTCATTAACTTCAGAAAATCCTAAAAGATAGGTCAGCTGTATCATTCTATATCTGTGGTTCTATACCATCACTGTTCAGCAAATTTATTTAGGGGAATTAAAGAATCGTTACAGCTGCCTGAACCCTCCCCCCTGAAGATTTTGATTAATTTGGTCTGAGGTGGAAGCCAGTGATGAAGCTGAGACTAAAATCCAAATCTCCACCTTTAGAAACTATAAGACAATCTCCCTCTAGAGTCAATGGAGTTTCAGTGTATGATATTATATAACCTGGAAATGTTTAAACAGAATATTGAGCACATTTAATCTGCATTCAATCTTACACCAAATGCTAACAGTCAACAAAAGGTCGTCCTTCCTGCTGCCACAAATGGCCTCTCCATCACAATCCCTAATTACAGAACTAGTATTTCCCTTGCTTCTTCCTCTGAAAAAAATAAAAAGACCTCAAAGTCTAACGTGAAAACGAGCAATTACTTTCACTACGCAAAGAGAAATAAGTCTTCATAACGAATCTATTTGATGTATAAAGGAACAGAAGCAGAAAAAGATGTGAACAGAACCACTGCCTCAAGTGATGTGCAAAGTCCCTAAAGCCGAGCGCTCTGTGTCCTGGTTAGAACCTGTTTGTCTGGGGATTGGCTCAGCTGCTCCAGTTCCAGCTTCCCAGCCTTCCAAGGTGTTGACATGACCTCAGTTGTCTCTCTGCTGGAGCTGGGTCCAATTAACAAAATCCAACACATGCAGGCACTTGCTTCTCCATTATCCAGCGCCTTCGAGGGCAGCAGAGAATCAGTCAGTCACCTCGTCTAGCCTTGCCCTTGATAGTTTTATCCTTAATCTTTCAACACTGTCTAAAGGCTATCAGGCAGTTGGACATATCAATGAACAGGGGTAGAACTGACTAAATGAAGACAAACCAAATGTAAACCCAAATGAATATTAGCTGGTTGCATTATAGTATTTTAGAGGAGGAAAACAAAATCTAGTAAGCCAACTGAAGGGTTACTTGGTTGAGGACTCTACATAAGGGAAGTCACCCTTCCTCTCTTTACCACCATCTTTCTGACCCTTCCTTCCTTTCTTCCTTTTTCTCACTTGCTAATATAAAAAGAAAACAGATTATCAAAGAAGACTGAGGAGAAAATATCATAAGAATTACTTTATTAGCTGCAAATATTATATACATGATTCCTAAGAGTTGAGTAACAATGACCGCATGAAGAGTAGGAATGTATTCAAAAATCAAATAGCTTCTCCTGTTTGGAAAGAAGGATTCCACCTTACGAACAGTATCAACTATAACTTGAACATATTATTCCTAAAAGTTTGCATTTATCCATAATTGATAGTAACAGACTCTGAGGTCAAATTCACGTGTGATGAAGTGAAATCTTAATTTCTCTACCAACTTCCTACTGAAGATTGGCAAATACTTTAACCTTCCTCTTCTAGCTCCAACTAGCTCCTGATATTAGAGAGTAATACATATAAAACTACTAAAATATACTCAAACATAATACTTTCCCTCTTTCTATTACTAAAAAAATAAAAAATAAAAAATGAACTAAAAAATCTAGAATGACAATTAGAAAACACCTTCTCTACAATAACGTAAGAGGACACACTGAGAGGTAAATGGGGGCAAGGAGGAGGCCTATGTAATACTTTCCAAAAAATGTGTAACAACCCCTCCCCATCTCCTATTTAAAAAGAGCCTAAGACAGAACAACCCCCTTGCACTTTTATAGCAATAAGTGAGATAAAGCCAACCCATTGTACCTGGAACACAGGAGGCACTTAATAAATGATATTCAGGCACAGGAGTAAAAGCTCTGCTCTTTAGAGAATATGAAGAGTTGGCTTTCATTTTCACCTCAGTTTCCTTTATAAAAACCATACGGTTATTTATGTAAATGTAAGTTGATTAGTAATACACGCTGGCTTGGGATTTGTTTATAGTATAAGGTATAGCATTTAAGACACTGTGCCCATAGATGACTCACCTTAGGTCTTCTAAAGCAGCGCTTGTTAAATGATCTGCGGGGGGAGAAAATCCCATTTTAACCTAATTCCCAGTTTGTTAAAAATAACCTTTGTATAGTACAATAAAAGTGAACTTTGAAAAACATAAAACACAAGCTCCCAATTTTCATTACTGTCAGATTTTTGTAAAAGTTTTAAATATTTGCCTGGCTGGTGTGGCTCAGAGGTTAATCATCGACCCAGGAACCAAGAGTTCATTTGTTGGATTCCCACTCAGGGCAAAAGCCCAGGTTGCAGGCTTGATGCCCAGTAGTGGGTATGCAGGAGTCAGCAGAACAACTCTTCTCTCTCATCATTGATGTTTCTCTCTCTCCCGCTCTCATTTCCCCTCTCTGAATTTAATAAAAACACATTTATTAAAGTTTTAAATATTTACTAAATGTCTATATTTATCTCAAGGCAGACAGGAAATAAAACACTATCCGGTCCATAGACATTTTTAACACTGTTACAAAAAATGCTTGATTTTAGGAATGAATGGAGAGTGGCTGTTCTGTAATAAAACAAACTGAAATTAAAAACTAAAAATCATTCTCTTACTAGTGATGTTCCACTTACATTGATCTCAACTCAAATTATATATTAATTTAAAAACACACAGGAGTCCTGGCCAGGTGGCTCTGTTGGTTGGAGCATATCCCTTACACTAAAGGGATACAGGTTTGATTCTTGGTCAGGGCATGTAACTAGGTTGCAGGTTCAATCCCCAGTGAGGGTGCATATGAGAGACAACCTCTCTCTCTCTTTCCCCCACCCGCCCTCACTCCTCCCTCCCTCTCTCTCTCCTTTTGGTGAGGATAAAAATATACACAGGAAATAATGCCAGTATGCCATATTAACCCCTCATAAAAACCACATCTTTGATACACTATATTAAAAGGTTATTGAATAAAGTGAATGGATTTTAACTTAATACTGATTTAGTACAGAATAACTTCTATACTGTAGAGGTTACTAAACTGTGAAAACCAAACAATAAAAGTAACCTCACAGGTTTACATTTAACTTATTAATGAAGTCCATCACACTACTAAAACTGTTTTGGAACACTTGGCTACTTCAGGTAGTATTAAAAACACTTCTATGTTTTGGCATTAATGCAATAATTTAGCAATGTAGACCCTACCTACACAGTTGAATTTTATTAGGAATATATATATATATATATATATATATATATATATATATATATAGTTCCTAATAATGTATTTACTGGTATAAAGAAGAATAAGAAGAGAGTAGTATAATAATAATAAAAAAAAGTGAGATGGAACAAATACATTCCTATGTCTATAATGATAAAGTTTGGTATATCAGTAAAACACTTCATACCTTTCAAGACTCCCTTAAAAGAATTCTCAGAAACCGTGAAATGTTTTCATTGTTTTTTTTATAGCACCATATAGTGACTGAAATGGAGAGAAAGATAAAAGGCAGTCTCCAAAATAGCATTACTAGAGGCCTGGTGCATGAAATTCATGCATGGGTACACTCCCTAGGCCTGGCCAGCTATTAAAGTGTGAGCATCTGGCATGGAAGATCAGGTCCAGCTGACCTCTGGGCCCTGGGCAGCATCTGGGCCCCGGGGCACCCATTTTCCCCCCTCCGCCTAAGTCACAGCACCCAAGTCCCCACATGGAGATGTGGTGAGCGTAGCTGGATGCCATGGGCCAGGGTGCAGCGTGGGCCTCCAGGCCACCCGGGGGCACTGCATGGAAGCCAGGCGGGCAGTGCACTTTCTCCTGGGTGGCCTTGCAGACCGGATCCTGTGCAAACCCACGGGGATCCAGAAACCCGGCACCTGAGCATGGGGGGCTTCCCTGGAGTGTGTGTCCTGGTACCCCGGGGGGGGGGAGGAGTGAGAGCAAGCTCGGTGGACACCCCACATTCTCACTGCACCTCCATTCTCATCACCCCACCCCAACCCCCAAGTAGCCTGGCGAGAGGTCACAGCGCATCACCGATGCCTGCCATGTTCCATGCCACCCCCTGGTGGTCAGTGCACACCATGGCAAGTAATGGAATGACCAACCGAGGGGGCAATTTGCATATTGGGCTTTTATTATATAGGACTCCTCCAATCTAAAAGAGTTTTTCTTCTCCCAGATGTCAAATTAAAAGTGTCTTTACCCAGGGAAGTCTAGGAAAGGCACTTGAAATGAAATGAGTGGATACCTTCACTCCAGTCTGCCTTAAGAATGCACTAGGAAAAGGACTTACAATAAATAAGCTCTCTTCACATGGAGGTTTTTCTGGTGATAGGCACTACCTACTATAGAAATTATTCTGAGAATACAAAAACAAATTCCTTTCACATGGGGAAGTCTTCTCAAAGGTAATGATGAAAAAGGTTTAATGGCCACAAATGAAAGCAAGGATAAGACTCTCCACGTTTCATGAGGCCGCAGTCAGCTATCAGATGAATAATCTGGTGCCTTTCGCAGTATTTTAATCAGCCTCTGTATTCCAACATACATGAAATGCAGCACAGTGTGTTCCGTGTTTGGTCCAAGATGCTAATGATAGTAGTAGCTGTTGCAATCAAATCAGTAGCACAAACGGTAGTACATTCACACCCAAGGTGCAGAGGGACATTCTTACCACTTTATTCTCACCTCAGCTCTCTGTAAAGGACAGGGAATAATGTCATTCCTCCCTCAACAAATAAGCCTGCCATTTCAGATAACTGATCCATGACCAGTCGCTAGTGATCAAACTGGCACTCAGAAGAACAGTGTCACCATGCAAGCCAACAGGAAGTGATTCTGGGCTTAAACCTGAATCTGCTTCCTAGATTTTTTTTTTCTTTTCTTTTTAGTACACAACTGGGAAAGAAGCATATACAGTGCATACATGTTTTCAAAGTTAGGACAACTTCATTGCTTCAATGACAACATATTTTATTGGAATTGTGAGCTGCATCTTTCAGGTGGGACAGGTGTTTCACCCCGAAATAAATGACTCCCTTCTGTGCCTAGCAAAGCCAAGGTGTGGTACTGTTAGCAGTTGTCAAGGTGTCTGTTTACCCAACTTTTATCCAGCGGGAGCAAAGGTATTAAGCTCTTGAGGCACAAAGGGAAAGTGGAAAAAAAGGACAAAAATTTAAAACTGAACTTTCAATAGTGAATTCCAATGTACAGTGTAGCACAGTACTTGACCATTAAATGTAGTACAAAAAGAACTAAAGCAGAGCAGCTCACAATTCACCAGGACAAGTTCGGAAGTTGTTTTTGCGCCCTTTCTTTGCTTCCAACACACAAACAATAGGGGATTGCAAAAATAAACAAGATGTCACTCTCAAGATTTCAACAGCTAACAAAATAATGAAGTGTTTCACTCTTTCTGTCCCACCCCCCGCCATCAGGGGGAAGGGAGGAGAAAAGCAGTGCTTCCCTAGCATGGCTCCGCTGCTGTGCGAGAGCATGAAGGCATCGTGATGGAGTCAAGTGTGAAAATATTTCTATTCTAGACCGTTGTAAGGTAGCCAGTGGTGAAAACAGAGGAAGAGAAGACAGCACGGAGGCAAGGAATCATGGAAGACTTGAGTCCATATGGTGATCACAATAATGATAATCCTATCTAATAAAAGAGTGATATGCAAATTAACTGTCACTCTGTGACAAAATAGTGGTCCCCACAGCAGATTCTGGCAGTGTCACCCCAGCAACGCAAGCCCAGTGTCTGCTCGTTGGCCGCAAAGGGAGGGAAGGGGTCTCTGGGGCTGCAAGCCCAGGGTCCCGGCCACGTGGAGGCAGGTGAGGACCCAGAGAAATGGATCTTTCCAGTTCCTAATGCTGACTGAGCCCTATGGGTGCTGGGGTCCTCCGCCTGCAGCCCCCAGCCGCAGCCTGGCAGCCACAGTTGCAGACTGGAAGCCCCCTGCCCACAGTCCAGACGTGGCCAGCATGGTGCCACTGTGCACACTTCAGACATCAAATCACTGATGCGGTGGCCGCCCCTCCCCCCCGGCACTGGCAAGTAGTATGGTCCAAGGGGAGGACTCGTGAGGCACAGCTCCCATGGCAGCTGATGCTCACCGCGCAGGGCGGGGAAGCCGGACCTGAGAGCCCAAGCCCCCGACTACCCAAGCTGCCAGGGGTAGTGGGCCAGCACCGTGAGGAGGCCCCAGGACAAGCATCTTCCCAGAGGCTGTGTGAAAGGAGGGGAGGAGCCTCTGGCTAGAGGCCAGGCTGAGGGATGCTGGTGGTCTTGCAGGTCTAGCTGAGGGACACTCTGTGCATGAATTTGTGCACCGGGCCTCTGGTATAAATAATAACAATAAGTAACTGAGCGATAGTAATGTTTAACAAAACTGAGCACCTATATATTGTAAATATATAGGGGGCTCAAACATACATGTAGTTATAACAATCTTCACAAATGTAAGTGTTACCACTTCTGTTTATATAGGTATGACAACTGAGGCTCCAACCTACTGACTTATTCACACAAGGTCACTCAGTATGCAGTAATTCTTTTGGGTAAATAACAGTCGATCATGTTAAATGATGAGGGCTAGACATATAGACATGCTTGTCACGGCTAACCAAACGAACGCCTGGGTTTTTAACCTAAGACTAATAATTTTAAAAAGTGTACCAGCTTTACTAATACAAATATTTTATTAATGTTTACAAAAGATAGTCTTATGATTTATCATCTCAACAGACTAAAAAGGAAACAATGTAAGTTTAATGAGCACTTAATATATATATACTCCATTGACTTAAAGAATGAATGACTATAATAGCCGGGACCAGTTTGGCTCAGTGGATAGAGCGTTGGCCTACGGACTGAAAGGTCCCGGGTTCGATTCCGGTCAAGGGCATGTACCTTGGTTGCAGGCACATCCCCAGTGGGGGTTGTGCAAGAGGCAACTGGTCGATGTTTCTCTCTCATCGACGTTTCTGACTCTCTGTCCCTCTCAATTCCTCTCTGTGTGAAATCAATAAAATATATATATATAAAAAAAAGAGAATGAATGACTATAAATACAAAATAACAAAGGATAAATAGGCCTTTCCCCCCCCCCCCCCAGGAAAGAATGGAAAATATCTTTAAACTTTTATATTGTTGCATCCATCTCATAAAAAAAAATTTACAATAAAATTACATCTTGATCTCAATAAATGTTTCTTTTGTAAACTATGGATAATTAGTAAAAATAAAAATTTAATCCAATATTTGAAGAGAGCTTGATAATAAGTTATTTTATGATGTATATGGGTTTTGCTAAAAATATTTATTATTATAAATTATAATAAATTTTACAGAAATACTTTAAAATTTAAAAATACTGCATAATTATTTACTAATCACAAATATACTTATATTTTCAAGAAAAAAGTTAAAATTACTTTGAATTTTCTAAGAATACAGTATTCTGAAATGTACTGAATAAAAACACTGCTAGTTATGTCATATAAATGGTACATTCAGAAGATGCATATATTTTCTGCATAAAAATTATGCTGTTTTCTTTATTTTCATGCTCACATACTTCAGATTCTATTTATAATATAGATAAAATGGGGGGGGTGTTAACTATTCCACAGATACTGCAAACTCTCAGAAAAAAAAATTATAGCGCTGTTAAAACAGAATGTGCTGGTCTCTCGGGCTGCCACACGTGTTGAGAAGTTTTGTTTTGCTGTGGTTTTAAAGCTCAGCGCAATCTCTCCACCAGGCTTCCAACGGACTAAACACGAAGAGTTAAAACTCCGATGCAACAGTAAACCGCAGGGCAGAGGCCGCTCGGCCCATTCCTTAACAAACTTGTTGCCGGTCCTGTCCGCACCATCCTAACTCCCATGTTTCTCTGGCCCCACGCCAAGGGTATCATTTTACTGCGAGTGAAGAAAAAGACTTTCATTCTTCCAATCTTGTACTGCTTTCACCCCGACCTTGTAATCTTGTTTTTCCACATTTCTAACCGCTCAAACAAAAGCCTTCCCTCTAAAATATTCATAACTGACAGGGAAGAGGAGAGAATGGGAAGGAGATGTTCTCTTTAGAGATAGCACAAGCAGTCCTGGGCACTGTTTTAAACACCGATAAGGACAAGCCTGGAAGCAGGGACTCTGCTCGCACCCAGTGAGTTCAGGGGATGTCTCCATGGTCCCACCCGGCCATGGTCTGGGGACAGGAACCCCAACCAGAACAAGCCTGCCCTGCATTCTCCTCTGCACTGAGATGCCAGCTCTGATAAAGTCACGCCTCAAAATACCCCACAGCATGCAGCACCCAGACAGCCTTAGCCGTTCCCAGGCACAGGCAAGGTGGTAAAAGGGAGAGGAGATGGGAACGAGACTTACATGCACAAGGAGACAGACACAGCCAACCCATCTGTAACTACGGCTATGGAGATCCTGCCTCCCACTAGGGACCTACTGGGTCCAACAACAAAAATAAGCGGACAGTCCCTCCCTCCCCCACCCTGCTCCAGACAGAATCCTCTGGAGGAGCCCAGTGCTTTCTGTCACTGGTCTCCTCTAAGGGTGTCCGAATGCATTCTTCATTGCTCTTTTTCTCTCAATTCCAGGGACTCCCTGACATGTCTAATTCCTGGCTCTTTATTGCCCTGAACCTCCCACAAGCTGTGACTTCTCTCCTATGGCAGAGCTCTCTCCCCTGAGCTGCCCATGGAAACCAATTCCCCCACTGCCCTCCCTCCTGACATTCCCCAAAGATACAATCCTCCTCTCTCCTGCTATTTTCCTCCCCAGCCTCTCCCTGAAGAACCGGCCATCACTACTGGTGAAAACACAGAAGAGGTCTGGGAAGGAGAGGAGAGCATGCCACTGAGGCAAAGAAGTGGGCACGCACACACACCGAAGGAATGATGCCTAATTCCCCAACTGTCTTTTCTCTTATCTCTAGGTTTTGTGTATACACATTGCATCATATCCCTCTAATAGGCTCAAATTTTCCTAAACGCCTTGATGAAATAATTGTATCTGAGAAAACAACATCCCAACTTACAGAAAGCTTACCGACTTAGAAAACTGTAACTGAAGTCCAAAGACTGAAGTGCAAAGACCATGTTTTATCTCCAATCAAACATCGGAAATCAGAATTCTGAGGTGGGGAGTGGGAGGAGGAGGAAGCCGTAGCCAAACTATTGACAGACTGGCACCATGCTCAAAAGCTCTGCTGCTCACAATTTAACCAAATTCTACTTCAGAAAACTGTTCTGCTGAAATGTTTGCATTAAGATTTAAGAGTTTTGAAACAACTTTTACACTGTTTAATTTTCACCTTCTTTAGATAATAAAACATCTCTGGGGCAAAGGATAAATATGTATAATATTTTCGATAGCATTTCCTTCATTCTATCTATTTTTATGACCAGAAATACAATTATAACAATTATTCTTTTTTTCTTTTTAAGATATAAAATCCCTAAATTTACTTTATTTAAATTTATAAACTTCATAATTAGCTATTTCTGTTGGGGTGGGAGGAGAGGCATTTTTATAATGACTAAAAATAATGAACCAAATAATTAGAATTTAAATATTTTTGACACCGACCCTATTTCCTCTGTGGTTTTTAAACAAATAAGATCCAGAAAGAGAGAACCAAACTCTTTACCTGTTTAACTTGGGACATCCTTGTTTTTCTAAATGAAAAGATGGTCTAACAACTTTTAAGAAAAAAAAAATTTGTTCTTTGTAGGTTTTCCATTTGATACAAAGTATCTAACAGCCCTTTAAGACTAAGAAAAATCTAAAAGTGAAGTATGTCAAGTCTCACATATATCTTGTTCACATTTAGTACTATGATGAACATATTAAATTATTCATGTATTTAAGATGTAATTAATATGTAATTAACAGTACTAAAAAAGTGTCTCTCTAATTTAAATGCTTTAGAGGCAAAAGATTTTAAAATTTTTAATGTAATTTCCATTCAAAGTACCTATCGTTGCACCTATCAATTCATCATATGGTAAAGAACAGATATATCCTCGACCTTTCTTGACAATATATTAAAGAATTAAAAAAAAAAAAAAAACAGCTGCAACATCCTAAATTGGAAGTGAAAAGACTCAGAGTTCATCTCTCTTCTACCTGAGTAGCCTTAGACAATTCCTTCATTTTCCTTGTTAGTTTCACACCTTTAAAATGAAAGGGGCTGGAATATCTCTTAAAAGCTCTGATTAAATTAAATGAAAAGAGTGAGGAGCATGATCCTAAATCAGACAAAAAGTAGCATAAAGACAACAGAGACACTAAATGAATTTTCAAGAGGATGGATTGACTATAAATCAAGGAGAAATGAGTGAAATTACTAAACAGAAACCGACAAGACATCATTTTCAGTATTTGGGTCACTGACTATTCTCCAAAGTATTTAAAATGGGTGTTATGCTTCATATCAACTAGAATATATCACCAGCTGCTAAGAAATGGAATAATGAAGACTAGAAGATGTACAATTATTACATAGGGGATTTTTTTAAAAAGTAAACAGAAATATAGAAGAACTTTACACATTTCTTCCACATTTTTCTTCCAATTACAGAGCCCAAAGTAACTTCCTTACAGTAGCCTCATGTGCTACTTTCACCAACACCCCATGATCTGTATTTGATCCCAATAAGCACCATGAGGTGCATGGAAGAAAGAGGGGTTCCCTCCTAAACCCCCCTAGTGTGCTGTCTGGGCAGGAGGGAGGTTAACACGCAATACAATATACATGTATTCTAGATCTATTCTAGAACTGCACACTCCAAACCTATATAATTTTATGAGACAAAGTCACCCCATTGAAGTCAATAAAATAAAAATTAAAAAAAAAACAAAACACAACACACCTTAGTGTGGCCCACAACTTGAGAGCTGAGCGCCAGGCTGAGCTAATGAACTGATGTGACCCGAGATCTGATCCCACTGCAGTAGCCACCAGGCTCTGGCGGTAGTGTTACTTTACCAAAATAAACCCCTCCTCAACGCGTAGGAGTGCCAGGAGCACCTCCAGGTGCCAACTTCTACTTTTCTGGAAGAAGATTCTGCTAACAAAGTGAGTAGAGCTTCGAACTGTTTTTCTTTCGTAGGTACATAAATTTACACATTCCACTCATCCTAAAATCCATTTTCAAAGTATAAACACACTGCATGATATGCTTATTGTAGAAAATTTGGAAATCTAGAAAATAACATAGAACCAATATTATAATTCCAACAGGCAAAGATGACCTCTGCACTGGATGTGTATTCTTTCTATCTTTTCTCTATGAAATGCTCATACAGTCTTGGGTTTTTATTTACCAATTTGAGAACACCACTTGTTGATAATATATCATTATTTTAATGGAATACAGACTATTGTTATTTTTAGAAATTGCCATTTATTATTATTTGATAGTATTAAGCTACAAGAGGCCAAGTATTAAAGCAATAAAGCATTACCAACCAGAAAACTTGGGCGAGGAAGACTTGAATTTAAATTGGGAATTGGACATAAACTACAGTTCCATCGGTAAGAACCGTGGGGCTATTATTTTGGGTTCTATACCACAGGGAAATTATACATTCAGCAGAAACCTTTTAGCCTAACACTGTATGAGGGTTTCTTTAAATTCAATAATGCATTCATTCAACTTAATAAAGATTTATTGAACTCTTATTTTCAAGGCACTGAAGAGCTCTATAGTGTAGGTCAGTGATTTGCAAATGTCTTTTGACCTAGATACACAATCAGAAATACACTTTCTATTGCAACTCAATATATATGAGTATCTAAAAATAGATGCGTGTTTATAAAATAGTTCATAAAACAATACTATACTACATATAATATATACACATGATGATCTATTTTTATTCCATACCATTTTTTTTTTATTAAAAGCTACTTGAAACACACTGTATTTACTTCCAGCACAAAATAAATTACAATATGTATTTTAATCATTAATCATTTTAAATGGACTTTTGGATTTTTGGAGTTTTATTTAATACCAGCTAAGAAAAAAAGATTCTGAAGTGACACAACCTAGGTTTGAATATCAGCTCTGTCTTTTAATGGCTTTTGTATATTCATGTCTCATCTACAAGAGGAGAGCAACAGTGTCCACTTCATAGGATTTTATGAAGATTAAGTAAGTCAATCTTACAAATGCGTGTTTAAATAGTAAATTTGACTGGTTTAAAAAAATATTTCCCTTGACCCACAGTTGCCAAAAGAAAAACAGTATCCCTATAATACAGAAACTGAGGCAATAAGTCATTAAAAATACAAACTTTCTATCTTCTATTAGAAATAATTATGAACATTCCAATATGATCCAAATGTCTGATCTGGACCACATCTCCCCTTCCAAAACCTTAGAAATAATTAATAAATATGCATTAAGGCCTTCATTTTATTCTTTCTTTGTATACAGATGCACATAAGGGAAACCCCTAGAAGTCCTTTTTAGAGGCTTTATGAACCAATAAGCATGCTAAAAAAATTATAATTTATCAATACATTATAAAGAAGTCACCATATGTATGACTCTCAATTATATACTTTTTAAATATTTCTCAATAACATATAAATATCTCTGGCATATGTCATATGCTCCAGATTTTCACATCTGTAAACTGGATAAGAAACATTTAAAAAATATATATATTTTATTGATTTTTTACAGAGAGGAGGAGAGAGGGATAGAGAGCTAGAAACATCGATGAGAGAGAAACATTAACCAGCTGCCTCTTGCACACCCCTACCGGGGATGTGCCTGCAACCAAGGTACATGCCCTTGACCGGAATCGAACCTGGGACCTTTCAGTTCGCAGACCGACCCTCTACCACTAATCGGTTTCGGCTGGATAAGAAACATTTTTATGTCACATTCCTTAAAGATAATTATGAAAAATTTTCTGGCTTATTGCTGATCCCCTACTCCTTTTACTGCTTCTGATTTGACTAGTGAAAGTGGCAACAGTGCACTCAACATAACTACAGATGTGACATAAGGCCCAGGTCCTGGAATCCATGGCCTCAATGTCTTTTATCCAGAACTTCTATGGAGAAATTGGTGGCACTAAGAGAGCTGGTATGAACAAACATTCTCCTAAGGAATACAGAGCTTTTCAAATTAATGTGCAAATTCTTTTAGAAGTTTTATTTTTCAATTACAGTTTACACTCAGTATTATTTTGTTAATAGTTTCAGGTGTACAGCATAGTGGTTAGACAATCATACTTTGCATAGTGGCTCCCTGGTATTTCCAGTGATCACCTGGTGCCATATGTAATTATTACAATATTACTGATTATACTAGAGGCCCAATGCATGACATTCGTGCACTGAGGGGAGGGGAGCCGTGAACCTGGCCTGTGCTCTGCTTCTTGGCCTGTGCCTTTCCCAGAGCCCTCAGGAGATGTCCAACCGATGGTTTAGGCCCACTTCTCCTGGGGCCTACGCCTCTGTCAGACACCCTTAGCGCTGCTGCTGCTGAGGCGGGAGAGGCTTCTGCCTCCTCCGCTGCACTCACCAGCCCTCAGCCCGCTGCTGGCTGAGCAGCACTCCTCGTGGGAGCGCACTGAGCATCGGGGGCAGCTCCTGCGTTGAACAATGCAGATCATAGGAGCTGTTGTTCTGAAGTTCGGTCGATTTGCATATTACCCTTTTATTATATAGGATTCCCTATGCTGTACTTTGCATCCCAGGGCCATTTTGTGACCACCAATTGGTAGTTCCTAATCCCCTGGCAACCATCTGTCTGTTCTCTCTCTCAGTCTATTTCTTTGTATTTTTGTTTATTTTATATGCAAATTCTTAGAGGATTCAAGATGAAGTGGAGATAAGTACGTGATAAAGATCTGTATGAAGGGCATAGGTATCTGGTGATCATTCCCACAATAATAACAACAATAATAATAATAATAATAATAAATGAGTCTTTCTATCTTATCCACCAAGACTATTCTACAGCCACACTGGTTCCTGGTATAGTTGTAGAAGGGACAATCCAGGAAATATATGAAAGTACAACTCTAAAGCAGTCTGAAATGGTAGGCAGAAAGTACCCTAATCTTTACAGTATTTAGGTGTATGAACATCTTAAGTCCAGCCTGGAGGGAAGAGTAATCTCTATCCCTCCTTAACTCCCAATATTTTGAGACCTCTCCAAGGTGAACGTGGGAGCTAACAGAGAACAGATATTTATGAGACATACTTTCACTGTTCCATCTACTTTTAGAATTTATCCACTACACATATCAAATGATATTAATATTTAGGCTCCTGCCGGTAAACATGCTATACTAATTTCAAGTACAATCTCAAGAAACCCCCTAACTATGCAAGTATCTATTTCTCAAACAAAACAAAACAAAACAAAACAAAAGAGAGTCATGTTTGAAAGTTCGTTTACTGTTGGAGTAAAAAGATTTGCGTTTTCTCTTCTCTCTTTCTCCATTTTATCTAGTGACATTGGGTACATCACCCCCTGCCCTCCAACTGTGGTAGAAGGATGGAGAAAGGTGTGTGTTTTGTTTAGTTTTAGCATCCTCCTTAAATCTGACTAGGATTATATACTTAAATCTGGCATTTACTCAGCAAGGAGGAGCAGGATGCATGGGTTTGATAGAAATAAAGCTAAATGGATAATGTTATGCTTATCACATGGATGGCAAGTGCCAGCAGGCTAACAGAACACCTATCTCCCACTGAAACTACACCACCAGCCTCCTCCCAATATACCTACAGCAACCAGTCCTGCTTACTGCAGCCTGTGCTCTGCCCTTAAATGACTTCCTGGATTCCTTCAACACTGATAGGAATAAACTGATAAACTAATCTACTCCATAGTTTAGTTTCAAATAACAGCCAATTGAAAAATTTAAGTATATTTTCAGTGCTTGTCTACGCAAATGATGACAATAAGGTTTCTTGAAAAACGACTGTATCTTTAGTTTCTTCTAATCTTCCTCTAAAATAAAAAGGTCTGTGTGTGTGTGTCCATGTGTATTCTAAGTACAAAGGTGTTTCTTTAGGCTGATAAGCACAATGATAGTTTTACTTTGATAGATCCTAAATATAATTGCTACAGGAAAATGTAAGAGTATTTTGGTAAAATAAAATATTAAGTGAGAAAAACTAGGTGTTTTTTGTTTGTTTGTTTGTTTTGTTTTCCTTTGTTTTTGTTTCTTTTGTGTTTACCCATTGGTTCACTGTTGGGTGGAATTGAGAAATGTCATTATTAATGATCAGATTACTTAACTAGGTGATGTACATCACTGTACAAAATGAACACAACCATGATACAAAGTATATGAAAGAATATGTGAAAAACATGTAAGGAATTCCTCATAAGGTCCCCCCCATCCCAGCAAAGTATGAAGATCTGATCCCCACAAAGGAATCCAATGTAATGACTTTGATCAAAGATTAAGCCTCTTAAGAAACAGAAACATAAACCTATTCAAAGAATGCTTTCTGGAACTAAAGCAAATGCACATTAATTCTTAAAAACTGTAAACAGGCAGTTTCAGTCAGGTTCTACAAAGGCAAAGTCACAGCCAAATTAGATAACGCTGCTCTCAGTCACTGTGAAAAAGCTGTATAATAAATACATACAATCTCTTGCTATTCAATAAACGTATTGAACTCTGAGTTTCAGCAAGACACTAGCCTAGGAAATAAGATTAGTATACATGTTTAGGCCTTACAAATGAACTGGCCCTGATTTGAAGTAGGAGGAAGGGAAAGGGTCACTGGAGTGGATAATAAGACTTCTAGAAACCTCCTGTGATACACATGCCATCCTACTACTTAAATAAAATTCTATAGGCTTGAAACAACAGAAGAATGAAACCTCTGTTGGAATACTTCCTTTAACTTCTCAGCCGCCCTGGGAAAACATCTGTGCTCATAGCAAGGTCTCTCAATATGACAGCAGACTAATCCGTACAGGTTCTGGAGATAATAGAAGCTCACCTGGCTAAGCAGGCAGCCTGCCCATCAACTTCAGATCCACATATCTCCTGAATTACAATCAGAGACTGTGTTCACACCCTGAAACCAATCCATCACTCTCATCTCCTGCCTTAAAAATAAATTAAAGGGATAGGTGAGGGCACTGCATGACTCAAACCACATGGATCTCAACAAGTATGTCCTATTTACAATTAGGGAATAGTCATAATTGGCATTAGACCACATTTTTTCCCCATCCAAATGAAAAGATAAAATCCTATACTACATGCCAACTGTCAGTAACCCAAAACATCTCCTCATTTACACAGTATCATTAATTCTAGGATGTTATTTTACTTTAAAACATTTTAGAACAGAAAGAGCTCTCTCAGAATCACATAGCTTGGATGGATGATAGAAAAGAAATAGCTGTGTAACATCAGAGGTTTCTTATTTTTCAGAGGAGGTACACAGAAGCAGGGTAAAACTCTTAGATACACCAAAGCACTGCCTGAAACTGTTTTAATATTAAAGAAAGAATAACAGACAATACTTTGTTGATTTCCTGCTTAAAAACACTATTTGTAGGGGGGAAAAATCCTATTATCATCATCATCGTAAGTGACAAACTCTCCTTTGGTTACAGAAGCACAAAGAGATGAGCCAATCGGTTCATTATCACAGATTATAATAATCTGTAGCTATTAAAAATTTTATATATATATATATATATATATGTGTGTGTGTGTGTGTGTGTGTGTGTACTTAGTGACATAAAACAGTGTTTAGAAGTATACTATTGGGAAAAATAAAATAATCGTATAATGAACAATTTTTCTCATGTCAGTAATTTACCAATTTGTGTACAATTAGATACAAATGTCCTCGTATATGTTAGTGACCCCCACAGGGCAACGCCCACTCACTTCCTCCTCCTGACACAAACCCCTAATGACTCTCCTGAAGTAACATGCTTTCCTATTTCTTTCTCTCTTTTTTAATTTATCTTTATTGTTGAAAGCAGTACAGATGTCCCCCCTTTGCCCCACTGACTCCCTCCACCCTGCCTCCACCCCCACCCAGGCCTTCACTACACTATTGTCTGTGTCCATATACATATGAATTCATATATACATATGAATTCTTTGGTTAATCTTTCCCCATCTCCCACCCCCACCCTGCCTTCAGTCTCTTCCATGCTTCTATGTCTCTGGATTGTATCATGTTCATTAGTTTATTAGGTTCCATGTATGAGTGAGATCATGTGAGACAGCATGGAGGGACCTAGAGATGGTTATGCTAAACAATTTTTATTATAAGATCCAAGCCATTTCTGTGTTTACATGAGAATAGAAATGACCTGGATAGAAATCCTTTGGATTGTTAAATAAATTATATACAAAGTGCTTAGAACAATGCCTGATACACAGTAAATGCTATATAAGAATCTCTGGTATTATTATTTTGCATAGTAATTGCTCTAATTGTGAGACTATGAATGCTTTTCCTTTTTTTTTTTTACTTATGCATATTTTCCTTGTCCCCTTAATTAACCTGTACTCATTCAATTAAAAGCATTTGCAATACAATATCTATGATTAAAATATACTTTATTAAAATTATTTTCACATCTAATAATCACAATCCAAGAAGATTTACACATATTATAATTCCTTCAAATAAATGAGATACCCCATAATATTTACACAATGGCATTTAAGGTACAAATTAATATGAAAAAAAAGCTCAGAATAAAAAGTATATAGGAATGGAAAGAAACATTAAAAGTGTGGATATCTGAGTTTTCTGTGCTCTGCTATGAAAAATATAACTTCACAAAAGCTCCGACCCCAGCAAAGAAACCAAAGTATAAGACAAGCCACCCATCGTTATTCAGTGCTGTCTGCCTGCCTCAGACAGCAGCAGGAGCCTCTGCCATTCATCCAACAGTCACTCAATAACACCATTTCACATTTGCGGGATCACTTACTGAGTGCCCCAAAGTATGCCGAGAGTTTCAGATTTCATCTCATTTCATCCTCCCAACAGCCTTATGAGAGAGGTGCTCTACCCAATTTTTAAGGCAGAGGGAGGTGAAGCACAGAGAGGTTAATTAACTTATCCAAGGTCACACAGGTGGTTAGTGAAGCCAGGATCTGAACCTAGGCAGACCCTAGGTCCCAACTGCCAGCACTAATGACATCTTCTATGTGTAAAATGATAGACACATCAAGGAACTCATGACTGCCCAAAAGTCTAGACCCCTGATCTGCCAAGGCCAGGCCTCTTAACAATCGCTCTCCGCCAGCCCTCTCCCCACTTTTCCCCGGGCCCTTCACAAACAGCCACTGTCAGTGCAATGACCACAGCGCCCGGCACAACTCCAGCTGCCAGAGCTCCGCCTCCACTCCCAGCCCTACGAGAAGAAATGTGTTCCCCAACTTCTCATTTTAATTTAAAATCTATTTCCTCATAAAAGGTAGTCTGCATAATGCTCTTACTACTGCCCATCACATAGCCCTAGCCGGTTTGGCCCAGTGGATAGAGTGTCGGCCTGCAGACTGAAGGGTCCTGAGTTTGATTCCAAGTCAAGGGCATATACCTTGATTGCAGGCTCGATCCCTAGGAGGGGATGTGCAGGAGGCACTTGGTCAATGATCCATCATTGATCTCTCTCTCTCTCTCTCTCTCTCTCTCTCTCTCTCTCTCTCTCTCTCCTTCCCTCCCTTCTGAAATCAATAAAAATATATTTTTAAAAAATGACAAACAAAAAAAATCAGATAGATGTTACATTAACTGAGCTTTTCCATTCGTTATTCAGGAAATTTAACAACAATTTTACCATAGTTTTAAATAAAAAGTGCATTCCTTTACTGCATCATTGTATGTTTAATATTATCATGCAGAAAAATTGAGCTTTTCTCCGCACTTCAGTGTACAGTTCTACAAGTATAGATTCATGTGACCATCACCATATTCAGGACATGGAACAAAAACATAATCTTAATGAAAAAAGAAAAGAAGCTTATCAATGAGCTTAAAGACATCCCCTATCACAATACATGTAGTTCTCGCCTTGTGTCTCCAACAGGTCAGGTCCCTGCCCCCTCCCCAGGACAAATGCAGTGAATACCGAAATAGAAAGGCTTGGCATATTTTTACAAAACATAGTTTTACAGCTGCAGCGTTTTATTCTTTGCAGATATCTAGCAGCTGAGGTTTTTATGGGGGATTTATCAAAAACAGTTGCAATTCTTTCCGTGGCAGAGTTTCGACAGGAGTGGGAATGATGAAACGGGCACACCTTGCCCACACTGTGCATGCCCGGACACTGCTGGTCCGCGGCCAAGGGCTGGGTGGCGGTCTCGGGGCTGAGATTCTCAAGTGTGTGTTTGTACAGCATTCAAAGACACTGGGAAATGCGTCCTTTATTTATACAACTAAAACCAGAAGTTCCTCATATTAAAACTAAGTAAATAATACCAACTCCAAGGAACTCAAAAATCTTATAATTTGCTCAAGCTTTGTATGGGTTATAAATGCCACCTAAGGCTTTCTCCCCCCCCCCCCAAATTATTTGGCAAGAGGCCAAAAAAAATGGCAAAAGAGTCACTTCCAGATCCTAATATTCTCTTTTCTAGCCACAAAGTTAGTGCTAATATTCTATACTCATGAAAAAATAAGTATTACTCAGGTCTAGTCCCACCTGTGGGCTGAGGGCAGTTCCTTCAATGTTATTAATTTGATAGAAAGTAATAATATGCATAACCTCCAGTGTGATCCAGTGCTTGAAATTCCCATTATTAGGAACTTATTGCAATGACTTAAGACTTTTTCTATTTCTATTATAGAAAAGCCTCAACTAAAGCATATATGCTACTCTAAAACAGCAATCATCTATTAAACGATGTCACTCTAAAAAAATACCAGCTTTAAATTTGCTTGAATTGTTCTGTGACAAAACAGAACGTAAAAGTTCGTAGAGCCATAGACAGGTATTGATTTGGATGAAGAGTGACTTGGAGCCCTGGCTGGTCTGGCTCAGTGGATAGAGCGTCAGCCTGGGGACTGAAGGGTCCCAGGTTTAATTCCAATCAAGGACATGTATGGGGTGTGCAAGAGGCAGCTGATAGATGTTTCTAACTCTCTACTCCTCTCCTTTCCTCTCTGTAAAAAACCAATTATATATATATTTTTATCTTTTTTTTTCTTTTTCTTTTCTTAAAGAGGGATTGTGGAGACACATAGAATCACGCAACCCTGAAGGGAAGCCGGGACTGAGAGGAACAGCAAAGCAGCAAGATCTTACCACAAGGGAAGTGGGTTTCTAAAGGGGAGTGTGAAGAAAGAAGAAAGAATAGCAAAAGGGGCCCAAGACAATTCGTGTGCTTCACGAAAGCCAGCCTTCCTTATCTGCATAACCTTTGCTGGGGCATCGGTGGCATGCCCCTTCCTGCGTTCTAAGTACTCTTCACACCACAACCTCATTTTTTTTTTTTTAATGAAATAGGTCAACTTGACAAAGGGCAAATGACTGAGCTGAAACAAACTTCCCGAGGGTTAGCCAGAGGAAGTTTCATTAGAACACTAAAAGCATGAGCCAGCACAAACAGGACGGAGGAAAGTGTGGGAGAGAAGAAATCGGAGAAGGACAGAGAGAGGGTGCCCCGCTGCTATTATTCTGTTACAGATGACACATATAAGGAAGTCCATAGGAATCTGCTTATTAATAGTCCAGCCTACTACAAGGCCCCAGCTACCTACGTTCCATCTTGGCCGGCTGCAGGTTACAAGAATAACCGTGAAGCAAGACCTGAGCAGGCTTACGTGCTGGGTGTATGACTATCTCTACAGATCTGGACTCACAGGTCGCTGTCCTGTAGGGATCGCTCCTGCATCCTGTTCACACGAGGACAGGTGAAACGGGATCAAATGTGGCCTTTCCGGCTTGATCTCTCCCCCTGCCCAGCTAAAGGAGACACCTCCACCTGTCTTTCTCCCATTCCCATCTAACTTCCCCCCAAGGCCATTTACTCTCCCTACTTCCATGGTCATAAAACACTGGGGGGGGGGGGTGTACCCACTCAGCGCGATTACAGGCATAGAGCTGAACAAGACACAGTCTCTGCCCTGGAGGATGTTAAAGTCTGATATGGGAGACAGAATGTGGCAAATACTACAATAGAAATATGTACATAGTCAGTGCTACTAGAATACAGGGGAGTAACTAAAATTAAAGTAACATATGGTCTTTAAGAAGGATCAGGAGCTTGCCTGGTAGAGAAAAAGGGACAGAAATTCAAGGAAAAGGATTATTCAAAAACAAAGCAACATCCAAGATCATATGTTCAAGACATGGTAAGTGGCTGTAGCTGAAACACGGTATATGTGAAAGGGAATTTAAGGAGATGAAAATAAAAGGATTGATTGTTTTGTTTGATAAAGGGTGTATCATAAAATCCTAAAGAGCTTATTAGTTCTTTATAGGTAATATAAGGTTTTGTAGCTCTGCATAGGCAAGGGAGTCATGAAGGTTTTTAAAAATGGGAATGACAAACTTATATTACAGAAATAAGTGACAAGACACAGAAAATAAATTATTAATTATATGAATATAATCAGAAGATAGATGACCTCCACATCTTCTGAAGAAACTGGTGTACCCTCTGCCTTAATCATATGGCTATAATCGAAAAACTCTGTTATGTTTGCCTGGATGTATCAAACTTCCACCTAAAATCTGCAACTGATATTTGTTTTTTTAATTTACTTGAGTTCTCTATGCAAAATAAACTTCATTCTCCATAAAGGAAGCATACATTCCAAAGTATTCAATCAACCACTCACTAGCAGATTTAGATAAGTATCCTGTAGGGCCTATTCCAGAAATCAGTTTTCTGCTTTCTTATTCTATTTCTACTCATTCTATAATTTCTATGGACTCCATGGTGTCCTCTGATTCTATTTCTCCGCTATTTCCTAGGACTATTAGGAAAATATAAGGCCAACCTTAGGTGAGTGTTTGCACAAGCTCACTTAAAACACGCATCTCTTCTTTCCTCTTGGCTCCGGCCCCTGGGGATATGGCTTCCTATCTTCTAGGCAAATCGGTACTTGGGTGCCACGCTGACACCATTAGCTATATTTTTACATTCGGTAGTAATTCAATGTGGAAGTTGGAGTCTCTGGAAAAATTGTTTAGCAGATCATATAGGACCGTCTTGGAATTCCACCAACCTCTCTCCTCTAATGTTCAGGGTTGCTTTAAAGTAAAAGGAAACTAAGGAAATTTTTGTGATTACTCTCAGAATAACTGCTCTTGGCAGACTGGTCACTACATGTTTTGATAGTTTCTTTGAGGCACAATAAAGAAAAACATGACTATAGCGAAAGCTTTTTATAACCACAGCAAGGTTTAAATATGATCATTATTACAGGCAGCTAAGTCCAGGAACATGTTAACATTCTGAAGAGTTCCTTCACCGTTTGGTTAGAACTGAGCACTAATCAGCTGTTGAAATCTAAACTGATTATTTCTGAAGTGTCAACAGATGCACCGGCTCCCTGGCTGAAACGGGAACATGCCCCTATTTTTTGTAAACAGCTGAGGGAACACGGCTGGGAGAGAGGTGGCGAGAGAACATATCAAGTCCCATAAAACCCAGTGTGAAAATGCTGCACATGGTTTTATGAAATGTCCCAAACAAAATAACCTGGAAGGCCAAGAAAAAGGAAAAGGACCAAGTGTGGGAAGAGGAAAAGTAACCAGAGAAGAGGAGTCAAGAACGTTTGCCTACTGCAATAAAAAATGTAATATATCTTTACATATTAGTTTTGGGGTTTTTTTGTTGTTGTTTGTTTTTTAGAGCAAACTCTGGCCCTGGCTAGTTTGGCTCAGTGGACAGAGTGTCAGCCTATGGCCTCACGGGTCCCAAGTTCGATTCTGGCCAAGGGCACGTTCCCAGGTTGCAGGCTCAATCCCCAGTGGGGAGCAGGCAGGAGGCAGCTGATCAATGATTCTCTCTCATCATTGATGTTTCGATCTCTCTCTCCCTCTCCCTTCCCCTCTGAAATCAATAAAAAAAAAACACACACAAAAAAAACTACTAAATAAAAAACAAACTCTGCCTTCCCTCCATCCCCTGCAGACTCTCAAGACACAGTTCAGTCATATGTTTACGCCATCATTGAAAAGAAAGGTACATTTCACGGTTTGTTGGTTCATGAAGCAATTCCGTAGTTCCCTGAAGCAACTACTATCATCTACCCCAACGCAGTCCTTCCCAATCTCCTGCGTATGCACCGCAGGCATTTGTCGGAGACGTTGCAGGTTCAGTTCCAGATGATGCAGGGGCAGCAATGAAGGGAGAACCATAATAACAATAGTGGTAACCTTTGTGCTGGCCTCGTGCCTTCCCTCGGTGTGCAAAGAACGCCGCAGCTGTGAAGGGCACTAAAGCGAGCCCAATAAATGAGGTATGCCTGTATTTCAGTTTTTCCTAAATGTGCCCCATCATCAACATCACAGGTTCCTTCCCTGGAGATTTCGGTTCTGTACCCCTAGGGTGAGTGAGGTGTGGGGCTCTCTTTTTACAAGCATCCCAGAACAATTCTTGTGATCAAGCAAGTTTGGGGAACAAGGCTCTAGGACATAACTATGTTTATAATAATTTGATTGTAAAGACAGTCCTTTTCTGAGAATTCCATAACATCCCTTGCCATAGTGGTCCTCTGTGGACTTGTGGAAGTACCCTGATCAAATCTGCAGTCGCATACATGAATGTGCTAACACCTCTCCTATAAAGCTATCCGCTCATTGACCAGCCTGTGAACCCCCTAGTTAGATGACTCTCCAACATAGAGCAAAAACGTGTCTGATAAAGCCCAGCCTGGCTACATCCAGAGACTCCCGCCCGCCCGTCACAGGTGATCTGGAATACAGCCGGCGAGTGACAGCTCCTCCGCAAACGTTCACACGAGACAAAGCCAGCTAATTTCCCTGTCAAATGTGAGTCACCGTCCTAATGACTTAGATTGCTTAGGTGCACATATTGAAATATATGCTTCCCGGCACAATTCCATATCCAATTACAACAGTAAATCCAATAAAGGTACAGTTACACTGCCGCGCGCGCGGGCAAGGGAGAAATACAAAGTTACAAGCCAGGGCAGACGGTCCCAGGGAAGCAAGGTGGATGCCCAGAAGCCTTCTCAGAGAGCTCCACATAGGAGTGATCCTTTCCATCTAGGGATTTTTCATAAGAAATTTCAGCTGGAAAATTTTGGTAAGTTTCCACATGCTGAACTAAATTCACCCCTGAAAGATTATTCCATTTCCTTCATGTCAATTTCAACACCGCTCTATATCCCTTCACTTTTAAACCCCACTTTTGTCTCAAAGCATCACAGAACAAAACCAAAATTTTTCATGGCATTTGAAATGGAAACTTTTAAATTTTTATTTATTGATGAGAGAGAGAGAGAGAGAGAGAGAGAGAGAGAGAGAGAGAGAGAGAGAGAGAGAGAGAAAGAGAAAGAGAGAGAGAGAAAGATATCAATTTATTGTGCCACTTATTTATGCATCATTGGTTGATTCTTGTATGTACCCTGAGTGGGTACATGGAATCCCAACTTGGTATACTGAGACAACACTCTAACCAACTGAGCTACCCAGCTATGGCCTGAAGTGGAAACTTAATAAATGGATTTCAAAAAATGCATAGTTTCCAGGCAAATCAGGATTTTATTTTTATTTATTTATTTATTTATTTAAAATATATTTTATTGATTTTTTTTTACTGAGAGGAAGGGAGAGAGATAGAGAGCTAGAAATGTCAATGAGAGAGAAACATCGACCAGCTGCCTCTTGCACACCCCCTACCGGGGATGTGCCCGCAACCAAGGTACATGCCCTTGACCGGAATCGAACCCAGGACCTTTCAGTCCACAGACCGACGTTCTATCATATCACTGAGCCAAACTGGTTTCAGCCAAATCAGCATCTTAAATATAGTTCAATCTGAAGTGTTAAATAAAAGAAAGCTATTTGAGGGTAAAATAACAAAGTAACATTAGTAAGATGTAAATCACTGAAAACAAAGTCACAGTTTTTGTTGTGATTTTTGTTTGTTTGCTCTTTAACCACATTTAAGTGGTTTACTTGTTCTGTTTGGGTAAAGAGAAGGGATATATATGCTAGGCAAAACACCTGTTGCATTATCCTGGAAAAGAAATTATGATAATCTTTTAAAGACAAGGGCCAACACAAAACCCTCAAAAACCGACATGAAATCCTAATCCACACGCACTAATATAGAACAAAGCATCTGAAACCCCTCTTAGGTATTTAGTTGGTGTCTTTTGTCAGAGCAGAAGCATTCCAGAGACGCAGATTAGGGCTCAATATAAAGAACCACCTTCTAAGAATCAGAGCAGATCAACACTGCACCACTGAGCTTCCTTCCTCGGCCCTGAGCCTGCGGAGAGTCCCAGAGGCCACCTGCCGCCGGTGCTGCCAGGACAGGCTGGCTTTGTTCGGGAAGTTGTTCTCCTCGGCCTCTGGGGTCACTCCCAAGTCCTGCTTCGATTCCTCAGGGTTCACCTCAGTGGTGAGAAGCATGGCATGAGTGCGCGCGCCCACACACTGCACCAGAAGGGAGCCTGGAAGTCTAGTATTTTCAAATGTGATTTTACAGACAGAAAGCGAAGGATGAATCAGCGACAGCCTCACACTGACATTTTAGAGACGCGAGGAAGGGAGAGAGATACAATTCTGTTCTACCTCAGAATTCTCTGAGTCACAGAAGGAGCCCAGGTCCTCGGTGACCTGGGACATGCTCTGAACAGGCCCCGGCAGCCTGGTTCTTGGAGAGACTGGGGGCCGGAAACTGCAGGACGGATCCAGAGGCATCATTTCTCGGGAAAAACGTGTGTCATGCGAAGAGCCTTCTCTGCTCCCCAGCCTATTTCTGTTCCCTGTGTGAGTGAAGCACGGGGCAAGTCCCAACCTAGTGCTTTCCTGAAAAAGTATACAAGAAAACAAACAGAAAGAGGACGGACGGGACGTCAGCATCTCTCCGGAGCAGGCCCAGCCTGGGAGTTTCCCGGCAGTTCAGCTTGCTTATCAGTGGACAGTTTATCCACCTGCCCGTCCTGAAAGAGGAAGGAGACCTTGGTCCGACCCAGGCAACTCCCTCACACCTTCCATAAGGTATCCCCTTGAATCTCACCTGGCCCTCCACTGTAACCCATCAAATAATTTTTAATAAGTAGAGCCTTATTTCTCTTTCTGCATTCTTTGCCTGCTACTTTACTCTTTAAACACATTATCTTCTCCTTAGAAGAATCACTGCTACATCAATAGCCAGGTTTTATAGTATAAAAATTAAGATTTCATTAAGCTCTGAACTTTATTGGAGTCCTATGCTAACTACCTTGGAAGGGTCTGCTATGGGATGTATCCAAAGGAGCCAGAAGATAAAAGCAGATACACCTTCTGCGGCAGAGTAGTTAACATTTGGAAGTTTTTATTTCACATCGAACAGTCAGTACCGTCCCATTTAATTTTCCTCCATAGATAGACCCCAAATAAACCCTTTTCTTCCTTTTCCTAGTTCTTAGGAAGGTTTCTGAAGTATAACTTCTCCTGCATGCCGAAGTAGGAATGTTCTTCAGGGACAGAAATTAACACTGACATGTCTGCCAATTAAACATATGAACTAATGTTTAAGTAATCGTATTTAAGAAATGTCAAATGGTACGTAGAGACCATTTCCCCCGCCCTCAGATTAACCAAAATGGATAAAATGAAGTGTTGTCAAAGGTAACAGAATGGGGACTCACACACTACTTGGAGTGGGGATTGGTAAGCTTTTCGGAGGGCAATGTGACAACACTTCATCCACCCAAATGGTCACCGCCCAGATTTCTTGGCAGAGTGCATACACAATGGAGTTATAACCTAAGGATATATGCTAAGGTTAATGGATGGGCAAGGACATTCACGCTAAACACCGTGTAATAGCAAAAACCTGGAAACTAAATACTTCTCACTGAACAGACTAGCTAAATAAAAATAATGTATCCTCGATATATAACGGAATTATATGTGCTGATTTTTTTTAACTGATATTTTTAAAATTTTTGAAAATTCAAATCATAAGTCAGTATGCACATAGTAATCCTATTTGTATCAAAATAAAAATTAAAAATGTGTATGTAGACATGGTAGTCTATGTACTAGCTGAACTAGCACGAGACACCAGGTAAAAGCTGAATGATTGAAGGAGAATATTGCGGACTGGGATTAGCTGGCCAGTAGACCTTTTACTTTTCATTTTACACCTCTCTCTCCTGTTTTAACTCCATACTCTGTTCCTACACCATTTTTATGTCTAACCTTCCCTTAGGCTACTCTCCAGCCCCAGACCATGGCAGACTTTTGTGGCTCTGGCCATGTCCCCTGTGGGTGAGGCTCTGTGCCCACACCCCATCATCCCCGGCACTATCACCCCATAACACTGAAGTTCCGGATGGTTTCAGAGCCCACATTCCCCCCACCGTTCTTCTTTCTTCACATCCTTATGTTCCTTGTGCTGATTTCTGTCTCTGTCTCTAAAACTCATCTGCGTGGGGCAATCAAGGTTATCAAAATCCTTCTTCCCCCAATGGCCCCTACCCTGTTTCCCCGAAAATAAGACAGTGTCTTATATTAATTTTTTCTCCCAAAGTTGCGCTAGGTCTTATTTTCAGGGGATGTCTTATCTTTCCATGCACTAGGTCTTATTTTCGGAGGATGTCCTATTTTCGGGGAAACACGGTAGCAGGGTGCTTAGTAGGTACCAGGAATAGATACATGTTAGATTTGTGTGTGTGTTTTTTTTTTATTGAGGTTATAGCTTTAAGGTTAAGATTTTGTTTTAAAAGGAAGAACCTACCACTCTCCCAATCATGTAAATTTAGTAAAAAAAAAAAAAAAATTGCTTCCATACTACCGGGAGAAAAAAAAAAAAGGCTGAGGTACTTTAAACTTACAAGTGATTTGCCATTAAAAAACTAATTAAAAGACAGAGAAAAGTAGACAAAAATATGAAAGGTGGTCTTGAACTTATATGCACATATGCATAACCCATGGACAGACAATAGTGCAGCAGTGTGGAAGGGGTCAATGGGGGAGGGGTTGGAGAAGGGGAACATGTATAATACTTTCAACCATAAAGATAATTTTTTTAAAATTAAAAAAGAGAGAGATCTAAATAAAATTTGTTAATGTTAAGAAAATACGCAGCTTTTTATTAGGTATGCCATGTGGAGCAAGAGAAAACAGGCACACACACACACACACACACACACACACACACAAAGAATCTGATTGAAGAAAAAAAATGTTATAAATCCCTTCATTTCCAATAGTGTCAACTACAATTTTTTTAAAAAGGCCTTGGTTTCAGCTCTGGGTACACATTTATAACAGTGAATAGGAACTACACATCAGAATGGAATGATTATTGATTTCTTAATGGATTACTGCTGCACAAATTTACACTCACCAAGAAACCATCAATCTTTGGGTAATAATTATAAACCTATCACAGTACATACAGCATTCTGACTGAATTGAAACTTACTGCTATCTGCCGGGAAATGACCAATTTTCTATTTCTCCAGCTCCAACCACAATACAGAATGGTGAGCAGCTGTTTACATCAAGTGCTATTACAGGGCATGGTTTGTAACGGCCACAGCATGCACCATCTGTAAATTGCTGTTAGAGAGGTAAACCATCAGGTCCTAGTGGACATGTGTCCTAATATTCATTAGCTATGGAAACTGTCAATAAAATGGGCGTCAGGCAGTTACCCTTGTCAAAGCCATAACATTACTGGCAGGTTGTGGAGCAGGGTCAAGGGCAAATAGTACATGAGCTGAAGTCATGCTGGTCTGACTTTACATTCAAATCTCAAACCGCTCCCAAAATGTGCATCAGAAGTGCCAAACCGCTAAGCTACAGAGGTTAGGCCTTTTCTAAACCCCATGAATGTTCTCAGTGAATTGCATTTTCACCACGGGGGAACACCAGTGCAATTAAGATATCATTTTCCAAAAAGAAAATCCCATCCCATCAGTCCTATCTAGTAGGCTTTAATCACTGGGTAATAGTGTGATCCAGTATTAATCAATTTAGTTTTTAATCCTCACGTTTTCCAGCTGTAGGTTTTAGATTACACCATTTCCTTCCAGATAGTTAACCCCATTCTGAACACCTAATTGATCTTTACTATGCCTACAGAGTCATGGAATGAAGACAATTAGTCCATCCAAATAAAGGCAATGTGGAATGGATAGCATATTTGTTTTCCTTTTTTCTTTGGTTATATCTAACCAAAAAAATCTATCATCAGATTTTTTATTAGATATATCAATTTTCTTTTCTAAAAAGTTATAGCTTGCAATTTTTCCACACAATTAACTTAAAAAGTACGTATTTCCAAAACATCCCAGGAAATAAAAAAAATGAGATATGATTGGTTTTATAAGGTGTTCTCTTTCTTAAGTACTAAGAGTATTCAATTACAAGGATAATCAGTCATAATAATTAAAATACTATTAAGTGTAATATAAAATTAAATGGAAAAGCTAAATAAAGTTACCATTATAAAATAAAATAGATTTGTGAAGCACCATAATGGATTTGTGAAACAGTGAAATTTGCAGATGGTAAATTCAGTGGCTTTCATTTGTTTAATGGAAAAGAATATTCCCTATGTATAACAAATCAGAAAAGTAAACTTTCTCTAGAAGTCAAGAGATAACTTGACTTCTAGAGTTGACTTTACTTATTTTTCAAATAGAAAGCATGTATAAGAAGTATAAAAACCATATGTAAATATTTACACTCTACAAATAATAACTATTGTGCAAGAAAATTAGCTAAGTTTTTATGCTAGTTATTGCATTTATTTCTTAAAATCTTCTGATAGGCATTGTTACTTATAGATGAGGGAAATGAGTGCAAAAATCCAAAGGTCACATAGTTGAAAACCAATTCCCTAAAATTCAACCTTAACACAGAAGATCAGATCCAGTACGGGGCCCCAGGTCTAGGTAAATTGAAAGTCAGTACTCTTAACCACTTCCACTGGATTTCACGCCGAAACCTGAGAGCAGTTTCACTCACAGGTATGTTCTAGAGCAGGCAGATGGCCATGTTTTTAATAAGTGAAGTAAATAACAAATGCACGGAAAAAAGTAATGAGTGTATTATGTAGGCAAAGTAACACCAGGCCAAGAGCCAGAAGACAAGATTTTAAATCATTATTCCGCTACACTCTTCCCATGCGTCCTGGAGCCTCGATAGACAGATTTCTAAAATAGAGGTTTTGGAGTGGATATTACAGCATAAACTATGTTGAAAATACAGGTACACACACGCCCAATTCTGTTGATAGAAGGGAAGGATGAGGATTTAATCTATCTTTGGATCCACATTTATTATCTACCATTTTTCTGGCCCTATCCTAGGTGTTCGGGCTGCATCAGTGACTAAGACAGATGTGCTTCAAGTGTGTGTTGGAAGAAGCGATAAATAAATAAGTGATTCATTTCAGATACTATTAAGTATAACAAAGAAAAGAAAATAGGGTAATTTAACAGAATGCTTACTATAGGCTTATTTACATAGGGTGCTAGGAAAAGCTTATCTAAGGGTCTACAATTGAGTTGAGATAACAAAAGAAGGAGGCTTTCATGAAATTTTATGAAGGAAGAGTGTTCCAACCAGAAGGAATGGAAAGTACAAAGCCCTCAAATGGAATAAACTTGCCATGTCCAAGGAGAAGAGAGACAGAAGATGTTTTGAGACTTTAGTGAACAGAAGGATGCTGGAAGGGGAGGTTGGAGATGGAGGCCGCAGCCACATCCTTTAGGATCTTGAAGACTTTAGAAAGGAATTTTAATTTTACTCTAGTTTTAATAGGACAGTATTTTTGTTTAAGAAATGGATTGTTAAGATCTGATTTAGATTTAGAAAGTCCGGCTCTGCCTTATGGGTGGATTATGGGGGGTGGAGGGGCAAGAGTGAAGGAAGGAAAACCAGGTTTAAGTTTTTATAATAAGTTAGGCCTAGGGGACCGGAAAATGATGATAGCTCATAAAGTTATAGGAGTGAACATGTTGAGAATTACAAATTCAGGTTGTTATTTTAGAAGTGGAGCCAATGGTATCATATGGATTGGATGTGGAGTTTGAGGAAATAAGAAGTACCAAGTAGTACTTTTAAATAAATTTAAAAGTCAAAGCATCGGCAGCATCTAAAGAAATAAACTAACAAAGGAAAGGGCCTATAGATTGAAATATAAGGGCCTCTAATAGACAAAGGGGATTTCCTTTAACTCAACAGCCAGCAATCTAGATTCAAATCCAGTGGTAAAAAGAGACACTGGGAAACAAATACTAATTAACACGTCCAGGGCCCCTCAAGCAACAAATTAAAACTCCAAATTCAAAGCATGAGAACATTTTAATTTTTTTAAATATATTTTTATTCATTCCACCAATGAAGGGAGAGAGAGAAGTATCAATGATGGGAAAGAATCACTGATCGGCTGCCTCCTGCCAACCCCACACTGGAGATGGAGCCTGCAATCAGGGCATGTGCCCTGACACGGAATTGAGCCATGACCTCCTGATTCCTAGGTCAACTCTCAACCACTAAGCCACGTTGGCCAGGCATATGAGAGCATTTTAAAGCAATAAAGTGCTTTATTATAAAGTAGGTATGATTAATAGGCATCAATCACCAGAGTTGTACCCAACCAAGTACATGATCCTGAAGATATATTTGAATCCAAAATATCCATGAACTCTACACTTAAAAAGCAAGTATTAGGAGGAGTGTAAAAGTTCCCTACCATCTTGAAGAACCACCAGAGTAGGTAACAATGCACTTTGATTGATTAAAAACACCTTATTTGTAGCTAGAAGTGTTTTATAGTAATTCAGCACTAACTACTCACCCAATAAAGAAGAAAATGGCAAATAGAAAATTACAGATTACCACAAAAGGTTCTTTTCCACATAAAACCCAGATGACCTGTTATCATTAAATGCTACTATACAGATGCAATGGTTTTCTATATATGCCAATTAAATATTATGGGCTTAACTTATAGAATCTTATGCTAAGCAAAGTACATTTCATTAGTTTCCAAATAACATAGAATTTTGTTGTAACATTAAAAATAATAAAGGGAAACCAAAGAAGAGAAGGAATAAAAAGATTACTTCTTAAGAAGATGATCTAACTGTGTCAACAATAAAAAGATTTGGTATTCTCCAAGCTATTAAATACATTGCCTTATTTCTTGTAGCTATAGAAATGACTACAAAAAAAAGTTTGTATAACTAGATAATGATTGCTTATTTAAAATTTCTTGGACACATTTAAACACTATTTTAAGAAAATATTCAGATAAAAATATTTGGGGGTGTGTGGGCAGGGAACCTTTGTAAAGGTTGTGTGTCTGATCCTTTTTATTGTTATAACAGTTATACAGTGGACAAATGTGATAATTATCACAATCACTCTAAGAAAATTGAGGTCTGATCTCCTAGTTTAGCATAAGCAGAACAGTGTACAATTTCAAGGAAGAGCCATTTGATTGATGAGCTAGTGGATTTAGCTACTGGATAAGGGTTAACTATTATAAAAGCAAAAGCAGAATTACAACCCATTTCATGTGTGTTTATTACGTGGCCAGGTTATGATTTGAGAGATCTTGAATCATAAACATTAGAAATCTTCATTAGTTAAAATAATAATAAATTTAAAATTGTAAACTTTCTGAACATTTCTTGCCTCATACTTCTTACCAACAAATAAAACGATCAAAGTGAATTTCAATTATATATATATATAATTGAAATTCACTTTGATCATTATATATATATTTATATACATATATATATATATATATATATATATATATATATATATCAAGATTCTCTATACTCTAAAGTTTTCTGTAAAATCTTTCTCTGTATTCTAGAGTGGCAATGGCCTGAAAAGATCTATTTTTATGAAGCCATGTGCCGTTCTCAGTATTTGAAGCTTTCAGTGCAGCAAAGCATTTTGCCTGGATGAGTGTTGAGAACAGTTAAAGAGTCTACGCTAGCACTAACTTTAGAGCATTTCTTTTGTAACCGATTCGTGGGTAAAGAGACTAGCTTTGGACTCGGGTATCCTCAGCACACACAGTGCTGAAATGACCACATGTGTGGGGTTCATCTGAGTAGTAACATCCTGGAATCCTAAACTGTGTCTCCAATGTGTCCAGTCAGATAACCAACACAGGTAAACTCATAACATATTCAAGCTCAATAGGCAACCTTCTGAATTGAGAGACTAGTATGTTGAAGGCACTATGCTAGCTAGCTTCTGGGGGAAAGAGAAACCAACAGTTACTGAAGTATTTCCAGAAATACTGTAGTAGGCACTGTGATAGAAGGTTATTTCATTAATCCCCACAACAACCCTAAGAGAAAACCACTAACATCCTTTGTTTTACAGATGAGGGAATGAAGACTCCTACTGTACAGGACACAGCCTAGGTGTAAAGCCAAGACTGGTCAACTTTCAAGTCAACCTCTGCCTGCTCCCCTCGGGCTGCAGAGAGCAGAGTCACGTTCTCTGCCCTTAGGAGATCCCAGTCATTCCGGGAGATAAAACGCACACAGGTCACAGAGTCCCTCCCGGTGAATTAGGATAGGAAGTGAGAAAGGTTTCCGAGATTTTTAGAGAAGAGGCTACTCCTAGATAAAAAGGACCACTTGGTTTTAAAGACCCATTGCACTGTCGCTACGTTAACAGTAACTCTGACCAAGAAAAGGTACATTTCAAACGTGCAAAGCAAAATGTGAATCTTCCAATGATCTCATTGAGATCTACAAAGATTTCTGCCCTTTGAACCAAATGACCTATGGGAAGCCTGTTTATATCCAGTCTGTTGTGAAATCTTTTTAAACCAATATCCACTTTCTCCTTGACTGTTCATCGGGTAAAAGGAAAAAAAAGAAAAATGGACATTCCTGTGGTCTAATATTATATTATTTTCTAGTAACAAATAAAACGTGTTCCTAATGCCAGGCAGAGTAGATTTCCCCTGAGACTGTGTAAATAAATATCAAGGTTAAGTTGTAATGAGCACAATGCATGGTAGATATGAAAGCATTTCAAATAACATGAAGTAGCTTGCAAATAAAATGCTACTTTTAACAAGCTGATAAAAAGTTTGTTTTCTTAAGCAAGTTAAACATATTCTCTGATCTTGTTTTTATTATTTATGGGCTTTTCGTGAACCATGATAGATATGTAAACGCCATCTCCTGTCTGATAAATGTGTCCTGCGGCATTGTCCCAAGGTTAATTGTGAAGAGTGTTCTAATGGGGAAAGGCCAACCTGGGAATTCTAAATCTCTGACAGCGCAGGACCTCCACAAAGCCTTTTGAAACACTCAGGGCCCAGGGCTCCTGGGTCAGATACTTCAGAAGGAAAATGAAAAAAAACAACAGACCGGAGAACAAACACTGGATGCAAAACCTCTTCTCATCTGCTCAATCTCAAGTTCCTTTTTCATTGCCACCTCCCAAAAGGGGGGGGGGGGAAGTGGGGGGGGGCAGAGAAAGTTCTTACTGTGTCTGGTAGGCATATGGTCTCCTAACTCCCCAACACTCTTTCCCACTGAAATGCAGTAAGAAGCCGTTGAAGAATGAGACCCATTTTAACTGCATTAGTGATAATGAGGATCACGACCAGTCAGGATCTCTCTCGCACACTGTATGTACTTCACAGTCATCTTCACAAGCTTATAACAGCGATGGGTTAGTCCAAGGGGGTCATCAGTGGCACCATCACGTCCGACAGCAAACAATCTATACTTGATACAGCTTTTGTACAGCCCCAGTCTTCTAGTCTCTCTAGTCTGGAAGCCTTAGGACTCACGTTGTTTCACCAGTCTACCCCCAATGTCCACTCCCTGGCTTTCACATATCTGAAGAAGTTGGCTGCTTTGTATTAACCTCAATATGTATCATTTGTCTTCTATCAGAAACCATTCTAATCTTGCTGCGACATTCCTCACCATTCAACCAGGTAAGCTTCTTTAATTAATTTTAAAATTTCAGATTTTTCTTGCCCGACTGATGTGGCTTAGTGGTTGAGTGTCCATTTATGATATCATGGTTCTATTCCTGGTCAGGGCATATGCCCGGGTTGTGGGCTCAATCCCCAGAAAAACATCATTGATGTTTCTATCTCTCCCTCTCCCAACCTCTCAGAAATCAATTAAAAATATTTTTTAAATTATTTAGATTTTTCTTTATTTCTGCTTTCTAAAAGAAGAAAAGGGATGAGGGAAAGATCTGATTCTTCATTTGCCCTACTCCTACCTCCACATCTACTAACTAGTGGATTCTGTGGCTTATCCCTCATTTTTAGACTCACCCTTTTAATCCTTGCTTTCTTTTTAAACTAGGTCTCTTTTCTGTTCTCTATACTTCACACCTCTACTTTTTCCTTTCAGACAAATGAAGTTATTTTCACAGGTCCTCCTACTACCTCTAGAAACATACCATAACTGTCTTGCTAAAAACAATGTATTTTTATAAGTTTTAACATGAAAAATCAGCAACACTGAGTGGAGTTTTAAATGGATGATCGTGAAAAAGAGACTAAATCTCTTTTAAAAAAGTAAACATGATTTCCTTCTTTATTATTATTATTATTTTTTACAACCGAGGGGTACTCCGTTGTGTAAATGTACTATATAGCTTTCTGATCCACTCATCCACTGATGGACACTGGATGGACATGGAAAGCATTATACTAAGTGAAATAAGCCAGCCAGAGAAAGACAAGTCCAATATGATTTCACTTACATTGAATCTAAACAAAATTAACTAACTAACAAAATAGAACAAGTTCATAGATAGAGAACAGACTGACAGCTGTCAGAGGAGAGGCAGGTTGTGGGGTTGGGTGAAAAAGGTGAAGGGATTAAGCAAAACAAACAACAAACAAACAAAAACTCATAGACACAAGACAACAGTATGATGACTCAGAGGGGAAGGGAGTGGGGGAGGTAGAAGAGATTGTAGGGGGATCAATGGTGATGGAATGAGACTTGATGGGGTGGTTATGCCCAATACAATGTACAGATAACACACTATAGAATTGTAGCCCTGAAACCTACAGATTTTTATTAACCAATGTCATCCCAATACATTCAATAAAAGGAAAAAGTAAACATTATTACCATAGACAATGTAGAACAGAGAATCTAAATGTAAGTTTTTAACTTATTTTACTCAGACTTCTTCTGGCATCATAATGCTACAGTGTTTCCTTACCACTGCCAGAGATACACATATGTATATTGTTTACAACATCTCGTGCTACCAATGAATATCATTTAAAAATAGTATCTAACTTTATTATAGCCATTAAGAAAATGCCTTATATTCAGATTAAATCTAAAATAATATTGAGGAATTCTGCAGACAGCATTGGTATATAACAATACCCCTGGCCAGTATTTACCATTAATGGCAGTAACCATTTTGATGAGTCTGTAATATCACTGAAATTTCAACATTAGACATATATTATCAGAGATATCATCATCGGCTTTCTTACAGAAGAATTCCATACATTTAGTTGAGAAGATGGTTGACTATTTTAGTTTTTGTTGTTGTTGTTTTTTTTTTTAACTACAGAAGTAAAAAATCTTTTTTTGGGAAAAAGATAATGAAGATCTATTTGGATTAAGTGATTAAGTACCTGGTTTACCCTCACATATCTCAATGTAAATTCTATCAACAGTTCAACATTTCCTTCTTGTACCTTGTTATTCTTTGCATTTATAAACATACACATGTGCATACACACACACACACACACACACACACACACACACACACAGGTGCCCGCACACTTTTGAAACATAAATGGCACTTTCTCCATACATCCAGTTGTATGAAAGCAACTGTTTAATCAACTATAACTTCTCTGATTTGCTGAAAATATATCTCTACAAATTTGCTACCAGCTATTGGATTCAATCTGTGAGACAAACTAAAACTACTTAAATTCATTAAAAAAAAATATTTTATGCAAACAGCCTTACTGTAATAACAATTTATGTATAATAATTTATTTTAAATTGTGTTTTGTTGGAGGACAGAGGGTGCTTCTTTTTTGTTTGTGTTTGTTTTTAAGAAACTGAATCCATAAACTGTCATTAGGTCATTAATCTGTCATAGTTCAGACAGATGGTGATGTGTAATTCATATTTTCAGAGTTTAAAAACAGCAGACTCTCAAAAATATCTCAGATTTCTTTTTCTAATTCTCAGTTATATCCAAACAAAATCTACAACTCCTCTCAAATATTTTGAAACATAATTTATTTTATATTTCAAAATATTATATTAGAATCAGTGTTTTTAAAGCTCTTGTAATTTTATAGTACCTAAAATGATCATGTACAATTTCCTATTTTAAATACCTAAAAATATTTAGTCCAATTTATAATAATCTAAGTAATTGTTTCTAATACATATGTAGTCCAATTTCTAATTATCTAAGCAATTGTTTCTAATACAAACAAATAGACCTATATTAATTAATTAGTAATTAAACATATATCTTCAAGCCTAAAACGTATAGATAAAAATGGTTCTTTTTTCAGTCAAAAAGGTAACATATATTGAAAATAAGGCAATCTATGTCTGACTATCCACATGTTACAGATATTTACATTTCTGATTACAAGACTTGTAGGACATGTCTTACAAAAGAAATAGATTTCCATAGGTAACTATTACTTGTTAATGTTTGTTTTAAACAACAAAAACAAAGCACAAAGGGTCTTCAGAAATCATAGCAGAAAATGTTTTACATAGTTGTAGAAGGTAACTCTTTAGAACTAAACCAAAAATACTTAAGTTAGTTCAAGGGAAACAGAGCAATGCAGGACCCCAGCTCTTCAAAATAGGACCAATCCCAGCAGACTGCTGCCTTGGTAAGGAGCATGTAAAGTTGATATACTCAGGGGTAAGAAGAGTTACAGCTACCACGATAATATGAGAGCAATGACAAAAACTTCAAAGGTGCAAACACCCGGAATGTTAATTTATTAGAACGTGACTTTATTCTGATTAATTATGTTCTCCTCAAAATATCTGCAGTACATGAGGAAAGTTAATTGAAGCATTTCATTTTGTACATGCTACTAAAAGTGGTTTTAAAAAAGTGATAAAGAACTGATTTTAAAATTATAAGCACATGGACTACAAACTCAAAATTTGCTATATAAAGTTATTAGTAATGAGATGATGATAATAACTATAAAATATTCATGGAAACATTACATTAACTTGAATATGATTGTATAGAATTGGAAAACTTAAAGAGCTGTTCAGAATCTTAGAGATCATTTTCTGGGGCTGATCATTGTAGGAGTAACACATGCTTGAAATAAATGCATACCCAAATAGAGAAAATAACAAGTAAATCAGGATGTCAGAATTATTTCAACATCAAAGAAATCAAGTTTCCAAATTTCTTCAAGTGGCCAGAAGCGTATCATTTAAATACAGATGTGCAGCATGCTGATCATAAATAGTTCCTTAATTCAATAAATAATGCACCAGAAGGACACTGTATACTGGGGAAGAAGTGAGAAATGAGCCATGAACATTGTCCTCAGCGGCACACATCTGTGAAATCCCCAGTGAGCTTCTTTGTAATCAACATGTGGCCCAAAATGAAGCTGTATGCTTTGAAAAATATTCTTAAGTTCACACTCAGTCATGAAGACAGCCTTCCCTATTTGCTAACCTAAAATACTGTACTATTCTATGAAATCTCTTTGCTGTAGTCAGACTACTTCAATGATTTCATGAAACGGGTGAGGCATTTGCTCCGGCTGACCTACAAACTAACTCTTCGGAATCCCCAGCCAACTTAAGGTGTCTTTCTCAGGTGGCAGTGCTATTTTCCACCTTCATCTATAATAGATATTAAAACCTCTTAAACCACATCACCCATCAACATTTCTGTGAACGGAAGTCTGGCGTTAGGGCAATCGTTGGGATATTCTTTGTAGGTGTTATAAGATTGTTTTTGTAAAGTTAATCCATGAAATCAACATTTAGTAAGTATAAAATCACATGAAAGAAAATGAATGGATCCCAGGTCTGCAAGAAATGGTTGTAACCTGATTAAATATAGTAATATAAGTTAAAGACTGAAACTAGAGGATTTTAGCCAAGGAAGCTGAAGAAAAGAAAAAAGAAAAGAAAAAAGAAAAAAGGAAAAGAAGTATTTTGTCTGAGCGTCTCTAGGGGATCTAAATCCATGTCCATGCAGGGAAGCAGGAATGGGACAAAGGACTTGGTCCCAATGGTAAGGTCCATCTAATGTGATACTGAACATATTAGGCTCTTTTTAGTTTGATGCCGTTAAATATTTGAATTATATAACTAACTTCCTTTGTACTGATTTCTTGCTACCAAACGTCCTTCACTGATTACCCTTATAGATAGGTTCGCAATAACAAACTGATCTGGTCAAGTCAACTGGAGTGATTGGTTGGGGTGTTTTGTTTGTTGTTTATTTGTAGTCAAAATATAGACATAAATTGGCATTCTGATTTTAAAGACCAATTTTATAGAACTGTTTAATGCGAGCCAACCCTGAGATAGGGGTCCACTCTAAACGTGCTGCCCGTCAAGTTGAGGAACTTGTACGACTGAGCACTGAATCTTGCATTACAAAAAAGTTCTTAGGGAAATGTTACCCTGTGGGAACATGTCTAGAAGCTGGTTGTATTTTTGTGTGTTTCATTGTGTATTTTCAAATGTGTTCATTTTTTAAGAACTCTTGATGGTGAAGGACAAGAAGGAACTCATTCACCTATAATGGATATGAATCATGATGAGTACATCACACTTATTTGCTTTTAAATGCAAAAGGGTTATCTCAAATACATAGCTCCAAAGAAATCTTTAAAAAAGCATCTCAAATAAAAAATGAATTCATTGGAGCCCTGAAAGATAATGCCCTTCTCTACCAAACACACTTACATATTCCTGGTGCCCCAGCACCAGCAGTGCATCACACAAAGTAAGTGCTTAATAAATGCTGGCTGGATCAATGTTGGAAAGATGAAAAATACCTCTCTAGAGATTTCTGAATCTCCACATACAGGAAATCTCAGATGAAGTATTTCCATCGTTAACATTCATTTGGATTCCCATGGTGTCGCAGGTAATCAAAGCTTATATTTTTAAGGCGAAGTTCCATAATAGATATTTTGAGGCAAATAAGTATGCTGGTTCAAATGTGTGTGTTTTTATATTATACTTTTCCCGCTAGGTAATTTTACCCCGGGGGGGGGGGGGGTGGTATTATAAGTTTTATTTTCATCAAGTATATAGCAAACCATTTTCAAATATATATCATGCATGTATATTTATCTCAAAGCTTTAAAAACAAAAAAAACCCTCTGGATAAAATTATTAAATTCCTTGACAACTAATGTGGCAGATCTGGTCAGTATTTAGTTAACAAATCATTCCTTATATATTTGAAATTATATATTTATTTATAAAGAATAAGGTCACAGAATAAAGAGAAATCATTAGAGCAGAGGCATTGAAATATGTGCCATATATTAACCTTAGGATTCTTTAAAATGTATAACCATAAAAGGTATGATATTTAATATATCATAAAATTTTAAGGAGAAGGGCTGGCATATTTTGTTTAAGAATTAGTAAGTCAATCACATCAACTAATCCAACTTCTGAGACCAGCATAAAAGGACTCCATTAAGCAAAGAGATTTCATTAAAACCTGTGCTCATACATTTCAATATAGAATTTTGATTTAGTGGGGCAGTCAGGGAAGTAAGGTCACTGATCAAATGCTAAGAATTACTCAGGATAGAATTTTTTAAGAAATACTAAACTATTGTTAAGGTAATACAGGAGAGACAGAAACCAAGCTACAAGATATATATTAGATTTCTCTAATTAGGAAAATTCACACTTGAGTCTAATCTATCCACCTGCTTGATTGCTATCCTCTCCCAAATTCTACAGGTACTTCAAACTCTCTGAATCCAGAATTAAACTCAGCTAACCTGGAAACCTGCTCCAATATTCCCTATCTCCCCTGATGGAACCTGTCACTATCTAGCTAATAATTTAGGGGTCATGAACATGCTCCTCTCCTTTACCTACTATCCAAGTCCAGTCCACTTTGAGCTATTATGTACTTCCCAAATCCCCCTCTTTCTTATTGTCCCCATCACCACTATCTCTCATGACTTCTCACTCAATCCCTACCAAGATGTGTTAAAGAAGCCCTGCCTGGACTGGCCCCTATGCAAATCTGTTCCCCCACATTGCAGCCACTGTGGTCCATGTCAGTCTAAAAGCAAGCCACCTGCTTTGGCTTTCTTGAAAATGAAATTCAAGTTTCTTCTTACACAAGATATGTATTATCTTGCCCTGATTAACTCACCAGAGTTATCTCTGGCTTCCGATACCTCGACTCCAACTTGACAAATCTAGACACACCAACCTGCTTGTCTTTCCCAGAACGTGTCTGTTATGTCCCAGCTACCATTATGGGTGAGTTCACTGAAAAGCCTTCTACTTCTCTCCTAAGTCCTAGTCATTTAATGAGTCTCAGCTCAAGCTGCCTCTCCTTCTAGGAAGTCTTCGGAACGAATGCCCTCCCTGCTCCATTCCCCATAATAAACAGAACGCTGGCTTACCACAGCGTAATGCCCCGTTTAGATGACTATCTTTCAGACTAGAGTGTGGGCTCCAGGAGGACGAGGAGGGTGTACTGTTCACCTTTGGAGTCACCTTTCAGGGCCTGGCACATAAAAGGCGGCCTATCGGTACATGCTGAACTAGTCAACTAGAACAACGCAGTAACATGTCAAAGACATATAAGCGATCTTTGTAGGCTAAGCTTACTTCAAATTTAAAACTCCTAAACCACTACTCCCAAAATGCACAATGAGCAACAATGGGGCCTACCACTTGATTAGTCTTATTAAACTGAGAACGTATGGTACTACCAGAGGCATCAATAAAGAGAAATTTTAGATGCAAACTTTCTAAGAAAGAACTGATTCTAGACATGGATAGGTTACTCGATCAAGAGGACTTTTCCTTTTCCCATTCTTAAATGCTGGTGTCTTTGGAGCACTGATAGTAAATAATGCTTTTTTCTTTCCATATAATCAAAAACATAAAACTAAAAAACATTGAAATCCAATAAAAACTGCTTCTAATATAAAGACAAACTCTACTTCTTTCTTAACCAAAGTCTTCATAGATGTTTTCAGTAAAATAAGGTTTTTGCTTCTTCAGTTTTTACCCTAAATTATTAGCAATGCCCGCCTCTGTTCCAAAGACCTATGTGGTAAAAAGGAAAGAACGAAAGATCTGAATTTCAAACACATCTGGATTTGACAACACTCTTCCCTTATGAGTCATGGGACGACGAAAAAGTAACGCGGCTGCTCAGATAGCAGCAGAGATTATTTATTGGATAAGCCAGAACTGTGCTAAGCATTTTGGATATATTGACTCATTCCAACCTCACAAAAGTCCACTGAGGTAGGGATTGCTTATCCCCATTCTACAGATAAGGAAACTGGAGTTCAGGGATGTGAAGTAACATGCCTAAGGTCACACAGTGAGCTCTTTGGCAAACTAAGGATTCTAGCACATATAATTCCAAAGCCCATATTTTTTAGCCACTTACAATCTGCTGCTACTGAGCCCCCGTTTTCGGTATATAAAACAGAGGAACTATTAATCTCATAGAGCTGTTGTGGAAATTAAGTGAAACGGCATGGATGCATATGATGTAAAGCTAGAAGCATCCTATGTACACTCAGAAATCATGCCCCCTTCCCTTCTCTCATTCCAGGAGTGATTAAACATTTGTAATAAGAGGAATGGTTCCTAAATATTCCTTACCTATTTCAAAGCAGAAATATTCTTAGTATTGATTAATTCGCAAAAGGAAAAGACTCCCAGATCAATAAGTATATTTGATATAAACAGATATAAAGGAAAAAGGAAAGAAAAACAACATAGTTTACTCATGTTAGGTCTGTGGTGCTACTATTGATCTTTCAGAATAAGATCAACATATATCAATATTCAAAGTTAGGGAGGAAGAGCATTAGACCCAGAGATCCCAAAACACAAGGGCTTGAAGGAAGGCTCCCAATAGATCCTAATTAATTGGGTTCCATTTAAAAAAACAAAAACAAAAACAAAACAAAACAACAACAAAAAAACTCTGTTCTTCCAATGCGGAAGACTGATTTGGAAAAATATAGAGGCAGTATAGATAATGTTTCTATAATAAATCATTTTTGTTTCTCAAAGACAGATCTTTATCCTTACTCTGAAACAGCCTAAAAATGGGGGGAAGGGAGAAATTAGGTACAAAGAAAAGAATACTGCATTTTTGCTACTAATTCCCTGCATATACTTCCTTTGGTTCCTTTTCCTTTTTTCTTTCTTTCTTTCTTTTGGTACAGAGCCATAACACTTAGCTTTTATACTGTGTAAATAAATAAAAGCAAACTTAAAAATTTTTCCTAACAAGTAAAAACTAAGATATGTTTTAAACGCAAACCTCAGTATTACACAATTCAAAACAGCGAGTTTTTACATCAGGTCCACCTGAGGTTACATTAGGGTGTACCCTCAGGAAATCCAACCAAGACAGACTGCCAATCCAAGCTACAGAAGACAACCAGGAGCCCCCCAAACAAGTTACTTTCTAAAAGAGCACTGGAGAGCAAGATTATCTGATGTTACTCCACCCTCAGAACCACCTTCTTCTCCTTCTGTAACCCTGCTTTTGTCACTGAAGCCTGGGTCAGTATTGGGCATGGTGGGCATCCTGAGATAATGGCATTACAGAGAAATAGCAGTTAGGTAATCCAACTAGCCTGCAAGGTAATATCACAGTTGTGTGTCCCAATCCTGATAACTTCTCCCTTCTGCCAAGTGACCTAAAAGGCCGGCTGATTTCTTTAAGCTTCCATTTCCACATGTGAAAAGTGGAAATCATACTATACTTCTGCTGCTAAAAATGGAAACTAGCTAAGAAAAAAAAAATAAATAAATAATTGCAAAGCACTCTGAAAAGGATATACTGGATTCTGTAACCTGATTATTGGTCAGAGTAAAACTAGAATTACTAGAATGACCACTTCTTCCAATTCCATACATGCCATCTGGCCATCAAACCGATAAATAATATTGACTGCGAACTTGATCCATGTAAAGATTTTAAAGTCACAGAAACGAAGTTTGTGCCAGGCTGTATTTTCCTACCATTTAACTAAATCCAAATAAAATGTAGTCACTGGCATTATAATAGTAGATGATAAGAATATAATTAACTACATTTTCTTGAACCTGAAAACTGTTTTTTTTTTTCAATATAGTCAGCAGCAGGTATAGACCAGTTTGAAGCCAACACTGAAGCGACTTTGCAAGAACTGGAAAGGCACTAACCCAGAAACAGAAGGAATCATCGCGAAGCAAGACTCATCTGAGAGGCCGAAATACAATATGGATTATTTTTATATTGTTCTGTCTGAGTTGTCTCTGTCTCAGATTCTTAACTTCCAGAAGCTATTTTTAAAATAACTTAACACCGTGTGTTTCCAGTAGCCATCAAGGCACATACTGTCATCCCTGACACCGGAGGTTGTCAGCAGGTTCGACATGTACACTAATGATCTCGGGCAACAGCGCTCATCTTCCTATCAAAGGGGTCCTTATTCCGGGAGAAAAAGCCTAAAGTTCTTCAAGAAAATTCATCCTGCAACGTAGGACGCAGTCATTATACAATGTTAAGATCCACTAATACTTCTGACTTCTTTTTAAGATTATCTTATTTGCTGAGTTTGAAAACCCAAAACTGTCAGGCCTGGTAACACTTTTTTGGTTCTCTCCCAAGTCGCTGATGCTCTCTTCCAGCCCTGTCAAATAATGATAGCTGCTGTCATTATTTATGATACAATAGCTGGCAGCAGGTTGCACATACATTCTTCATCTCAAATAGCAAAAACAAATGATGACGACCTTACAGCCAAACTGACCGCTTTCCTAAAGCCGAAATAAGATGGCTAGCCCATCGGATCAATACTTCACTGCCAGCACATAAGTTATTTTATTAAAATCAAAGGTTTTAATTCTTTTATTATTTTTTTCTAAACTGTTTTAAAATAACTTTTTCTCTTACACGTATACTCCTGGTCCTCTCCTGTTTGCTACTGGAGGCTGTCTATCTGAAAGATTTCCACATTTACTTTTGGCTTTAATACTATCAATCAAAACTGCAATTCTGTTTTCAGGAAGTACCGTGTTTTTCGGACCATAAGACGCACTTTTTTTCCCCCAGAAGTGGGGGGAAAAAGTCCCTGCGTCTTATGGTCCAAATATAGCCTACACATATACTTTAAAAAAAAAGTTTTTTTACTTGCCTGGCTCTGTGTGGTCTCTGTGTGCTTGCCTGGCTCTAAAATGGTTCTAAATGCTGCTGTTTACTTTACAGGGTTGATTACATGTGTTTATGACTGTGATGTTGGGTTTTAATGCACATAAAATATTTTAGGACACTATTTGTTTCAGAATCTTTTTTTCTTCATTTCCCTTCTCTAAAAACTGGTGCGTCTTATGGTCCGGAGCGTCTTATGGTCCGAAAAATACGGTATATATGAAGATATTTAAAAAATGCTGAAAATAAGTTCTTTTCACTTAATGAAGGCAAGAATGTGTGTAAAGGTATTTACGAAAACCAGTGATCTCAGACACACACACACACACACACACACACACAAATTATTTCAAGTTATAGAAAAATATGAGTGACAGATTCTAAGTCTCCTGTTCAAATTAGACAAGAGTCTCTCTCTACCACTCTTTGCTTTGGCAATCTGAAAGGCTGATATTCTCCTAGATCTAAGAGAAAGGAAAAAATGGGTATCTTCTCCATCTAACACCTAAGTGGGTAACCTAGATACTGTAAATAGAGGCTACATAAAGGATGCAAGACAGCTCTGAAGTGAGAGCCAACATATTTAACCTGCAAGGCTTTGGAAAGGGACTTGAAAACACGTACAGCTTCGGCCAAAAAACCATACTAACGTGAAATTGCCACAGGCTAGTAAGGTAAAAACAACAACAACAAAAAAACCTTCTTTACCAAACATAATTTAACTGTTAATGGGTGTAAAAAGCCCAAATGTCAAAAGCACTATGCTTATTTGTTCAAATGGATCATGTCTGCATTCTGCACTATATATTTAAAATAAATGGGTGAGCTACCTGTTTGAAGCCAGTACTTGCTAAACCAGAATCAAATTCACAAATAAAGGAAGCAATTAACAATAAAAACCAAACAAACAAAAAAGCATTTTCCTGCTGATGTGATAGTGGTGGCTAGGGGATATCAGTAAAGTCTGTGATTAACATTAATATGTACCCCCTTATATTAAATGCTTCTAAGGCCAACTGTTAAGTAGCTGGCTAACAGAAATTGCAAATTCATCTGTTTTTAGCCTTCAGGAAATCATACAAAGATCATCTGAGAAGTAAAAACCTATTCTACCAAGGAACTAGTAAAAATGTTAAAATGTAAAAACTGTAGTGCCTACATTATATTAATAGTGTAACTTTTATCAAATCAATAGCCAACTAGCAAAAAAATAAAATAAGTTAATGCTACAAGATCCATTATAAGACATTAGCACTATAATTTAATATACATTCACTCACTACCTATTAATTTTTCTTTCTACATGATAAAGGAATTTCAATGACTGCTTCTAGAATGAAATCTTCCCATTAATAAGAAGAAAGAAAACTATTAAAAAAGTAAGTTCACATAGTTTAATAAAAAAAAATTCAAGTCAATAGCTAGAATCACTTAAAGTTAATGAGTTGCAAAATGTATTCAATAGTACTGTATATACTTTTGCTTATAATTCAGTAGTCTTTACTACTTACAAAGCTAGTAGGTTTATAGTAACCTAAAGTTTTGAGAACTGAAAGAGGGAATTGGAAAGGAAATTTTGTTCTGTTCAGATAATGAGAATTAACTTAGGGATAGGCTCATAATTCAGTAGGTGATTCAGTTTTCTTTAGTTATTAAATCTTCACTTTTTTAAAAAGGAAAGAAAATGTCTTCCCTTCACATATCAACCAGATAGAAAAAGTCTAATTAAATCAAGTTAAATATAAGTCAGACATCATTTCTACACGAGAATATAACATATACCAACACTATAAGGGAAACACACATTTTCAAAAAACATTTGAGTAGAAATCATAGAGCATTTGCACTTGATAACTAAACTGGTAAAACATTATAAGAGAAAGCAAAGTGCTTTGTCTCTGTCCATGATAGCATATAAGTTGTTCTTTCCTTACACAAAAGTGTTTCCTACATCAGTGAATGACTCTTCATCAAAAACAGTAGCCAAAACTGTCTATGCCTATCAGTTCAAAACATCCTCCCAAGTTTACTCAGTGCTTCTCTGGACAATCCTAAACAAGAAGCTCTCACTTTGTCAGAGAGATGGATGCAAATGAGTTCTACAAATTTCCAATTACACTTCACTTCCAACACTCTGGAGGAAAAACTTTCACGTTTAAAAATATAAAGTTAAATAAAATAAAAAAGCAACACTGCAATTCTACCACTGATGGATTAGCTTTGTACCAGAGCAATATAAAACTATTTCATTTTTTTACTGTAAAGAGTCCTTTGGAAGTGACGTGTTTCCATCATTAAAAAAAAAAAAAAGTCCAACAACAACAACAACAACAACAACAAATCTAGTCATAAACCTGACAAGTCAAAACAACAACCAGAAAAGCCTACCATTTCTTACCTGATACAGGTAAGCACCAGCTCCCAAATGCCACGTTGGGATAGTTCAGGCTAGTAAGCAGACTCATGTTTTATGATACTAGCATGAACAGGAATAAATCTCTGCTGTTGTTTCTTTAGCAAAATCTATAACGGCAGCCACACCACTGTGTGAGAGGACCCCACAGACCTCACAAATCCAAGGCTGTTGCTAGAGAAATAGGGGGGAAAAACATAAAAAGAAGACTTACTGCTTGTCATGTGACCCGGGGAGGCATGCTGTCCATTGGGTGTGCTTGAGGTGAGGTCAATGGCCATGTTGGAGTGCTCCCTCTCAGGCGAAAGCTCATTGTCACCTGCTTTCACAAAAGAGAATCTTTTGGTCTCTGTTCATGGTCACAGAAAATCTCATTACCAACTTTGCCTCATGCAGTGGCACCAATAGCCTTGAAATTGTACTGTAATATGTTTCTCCTTAAAACAAACTGCGAGGCAACATAATTTAGAAAATATATAGTCAATGAATGAGATGACAAAAAGCAAAACCAGCCCACAAAAAACTCACTATCACAACAATCGCAACTGTAAAGTAAGAGGAATTGGGGATGAGTTGATTTCTATCTGAAGTATTCTTTAGTTTAAAAACGTAAATTTCTTTTAAAAACCTAATTTAATCCTTGAGCATACAGTATTCATAATGAGCATTTTCTAAAGTGCTGGCTCTTGCAAAGTGGGATGCTTGAAAGAAGAGTTGGCTAAACACATGTCTACTTGCTTGTTTTCAGCCAAATAAGTTGAGAATTCAGAAGTGAATTCTCTTTCAGAACACGAGTCCAATAACGTAAGCTATACAGAGCAATCCATAGTTAGTGCACGCCACATCAGTAGACATATACGTAGCCTGGCCTATTATAAACTTAGGTATAAAGTTATCAGCCAGGAAAGTGTGGGTCGGCTATGCTTGGCTGGTTCACATGTTAACTTTAATACAGCAAGAATATTTCTATTCCACTGTTTGCTGTTATTCCAACAAACTCACTTTAAGGGTGAAGCTGTGAACAGACGGAAGAGAAGAGCGTAGGATCCATGGGAAAGGCTTACAATGGAGAAGCTGGAGTGCAGGAGCAGAACTCTGCCAGCAACAGAGAGAAGCAAGGGGAACGGATACTCACACGTTATATAGCCATCCACAGCCTCTGTGTCCATAGTCAGCGTGCAGTGCTGCAACACAGAAGACAGACCCTTAGCACAGCGTTCCTGTCCGCGCTGCCCTCCGACGCTCTGCTCCTCTGAAGCCCCAGGCAGCCAGTCAGCCCATGGTGCTGCTGCTGCTGCTGCTGCAGCCTGTGCCCAGGAAACATGCTACAGTGGACTGTATGTGCTCATTTGCAAGTCACTGAACTCTTTCTGCAAATGATCTGATTCCTGCTGGAGATAGGGCAGGGAAGATACTGCACTGTGAGATGGGCTGCAGCAAGAAAGGAAGGGCTCTCTTCATCAGAAGGCACTTGGTTCAGAGGAGACAACAACAACACAACAACAACAACAACAACAATCCAGGGGGCCATCTCCCACGTGACATGGGACAGAAGTATTTTACCCCTCACTGCTTCCCACAATCGCAGAGCAGTCTGAGGACTTCCCTGGTGCACAGACAGCTCTATTCACAATTGTTGTCAGTGGGTTCATCATGTTCTAAGAGGGATGGGGGGTGGGCTGGGGGGACAAACATACATAAGAAAACAAAACAAAAACCTGGTGCCCCGGAGTGTCCCTAAGATTCCTGCGGCCCTTGCCCAACTCCTGGACTTGCACTGGCGCCTCAGCCTGCCCCACGTTCATTCGGGGCGAGCACCTGTTCAGCCTAACCTTCCTTTCCTGCCAGAGCATTTGCCAAGCTCGCTTAAGACAGTCTGGTTTGGAAAACTTCATGAACTTCTCGCTGTTGGGAAGGGAATCGCTTTAAAAAAAAAAAAAAAGTTTGGGGAATTATTCTCATGCACCAGTGACGCAAAACGAGAACTTGGTTCTCAGAAACTAAAGTTAAGCTGGGCGAGATGACACCCCCTAGCTTTGGTTCCACATCATGAAAAGATCGATAAGCTGGCTGTATTCTTTGAAAGAAAAAAAAAAAAAGTTTAAAGAATTGACATGTCCTGGAGGAGATTTTTTTTTTTTACTTATTTTTTTTTCTCCCCTCTTTGGCCCTGGTCCTTTTTGCCTTTAGTTTCAAAACTCTCACTGCACCAGCAGCTAAATTATTCACAATGAGCCATTTCTGTATTGATCGCCAAGTATATTTAGCCCTGGCTCCTGGAATTTCTCCATTACTTACTGGAAAACAGGCAGCCTCACTCATCTCCAAAACCACTTCCCTTCTCCCTCCCCTCCCCTGCTCACCACCACCCTCCCTCCCACCCCCCAGAGAAAAAACTTTCTTTCTTTACGGAACAATCAGATCAGATCCCCGCCTCAGCCACCACACGGCACTTACATTTCAACCTGCTGTCCTGCTACCAAATTCTTTCAAATTAGGATTACATAAGGCGTTAGAGAAAGGCATCCGTAGTAAAGTTTTTTTGTGTGTTTTTTTTAAAGGGGGCTCCGTTCCTTCAGCTCTTTTACAAATGAGTTTCTCTCTTTAAACACGGTCACGTTCAAACACACACACACACACACACACACACACACACACACACACATTAAAAAAAGAAAGAGAGCAACAGCCAGGGAGAAGCGAAAGAAGAAAGTCTGCCCCATCAATGAAATGGTTATTAACCCTCCGAGAAGGCAAGCGAGGAGAAGGAGAGGAAAGGGAGAAGGAGAAGCGAAGAAATGTACATACAAAAGGAACTGTCCCCGGATTAAAAAAGATTCATCACCATTTCCAGCTCTGCCGGGAGGGAGGGCTCAGCTTCTTCTGACCCCTCCACACACAGGAGGTGACAGTGTCGGGCTGAAGATACACACACGGAGGGAGAAAGAAAGAAGTTTTCTCTCTCTCTCTCTCTCTCTCTCTCTCTCTCTCTCTCTCTCTCTCTCTCTCTCTCTCTCTCTCTCTCTCTCTCTCTCTCTCTCGCCCCAGCCCCCTCCCAGCTAAGCCCCCTGCAGAGTTCAAGGCGGCGAGGAGGTAGGAGAGGCACCGCACAGGTGGGTCATTCCGAGCCCAGATCCAGCCAGCAGATCGGCTGATAAACAAAACCAAGAAATGAGAGAGAAGGAACACCCCCCCCTCCTTCTCCTCCTCCTCCTCCTCCTCCTCCTCCCTCCTCCCTCTCCCCGCCCCCTCGCCCCTTGGGGATGGTCTGGTAGGAAAAGCCACTCAGGAATGGCACCACGTACTTTCAGGAAAGAGGAAAGGAGAGAGAGAGAGAGAGAGAGGGAGAGGGAGAGAGGGAGAGAGAGAGAGAGGTCAGCCAGTGCTACAGCAATGCGATTAAGGAGAAGAGAACAAACTTGATCCACCGGTTCTTTAAGAATCGACCAAAAGCGAAGACAAGAAAACTGAAAGAAAAGAAAGAAGGAAAAAAAGGGGTGGGGGTGGGGGTAGAGGGGAGGGACAGTCAGGCAGAACCCAGGAGGAGCCCAGGCCAACTTCCCAAGCCTGCTTTCCTTTTATTTTTGGCGAAGACAGAGAGAAATCCCCAGGCCACCGCTCTCTCTCGCCCATCCTGGGACCCATCAGAGTGACTGCACGGCCGCCTTTCTGCATGTGTCACCCGCTTCTGTGCGTGTGTGCGCGCGCGTGTGTGTGTGTGCGTGTGTGTGTGTGTGAGTGTGTGTGTGCGTGTCTGTGCGCGCGTGTGATTGTTAAATTAAATCCCAGCAGGATCTGCATCATTATTACCACCTTCTCTCTGGACAGCTGCAACCTACATGCCAAGCTGCCCGGGCTTTTCCTGGAATTCAAGTTGACAACACAAAGCAGCACAAGCCCGGTTCATGGCTCTGCTGGCGGACGACGGGCACCCCACAAACAGGTCTGGGGGGGCGGGGGCGCCCCAGACCCCAGGGCCCTCTGCAGACAGGCCGTCCCTCCCGGGAAGGGAAACAACAACAACAAAACCACCTGCATCCCTGTCACTGTCACTGCCGCCCTGGTTCCCAGCAACAAGTCCCCGGCGCCACGGCCTGCAGAGCGGGGCGCCGCCCGCCCCGGCGCGGACACGCGGCCCACCGCGGCCACACGGACATGGGGCCGGCTTTACCTCAGAGGGCGGGCATGCGGGGACACGCGCCCGTCTCCCCGGGTTACTGTCAGCGTGCGCCCGCGCGCCCGCATGTGTGCGTGTGAGTGTGCGTGTGTGTCCGTGCGTGTGCGTGTGTGTATGTGTGAGTGTGAGAGTGAGTGTGAGTGTGAGAGTGAGAGTGTGAATGAGTGTGAGTGTGTGCGGGGGCGGGGGCACTACGGCCGCGGCCCCGGCGCCCGGGGTGCGCCTGCTTTGACTTCCTCCATCTTCGGCGCCGAGCGGGGTGAGCCCGGGACAGCTGGTCAAACCCCGAGAAACCGATCCGCCGCCGCCGCCGGGGCCTCTCCCGCCGCCCGCCGCCCGCCGCCCGCGCCCCGCGCCCCGCGCCCCGCTCCCCGCGCCCCCCGCCCCGCTCCCCGCCCGCCGCGCTCGCGCAGACGCCCGCGGGCGGAGGGCGGGGAGCGGGCGGCGGCGGCGGCCGGGCAGGGGGCGCGGGCCGGCGGGCGGCCGTGTGCGCGCGCGTGCGTGTGCGCGCGTGTGCGCCCCCCGAGAGAGGGCGCGCGTGCGTGGTGCGCCCCCCGAGAGAGGGCGCGCGTGCGTGGTGCGCCCCCCGGGAGAGGGTGCGCGTGCGTGGTGCGCCCCCCCCGGGACAGGGTGCGCGTGCGTGGTGCGCCCCCCGGGACAGGGTGCGCGTGCGTGGTGCGCCCCCCGGGACAGGGTGCGCGTGCGTGGTGCGCCCCCCGGGAGAGGGCGCGCGTGCGTGGTGCGCCCCCCGGGACAGGGTGCGCGTGCGTGGTGCGCCCCCCGGGCGGCCTGCGTGGGGAGCGTGGGAGGGCGCGCGCGCACGCGCGGGAGGCGCCGGGAGCGCGGGCCGCGCTGGCCGCTCGGCGCGCTCGGCAATCGATTACAGGACAAGTGCGGCCGCGGCGCCCGCCCGCCCCGCGCCCCCCGCGCCCCCCGCCCCCCGCGCCCCCCGCGCCGGCCCCGCCGCCCCGCCCCCGGGCCCCGGGGACCCGCCTTTCCGCGAGCCCCGCCGCCCGGACCCTCTCCCTCCCCCGCCCCGCGCCCCCGCACCCCGGCCCGCAAGCCTCACGTCGTCCGCCGGCCGCGGGAAGTTTCCTCCGCGGAGCGGCGATCCCGGCGGCGGGCGCGGGGCCGGGGTCCCCGGGGCGGGGGTCCCCGGGGCGGGGATGGGGTCGCCGGGGCCGGGGTCCCCGGGGCGGGGCTGGAGGGGAAAGTCGGTCTGGGCGCCAGCCCCGCTCCCAGCGGGCCTGACAGCGTCTGCGGCGCCGCCCCGACCGCCGCGGAGGGTCCGGGGCTGCGGGCCCGCCGGCCGGTCTCCATGGTTTGGGGGCAGCTCCACGGGGCGCCGGGTGCAGTGTGTGTGCTGGCTGCCGGTGCTGGCCGCCTGGGCATTTCCCTTTTTTTCCTTTACCACGTTTGCAACAAGAGGGCGTAGGGAACCTCCGCGGGGACGGGGAGAGGGAAAGCACAGGACCTGGAGACGCTGAGCCGAGCCGGCCGGTGGCTTAGGTCTGAGGCCGGAGAGGGCCAGGACCGCCGAGCAGCGGCTCCGACAGTCACAGCCCATCACGGGGCAGAGGAGAGTGGATGCTGAAAGGAGCAGGCACCCAGCTCCTCCTTCCCAGGATCCCAGAGGCAGTTGCTCTCTCTCTCTCTCTCTCTCTCTCTCTCCTCCTCTCTCTCCCCTCCCTCTCTCTCTCTCTCTCTCTCTCCCTCTCTCCCTCCCTCCCTCCCCCCCTCCCCCCCCTCCCCCCCCTCCCCCCCCTCCCTCTCTCTCTCTCTCTCTCTCTCTCTCTCTCTCTCTCTCTTCCCCTGCCTCCCTCCCTCTCTCTCTCTCTCCCCTGCTGAGGATAGAAAAGGACACCTGGAAAATAAAATCGTTAGCTATGAACTGTATCGTAAGCACTCCTCTGTGTGTGAAATTCTGGATAATGTCTTTCCTTTAGGTTCGGTGATGGGGGACTTCGTTCACGTGGCTGCACACTATGTATGGACACCGTATATGACTTGAATACTGCTAACTTTGCATTTTCTAGTGAATTTTCTTTTTAAAAAAGTTTATTAGACAAGTGCAATCAGTAGGCTGGTGACTAAGTTAGGAAACTCTTAATAGTGGGTGCCATCCTGAGAAGTAAGCTCACCCAGGATTCATCGGAGAGCAAATCATTTGTGCTCAGGCTATCCCTGACGGGAAGACAATTCTAAGAGAAATTGCAGTTCCCATGAGTTACACGTTTTGTTTTTCTTAACCTGTCCATTAGGTGAATAAAAGTAATTTTCCTGATGACGTGTTTTAGGAAAGACAACAGAATGAGTCCCACAAATCATTTTAATCATCCTAATAAGAAACAATTAGGTTAACCTTAAGTTATCTTAGAAAAGTGGAGTGTTGGTTTCCAGTATATAAACGGTAACATAACTTCTCTAAATTGTCATAAACCCCTCCTTAAAAAGACTAAGCCTAAGTGTTTAAGTATCTACAAAGCTATGGAGTTCCTCAGGAAAGATGACTTAACACTGAAAATTAAGAGAAAATGTTTGGATCGTTTAAACCACATGTGTCAAACACAAGGCCCGCGGGCCAAATCCATCCCGCCAGGCCTTGCAATGTGGCCCGCACCGCGCTGTCATCACTGCACTCCGCTGCGTTTCCATCACAATGACAGTTTATGACTGTTCAGTAAACCATTCGGCCCGCGATTTAGGCTGGATTTTAGATTTTGGCCCCTTCTCTGATTGAGTTCGACACCCCTAGTTTAAACAGTCGAATGCTTTAATAGGAGAGTGATCAATATGAAGTTATAAGGAATGAACTAAAGTTACTCAAAGTTACCACCGATGATAAAATCCTTGCCCCCTGGCTGATTAGAGCTTAATTTAGCTCCCCGTGAAAGACTATCCTTTCCACAAGTTGCCTTCCTTGGCTTCCTAATCGCCAGAGGCACACTCTCTCCCCCTAGTGGCTAAGCATTCAGACATTTTACCTTTGGTGACTCTGTCTCCCCAGAATTGGGGGTATGGGGTGAATTGGTTCCCAGATTTCAGGGCCATAAGTGATCACTTGTGAGAATTAGACCACCATTTGGGGACACTTGTTCCTCTTGTGTTCCCTTCTAATTTGCAGATCCTGACATTTCCAATTCTTCCCAAAGAAGTCAAGACTGTGTTTACATGCCTTCTATTTTGCCCTCTGCAGCCGAATAGTCCTCAGGGTTCCACTTGTGGGAAGGAACTTTTTATAAACTGTGGTGATACACTTTGTTTATAGTTTTTCTCAACAGCATTTTTATAAAGGTTAGAAAACATAGTTCCACTTTTTTTTTTTTTTTACCCTAACTACTCTGCACACGTTTTTAAAGTGCACCTATCGTTAGCCTGTGCATAAAAATGCACCACCAGGGAAGTACAGTACCATCCTATTTGCCCATTGTGTCCAGTTGGATAATTAACTTTTCACTTTGGGGTTGTGGGGAGGAGGTGGGGAGAAAACATACCCCACCCCCACCCCACTTCCCACCGCTGCTGCTTCCTGCTCCCGCCTGTCCCATTCTGCCGAAACTGTGCCTTCCCAGCACCAACTCACATATCGGCACCTTGCACATTTCCTTCACTATACGATTTGTAATTATTTTATTCACTGTAATGTCATCCTTTTAAGGGCAGGGATTATGTCTATCCTGCTAACAACTGTTTTCTTAGAACTAGCAAAATGTCTGGCCTGAGTTGTTAAGAAACATTTGCTGAATGGATGAATGTCAATCTAATCATATACCCAGTTCCCATGTGTTAAACAGTTTTCAAGGGACAAAATGCATAGATATGGAAGATACATTCTTATCCTACAAATAATTTGGTCCCTGGACAATGTGACTCAGTTGGCTATTGTCCAGTACATCAAAAGGTCGCTGGTTCAATTCCGGGTCTGGGTGCATACCTAGGTTGCACCTCAGTCCCCACAGGGGCATGCAGGAGGAAGTTTCACTCTCATATCCATGTTTCTCCCTCTCCCTTCCTCTCTTTCTCTAAAAATCAATAAAAAAATATTTTTAAAAAGGAACTTGTTTGACTCTTAGATCATAAATCATGTTATAAATACAGTATACTTAGCTCTGGCTTATAGTTCATGTGAAGAATGTGATATAAATTAATAGATATAAAACTTACAAGTATAAATAGTAAAAGTGATTAAAACTGTATATCAAATGTAATTTTGGTTAAGTACATTTATGTCCCCTCTGTTTCATAAATAAATAATTTCATGTTTATACCTGATTATTCATGAACGAGGTTGACCATTAAGAAATGCAACAGATTTAATTCTACAACCACTAAGTGCCATTAGCAAAATAAAATTTTTAAAGGTAGTGTAGCTAAAAGGGACGTTATGGGGTATTAATTTTTTTCTTTGGATAGTTAATCTGTTTTTTATTTAAAAGCCCCAGTACCCTTTAAAGGAATTTGGATAAAAGTTCATTTTTCTTTGTTCAAGGACTTAACTCTATTTTTAAGTTTGGGTTTTGTTTTTAGCAGAGGGTAGAAGAGGCAATTCAAAACACTACAGTACTTTGCTAGTAAGGGGGAAATTTTGGAAATTGATTATACATAGACGGGTTCTATTGTTCTAGTTATAGGAACATAATCATTCGGAGTAGGTGTCCTAAAATAACTTAGATCCCTGAAAAGGTTGAGATGGACATGCACACCAAGGCACAGTGCTTTAAGACTGATAACCTGCTTCATTTTTGTCAGGTGGTGGTGATCTTCTCTTTGAAGTGGTGTTCGATTAAGTGAGATGTGGAACAATGGGCTCGCTTTCTCCTGTCGACCTAGATTGGCACTATGAAGAAGCAAGGAAGCCAGAATGGGAAACACAGTTTCAAAGAAAACATTCTAAGATACCAAGTCCGGTCCATGAATCAAGCATATTAATACCTCACAGCTTTGCCTTCCTGATACACTTTACGGTCCAGGGTCTGTCTGGGTGACACGTGAGTTGTCCCTGGTAAGGATCTTCTCTTTCTCTCCGTCTTGAACAATAGTTTCTTTGAGCAGCCCTTAAGAGTGTCACTTTGCAATTAGAGATAAGACTCTTGTACCTAGAAAAGGGAACATTAGGACTTAAATTCACACTTTGATAGGATAATATCAGATTTCTCCCAGAGGACACGTTTTGGTATTGATGTAGAGCAGATGATAAGCTATCTCTGTCACAAATGAGAATTATAAGTTGTGGGAGTTAAGCTTAGACCAAGGGGGTGAAGTCTAGAGAGGTTTCTGAAGAAAACGGAAAGCACACAATTTTAAAGATGTCACTAAAAGCTGCCACGGGTTGCTTTAAAATGTAGCTGTAGTCCAGCATTTGAGGAAATGAGTTCCATTAATGCAGAAATGAAAGAACTTTGAGCTAAGTCAAGTGTAGATAGCTGATGCTAAAAAAACAAAAACAAACACACACACAAAACAAACAAAACAACTCTAAAAGGCATTGGGAAGAACATTCTTCTTAGAAACCCTAAAATTATTAAATGAAAAAAAAAAGAGTGTAATAAGATTATTGAAACCTCCAATAAAGTGTTAATACAAGGAAAGAAAAAGAAAGGCTAACAGTAAAAGGAGAATACATTATCGAGTGTGCTTTAATTTAGATCCAGTATAATAATACCCATGAGGAAAAGAAGGAGAACCAAAAATGGTTATTTGGAATTGGGAGGTGAAAACAGAGCAGACTAGCCTAAACATCTGTAATGCCAATGGTTGGACTCTGCTGGAGATAACCTAGTCTAAAGCAAGCTGGTGGCTAGCTGCATCTCAAGGAGAATATTTGGTATATAAGCTAGTGCCCATAGAAGTATGATCCGATTTTTTTTAATCCAGTGAAAAACTCGTGGAATTACGTGTCCAGTGTTTGTAAGAAGCCTCAATTCTTTGTAATCCAAAATCCTTTCACGGGACAGCAGAGTCTAATCACATGTTTAAACGATTCTGTATAGACTGAGGAAAATTGAAGGAAGCATTACACACAGAAAGCGGCAACCTAGGGAATTACAATAGAAGCTACACAGTAATAGAAATGGAGAGCCATTTCCTGCTTGACAGCTCTGCGAGGGGGCCTGCGGTGTGGCAGAGGGGGATGAATCAAAGAAAGGTCACTTATAGGTAGTCAAGTCAAATGTCACCTCCTCCCATGCTCGTGACTTGTGGTTTAGAGAAAGGTTAGCTTAATATAGAGACTAGTGTGGCATTCTCAACTGTCTTAAGACAAGATGTGTGAATATGATATAACACCATCAATATCTCTCCCCTTAGAAGTTATGTTCAAAAAGGTACTTAAAAAAAAAAAAGACACACACACACACACACAAACAAACAAACAAACAAACAAAAAAAAACTTGACATCATGGTGAGGTACAATCGATAGACACCTGGGAAAGCCCCACTTGGTAGATGAAGGCTATCATCCAAAGTCCTGTAACCTGTACCCCAGAAACTGCTTCACTGGAATATTATTTTTGAAATATATCATTATGGAGAAATAAATCCTATGCAGTACCTATAGCACTTTCGATTGATGAAATAATTGGTTTCAGGAAGTCGGAGCATCCGTGGACTGGGAAGGCCATATGTATCATCATCATTTATAGGCATTTATTCTATGCCAGGTGTCTAGACAAGCATGTCACATACATGACCTCTTTTAGCCCTCACAGCTATTTTTAAGAGGTAATATTAACACTATGCTCACATGAAAAAAAAATTGAAGCGTGGAGATATTCTTTTTTATTATTTTTTTTCTTTATTGATTAAGCTATTATATATGTGTGGAGGTGATATTATCTTGTCCAAGGTCTCACAATGTCAGAGCTTGACTCAAAGGCATGTGTTAATTTCTAGAAAGCCCTTGAAATAACCACCATGTTATGCTGTCTCCTTACTAACCAAATATATTTGTTAATCATATGAACCTGTTACTGTAGTTAAGTCCAGCACTACGATTAACAACCTGTTGGGAATTATACCAATATTAAACCACTGGAAAGGAAAACGGAATGTCCACGGTCTTCTAGAAAATTCATCAAATGTGTTATCAACACAGAACGCTACCAAATCCAGTGCCTGTCTGTGAGTGGAACAAGACCATATTTGATGTCCAATGCTTTCACATATTCATCTGTACCTTCTTTGACCTCGTCCATCCAGTGAGTGACATGAGAGGACCACTGAGAGAGAATTAAATGATAACCATCCTATAAAGAATTGAGTAATAATTAATGGTAACAAATCTAGACAACAACTTAAATTAAAATTCTGGATATCCAAACATAACTGCACATTTTGGTCGAAGGAGATCAATTCTGGTTCATTGCTCTCAGAAACCAGTGCATCTCACTTCTCCCTTTTGTAAACTTCACCTGTATGTCATTCAAAGAACGAATTACTGATTTTCTGTGGCGAACATTGTGATTAAATGGCTATGGTCTTCTTAAGTGACATTTTGGATTTCAAGAAACAAAGTCTTTTCTAGTGGAGAGTAGCTCTCAGTGGTAGTAAAGGTCCATGCATACATTTTCCTAGTATCTATTAAGTGAAGCCTGGTATGTTAGGGCTTTTTTCTTCATTTTAATTTACAAACACAGTGAGTACTGTCATAGAGAAGTAAAACTGTACTATTTTAGTTTTTTTCTATCCCAGTTTGGACAGATATAGAAGTTACCTACTTATTCTCTCATGGCAGTTTTTTTTTCCTTCCTAGAAACAAAAATAAGTAATATTCTTATTTGATACCACATATACTGTTTATGAAATTGATCAATTTGGGAGAACTTTGCTTTAGAGCATTTAAATAGCCTTCCTCAAGAGAGAAGAGCTTCCCCAGAGATTAGAAAATAGTTAACATAAAACGAACATGGAAACTGGTGTACTTATAATCTTAAAAATAGTTTAACATATCCTGATATTATGTTAGAGAGTGAATGCTTAACAGAAGACCCCAAAGGATCCCAGATTGGAGAGGATGCAGGCCAAGCTGAGGGACCCCCACCCCCTGTGCACGAATTTCATGCACTGGGCCTCTAGTTTAGCTATAAAAGAAAAGGTAGAGGCTAGAAGCTGGAGGAGGATGTGGGCGTGGGGTCTTGAGGGAATTTTTGTTCCTAAGTAAAATTTTAGCATGTTCCAAATGCTGATAAGAAGGTGTAAAGAGCAAGTAAAATATTGAGGATGGAATAAAATTGGTCCCTGAGGGGACAAAAGGATCTAGAGCACAAGTGAAATAACTGTCTTCAGGCAGGAGAGGGGATACCAGTTGTACTAAAGAAAAGCAATAAAGGATGGGTACAAATGCAAGTAAGTACCTGACATGACGGAAAGTTGAAGAGGGTTTGAAGAAGGTGTCAGTATTATTTCTGAGAGTAAAGGGGGAAATGACTGCATTGAACATTTAAGAAGAGGGAATAAACTCAGCTGGCGTGGCTCAGTAGTTGAGTCGATCTATGAACCAGGAGGTCACGGTTTGATTCCTGATCGGGGCACATACCTGGGTTGAGTGCTCAATTCCCAATAGGGGGCATGCAGGGAACAGCTGATCAATGATTATCTCTCATCAATGATGTTTCTAGCTCTCCCTTCTTCTCCCTTCCTCTCTGAAATCAATAATAATAATAATAATAATAATAATAATAATAATAAAGAATGAATAAGCTTGAAATAGTTGCTATGAAGAAATGGGAAAAAAAATTTTAAAAAATTGAAAAGTTGATGGGCAGAATATAAATACCAGTTGAGGCTGGTGACCATCAATATTCTCAATACTATAACTGAATTCATAGTCCAGCTTTATTTATTGGAAAATATGATCCGGATCTAGTATAGTAAGTGGGGAGCTGGAAGACACAAAACAAAGTTTAGTTTAATCGAAAGAATTAAATTTCAGTAATTGAGTAAGCTACACAGAGAAGGATAGGGTACTACTGATGGATTGGTACCAATAAATGGGAAAACGTAGAAGGATATGAATACTTTGGATCACAGTCAGGTTGAAAAACTTATCTAGGAAGGAATACTGAGTGAGAGATATGAACATATAGAGACTCTGATGGGTACAAGATGCCAGGATCCAGAATAGAGGGCAAGAAATCATGGCCTTTAGGAGTTGGATTACCAGGATAATGATCTTGTGTCTTGGAAAATAGAGGAAGATACTAAACTAGTTGCTGAAGCCACTGAAGAATGCCCTAATAAACTGATAAATAATAGGTAGGAGGAAGGATAGTAACAGGTAGCAGGAAACAAGGAGCACCAGAGGAGCTTCATACAAAAGTCTAAATCTTGTGAAAAGTGGGTTAGGATTGTAAGGGTGATGCTAACCCCTTACAAGTGAATCATAGGATAAGGAATTGCCTTCACCTGTGAGGAGTATAAGTAGGGTGAATATATCATCAGATTTTCCAATAACAACCCTGTCTGACATTATTATTATTATTATTATTATTATTATTAATTTACTTATTTTTCTGCAGAAAGCTTTATTGTTTATTTGGTCCAATGAATGGGAGAGGATTTCAGGGTGGTTCAAAGAATGGCTAGTAGTGTCAGGGAGGGGCTCAGACAAAACCCAGACACCAGGGGAATGCAGAGGACCCCTCAGAGGCCTCTGGCCTCCACAGGCTCCTAGTCCTGCTTGCGGATGAGCCTTGGGAAGAGATACTGGCCCAGCCCAGCCTGGGGGCCCAGCCAGGCTGTGGCCCATCTTGTTGACGAGTTTCACCTCCTCACCCCAGAAGTCGTTCTCCCGGAAGTCACGGAGCTGGGGTCTGCGGGGATAGAACCAGGGCAGGCAGCTCCACAAGGGCCTGGTCCAGCTCCTCTCCAAGGCCAGGGCAGCCTCCATGTTGCCCTGCGTGTTGCCCGCTCATTTTGGAGAGGCTCCGGCACGTCCTGGAGAGAATGTGGCCACGGAGCTGGTTTTGCCTCCTTCATAGACCCTCAGCACCCTGGAGCTTCTCCTCCACCACCGCTTGGAAGAAGTGGCCCGTGTCCTGGAGAGTCACACCGTCAGGGCTGAAATAGAAGCCCAGAGAGAGGTAGGTGTGGGAGCCCGCAGATGCAGGTTGGCCAGGTGGAATAATTCTGGGGAATTTGGGAGCTCATGGTTGTTCCACAATAAAGAGTTAGCGGGGAAAACAACAAAACAAAAAAACACATGCTATATTGGCTGGTCCTGGGAGGTGGTTTTGAAGGTGGAGAAAGTGTTCTGGTTTCTTTAAGTTATGCGTTCATCCCATGTTCATCCCACTTTAAGGGGGAGTGGCCTCAAGGAAGAGCTCTTTCGTTTAGGAGAAATGTTTTTGTTTGTTATTAAGTGAAAGGATACAGGATGCATTTGCTTGTTCATTTGTTTTACTCAAGAAAGGAATTTCAAGGACTGTAGTCAGAAAGGCTTGGGAAGGGATGGAGCAGTGTGATACCGGATCAGTGGTAGGAGACTGCAAGTAATGTTTGAATTGAGAGTGTGGAAGAGCCGTGGCCAGTTTGGCTCAGTAGATAGTGTTGGCCCATGGATTGAAGGGTCTTGGGTCCCATTTCTTTCAAGGGTATCTTGGTTGTAGGCTAGATCCCTGGGCAGAAGTCAACCAATGTATATATCTCTCTCACAAAAATGTTTCTCTCTCTGTCTCCCTCCCCTCCCTTCCACTCTTTCTAAAAAATCAATGGAAAAATATCCTTGGGTAAAGATTAACAAAACAAAACAAAACAAAACAAAGCAAAATCTGTGGGAGTGGAAGAGTTGAGTGACTTCACCTGGAGGTCCAGTCTGCAATTTCAATCTTTCTGTCAAACTTGCTGCTTCCTTTAATCAGGAAACGGATGGAGAGTCATGACTTCAGAGGTCAAATATGCCTGTTATTATTTAAATCTTCACACTGTAGCCAGAGATTGCAGAGTTGTTGTATCACAAGGTGACAGATACAAGAGTCCAGTTCCTGCAGGCCCGTTGCCATAAAACGGCCCCTAATCGGGCTGATAGCCTCCGTCCACCTCCTTCCCCCTCACTTAGGTTCTGAGTGCTCTTCCTTCCGAGCTTTGGCAGGTTGGGCTTTCTCTCTGCCAACTCAACTCCAGCACTTCCTTCAGAATGAGGGTAAGAAAACAAGGCAGCTTAAGTGTCTGGATCATAGAAGACTGGCTTATTCATGGAAGTCGCTAGCTATTGCCAAGCACTGTACCCTGAGAGCTGTTGAATAAAGGAAGAGTGAAGTCAGCTGATAATGCCCAAAAACAAATAGAAATTAACAACGTTGATAAAAGCAAAATACTCTTACATCTCTAGTCATGGCCATAGGCTAAAATGCACCTTCAGAGACCAATATAGCATGCAGTCATATTGGAACTGAAGATTCTTCTTCTCTCTCTCTCTCTCTTTTTTTTTTTTTTAAATAAAAATAAATAACCCCACTTCCATTAAACAGAGAAATTCTCATTACAGCATCTTCATAGGAGACCTTTATGTCAATGAAGTCATTTTTATTTAAGTCTGCAAATATATACTGCAGTACATCTGAGACATAAAGTTTGCCTGTGTAGTTTATGCAAATATTGATAAAGCCATTTTCCCGAGCCATGGACATTCATCTATCTCCATGACAAATAGATGTATAAGTTAAAATGAGTGGTTTTCAGTCACATTCTAAAAATATCCAATCCTACTTACAAATAGATTGTTCTTAGAGTAGTAATCCTGAAAGTAGTAGGCTTGCAGCATCAATTAAATGTATACATCGCTTATTCTAAAATCTTTATACAATTTTTCAGAATGACTTCATGTTAAGAAATTCTCTTCACTGCCTAAAACAGTGGATCATAGACTTCTTTCCTGTACCTAAGCTCTTCACTTATAGCCCTATTTAGTTACATATATCATTGCCTAAAAACCTTCTAAGCTAGTCTCACTCAACCACCCCTAGATTCCCACTTCAACCTAGGGAATATCATAGTGTGGGGAGTTTTGTAGCAGTTTGAAAATTATTCTGTAGAACAGTGTTTTCCAAATGTCAGGTTGAACTCATCAGCAGGCTATATAATTAGTATGTGATAACCAGTATTTTTAAAAAACGAAAAAGAATGGAATAAAGTATGTCACACATAAAAGGGATAAATGAATAGGTATACTTTGATTTCACAGATACACATATCTACTGGGTCATGCATAAAATGTGAGCATTGACCTATGAACCAAGAGGTCAGGATTCCTGGTCAGGGCTCGATCCCCAGGTGAGGGAGGGGGTGGCATTCAGGAGGCAGCCAATCAATGATTCTCTCTCATCATTGATGTTTCTATATCTCCTTACCTTCCCCTCTCTGAAATAAAATTTTAATTAATGTAAATTAAAGGTTGAAAGACACTACCGTATTTTTCGGACCATAAGACGCACTTTTTCCCCCCCAGAAGTGGGGGGAAAAAGTCCCTGCGTCTTATGGTCCAAATATAGCCTACACATATACTTTAAAAAAAAAGTTTTTTTACTTGCCCTGCTCTGTGTGGTCTCTGTGTGCTTGCCCTGCTCTAAAATGGTTCTAAATGCTGCTATTTACTTTACAGGGTTGATTACATGTGTTTATGACTGTGATGTTGGGTTTTAATGCACATAAAATATTTTAGGACACTATTTGTTTCAGAATCTTTTTTTCTTCATTTCCCTTCTCTAAAAACTGGTGCGTCTTATTGTCCGGTGCGTCTTATGGTCCGAAAAATATGGTATTGAAGAAAATAGATAAACCAGGCTGGTGTGGTTCAGTGGTTCAGCATTGACCCATGAACCAGGAGGTCACTGGTTCAATTCCTGATCAGGGTACAGGCTTGGGTTGTGGGCTCAATTTCTATTAGAGGGCATGTAGGAGGCAACCAGTCTATGATATTTCTCTCTCATTGATGTTTCTATGTCTCTAACCTTCTCCCTTTCCCTCTCTCTAAAAAAAAACAAAAAACAATAAAAGCATATTTAAAAAAAATAAAATAGATAAACAAATTAAGGTGAATCACTTCAATGAAATATTATACATCAGTTATATATTACTATGTAAGTCAACATGAATAAAATTCAAAACATTTATGTTGGGTGAAATAAGACAATTGTAACACGATTCTTACATTTATTGTTAAAACATTGAAAACAATAATATTATATATTATTTACATATATATGTATATGTATATGTAGTAAAGGTATAATAAAATGGAAAAGAAAGATACCTCTTTCAGAATAGCCTTAACCTCTGGAATGAGAAGGAGAAGGATGAAATGTGCCTACAATTCTTGATTTCTTAATAATCATCAGCAAAACAAACAAAAAAAACAAACCCAGTGCTTGGGAGAACATATTTGCCAATATTATCTCCAATAAAGATTTAATCTCCAAAATTTACAGGGAATTCATACAATTTAATAAAAGAAAGATAAACAATCCAATAAAAAAAAAATTGGCAAAGGACCTAAATAGACAAGTTTGGAAAGAGGTCATACAGAAGGCCAAGAGACATATGAAGGATGCCCAAAGGGACCATTTGCATATTAGGCTTTTATTATCCTATATAACAAAAGCCCAGTTATCCTATATAATAAAAGCCCAGCGACCATAATGGCAGCATGACCAGAACTACTGCTCCACTAGTCACTATGAGGTGCACTGACTCTCTCTTGGATCCTCCACCACCTTGACAGGCTCTGATCACCGGATGGCAAACAGGGAACGAGGTGTGTGGCAGCAGGGGGGTGTGGAACTGGCGAGCAGCTAAAGGCCTAAGGGCCAACCTCTTGCCCCACCCCCCCAATCCCCGCCTGTAGGCTCCTAGGGCTGGATGGTGAAAAGGGACCTGGGGTGAGTGGTGGGAGATGTGGTAGGTGCCAGGCCAACTTACAGTTGGCTATCTGTTTTTAAAAAAATCTAAATCTGACCTATTATATTAGGAGGATAACATTTTGAAGAGCATTCAATCCATGTAGGAGAGAATATCTTTTTCTTTTTTAAAAATGAGGAAATTTTTTAAAAATTAGGAAGGAAATAGAAAAAATAGGTATGAATCAATGATCTGCTTTTTAAAATATTTTAAAATTATATATTTCAGAGAGGAAGGGGGAGAGAGAGGGAGAGAGAGAGAGAGAGAGAGGACCACTGATTGGCTGCCTTCTGCATGCCCCCCACTGGAGATAGAGCCCACAACATGGGCATGTGCCCTGCACCAAATCGAACCCAGGACCCTTCAGTACACAGACTGATGCTCCATCCATTGAACCAAACTAGCTAGGGCCAATGGTCAGTTTTTATGACACTATAATAATTAACTGTACAACTACAATCACACTAATTTAAAAATGTCCTTTGCAAAACTGCTTTTCAGGATATTTGGTTGCTAAATTTATTAAAGCAACACAATATAATCCTAACCAGGTACAAATATCAATTCATTTAATCTTTATTTAATTCAAAAACCTTGTGATGTAAATTCTATTGTTACTATATTCATTTAACAGGTGAGGAAACAGAGCGTAGCAAATTTGCCCAACTGTGAAGTGACAATTAAGTGGTGTATCTGGGACTTGACCCATGGGCCTTCTGGATTGAAGGCTTTTCATCACCCGGGGATCAAGAACACTTCTCTCAGTGTCACCTGGAGCTCTGAGCTGGGCTGATGGTTTTGCAGGCTTCCTAGCCAAATGGAGCAATTAGTCTTCTGCCAGGTGGTTGTGAGTTCAGAATTGAGCATTGTGTTCAAGTGTTCCTTCTTCATTACCAGAATTACTTGATGCTTTCTCTTTCTCTTTGCTTCTTGGCTTCTCTTATGTTACATAGAAGTTTTTCACCTTATTGTTCTCTAAATTTGCTGGGACTGCAAACTCTTTTAGGAAGTATCAATAATCAACTTCTAGCCCTAACCAGTTTGGCTCAGTGAATTGTCAGAATTGTTAGTTTATCTCCTTTCCACTCAGTTCATTTAGCTATATAACATTTCTAAGTTTTTATTGACAAACTAGAGGCCTGGTGCATGAATTTGTGCACCAGTGGGGTCCCTTGGCTTGGCTGTACCCTCTTGCAATCCAGGACCCCAGAGGGGATGTCAGACTGTCAGTTTCAGCTCTATCCCTGCAGGCCAGGCCAAGGGACCCCATGGTGCATGAATACTTGCACCAGGCCTCTAGTATGCATAAGATCTTTGAATTATCTCTTCCCTCTCTCTCCCCTCCCCCCTTCCTTATGAGATTCATAGTCTGTTCCATGTTCCCATGCCTGTGCATTGAGCTTCTGCCTCCTGGTGGTCAGTATGCATCATAGCTATTGGTTGAAAGGTCAGACAGTTACCTAGGCTTTTATAGATGTAGATGTATGTTGCAAATTCAATGGAGGTTTCTTTGTTGTTGTTGTTTGTTTTGTTTTTTTCTGCAGGGAGTGAGAACTTTTATTATAACTAATTTTATTATTTAACTTTAATAAATTCTGAGAAATATTTGAGGTTTTGGTGGGTGATATTTGAGAATCTGAAGACTTACCTTAGGAGGGTATCATCAAAAGAGCATCAGAGCATAGGATTAAGTTTAAAGTGATGTAATATATTTCGACACAACTCATTCGTTTGATATATTGTTTATCCTATCTATGCATTTCAGAAGATCAGAGTCATAAACTTTGAATATCCTCTTTAAAAAATCTCCAATAATTGTATTAAACTTAATTGTGGTGTGAACTAATAAAATTGTAGAAAGAAATACTATAGCTTGCAGATTATTAATTGTTACTGAGCTTTTGATTCTTTACTAAAAGTTGATATGTTGCTACCCGTCTCCATGGACAGAATAATGTGTTTCTGAAAAATTATCCAATACATCTTATAATAAAAGCCAAAAGATCTTTTCAATGGAATTAATAAGTTATTGCTTAGATTTACTTCTAACAAAGCAAATTTTATCAAGCTTTATCTAGCTCAGTACAAAAACAACAATGGAAGGAAAATCAGAATCTCTCTCATTACCTGCTTCTGTAATTGGGCATGCATAAAGTATGCTGGGAGCCTTTGAAAGGAGAGACTGTGCAACCTGAATACTAATTTTGTGTGTACTGTAATTCCACGTCTGCTACCCATGTTCAAGCCGGTTGTGTTCTGAGGAGCAGCTGAGTCTTTACGGAAAACGTTGTAAAACATTCTATTTAGAAGCAATTCTTTTTCTTTACAATGTGTGCTCTGGGTATTTTTTCTTCCTTTGTGTTTTATTTCTGAGAGCATTTGTATGAAAACAAGTTCATTGTTTCTCACAAGCACATCTGCTCTTGCTTCTTGTAGATGATAAGAAGCCATCATCCTCTGTGACATCATAATCATTTCCATGGCAACCAGCTTGGCTTACTTTTCATGAAACTACAATAAAAAGTTACAGAATGTCAGCAGTGGCCGCAAAGTGTTTTTCTCAAAACACACATAATAATTTCCCAGTTTTCTGCACCCACTATGTGTGGCCTGTTCCTTTCGAAGCCCAGAATCTTTAGCCTAATGCATTTAATTCCCTTAAAATTCATGAAGCCATCAATTCCAATTTCCCACATATTAGACAAAGGATAGCATTCTTGAGGACACAATCTGAATGACCAACCTTATGCCCCGTCACATAGCTTGCCTAGTGTTAAGTTCAATGAGGGAAGAAATATATGAGACCTTGGCGTTTTGTTTTACAGTAAATGATAATATGGATTTGAATAACAGCTGAAAGGATCTAGAAGCCCTTTACTTGAAACGAATTTAGAAACAGGCACTACATTTACTCAACCACTTCAGTGCTGTCACAACTGGGATGAAATGTGCCTGTAAGAGACCTTAAAACACAATCGTTTGGATGGTGAGCGAGGGCTGCTAAAGAGAACTGGAACTTGGGACAGCCTTCATGACATGTTCTACTACATCCATCTTTGTCAGAATTATGAAGTTTTAGTCACAACAGCCAAACAGCCCATAAAGAAATATTTATTGAATACTTGCTATGCATCACACATTGGGGGTTGTGTGTGATATAAGGTAGTTCACACACAACCCCTGACCTCCCAAGTCCTTACCTGATATTAATGCCTCATTATTGGTATTACTGTTAACTTCAGCACCAAAATATTTTTGTTTAAATCACTTTCCTTGTGCTTAAACAGTTTTATTTTACTTTTAAAGGTGTGCATGTTTGCTGTAGCCGGTTTGGCTCAGTGGATGAGATCGGCCTGCAGACTGAAGTGTCCTGGGTTTGATTAAATGCATGTGCCTGGGTTGAGGACTCAATCCCCAGTAGGGGGCATGCAGGAGGCAATTGATGATTCTCTTTCATCATTAATGTTTCTATCTCTCTCCCTCTCCCTTCCTCTCTGAAATCAATAAACACACACACACACACACACACACACACACACACACACACACACACCTATACTAATAAAAGGGTAATATACTAATTAGACTGGGAGACCAAACATCTTCCTACCATCTGACCTCCTGGTTCATAGGTCTAAGCTCAACCACTGAGCTACACTGGCTGGGCTTGGTTTAAATTTTTTATTGAAGCAATTAAAAGTTCCGTTTAGAAGTTTAGTTTAGTTTATTACTTGCATTTAGTAGTTGTCACTATCTGAAAAAGAGGCCTCACAACAAGAGATAGAATCAAATGAAAGAAATGTTTATTTGCCTGCACTAAAAAAATACTGAGTCCTGGCCTTGTTCTAATCACCAAAAGGTTACCGGTTCTATTCCCAGTCAGAGCACACGCCCAGGTTGTGGGCTTGATCCCCAGTAGGGGGCATGCAGGAGGAGGCAGGTCAATCTCACATTGATGTTTCTCTCTCTCAGTCTCTCTAAATCAATTTAAAAATATTTAAAAAATAATTATACTGAATTTTCAATCCTGTTTACAAATTTACACAAAGTGTAGTTAATGTTTTTTTTTTAAATAAATTTAAATTTCCATGTTCCCAGATACCAATTAGCAGTTCTTTCAAAGCAATAAAAAAAATTTGACTATTTCCTTTTTGACAAATGCACTTTAAACTCATTGAAATAATATTAAGCATGTCAGAAAATTATGCTTTTAATTTTTCTAGATATCAACAAATGAGAGTTAATTTTATGGATGTCAGTTACTGCCCTGCCTGTGTAGCTCAGTCCCTATATGCTAAAGTTGCAGGTTTGATCCCCCGAGGGCACATACAAGAATCAACCAATTAGCACATTTACCCAGTTGAGGCATTGCTAGACTGGACAAGACTGACAGCCTTGGGTTGAGTGGTAGAGAGACCAAGGGTTTGACTAGGAAAGTCCCTTCTCATAGAGGCAAAGTATGAAAAGACAATGTGCCCTTCTACCAAAAAGATACTTAACAAATAGTCAGATAGTTCTGATGAGGATGCTAGGGTTAACTGATGTATTACATATCATTGCATTTTAATGTATTTCTTTTTAGAGGCCCAGTGGGGTTCCTTGGCCTGGCCGGCAGATTATATATATTGAAATATATATATATATATCCTAATATATATATCCTTATATGTATCCTAATATATATATCCTAATATATATATCCTAATATATATATATCCTAATATATATATATATATATCCTAAGCAACCACTTGACCATTCCACTGGTAGCTATGATGTGCACTGACCACCAGGGGCAGATGCTCAAGGCACAGGCATGGAAACATGGAACAGACTGATGAATCTCAGAGGGAAGGGGTGAGGGGGGTGGGTGGGAAGAGATTAATCAAAGATCTTATGCATACTAGAGGCCTGGTGAACAAATGGGGTCCCTTGGTCTGGCCAGCAGGGATCAGGCCAAATCTGCGCACCGGGCCTCTGACATCCCCCAAGGGGTCCCAGATTGCAAGAGGGCACAGGCCAGGCCTCTTTACTTTGTTACTTTAAACCCAAGAGATTTTCCTCTAGAACGCTTTTGACACCATTGAACTAAAAATAAGTTCACTAATGGGCCACTATTAGACTGAAGGACCTAGCTAGCATGCTTAGTCCTAGTTCCCAGCAAACATCCTGGTCAAAGGCAGGAAGAATTTCATGTCTTGTGCTTAGTTTCCCAAAATGATGTTGACTGTCATCAAGTTTTACCAGAATCAACATAGCCCAGTCCCCTCCCAGCCAAACTTCAGGCCCATCTTCCACTGGCCATATTCTCTGGGTCTTTGCGGACAGCTCAGCATCCACCTGTCAACACTGCTAAGCTCTAAGCTGAGTGGTATTGACAGTGTATCAGCCTTATAGTTATATATGAAGTCCAATACATTATGTCAATGCACTTAGGTCTTTTCTTTATGTGGAACGAAGGTTAGAATGACTTATTTATTTTATATCTGCTTAACTCTCAGCAAATCAGGAAACTCATTTTAAAAAGAGATAGAAGGAACATTTCATAATGTAGTTTATACAATGAATAGGAGTTTATATTTATATCCAATGGCTTCAGAGTAAAGAGAAGATCTGAAGTAAAAGACTAAATTGAGAACTCAAATGATAGCTACACGCTCTTCCACCTATATATTTTTTGGCCATTTTAGAAATACCTTTCATTTTAGAATAGTTTTAGATTTATGGGAAAATAGTTGTAAAGATAGTATGAGTGGAATGTAGAATTTGCACTCAGTTCTGAACCTAGTTTGTTTATTTGGTTGGATCAGTTTGCCTTTCATTTTTTAAAAAAAATTATGTGCATTTAATGTTACTTTAGTAGCTCAAGGCCAATAATTTCAAGATTTGAGTAAAACATATCTATATTTCAGAAACTTAGTTAAGACTTCTGCTTAATTAGAATAAGAATTCAGAGCTATCGCCTCTGGCTTTCACTAGATTTAGGAGTTTAAAACTGTCCCTCTGGGGAAATATTTTAGGAGCTGATAAACACTCAACTTCATTTCAGGTACAGCTTGTCATCAACATTCCCCAGACACTGACAATGTCTATTTATTTTTTTAATGAGAATGAACCTGGACTCGACTGGAGTTCCTTGTCAGCCCCAGTTCCTTGTCGGCTAGGGAAGTCATCAGTTTTTGGTGAGTCTGACGCAGCTCAGAAGCTCTCTGCCCAATAACCCAAAGAGAATGGATGAACTCAAAAGGAGGGAGTGTGTGGCCACCCCTTTGCCACTCAAGCTGATACCACTGTAATTATCTATTAATAATAGAAAAGGAGCCGAAACCAGTTTGGCTCAGTGGATAGAGCGTCGGCCTGTGGACTGAAAGGTCCCAGGTTCGATTCCGGTCAGGGGCATGCGGACACGTCCCCAGTGGGGGATGTGCAGTAGGCAGCTGATCGATGTTTCTCTCTCATCGATGTTTCTAGCTCTCTATCCCTCTCTCTTCCTCTCTGTAAAAAAAAAAAAAAAATCAATAAAATATATTTTTTAAAAAAGAAAAGGAAAGGAAGTGAGGGTAGACATTATAGACATGCCACTTGGGCATCTTCCCCAGGAAGCTGTCATTTCACACTCCCCACGGAACCACTGCCCCCTTCCCTGCAGACCACTGGCCTCCAGCAAAGGAGAGGTGGATGCAGGCCCACTGAAGCTGGGGTAACATAGGGAAGATAGTTGCCTGTCAATCTAGCTTGGGGGACTATGGATTGGCCAGAATGAGCATGCCACTGCAAGCACACTAAAATTTTTAAAACATGGAATACACCTTAATAGTTAGTTAGGGTCACTAACCTCCTTTCCTTAGATTGTCAAATTGAAAAATGACAATAGGCAATACAATAATAGCTGTCTGATGTGACTGAGTCAAATTTATACCTACTTTTTTTGTCAGATATATATACATATATATTTTGCTACAAAATTATAATAATTAGTTTATGTGTGCCATGACATGAAAAAGGTTGAAAATCACTTAGAGAGTGAGTAAATTTGTATAAATATAGAAGTATACATTGTATACTTCTCACTTACTTCTTCTAGTAGGAAAGAGAGTGAACAAGATTAAAAAGTACTGATAATCACTGATGTATCTGTTGGGTAATAAACCAGTTTAACTAGAATATATAATTTGTATTGGGGAACAGTGGGAAGGAAACTAGAATTTAGAATTATGTCAGGCAAGGCTTGAAGGTCTAGCCAAATCTTAACCCTTGTGGGGCAGAGGAAGGGATCTGGGACTTAGAAGGGCCAACTAGATTACAAGGGACCAGATTTATTTATAAATGATCATGTTCTTCTGATCGGTTCCCTAAGCAACACTCATTAACAGTATTTTTGTGAATATTGACAAATTTCTCTAACATCTCCACATTTTTACTATACTTTTCTGTCCAGAATAGAATTGAGAGTATAAGAACTTATTCATTCATTTATATCACACTCAGTTGTCTTTTATTGGAACTACAGGGATCTATTCAATATTATTAACCTCAAACCAATAACTTTGCTGTCTGGTTTAACCAACCCAAACTCTTATGTCAATTTTTTATGCACAGAATTTTATTCATGTTCATCAAATATATAGTACATGACATTAAAGTCCATTTATGAAAAATATCAAAATAAAAATTCATGCTATTTTTTTGTATTTTAAATAGAAAAAGATGCTTAATGTACTTTAACATAAACTATTAAAATTAAAAATTATACTAGGTGATCATTATCCTTTAAGAGCAAAATTGTAATCAGAAATACCTATAGACCATAGGTATCAATAAATACATTGATCAGGTATGAAAATGATAGGACCCTTGAAATTTATGGCACCAAGTAGGATATATAGGCAGATGAACTAAGAAGGTATGTTGTGAACCCTGTAAATGACTTCAGTGCAGAGAAAGTAGGCATTCAGGAACACTTTTGAGAATAGTTGCCTGGCTGTGTTCCTTCCCAGTCCTCAGTCTGTCAGCTGAGGTAATCCCTTGAGGTGTTTTCATCAAGAAGTGGAAATAAACCCATCATTTGTAAGAGATTAAATATTGATAATCATTTTTATAGTTATTTCATATTAAAATCTATATGTAAGTGCTTCATTATTGAGTTCATTCTGTAGGATTGTTCAGTCCAAAAACTAAAACAAAAGAATTTGCTTCTACTGCCATCATTAAAAAAAATATTAATACTGAGTCACAAAATGATGGAGATAGCGTTCTGTGTCATTTTGTGAGGGACAGAGGTTTAGCTCTCATCAGAAAATAATGATATGTGAATGGTCGACATGATGAAATACTGGAGGGAAAATAATGGAAAAAAGCCTGGGTGCCATGGTCAGGCTGCCAGAGTTCCTGGCTGTGCCATGGCTCAAGCAAAACTCAAACCCTCGGTGCCTCGGCTTCCTCTTGTGTAAGATAGCAATGATAACATAACAACAGTAATAATAGAAGTAATAAATTCTACTAAAAGAAGTTTTGTGCAGGTTCAATTAGCTGACACATGTACAGCACTTAAAAGACTTCCAAGTATATACATTAATTGCTAAATAAATGAGCTGTGACTAAACAAGACATATCTATAAAAGTAATCTCAGCTTTTATTCTGAGTTTCTTAATCACGTAAAATGATACTGAGAATGGTGTTTATGATTGTTAAGGGCACAATCTCAGAGATCTTGCAATAATACTCTGAAACTATCATCATTGAGAATTAGCTGATTTGCTATTAGAATGATTATTGACAGAAAACCCAATTACAGTTTCCTCATTCTCCTCCATATGCTGCTAAGGAGAAATCTCCAGAGATTTCAGAGTATTGCAAAATTTTACAAGTAAACAGTGAGTATAGTAGGAACACTGTGTTAGAATGAGTAGACAGGCTGTGAGCCTTGGTATATTTCACTTCTCTTTATTTCCTCTGTCATTTCTCTACTAGACATTTCCCAGCACCTTGCTAAACATTATTGCTTATTTATCATATCCCATATTTAATACCATGCATGACATTGTATTGATCAACCCATTATGTCTTTCCAGCTGGTCCATTTACCCTGTTCTGATGGTTTTACACATTATATTTTTTGAACGATGGTGTAATATGATTCATAGTCTCCTGGCACATACTACTTCAAGAAGCTGTTTTGCCCAGTAAGTTCTCTTTGGGCCAACAGTAGGTTTTGCCTTTATCCATCGATCACGCCTTCTTTTCCTTTGCAAACTTCCTTCCTTCCTCCCATCCATCCACTATTGGGAAATCACCGTGTGCATAGTACAGTTCTCGCCTCTGTGAATACAGCAGAGAAGAAAACAGACAAAGCCAGCCCATCTAGAGCTTTCATTGTAGAGTCATACAATGATTAACAAGAGAAGGAGTAGTGTAGTGCCGGAGTGCTCCACAGCAGGGACTGTGAGGAGATTGATGCACGTGTTTAGTGGCATTCAGAAATGAAAGAAAGGAGACACATCTCCAAGGTAGAGGAGCTTTGAACACAGTCATGTGCCTTTTAATAGCACTGCCACATTCTGAGAAATGGTTTGTTAAGCAATTTTGTCATTGTGCAAATATCATAGAGTACATTTACACAAACCTAGATGATGTAAGTGGTACTAGTATAGTCTACTACATACCACCATGGCTAAATGACTTTATAGCATGTTACTATGCAAACAACATATTTAGCCAAACACAAGAAAAAAGTGATGCACAAGCGTAATATGCTAATTAGACCAGACAGCAGAATGACCTTCCTGATGTCATTCTGGATGTCTTTCTGGATGAAGCTGCCATGGAGGGGGTCGAGGCAGAGGTGGTTAGGGGCGATCAGGCAGACAGGTGAGCAGTTAGGGGTGATCAGGCAGGCAGGCAGGCAAGTGGATAGGAGCCAGCAGTCCTGGATTGAGAGAGGGATGTCCGACTGCCAGTTTAGGCACAATCCTGGATTGTGAGAGGGTGCTGGCTGGGCTTAGAGACCCCCTTCTCCCATGCATGAATTTCATGCACCAGGCCTCTAGTTTTTTTTTTAATAAGTAAAAAGAGTACTCTATAAGGTAAAAATGAAATGCGGTGTAATAGATACATAAACCAGTAATATAGTTGTTTATTATCATTACCAACTTATTTTTTTTTATATATTTTTTATTGATTTTGAACAGAGAGGAAGGGAGAGAGATAGAGAGTTAGAAACATCGATGAGAGAGAGTCATCGATCAGTTGCCTCTTGCACACCCCCTACTGGGGATATGCCCGCAACCAAGGTACATGCCCTTGACTGGAATCGAACCAGGGTCCCCTCAGTCCCCAAGCCGACGCTCTATCCATTGAGCTAAACCGGTCCCGGCATCATTACCAACTTATATCCTATACATAATTGTATGTGCTATACTTTTATATGACTGGTGTACAATTGGTTTCTTTATACCAGCATATTACAAACATGCGAATAATACATTTCTTTATGACATTACATGCCACATTACTACAACTATGTCATCATAAAGTGATAGGACTTTTTCAGCCCCATTGTAACATGGGGCCACTGTCCTGTATGCCGTTCATTGTTGACTGAAACATTATGTGGTACATGACTGTAGATTTTTTTTTTCCCAACTAAGATTATCTTGAGGTTAAATTTTATTTAGTTTAGTGGCTGTGTGGAGAAGAGACTATGAGGAGGAAAGGAGAACGGAAGCAGGGAAATGGTTAAGAAACAATTTGCAATTGTCCAGGACACAGAAAATTAGAGTGTGATCATGGGCATTAGGAGTGGTCTGGCTCTGAACATATTTCTAAAGAAAAGCCCACATGTTAAAAATGGGTTGGATTTAATGCTAGAAAAAGAGAAAAGCATCAAGGATTACTTGAAGGTTTTGACTTGAGAAACTACAAGTAGGGGTGCCATTCACTGAGATGGCAAAGAATAAGCAAGATCGGATTTCAGAGGGGAAAATCAAGGATAAAACATTTGTGAAGGTACCTGGTGCACGTCCAAGGGGAGATGGTAAATAGGCGTAGGGACATGACAAGGCGGAGTTCAGGTGAACAGTTTGGACTGGAATATTACATTGGCTGTCATTTGCATATTTGGTTTCAAAGCCACGGTACTGAATGAGGCTGTGGGGGAGTGAGTGTTCATCAGGAGTGTGCTAAGAGATGTGGAATGAATGCTCTGAGTGAAAAAGAAAATGTCTATCAGCTGATTGGTTTGCTCTGGAGACAGAACTTGCTCTCTAATTTGCCACAGTTCCCTCTACCCACTTGGCTATGCCTATGTATGTACATAAGCCCTATTCATTTTTCTACATTTTCTGTCTGGCCTTTTTGACAATGGAGTTTGTTAAACAGGAATAGTCCTTTTTTTATTTTTTTATTTACTCCATGATTTGCCTGCTATTTGTCTTTAATGTCACATTGGTAGTGAAATTGTGTCATTAGTCCCAGATTCCTTAGATTCAGACCAGTGTCAGCTGTGGTAGCAAAAGGACAAGTTAGAAATATTACACTTTCTAAGTGTGTTTTTCAATGCATGTAAAGATTGTTTTTCATTGTCTTAAAATTCATTCATTTCTTCATGAACTTAAAGTCGGTACACTGTATGTAGCTATTAGGGTTTGGGTGATTCAGGAGTTATGTTTTCAAGAGAGATTATCAGACTGCCTTGTATAAATAAATACATGTTTTGGGTTATCTACTTGGGGAGGATAATAATGATATATAAGGAATATCAATACATTATTTTTAATATATATATATATATAATTGGAATGTATATATATAAGAAATATCAATATAATTGGAATATATATATGTATATATGGAATATCAATATATTACTTTAATATATATATATGTATGTGTGTATATATATATATATATATATATATATATATATATATATTATTGATTTTTTACAGAAAGGAAGAGAGAGGGATAGTGAGAAACATCGATCAGCTGCCACTTGCTCACCCACTACTGGAGATGTGCTTGCAACCAAGATACATGCCCTTGGCCAGAATTGAACCTGGGACCTTTCAGTCCACAGGCCAATGCTCTACCCACTGAGCCAAACCGGTTTCAGCTCAATACATTACTTTTGATTAAGTTCTCAAAGTTGAGACCAATAGGTTGAAAGAGATATCTAAAAATCCTTTTCAAAATATGGTAAAGAAGACTCATTTTACCTTAATTTTTTAAGCAAAGCAATAATTTCATATATAATAATAAAAAGAGCCATGAAGGTAATTTACTATGGAAATGATTCAGTGTAGAAAACTTATATTCCAAATTGTCATAAATCGGATTTGTCAGTAGGTGAATGAAAGGATCACAGGGTTACAATTGGATGGGAAGCACTGCCTGAATTAATTGCTCTCTTACTGAGGGCATGAGGTTAGTTTTCAGCCTAGGCCATAATTTTTTTAAGTAACTTTTTTCTTGTCTGGACAATGTATAACTAGAAAGCAATGGAAACTATTTCACGTTAAAAACCAGAATCATCACTCCATATCAAATAGAGACCATCATTTTCTCTTTTTACATTTTTATTCCTCTGTCTTGTTCTCTCTGCTCCACCTACTTTTCCTTTCATGGGTTGAAGTATATTTTGGTATTTTTCTTTTTCCTGCAGAGCACAGATATAATTTCCCATGTGGCACTCAATAGCTCTAAGACCTAGGATGTTCCCCGAGAGGTATGGTACTATTTTGAGATAAGTTGTAGCATAAAACTGCATTAGCTACCTCATTTGTGAAAATCATACAATTCCCAGATATGTGGTAAGCAGTTGCTGGTAGAAACACAATCCTAATGGTTTTCATAATTGATGTTTTCAAAACCAGAAATAATTCTGACTGTGTTGCATCCCTTTTTAGGACTTTGGTGGTTAGAAAGAGTTCTGTGTTTTATGAGTTTTAGTAGTATTGTATTTAGACATTATTACTGCTACATTTTTATAGCAGAACAACATAAGTTTATTTTCTTGGGTTAGTTTGTGAAACACGAATGAAACATACAAGTGTTTGTATGTCTGTGTATTTTTGTTTGTTTTTTAATCCTCACTTAAGGATATTTTCCCATTGATTTTTAGAGAGAGTGGAAGGGAGGGGAAGAGACACATAGAGAGAAACATCGATGTGGGAAAGACACATCAATTGGCTGCCTCCTGCACCTGTCCCAACTAGGGCGGGGATTGAGCCTGCAACTGAAGTACATGCTCTTGACTGGAATTGAACTCAGGACCCTTCAGTCCATGGGCCCACACTATATCCACTGAGCCAAAGTGGCTAGGGCAATATTTCTACTATTATTAGTAAACACCAGGAATTTTTTGTTGTTGTTTATGTGTTTTTGTGGCAGATCAATCTACACAGAATATAAGAATTTTTGTAGATAATACTTTACAACATCTTTAAAAGAAGACATCATTACACCATTCTATTTACATTTTTCAATAAAATGTAAGATTCAACGAGGGTTCTCCAAGTTAATTTTAAAATTATTTCTCTCCCACTTGAGAATAACCTTTGGAATTAAACTTTCTGCTGTGCTTATTGGTCTACACATTAATTATAAACTGCTTAACCTTAATCAATTTCTCTTCTATCTATTAGTCCAAATTCATGCTTAGTTTTTAAATAACTTAAGGAACATGATCTGATTCCTGCAAAATTTCCATCGACATTTACTGGAGTTGGTGAAATCTGTCAGACATCCAGAATCTAATTCATTGTTACATCCCAGAATACAAACTACAAGCGAGAAACTAGTGAACTTTGTGCCATAGAGCAGGTTAATGTTCTTTTAATGTTTTTCCTGGTCTCAATGGGATTTTTTTGATAAATACATAACATTTATAATGACATTTAGGTTCCTGGTAGATAAGTACTAATTTATAATATACATATATACATATACTTAATGATTGTATTATATAAAATATTAACATCACCATTTATTATCATCATTATTGTTATTTTTTAGCATTTGTTTCTAGGCACCCTAGTTAAATGGAGTCTGGGTAAAGAAACAATCAATTCTTGATGGGTCATTCCTAAAATATTTAGGCATAATTTTAATGATGATCCTGAGTAGCTGAGACCTCTTCTTCACGTAGATGGAAATGAATTAAAGATGACCTCAAGTAGGATGAATCAAAAGGAAGTTAATGATTCTACTGTGATTGGTGGCATCAGAGCACCCATTCCATCCCACTCACAAAAGGACCTCTGTGAGCAAAGTAAAGCACCCACAGGGGTAAGGTGGAGTGGGAAAGGGGTGGGGAATCCTTATTTTGGAAATGATAGCAAACACAGACCACAGAAGTCAAAGAATTACTTTCAAACTATAGGAATCTCTTTCATGTACCACGTGGAAAGGGTTCTGATTCAGGGTTCGGGTTCTGGGGAAGGGCCGAACACAAATGAAAAAACTTGAGACTTGAAGAAATTCAATTTGGTGATATGGGGGGGCCAGGCGGTAGTCCAACTCTAGTGGGAGAACTATTCACTGCTCTGGCCCTGCTATCCCTGTTATTGAGGCTTTGGGGAAAACATCTCAGGCAAGATAAATAGAAATTTACATGTAGCCCTTAGGCAGGAAATAACAGACACTTAACACGGGACAAACAAGGTGGAGGCTGCTTCAGCTAACAATGTCTCAACTAAAGGGTGAGTGGTTAGAGCAATTAAGGTTGTTGACCAGCCTTCCTGGCTTCCTGTCCACATCTCTTCTTTGTGAAACTGATTTGTTTTCCAGCATGGAATAGATGGTGGAGTTTAGAAGCCAATGGAGGAAGATGCCATGTAAGTGAGGATAGCAGTCTTAGGGGAAGCGGAGGAGAGTCTGTCCAGCCCTAGTGGTATGTGAGGGACCCAGAGGGGAGTTGCAGGCCACTCTGAGGAAGGATGGGGCCTGAGAGCCTCTTTCCCACCACAGCTCAGCGGCATTCCTAGGCCAGGCTGGCATCCCTGGAATGCAAAGCAGCACCCAGCTCCTCCTCACTTTGTTTCTCTGATCCGGCTTCCTGAAAGTCTCCTGAGTTCCCCCAGATGAAGGAGGAGATCTCCCTCCTATGACAGGGTAGATCTCAGATGGAGAGGGACAGAGATAAGAGGACCAGAGGAAGTGGTGAAGTATTGATCACAGGACAAAAAAACAATAAAAAAGAGGAAGCAGTGTAAACAATAGAAAACTGAAACTAAGATGACAGGAACAAGCTTGCTCTAAGTCATCCCAGTTCCAATCCTGAACCACTGATAACTAGGTGTGTGCCACTGAGCAAGTTTCTTACCCTAAATGAGCCTCAGTTTCCTCATCTAGCATATAAGGATAATAAACACCCTACATGTAAGGAAGAAATGATAACACACCATATATATAAAGTGTCTATAACAGCACCTAGCACATACTAAATGCCCCATAAATGCTGATTGCTTATATTAAATAATTTAATACATTTAATTTAAAGTATTACATTAAATATTGCTATTATTAAATGAAAATGGGCTAAAATAATTCTTTATTTAAAAGATAAACCTTCAAATTAGGTTGAAAACAGTCTCTGGGGCCTTGCCAATGTGACTCAGTGGTTGAGCTTTGACCTATGAGCCAGGAGGTCATGATTCAGTTTGTGGTCAGGGCACATGCCCAGGTTGTGGGCTCCATCCCCAGAGTGGGGCATGCAGGAGGCAGCCGGATGATAGATTCTCCCTCATCATTGATGCCTCTCCCTCTCTCTCTCTCTCTCTCTCTCTCTCTCTCTCTCTCTCTCTCTCTCTCTCCTTTCCTCTCTGAAATCAATAAAAATACATGTGAAAAATAAGAAAAGTCCCCAGGGTGTTTAGAAGAGAGACAACTAAAACAAGTGGACAGTGAAAGGACAGTGGGACAGAGAAGCTCATTGCTGTTCCCTAGGCCCATTCGCTCTGTGCAATAGTATCCCAGCCACAGGAGAAAGGCCATACTACTCTCATCTCCTGATTTTACCCATCCCCCTCCCCTCCACCCCTTCCCACTCCTCCTCCCCTTACAGCTTTCCGAAGCCCTGGTCTGATAGTGGCCTGTGCTTTGTGTCCTGGCTGAAAGGCTACAGAGGACATCAGATTCATTTCCTAAGTTGGGGAGATGAGAGCTGAGTGGCAGGGTACCGATGGAGTCCATTGGTACATCTTTGTGCCGTATCAGAAGGAGGGTGGGAAAGGGGCACAGGGAAGGAGGCATGGAGGATAGTGTGAACCCATGCAGGAAGTGGTGGCTGCCCCTGCTTCAGGCTCTGAGACCGCTAAGCGAGGCCTCAGAGCTCCCTGTCACCCTGTGTCATTATCTGCACTTGGCTCCTGACAGGGGATCATGTTATCCCAGAGAATGAGGGGGCTGGGATTTTGGGCTCCCGGGCCTCCCTGAGCTGCTTGCCAGTGCTGGTCCCCTCCCAGGTGTGATGAGAGTTCCTTTTATCCATCCATCCTGTGAGCAAAGCTTGGAATGCAGGAGGGGCTTTGGGAAGTAAGTGAAGGCAGATTAAGGAAGAAAGGCCCTTCACTGTGACTTCTGTGTTTTCTTCAGGGGCCTGAGGCTTAAGCCTTTATTTCTAGAAGAATGGGGTGAGGAGGAGCCATTGCCATTTGTTGCTAAGCAACGGAAGCTTCGCTGGCCCTGTTGCTCAGGTCACGTTTGCAGCTATTGAGAAGCAGTGACAAGGTGATGTAGCAGTGCAGGGAGAAGCCTCTCTGTTCCAAATGTCTGGCTCTGTATTTTGTTCTTAGAACAAAACGGATCACAAGCCTACCAGAGTCTTTCTTAATGGTATTTTTAGAAATTAGCCAGTCCCCAGGAGGAGGGATACATTTCAGACGCAAACCAATACAACAAGGCATCTTATGTTCCCATGCAAAGCGCAGGCCCAGAACAAAGGCTACCAAGACTAAACTTGACAAGAAATATCATATACACAACCTGTATGAAGAAGAAAAGACATGAAGGATGTCTGGATGGCTGGAGAGACATTGTATGTTCTTGTTGGGAAGACAGGTGTTAAAAGGTGTGGATTTTCTAAAAATGTATTTGTAAATATAACAGAGAGATCCCTCTTTCTTGACATGACAACATAATCCTTATTTATTTGGAAAACTGCATACGTGGGGATGTTTAGAAACATTCTGAGAAAGAAGAGTAATGAACAGGAATATACCAAGAATGTACAACAAGCCATATTGTTAAGGTGTGACAATTGAAGCAGTGTGATACTGTGTGATACTGGCACAGAAATAAACAGGAAAATCAATGGAAGAGATCAGAGTCCAGGAACAGATACAAGTGGGAATTGAGCAAACACTATAGGTGACATTTCAAATCAGCCCGTTGAATGGATTTTCAACAAATGTATTTTGGAACAAATGGCTTAGCATTTGCAAAAATGTAAAGATGGGATTCTACCTCCTATTTGCACCAGAATAAATCCCAATTTTATTTTGAGCTATAAAGTTAGAGATTTAATTGAAAAAAAAACCCACCATAAGTTATGAGAAGAAAATTTGGATTAATAATTTTATAAACACGAGGTGGGAAAGTTTATTGGTCAGTTCAAGCTATAGTAACAGAATACCACAGATTGTAACTTCAACTACAGACATTTATTTCTCACTGACTGGAGGCTGGAAATCCAAAAGCAAGGTATCAGCAGGGTTTGTTTCTGTGGAGGCTACTTGGCATGCAGATAGTCCCCTTTCTCCTGTGTCCTCACAACTCACATGTTGAAGCCCTAACTCCCAATGTGACCAGATTTGAAGACCTGATCTTTACAGAGATATTTAAGTTGAGGATATGAGGATGGGGTTCTTATCCAATCTGATTAGTGTCCTTATAAGAAGAGAGACACCAGAAATGTGTGTGCACAGAGAAAGACATGTGAGGAAATAACAGAAATACTTTCTAAGTATTATCTCAAAGGCAGATAAGAATCATTAATTTCGCTAGGAAAAAAAAAATCTCATTTTTCATTGCTTTGACTTGTTTTTGAAACTTGGTAAGTCCCAGTAACAGTGAGAGTATGGGACTATAAATACAACTAGGAGCTCACAGTGTTGATGGGAGAATAATGTGATATAAATACAGAATAGGGCAATTTGCAACTTACTGAAAGAATGTGTATGCTTCTTTATATCTTAGACTTTATCTTAAAGACTTCATCCCACGAAGTATTGGCCTTAAGGGTTCTCAGAAATCTCCAGTCCAATGGGTTAGTAAAAAAGTATGTGCAGGAATGTAAGATTGTTGTAGGTAATGAAAACAGAAAACAAATTTGATTTAGCAAATAGGGAATTGGGTGAACCAATTAAGATACCCGTCATACAATGGCATAATCTTCCATCATTAAGAAATATGTAGTGGATCAGTTGTCTGAATGTGGATCTGTACTGTCTAAGATGCAATGCTAAGTGGGAAAAAAGAACACAAAAAACTATGAGCCCAGCTTCTGGCTGAGTGGCACTCCCCTGTGGGATTGGGCCAAAACCGGCTCTCTGACATTCCCTGAGGGGTCCCAGATTGCAAGAGGGTGCAGGCCAGGTGGAGGAACGCCACTGGTGCACGATTGGGGTGAGGAAGAGATGCGGGAGGTTGGCCAGCTGGGGAGGGACCATGGAAGGGCTCCAGGGTATGACTGGCCCCTCTTGCTCAGTCCCGATTGGCTGGACCCCAGCCACAAATTAACCTACTGGTCAGAACGTCTGCCCCCTGGAGGTCAGTGCACATCATAGTGACTGGCTGACTGTCTGCCCCTGGTGGTCAGTGCATGGCATAACAAGCAGATGAGCAGCTTTAGCATTAGCATATTATGCTTTGATTGCTTGAATGGCTGACCAGTCAACTGGACACTTAGCATATTGGCCTTTTATTATGTAGAATATTTTGCTGTATATCCTGTGGCATCTACTCAGGCTTCAGAATGCCTTACTTCCTCCATCTACATTATGTCTAACTTCCTATATCTAGAGAATCTCAATAATAATAAATTTTCTTCTCCTCTGTTTCTCCCCATTTTTCTATTCTTCACCACAGATACTGCAACTGCAGAACAGAGGATACTTAATTAATGTTTCTATTAGACAAAAATTTTCCTTTTCTGAAATTTCAGTTACTTTACCCATAATATTATTCAGCTTGGGCTGACAAAACAAAATATCATAGTCTGGGTGGACTAAACAATAGGAATTTATTTCTCACCATTCTGGAGGCTGGGAAGTCCAAGATTAAATGAGATTTGCCATTCAATTAGGTTCCCTAGGCCGGGCTCTCTTCCTGACTTGCAGAGGGACACTTTCTTGCTGTGTCCTCCAATGGCAGAGAGAGAATGTGGAAGCAAGCTCTCTGGTATCTCCTTATAAGGACACTAATCCTAAACCTAATTATCTCTCAAAGGCCCCATCTCCAAATGCCATTGCATCAATATATACATTTGGGTGAGAGATAACCTGTTATAATTGATTTTATAGAATCATAGACGCTTAGACTGCAATGGAATTTAGAGGGAACTCAGTTCAAACTTTTACTCAAAAGTAGGGATCCTGGCTATAAAATTTCTTATTTACTAGTCCTTAGGCTAATAAATAGAAAGTTTAATAGCCCAGAAGATTTTTTTTTTCAAATGAAATATTCGTCTCTTAGACTGAGAATAATCCTAAGGAAAAATAATTTTAAAATCTTTTTTAAAATCTGTTTATTTTTATTTTTTTTATTGATTTCAGAGAAGAAGGGAGAGGGAGGGAGAGATAGGAACATCATTGATGAGAGAGAATCATTGATTGAGCAGCTGCCTCCTGCATGTCCCCCACTGGGAATTGAGCCCACAACCTGGACATGTTCCAGCTGGGAATCAAACGGTGACCTCCTGATTTATAGGTCGATGCTTAACCAGTGAGCCATGCTGGCCAGGCTAATTTTAAAATCTGAATACTAGAAATAATACTGAGCACTTACATTGCTCTCACAATGGGCTGTGCACAGTTCCAAGCACTTTTCAAATGTTAACACACTTAATCCTCACCATAGCCTGGTAATAAAAATGCTTTTAGTACCCTCATCTTACCGATGAAGAAACTGAGGCACATGAGGCTTAAATAACTTGTCCAAGGTCACATGGTGAGTAAGCGGTGGAACTGGGATTTAATATCTAGTCATCTGGCTCCCGAGTCTGTACTCTCAAATGTTACATAAAGAAAATCATTTCCATAGCTTCCACTTTCATTCCCTTCCATCTCATTTCCCATTGCTCCTTTATTTTTCATAAGGTTTCTCTGATCTCTAGGCCAAATGAGATTCCAAAAATAACAATTTTAATTTTCAAATCGAGGGCATGATTTGTAAATGGACCAAGTTATTTTTGAGAACCCTACATAAAATTCAGGAGCAGAACTTCGGGAAGGAACTTCCAGATGGCAGTACGTCTTCACAGTTCAGTAATTAAGCCTTTTGAGAATGCTACTGGGTTATGGAGCCACTGCCTGATTAACTGTACAATATCAATTATATCAAATGGTGCTACTTTAATTCTGTCAAAATTTAGAGAAATCTGACTTGCTGACATGAGACTCTGTGAAGTGTGATAATGAGCTGCCAAGTGTCATAAGTGCCACAGGAGGGGGGAAACACCCTGGCTTTCAGACTAAAGCTTTTTTTTTTTTCCCTTCATTTTTAGAGCGTGCTTTATTAAACAGCACGGACATCCAGGAACCTACACTTCTCCTGTTTGAAATGAACGGCCCTATCTTTTTTAGTTTCCGTGAATGAAGGTTAAGTGATATGAGCCAATCAATCTTATAGAAGAAAATACATGTAACATTTCTCTTTGGCTAAGAATAATTACCTCTCTAGAAAACTAGAGCCTTAAACCTTTGTTGCCCGGTTCCTGTGAAAAATGGTCCTCAGAAAAGTTAACTTGAACTTTCCCAAAGTGAAAAGTTTGACTTGCCTAATTTTACAGTGGCAGACACTTGTCTGGTCATTAAGGACAAATCCAGCCTGTTTAAACAGCAAAGCTGGGCTTGTTAAGTGACAGGACCTTTCACCAAAGTTTGGCGTTCTTTGAAAGAAAGGTATGCCCCTTTCACACAAAAAGGAGGAGAGAAATTATCAGAAACACAATATCATCAAATGTAAGAGCTTAAGGTTTCATCAATAAGGTAATGTGTAGTTAAACACCACAAGCCGTGCCGTTGTGACTTTTCCATCATTACTTGGTTGCAATGTTCAAATATATTTAATTTTTCTCCTTGTGTCCTGAAGTAGACAGAAGGAGCTTTTCAATGTGACTCGGAGAGATGGCCTTAATGAGCACCTACCATGGAAAGTTCAGTCCCTTTCATGTAGGTAGTCATCATCTCTTTCTGAACAACTACCATATATGCACTTCTTGACCTCCTTTTTTACCTTCATTTACAGTTAATTTCTGGAAATTTCCATTTCGAAATACCAGCACCCCAAGCCCTCCATTCAACGGAAATGTCTAAAACCCAATCCGTCAGATTTTCCACCCCTTCCCAACTGGTGGTCTCCCTCTCTTTCCTTTCGTCAGGAGAATCAACACTTTCCAAGTTGCCCAAAGTTGAAACATCTCGATCTTCTATATTTCTTCTTGTCTTACCCCACTCTCGGTATCCTACCGATTTGTAACCTATTTATTGAACCTTTTGAACTCAATACAAACCTAAAGAAAGGTTTTATTTTTCTTGAATCACTGTTTTCGATCAACAGTCAAAACCTTGCCATCATTTAATGACATTTGGAGAAGATCCCAGTCTCCTAGAATCTCATCATTGGTCAGGTCTCTCCTCTTTCAGAAGGCTTCATCTCCTGTGGTTATTCTTTCTGCCACTCCTTGCTGATCATCTCACCTGGCAGCCTTTCTCCTTAGATACCGGCGAGATGGATTAAACCTTCTATTTGTGGTTCTTGGCTCACAAGAAACAGGCAGTCCTGCAAGGACAAATGGTAGAACACCTGGCTGACACATTGCCTTCCTGTCTTTGTCCTGTTATTGTTTTCCAAGTATATATTTTTCTTGGCTCTTGCAGGCTCAGGCTAAAACAAAAAAACATATTGGCTGAACTGGATGATGTTACTCTCCACTACTGGTAGGCACTTTTAATTTTTTTTTTTATGAGTGATTTTCTTGAAGTTCTTCTCTTGTTGGTCTCTGGTAAAGAAAGCACCCTCCCACCCACCTGTCTTCTTCCATCTATGGTGGGCCAGGGACTGGGGGGATGGGAGGGTGGGTATGGTAAATAAACATCACAGCATCTCCTGTGTATTCTGTTTATGTAGTCAGTAAGGTAGGGTACAGCTGAGATAATAGCTGTCTACTTGGTAAATTGTACCTACTTATATTTGACATCTCAAGATCTCATCATATTCCTAGAAATAAGGAAGTCTCTTACAGAGATGGCACTTATCAACTTCCCTGGTTGGATTTTACAGAGCTATTCAAAGATGCTAGTGGCCTCTTCTCATGCATTTCTCAATATTTTAAAGAAAGGAACATACTCTGAGCCCTCCTGTGAGACATGATAAAAAGGACATATATATAATATATATAGTTTGACATTTCTATCTTCCTAATCTTTTGGATTTTTCCCTCTACATTATGCAAGGAAAATTCTGGACTCATACCTTTATTAGCCATCATCCACCACTGAATCCATGTTTTAGTTAAGCAAACAAACCAACTTAGATTCAGGTACTGGAGCTTACACATTGAACTTAAAAATTTTTGATGAACACATCATATTGATAACTTTGATCTGATTCAAAGTCTATTCCATCTACTTGATCTAACATTGATAGCATTCACATTCTTCAGAAATTTGTCTTGATCCATTAGCAAAATCTCACAGTTCATTAGGTATGGTCAGATTTTGTACATTAGGTATGTTTGGATTTGACTCTGGGGATAGCTATGGAATCAGTGAAGTGTTTCAGAGGGTGTTTAGAAGGGTAAGCTTTACTTTTCAAGGTAACTGTGCTAGTGAAGTTGGTTATATGGGGTCCTTGTTGTCTTCTTAGATAGCAGAGAAATAACTACTTCTGCTAGCAAGGGAGATTCAGGGGGAATTGACAGCTCTAAGTTTTTATACTTGTCAGAGTACACTCTGATGTGCTCATTCCTTGTTTTAATGTCCATTTATTTCCAATCAAATTCTAAGTTTCATACAAAAGATTTGGCAGGGCTGTGAATCCAAGTTATATTTTAATATGGTACAATACTCAGTTGTTGAGTCTAAATTCCAGCCATTTCTGCCCTATACCTAGCTAAGTTATCATTCAGCAGACATTTCTAAACAAAGACAATGAACCTCAGGGCCTTGCTGAGAGACCGTGTACTAAGATATCAATTGTTAACTACTAGTAAGTATGAAAGAATAAAATGCAAGGAACAATGTTGGGCAAATAAGTTGGTACAGACTTAAGCAAATCAAATTAAATGCTGAACCAAAACTGGTTTGGCTCAGTGCATAGAGCGTCAGCCTGTGGACTGAAAGGTCCTGGGTTCGATTCCAGTCAAGGGCATGTACCTTGGTTGCTGGCACATCCCCAGGAGGAGGTGTGCAAGAGGCAGCTAACCGATGATTCTCTCTCACCGGTATTTCTAACTCTCTATCTCTCTCTCTTCCTCTCTGTAAAAAAAATCAATAAAATATATATATATATATATATATATATATATATATATATATATATTTTAAAATTAAATGCTGAGTATTAAAGAGAGACTAATTTCAAAGTAAAAAAGAGCTAGAATATTAGGTGTCACAGGTTTTATGATTATTCAACAGATATTCACTTGCTACTCTCTATCCTCTACATGCATGGAAGGAATATACCAAATTGATGTTGAGCTTTGACTTGAAACCTTTTAAAAATATATTTTTATTGATTTCAGAGAGGAAAGGAGAGGGAAGGATAAAAACATCAATGATAAGAGGGAATCATCCATCTGCTGCCTCCTGCACACCCCCCACTGGGGATCGAGCCTGAAACCCAGAATGTGCCCTTAACCAGAATCAAACCCAAGACCCTTCAGCCTGCAGGCTGACACCCTATCCACTGAGACAAACCAGATAGGGCAAAACTTCTTTTGGTCAATGAAATGCTAATAGTCATGATGAGGAAAAAAAAAAAAAGGCTTGAAATGTGCAATCTTATTACTTTTGTTCTCCTGTTTCTTGCAACGAGATGAGTTTGCTTTCAGGTAGTCACAAGTTCAAGGAAGATGAAAGACACCTGGAGCAGATAGGAATCCATTGCCCAGTATGGACCCAGGGTTTAGTCCCGTCTAGCTCAGTCATACCCAGATGACCCAGACACTTGAGTGAGAAAGTTATTGTTGAGGATTCCTGGGATTTAGATATCAATAAACAGCAATACCTGATACATTAGATACTAACAATATGTTAGATATAAAGGCAGGGAAATTGAATTTAAACTATTCTTAGTTCCTTGCATTCTTTGGAAGAAGTATTGGCTCACAAATTTCAAATTATTGCTGTTTTTTTTTTTAAATGTGATATTTGAATATTCAAAATTCAAAATATTATTCAGTGAAAAGTATTTTTCTTCCCTCAGTTATTTCACATGTGTCTATTTCTTCTTTACAGAGTCAACCACTGTTACTAGTTTCTTAGGTATGCTTCCAGAGATATTTTGTACATGTTCATTTATTTGCCTGTGTATGCAAAAATAGTAACATGTCATAAGCACACATAACTATCCCTTGTATTTTCTTATTAAACTGCATAATTGGAGATTGTTCTGTATCAGTACACACAGGAATGCCTTTTTTTTTGAATGCCTATTTTTAAAAAAAATATTTATTATAATATAACTTATTGCTTAAAGTAAATAATTTTTTATTACTTCTCTTTATATAGTGATTACCTTTAGATTTGTTAATTAAGTGTGTTATTTAGTAAGAATAATCACTAAAAGTGTAAAAATAGAAGACATAAATTTCTAAATTAGTTATAAAAGGGAAGAAAAATCATCTGCCTATTAGAAGGAAGCAAAACTATATTTAAAAAAAAACAAACATGGTAAGTGCAAAGTTCAAATAATACGGTAGAAAGAACCCAAATACTCCAGATAGAATCAGCACAATTTATATTACTAGTAAGACTAGTTAAAATACAAAGATTTACAAACAAAGTTTATACATTGCACAACATATTCACTTAAAACATGATTGAATGTATAAAGATATAAGAAGAAATATCACAAAATAATTACCAAAAGTATTAATACAATAAAGAATAGATCTTAAGAAAAATTATTAGTGCTAATAGAGTACGTATTTAATCATAAAGCTTTAATTCACAAGAAATATAAAACATTTCAGAGACTGTAGCATATAACAAGATGTCTCAAATATATAAAGCAAAATGCACAGAATAATAAGAAATTTTAAAATCCATCATATTTGAATAATTTAGCACCTTGTTCAAAAGTTAATAAATTCAAGCTAAGCAAAAAGTGGTACTGATTTTAATAACACATTTAAAACTCAATTTATCGGTCAATATAGACCTTCAAAACAAATAGAATATACATTCTTTTCAATAGCATGAATTATTTATAAAGATAAACCATATATTGATATTAGGCTTGGAGCAAACCTCTATAAAATATATAAATTTATAAAATAGATAAGGAAAGAAAGCTCCTAGTCCTAACTTGGCAAACCAGGAGACGAAACTCTAAGTAATTGTAAATCAAAAAATAAATAATAATGTAAACTATGAGTTTAAAACTGGGTATCAGTAAAGGCATTACAATACAAATCTGTGGGACACAGCTATAGAAGTTCTTAAACTTTTTAAACGTTATATATATCTAAGGGAAAACAAGAAAGATAAAAAAATAATGAGGTAAAATAAACATTGAACTTAGGGAGTTAGAATAAGAACAACAGAATAAAAGCAAGAAAGTAGAAAATAATAAGCAAATGCAGAGATTAGTAAAATAAAATATAAACAAAGAAGATCAATACAATAACTAGTTAAGACTGAAAGAATTTATCGAGAACAAAAAGAGATGGTACAAATAACCCACATCAGAAAGGAAAATGGATACATAGCTACAATAAATTAATGATGTATATTTCTTGGTCTACATAAGCTATAGTTGAAAAATAATCTTTTATCTTATACTAAATTCTTCTATGCTGTTCGTTTGATTCAAGCTTTGTTTGAAGCTATGAAGAACTGTCAGATTCTTTTTAAACAGCACTGTATCAGTGGCCATGACAAATAATCACAGAGGCTTTTATGGATGCACACTTTAGTGCTGATTTCTGCTATACCTTCAAATACAACTTTAATGTGGTCCAGCTGTGTGGGGTTCTGTAATGGCCTAGGAACAATTGTGAGAGGATTGATTTTCCTGTGTGTGTGTGTGTGTGTGTGTGTGTGTTTGTGCATGAGCACACGCATGGGTGTGCATGCAGAAGGTCCTGTTTATCCTTTGGGGTCTATATAATCTTTCATGATTCCATTTTTTCTAGTGTTGAAAGACTAATCCATTGACAGCCATTCTCAGATTATTATTTTGCTTTCAATATTTTCCTCCATTTACCAAAGACTTAGCTTGAAGAATTGCATAGTTGGAAAGAAACAATAAACTAAATTGTTTATAACTCAGATAAATTATATTTTAATGGAATTATAGGCATTAAACAGTGAAATGGGCAAAGTATTTTTATTTTTAAAAATTATGTATTGTTTAAAGTATTATATGTTTTACTCTCTTTTCCCCCATTGACCTCTCCCTGGTCACTCTCACCCCCAGCACATGCCCTCAACTGCTACTGTCTGTGTCCATGGGTTATACTTATGTATGCACCCATACAAGTCCTTTGGTTGATCTCTCACTTTACCACCTGCCTGCCTCTGAGGTTGAATAGTGTGTTTGATGCTTCTATGTCTCTGGATCTATTTTAGTTCATCAGTTTATGTTCATTATATTCCACAAATGAGTGAGTTCATGTGATATTTATCTTTCTCCAACTGGCTTATTTTGTTTAATATAATGCTCTCCAGGTCCATCCATGCTGCTGCAAATACTGAGTTTATTTCTTTCTTTCTTTTTCTTTTTTTTTTTTTTTTTTTTTTTACAGCAGCATAATATTCCATTGTGTAGATGTACCATAGTTGTTTTTTTTTGTTTGTTTGTTGCTGTTGTTTTTTAGATTCAATGCAATCCCATTAAAATACCAATGGCCTATTTTAAAGACCTACAACAAACTCTCCAAAAAGTCATATGGAATAAAAAAAGAGACCCCAAATAGCTGGAATAATCCTGAGAAAGAACAAAGTTGGAGGGGTTACGATACCAGATACCAATTTATATGACAAAGCCACTGTTCTCAAAACTGCCTGGTACTGGCATAAGAACATATAGACCAATGGACAGAACAGAGGACCTAGAAGTCAACCCAAGCCATTATGTTCAATTAATATTTGACAAAGGAGGCAAAAGTATACAGTGGAGTCAAGACAGTCTCTTCAATACATCGTGTTGGGACAGATATATGCAAAAAAAAAAAATGAAACTAGACCACCAATTTACACCATTCACAGAAATATGCTCAGAATGAATAAAGAACTTAAAGTAAGTGGGAAACCATAAAAATCTTAGAAGAATGCATAGGCAGCAAAATATCAGACATATGTCTTAGCAGTATCTTTACATATAGCTCCTACAGCAATGGAAACTAAGGAGAAATTTTTTTTAAAGTGGGACTACATAAAAATAAAAAGCTTCTGCACAGTAAAAAGAAACCATTAACAAAACAACAAGAGAGCCCACTGCATGGAAGAACATATTTGCCAATGTTATATCCAATAAGGATTTTTTTTTCCAATAAGGATTTAATCTCCAAAATTTATTGGGCACTCATACAAATTAACAAAAGGAAGATAAACAACCCAATCAAAAAATGGGCAAAGGACCTAAATAGACCCCTTTTGAAAGAAACCATACAGAAGGTCAAGAGACATATAAAAACATGCTCAAAGTCACTAATCATCCAAGAGATGCAAATCAAAATGAAAATGAGGTGCCATCTCACACATGTCAGAATGGCTATTGTGAACAAATGACAAGTGCTGGAGAAGATTTGGAGAAAAAGGAACCCTCGTGCACTGCTGGTGGGAATGCAGACTGGTACAGCCGCTGTGGAAACAGTATGGAGTTTCCTCAAAAAATTAAAATTGGAATTTCCATTTGACCCAGTAATCTCATTTCTAGAAATACTATATCTCAAGAAACACCAATCAGAAAGAATATATGCACCCCTATGTTCATAGCAGTGCAATTTACAATAGCTAAGATTTGGAAACAGCTTAAATGCCTATCAGCAGATGGGCAAAGTATTTTCAAATGTTTAAGAGTTTTAGATACTTGGAAACATCTTGAATGTTGTTTACACTTTAGGCTGGCTTTGCAAAACTGATGTTATGAAGTTCTAAGTTAGTGTCCCTAACTCATGCCAGTTCAGATTTTTTTTTACTTACAAATACATAGAATTTGTTCTTGGAAGAAATTACAGATAAATGAGTACAATTTTACCTATATAACTAAAAAAACGTAGCAAGTTTAGTCTGTGTTAAAAATCAAAGCCAGCTCACTTTGGATAACCTTTTGGCTGGATGGCTAATGCAGAAAAAGGAACAACCAGAACCAGTTTGAGCAAGTCCAACTTCTATGTGAGTCACCAAAAGCTACAATGCTAACCTTTTATTTTATTTTTTTTACATACCTGATTTTTTTTCCATTCAGGTTTCCTCCAGGGTCAAATAGAGTTTCAGCATTTCAAGAAGAAAGATGGAACTACCTTCTTGTAGAACATTTTGTCTTTATGTCACAAATATTGATGCATATATTCAACCAACTGCTATTTCCTGGCAGGAATGTTTCAAGTTGACCTTTTCTATTTACGTTTCATACGAAGAAAAGAGTATTGTCCCTTGAGAAAGCTATTTCTTCATTAGTGTAGGTTCCATATCTGACCATTTGGCCAACTCTGAAAGTAAAGAACAAGAATATATATGAAGCAATTTTTGTGTGGTCAACTATCACACATTTCATTAGAAGTCCATGACAGAACTGAAATTAGAACTTGAGAATCTGCATATGAAATATTCCATAGCTTGAGGATCAGATCCCCTGCTTTTTCTAATCTATAATACAGTGGTTCTCAACCTTTCTGATGCCAGCACCCTTTAATACAGTTCCTCATGCCGTGACCCACAGGTTGAGAACCACTACTGTGGAGCCTAAGACCATTGGGAAACACAGATATTTACACTACCATTCATAGCAGTAGCAAAATTATAGTTAGGAAGTAGCAAGGAAAATAATTTTATGGTTGGGGGTCACCACATGAGGAACTATATTAAAGGGTCACAGCATTAGAAAGGCTGAGAACTACTGCTATAATAAATTGCTACTTTTTCTGCGTTGACTAAGGAATCTTATCAATATACTAGAGGCCCGGTACATGGATTCGTGAACGGAGGTGGGGGAAAGGGCCCTCAGCCTGGCCTGCACTCTCTCACAATCCAGGAACCCTCGGGGGATGTCCGATTGCCAGATTAGGTCTGATCCTGCAGGTAGGGTCTGGCCTGCGGGGGTTGGGCCTAAACCAGCAGCTGGACATCCCCCGAGGGATGTAGTGGTATGCCAAGTGGCAGGCAGCCCGGGAGGAGCCCAAGCCAGGCCTGGGCTCTGCTTGAACTCATCCCAAGCACTGCACCTGTTGCTCCTGCTTGGTAGCACTGCCGTGGCATCAGGAGAAACTCACTCCGCCACGGTGGTTGCACTCTTGAGCCAGAAGCCCGGCTGGCTGCTGACTAAATGATGCTCCCCCTTTGGGAGCACGCTAGTCACCACCGGGGTAGCTCCTATGTTGAGTGTCTGCCCCCTGGTGGTCAGCGTGCATCATAGAGACTAGTCGACCAGTTCTGGTCCTTGGATCATAATGGTCACTTAGGCTGTTACACTGCTTATTATGACCTCTGAATGCATAACAACCTGGCCACTCGGTGGTGTACTTCTCTTGAGTACCTCATTTATTTGATATCAAAGATACTACAAATCATGCACCTGATCAGTTTTCCCCTTTGCACTGGCTGATAGAAAGCTCAGAGCAAATAGGTGGTTGATCTCCAGCAAAAGTCTAGAATGCTTTTGGTACCCATTTGAGATACAAATGCACTGAGCGGCCAGATTATTATGCAATCAGAGATCATAATAATCTGGCCGCTCAGTATATATACTAGAGGTCTAGTACACTAATTCGTGCACCTTAAAAGAAACTGGGGGCTGCTAGGCTATGGTAAGCACAGGGCGGGTCTTGGCCCCTCCTGTGCACCCCCACTCAGCTCCTCCCGCCATGGCCCTTGGTTCCTATCTGTTGGCAGTCTCTCTCCCACAGCTGCCACTCTCAAGTGCTGATGGCGCTGGCCCCACTCATATCCATTGACAGCGTGGAGTGATTGGGGCTGGTTCCAGCAGTGGGTGCGAGCAGGTCCAGCACTGACAGTGGGTGCAAGCTGCGACTGCTGCCCTGATCACCTCTCGGGAACAGGGGGAAGTGGAGAAGCCCTTAGGAACAATTGGGCCGGCACCAGGTACTGGCAATGGGTGTGAGTGATGCATAGGAGCAAAGTATTTTCAGTAACCACCAAAGGCTCACCCTGATGACAGTGTCCAGTGCCCCTCCTTGGTCTGGCACCCCCGCCTACCTGCTCCATCATCCCACCATGGCCAACACCTGCCATGTTCCATGCCCCTTGGTGGTCAGTGCATGTCATAGCAACTGGTTGTTCGGTTGTTTGGTTGTTCTAGTTATTCCGCCATTTGGTCTATTTGCGTATTAACTTTTTATTATATAGGATATAGATAAATATTTAAAGTAGAAGAATATATTTTTCTAGTTGCAGATAATTTTTTTCCAAGTATTTAGTGTGTGCCATTTCTAAAAAAAAAAAAAAAAATCAAGTCCTTATACAACCATTATGGTCATTTCCATGTTACATATGAGGAAAAGAAGGTTTAAAGAGGTGTGAGAATAGGACTTCCAGAGTGATAAGAACTCTCCCTTTGGCAAAAAATTAACGTAAAAAATTAAGAGAAGCATTCATGTAAGACTTGGGAAATTGTCCTAAGAGCATATAGCAAATGGGAAAGCATCCATTCGATAAAATCTACCATATCTCTGAAGAAACATGGAACCTGTACCATTTGACCATGACTCACTCCGTTATTCCCTGGCTGCTGTGTGAATTCAGTTCCAGTGTGTTCATCCAAGAGGTAGTGCCCTAGATCCCCAGCTTCTTGCCTGGGGCTCCGATATCTTCCTGTCAGAAGAAGGCTATCATAAATTCCTATTTTCTCCAGATCCACGGTATAAAAGTGGACATGGAAGAGGTGATTTCCTTACCCAATCAATCACCATTTGTAAGGTAGGAGCTCTGCCCCCATTGTAAGAAACCAAGAATATTGAAGCTCTGATTGTAACTCTCAGCTCTGTTCTCTTATATCACTGAGAGGGTTGCAATTCCATGCTGAGAAGGTCAACTCAAGAAGACCGGGGTAGCAGTCCCTTACTCCCATGACTACCTGTAGAACGGAAGTATCAGTCTGGAAAAGCACATCCCCACCCCCAGCTCTGTGCAGTGGCACTGGGTTTCTCCCAGGGCATAAGCCACTCTTCCTGAGGGGATTGATCTTTATCTAAAACAGAAGTGGAGAACTTCCTGCCTAAGAGTGCTGTCATGAACCACAGAGATCTTTGTGGAGATCAGTCAAGAGGGGGCTGGTAGCTCTAATACAAGCAAAATTGCAAAGTAGTCAGAAGTTTAATGGACAGCACAGCGAAAGAGACAGCTAAGAAAAGCCCTGCTAGGAACCTTGCTGGGAGTTAGAAAGGTTGAGCACGTAATGTAGGTTGCGCCTAAGCAAGAATAATCCGTCTCCATTGCTTGAGACTGGTGGCTTCTCTCTTCCTTCATTGATTACTTCTATCTTTTTTCCCATTTCCTCTATTTTTGAGTGAAACTGCCAATAACCTGCTTCACCATGTATCATGGGAGAAGATAACTGCTTTTTAGACTCACAGATCCAAAGACAGAGAGGAATTTTGCCCCCAAATGTACTATCCCCATCATCTGAATCACACCTGGTGTAGACGATGACATTTGAGGTGGTATTTAGGTGACATTTTGTTGTAATGGGTTGGCCTTTGGGGGATTTTGGAACGGAGAAAATGTATTTTGCATATGGAATTTTAGTAAATCTCTGGGGGTCGGTCAGAGGACAGAGTGTGGTAAACTGAATCATGGTCCTTACAAAGATGTCCACACCCTAATCCCTGGAAACTGCTGCTGTTACCTTATAGGGTAACCAGGACTTTGCAGATGTGAATAAGTTAAAGATAGTCTGAGGAGGAGGGAATCCTGGGTTATCCAGGTGAACTCAATGTCATCATAAGGGTCCTCATAAGAAGGGTTGGTAATATTATTATGCTTAAAATCCTTTTTTTTTCTTCTTAAAATAATGTTTATTGCATGTAATGTTATTATATTTAAGATCGTTTTTCTTGAAATATAAAAAAAAGCTATGAACATTTAAAAAAATCAAGGGGAAAAATATCCTTGGGTGAGGATTAACAAAAACAAAACAAAAAAAAAATTGAGAAAATAAAATATCTTCCAGAAGCCCCTTGAAACTTTTCTCTTGCGTCTTCCTCCATGCTGCTGCCTGATAGAGGAGGTGATGGGTGCTGCTAAAGCAGCCTCTTCTGCTGTGGAGGTGGCATGAGACGGGGTCCTCGATGACAAGGACCATATTATTTGTTGACTGCCAGGTGATGCCCATGCAGTTGGTCTAGGCCAGTAGTCAGCAAATAGCGGCTCGCGAGCCACATGGGCTCTTTGGCCCCTTGAGTGTGGCTCTTTCACAAAATGCCATGTGTGGGCGCGCACGTTCAATGCGATTGAAACTTTGTGGCCCATGCACAGAAGTCAGTTGAAAAAGTGGTTCGAATGCCAAGCCACACTCAAGGGTCCAAAGAGCCGCATATGGCTCGTGAGCCGTGGTTTGCCGACCACTGGCCTAGCCACCATCCTTTGAGAAGCACTAGTGCTTTGTTTTTGTCATATGCAGCTGCATCAAATCATAACTGATGTTGTTAGGAGATCCTGGTAAATTGAGAAAACATATCTCATATGAAGGCTTATTCATTTTTAAAAATATATATTTTGATTAATTTCAGAGTTCAAGGAAGAGGGACAGAGAGATAGAAACATCAATGATGAGAGAGAATCACTGAGTGGCTGCCTCCTGCTCTCCCCCCGCTGGGATGGAGCCTGCAATCGGGCATGTGCCCTTACTGGGAATCGAACTGTGACCTCCCGATTCATAGGTCAATTTCCACCACTGAGCCATGTTGGCCAGGCAGAAGGCATATTCATATTTGAGTTTTTATGACATGGAGCTGACCAATTTGCACATCTACTGGCCTCACACGGAGCTGAGGGACAGAGTAGAAAGAACTGCAATGTAGGCCCATAGAAAGCACTCTCCTGTTAGCAACTGACCCCAGAAAATAAAGGAAGACAGTAGCTGCATTAATAAGTTAATGAATAATAAAATCATTTTATCAGTAGACAGTCACCAGTGTGGAGATTGGGGCAGTCAGCCCCTGCACCACCCAAACTTGCTTGGTCTTTTTAGATTCCCATGCATGATGGCTCCATGTATGTTTTTACCCTTAAATTGTAAGCACCGTGTCTCTGGTGGAGGATTTGCCTCAGGCTGTAAGGCCTCACTTTGCTTCATTTTATTAGAGGTACTTGGGATTTTATAATAAAAGATGACTGATCTTCCCCTGATTCTTTCTCTGCTTTCTGGGAGAAAATTAACATTCTATTACCTCTGTCTTAAGTTGGGTTCCCTGTAAATAGACTCTGAAGTGAGGATTCTTGTGAATATAATTAATACTAAGTTTTCCCAGGGGGCCGGGGGAAACAATACAAGAGTAGAGAAATGGTACTAGTAAGGTAAGAAGAGTAAGGAGGGATGTGTTATCAAGCCGTCTTATGAAGGGTAACCCTGGCTTTGTCCCACAAGAGTAGGTCATGATTCTACTTCATCCTGACCAAGTCAAGGTAGGTGAAATACATATGCCCTTGCACCTATCAATCACTGGCTAAAAACTGTGCTCTGGGAGATGTAAAATCCCAAGTACCTCTAATAAAATGGAGCAAAGTGAGGCCTTACAGCCTGAGGCAAATCCTACACCAGAGACACGGTGCTTACAATTTAAGGGTGATATCTTCTTGAATTTGAGCTTTCTCCAATGACTTGTCTCAGATATCTAGATGTGCTTGGGAAGAAAATCAACTCATTTCATACATCAGGACTCATTTAGAAAGTGGAAAGTGTGTGTCTCGACTTCAGGAGAGAGGCCGGGCCCAGAGATATATTAAATTAAAACAGCAGGGTTGTCAATTCCTATGTCTGAGTGAGGCTGATTTACTTTTCTATCAACTACTTGTCCATCTCTCCTAATTTTAAAAGTCAGTACAGCTGTGAGTTTCATTAAATGTTTATGATCCAATTATAGGATATATTTTTAGCCTTAATAAAAGGAAGTTGATAAAGCTTCACTGTCTGTCGTTTCAAAGGAAGAGTAAAAAAAAAAATCTACCAAGTGAGTCTATAATATGTCACCGTAAATCTTCTATTTCCCAAGCCTTTGTCTCTCTCTGACTTCAAAGACAAATGACTATTACTAGAATTAATACCTCTTAAATATATCATGATTCTTCAACATTATTAGCCAAAAGGCTGTTATAAAAACTTCACTAAAATCGAATTTGATTTTCTTTCTATGAACTATAAGAGGGACAGTGATTTTTTAGTACAGTACCGGTAGTGGAAATGTCTTCCATATTAACTCAGCGGGCTTTCTTAGGGCAGCGTTTTTCAACCGCTGTGTGCCGCGAGATGTTGCCTGGTGTGCCGTAGGTGCAGACAAGACAAGAATTTTATAATTTTTCACTATTTTGTTTACTTAATATTTCATAATAAAGTAATTATAAAATGCTTTCTTTGTGTTTATTTGATTCCTATTCAAGAGAATTACTTTATATATAGTCAATATAGGCACAGAGTTAAATTTTTTAACATTTTCTAATGGTGGTGTGCCTCGTGATTTTTTTCATGAAACAAGTGAGCCTTTGCCCAAAAAAGGTTGAAAAACACTGTCTTAGGGGAACAAAAGTGTTTTACATGCAAGAAAGAAAATTACCAAATATAGTGGCAAAATTATTCTGGTATTTTTTTAAAATTATTTTTGAAAACCGTGACCATTTAAATCACTTAGCTAGAAGAGGTTAGTATCGCTTTCAGTCTCCAGTCTTGCTTTCAAGTGGCATGGGCTTGGTAGTAAAACAATACAACTTAATTGAGCTAGGGAGAGCTTTTAAGAGACATCTCCAAAATATTTGAGGTACTCCTACACTCCCACCAGATGCCAAAGATAATTTTAGTGTACGTTTCTTTGTACTGTTGTGAGTTACAAACCCAATTTCTCTGTAAATAAAAGCCCCGTAACAGTTTCTATGGAACTAGTTGCTAACACTATCATTATTAAGGCTCGTTTGGATTTGAACGAAAGACACTACCAACTGCTTCTGTAATTTGGGGCTGAGGAAGAAAAAAATTGGAGCATGGCAAAAAAAATGAAAGAAGGTATTTGAAGTGTTGCCCTAGCCAGTTTTGTCTTGGTGGATAGAGAGTCAGCTTGTGGACTGAAGGGACCAGAATTCAATTCTGGTCAAGGGCATGTACCTCAGTTACAGGCTCATGGGCCTGGTCAGGAGCATGCTTGAAGCAACCACTTGATGTGTCTCTCTCACTTCGGTGTTTTTCTCTGTTTCTCCCTCTCTATTTAACTCTCTCTTTAAAAAGAAAAAAAAAAAGGAAAAAAGGAAAAAAATCCTCCAGTGAGGATTAAAAAGAAATAAATTAATTAATAAATTAATTAAAGTGTTAGTTACACTTGAAAATTCTTTGCTTTTCAATGGAAAACATTTCTATAATCTTTTAATGAGAACAGTGTCTAAAAAAGTAAGTATTTTATAGTATTATTTTCTCTGTCCGCACCCATGATAAGTTGACTTCTGGAATCATGAGATTTTTTTTTTTTTTTTAAATTTAAAATGTATATGATGATTTGGATACATAGGCAAAGCCTTATAATATTGGTCCACATTACGTTTTAGGAATTTGCTTCAGGTATTTACTAACAGAGGGAAAACAGGAGAACAATGAAAGAATGTCCTCCTAACCTGTGCCCCTTAGGAATTCAGGGGTTTCCGTGTTTCGCCTATTGGCAGGCTTGTCTCTCAGTGGGAGTCGCTGGAGAAAAGCTTACACCCAAGCCGAATGCCCTGCACACTGCTTACCAACCTCCCCGAACTTCATGTCATTTTTACTCTTCATAGTTTCCCTCCTGTCCTTTCACTTTTTCTATTTACTTTGGAAAATTTCTCACATTTATTTTGATTTGAAATGGAGGTATGAACACATAAATAAAGCTAAAGTGAAGGATACATGAATTCTTAATTTCATTCTTAGAGATAAGAACGTTTTTAGAACAGGGAGACACGTGAATTGCCTTAAGTCATCAGCATTTTTTCTTTGCTGCAAATCTGGCCTAAAACTCGAGCATTTCAGATTCTTGACCCAATTGTCCTTTCAACAGGACCCCAGCTCATCTGAGGAAGCCTGTGAAGCTGGGTGGTTTGTAGTGATCATAACCCTATCTTTATTTTTAAAACTTTTTTTTTTTTTTAAATTAGAAATACTACTTTCATTCTGAAACATATTCCTTTCCAAGTTTGAAACCATAGGTCTTAATTAGGTGATGGAGGCAGCCGGTCAGCAGCCAGTCTTTTATTTAGTAAAGATAAGCCCCTCATGGAACAGGAGAATAAGTGTGAATTCCACCATAAGCAGTAGCTAAGAGGAGGAGATACTTGTTAGAGTGGTGGAATACCATTGTCAAAGCAAAACAAGTCCTGGCTGTTTGGTTCAGTGCAGTGGTTGGCAAACTCACTAGTCAACAGAGCCAAATATCAACAGTACAACTATTAAAATTTCTTATGATAACCAAATTCTTTAAACTTAAACTTCTTCTAACACTACTTCTTCGAAGTAGACTCACCCAGGCTGTGGTATTTTGTGGAAGAGCCACACTCAAGGGGCCAAAAAGCCTCATGTGGCTCATGAGCCGCAGTTTGCCGACCACAGGTTCAGTGGATAGAGCATCGGCCTCCAAACTCAGACTGAAGGGTCCCAAGTTTGATTCCGGTCAAGAGCACATAGCCAGGTTCTGGGCTTGATCCCCAGTAGGGAGCGTTCAGGAGGCAGCCGATCAATGATTCTCTCTCATCATTGATGTCTCTCTCTCTCTCTCCCCGCCCTTTCCTCTCTGAAATCAATAAAAATATATTAAACAAACAAACAAAACAGACAAAAAAAAAACAAAAACCCTTAAACTAAACAAAAAAACACAAAAAAGGAACCAGGGGACAAAAACTGAAAGCAAACTCCTTTATGCCAATATAATTAGCATAAATATATTTTTCTTTATATCATTGTCAAACCATCCCTCAAGCCCGTGTTTGCAAACTTTTATTCTTATGAATGAAGCACCTAATAGGCAAAGGAATTTAGTTTCTATATACATGTGTGTTTTATTTTTAACATGAAGATCAAATGCATACAAGAAAAAGAGTTTCTTTATAATTAGAACTATATCATTTTTTGTAACTTCAATTTTTTTTCACAATTTTTAATTTTCTCAGATTCCTGAATATCCAGTTTGACCTATTCATGCAGCTTTTTATCATAAAATTATAGATTTTGAAAATGTTTCTTCATAATTCTTTGTTTCTTTTTAAAGTTAGTGCTTATATTTAAAACCAGAATTTTTAAAATAAAGTATGTCAATAGATAACCCTTATATCAAAATAATGACTTAAACAACCACAGGTAACTGATGTATACTCTGATCAAATATGATGTTACTTGAATGAGAGAAGAAATCTGTTCTATTTCCAAGGAGGAAAAAGAAAAAAATAATAGAGAAAAAGGTGGCTAAATGATTTTCCACTCACTAGTTATTTGCCTGCTGTTGAGATTATTTTTAGAACTAGTGTTCTATTTTTATTATTCTCTTTGCCTATGTTTGACATTTTTAGAAAGTTTTCTTCATCAGATATGCTACAGAATTTTTTGTGTATATTTTTACATGTATTCTTCAGAATATGTGTTGCCTGATTAAAATAGAAGTTTTTATGTCACAAACCTTTTATCCATTCAGAATTTATCTATGGGATAGAGTAGGGGTGTCGATCTCAATCAGAGAAGGGGCCAAAATCTAAAATCCAGCCTAAATCGCGGGCCGAATGGTTTACTGAACAGTCATAAACTGTCATTGTGATGGAAACGCAGCGGAGTGCAGTGATGACAGCGTGGTGCGGGCCACATTGCAAGGCCTGGCGGGACGGATTTGGCCCGCGGGCCTTGTGTTTGACACATGTGGGATAGAGAGATAGAAACTGCCTCTTGCACACCCCCTACTGGGGATGTGCCCACAACCAAGGTACATGCCCTTGCCCAGAATCGAACCTGGGACCTTTCAGTTTGCAGGCTGGCACTCTATCCACTGAGCCAAACCGGTTTCGCATGGCAGCCATCTTGTGACCACATGGAAGTGGCCATCTTGTGGAAGGGCGTGATGGCCAATTTGCATATTACCTCTTTATTATATAGGATCCTATGGAGTAATTGAGGCCACTGTAGGCCACTGTAGGCTCCCTGGCCATCCTAGGACTGAGGCACACCTCTAAGCCTAGAGAAAAAAATGAGGCTAAGCTCATATAATCACCAAAGAACATACTGAAAGAAAGCTTCTCCAGCTTCCTTACACTAAGGAAAGTATACTTAGCTTCAATCTGTGTTCACAAATGGTCTCACTGACTGTGACCAACTAATTGCAGATAATGTTGGGAGCCTCAGAACAAATCTTGTTTTATATAATATAAGTGCTGGAAACCTGGGTTAATATGGAAAACTCTCTCATAAAGAACCTGTACTATGATAATGCTCATTTGCCACATATAGCCCAACCAGGAGCCCAATTTTTATACTGAAATTCTTTTATTGTGTTAAAATACACTATTCTTAATATATTACCCTTCACGTTAAAAAGAGTTCACACTAAATTTCATTTATGCAAGATTTTTATTTTACATTTAATTTAATGAGCAGTATCAATTTTTATGGTCACTGTTTTTCAATTTTTAAGACTCAGAGGATGTTGGTGATGTGCTGACTTGACATAAAGAGCACATAGCAGCCAATGGCGTGATCAGGGTGGAACTGTGGGAGGTTATCATCCCACAGCACAGGTCCTGTCAGGTCCTAAGAAATCAAGATCTCCCTTTATCCCCTTCCATGACCCGGTCTGGATGATGCCTGTCCACATGCCAGAAGCAGTCAGGGCTTTAAAACGCCGGGAACGGGGAGTAATAAAGCACGTGGATAGATGCCATCCGTGAGGCAGAGTGATGGGTCCGAAATCGCACAACCTCGGGGGAAGCAGCAGAGGGGAATCTGTGAGAGTGCACACACACTGGGTCTGAGTTCTGGCCTCACCGCTTACTATCTGCTATTCATTAAATGGAGAAGTTACCTGTAATGATGGCATTTTGCTTCATATTATCATTCTGAGAATTAAGTAAATTACACACTTAGAGTCTGTACAATCATACAGTACCTGACAAGTGTGAGGTCATTTGAACAATCCCAAACCAATGCAGGCCTAAAGAAAATGCGCAGAAAAATCTTTTCTTTTTCTTTCTTTTTTTCTTTTCTTTTCTTTTCTTTTTTTTTTTTTAATATCATGTTCAGTATTAAAATATTTGAGAAAATCTGATTGACCAAGGGCTATTCTGCAATTGCTTCCTGCTGTTATCTTTTAATTTTATTTTTTTTAGTAAAAAAAGAAATATTTTCCCATTACCATCAAGCCATATTATGCAAAATGTGTTTCAAATCACTCAGCCAGAGTGCTGCCGTCATTGATCACAAGAGCTCCTGGGCCCAGCAGGGTGAGGTCCTGAGTTAGCCTTTCCAGAGGAGCAGGGCTGTGCTGACTGGGCACTGTCATGTGCCACCAGAAGAACTTTCCGAAATCCCAGGAATGTGTCTAGATAACTGGAGTTTTCATTTGGCAAAGTTGGGGAGCCTCTGTTTCTTTACTTAGAAACTGGGCATATAGCTATCTTGTAGGGTTACCGTGACCATTAAATAGAAAAACACATGCTACCTGCTTCAAAGAGAAGATTTCAAACATACATAAGCCTATGCCAAGCAGATTTGTTTTTTAAATATATTTTACTGATTTTTTTACAGAGAGGAAGAGAGAGGGATAGAGAGTTAGAAACATTGATCAGCTGCCTCCTGCACACCCCCTACTGGGGATGTGCCCGCAACCCAGGTACATGCCCTTGACCGGAATCGAACCTGGGACCCCCAGTCCTCAGGCCAATGCTCTATCCACTGAGCCAAACTGGTTTCGGCTCCATGCAGATTTATTCAGTTCTAGGGTTACACAAACACTCTTTTCTGCTACTCTCCTTGCTGAAAGCTGTGTCCTTTTAAGGACTGCGGGTAAGTATCATATTGTGTGTGAAAAATCAAAGAGGCACTAGTCTAAAAATATGTAACCTGGATTCTATTCCCGGCCTAGCTACAGACTCCTGTTAACTTATTAATATGTGATTGCCTCCATTCCTTATACATTTACAGAGAGAATTAACTCCTTCTCCCCCACTGACAGGAATTTTGGAATGATGGATTGAGTATCCGTAAACCATGAGTTCTCTTGAGGAAAGCAATAAGCATATCAGGGCTTATACTACCGTGTTTCCCCGAAAACAAGACATCCTCCAAAAACAAGACCTAGAGCATGGAAAGATAAGACATCCCCTGAAAATAAGACCTAGCGCAACTTTGGGAGAAAAAATTAATATAAGACACGGTCTTATTTTCGGGGAAACAGGGTATCAGGTCACATACGTTTCAGTTAAAAAAGTGCTTTGGTGGCAGAAGAGGGGGCTTTATCTAATATGCTTATAAATAGGAAACTATTTAATTGGACTTTTTTGATAAAAGTTTGAGTTTTTATATAAAAAGTTTATAATATCTGTCTTCACAAAATTAACAATGGTTGCATCAGCAAAAAGAAACTTAGCAAATATCCCCTTTATGATAGTGACCGTATGCCAGGGTGGACATGCTTTCAAGTAGCATTATGGAAGGGCACACATTCAGTTGATGGTTGCACTCCATTTATTCATGGCAGGGAAGTAATCTTAATTCGTCAGTTTGGCATTGAAAAAATGGAGTATATACTTTCAAAGTTATTTCTCCACCAGGTCCCTTTGCTTTCTTTTTATGATCCCAGATTTCTCTACAAATATATAATCAGGGCATGATGGTCACCTAGGGAGACAAATAGAAGCATACATGTAATATGCATATGCATGTCAGGACTTTACCTCAAGACATTTGGATGCAGTCTGGGCTATAACTTTAAACTGATCTATAGGCGAGTCTGAAATGTGTCCTCAATTCTACTGCAATGAGGGCTTTGGAGACCTTTTTATCTGACAGGATCTAGTTTTGCCCTACCCTGGTAGCCTTATCTGCAGAGAACATTCTGTTGATTTCCCAGATTTTTTTTTAATATTGATTTCAGAGAGGAAGGGAAAGGGAGAGAAAGGAGTAGAAATATCAATGATGAGAGAGAATCATTGATTGGCTGCCTCCTGCACTCCCCCTACTGGGGATTGAGCCCGCAATCTAGGCATGTGCCCTGGATCGAAATTGAACCCGGGACCCTTCAGTCCACAGGCTGACCCTCTATCCATTGAGCCAAACCAGCTAGAGCATTTCCCAGAAATTTTGTTTTCCAATCTTCTATGTTTGTGTAGAGCCAAAAGTAAGGATTTGGAAGAGAATGAACAGAATGTCTTGACTTATGGAGCCCAGCACGAAATCCACCGGCATGTCAGCCAGACCTGCTTGTTGTGCTCTCTTGTCTTCCCTTCATTCTTCACAGAATTTTCCTGGAAGAGTGTACCATCAACCCTGAGGAAGCACCAGTATTCCATCCTAGCTCAATGGAATGTTAAAAAACATGTTTATTGCATGTAGTTCTTGGACTTGGACATTTTCTGACTTGCTATGATTATATCATTTCTTACAGTTGGCGTAGTATCCACTTCAGAGGGCTGTTGTGTGGAATATAGACATGACCGAGCAAAGCACTTTAGAATTTGGAAAGTCACGTACAAATGTTGAATCTAACGAACAGTCACCTTCTTGGATATAGTGATCCATAGGATGCTAACCTGGAGGACATTTTTATGATGTGCATTTACTTAAACTGCACCTTTCAGAAAAGTTAAGGTAGTGTGCATAGAGAACATGGTTCATCTTCATTAGAATAAATTATTCAAGGTAACCATAAAAAGAAAAAGTTTACAAATAATTACCAAAGTTACTACATGGTAATTTTAACAAAGACAAGTGATGCAGTAATTGACAAAGTAAAAAGAATCATCCCTACTCTGCCTTGCACCCATGTTCCGGAGGCTAAAACAATATGTTGATGTGCCTTATTCTGGGGCTTTACTTACACACTAGAGGCCTGGTGCATGAAATTCATGCATGGGAAGGGTCTCTAGGCCTGGCTGGCAATCAGAGCCTATAGGGGCCTTCCAGCTGCTGAGTGGGGCCTCCCCACCCCCCCAACTTCAGACTGCCAGCCCGGGCCTTCCTTGGTTCCGTGCCACCCCCTGGTGGTCAGCGCACGTCATAACAAGCAATAGAACTCCGGGTCTCGTGGTCAAACTCCCGAGGGGACGCTTTGCATATTAGCCTTTTATATATTATATATAGATAGCATCACTCTCTCCCCCTGCCCCAGCCAGAAGTTTATTTTTCTTTGCACATAAATGATTCCTTTTTACATATGAAAAATGTTCTCAACCAATGTATTTAAGGCAAATCTAAGTTAGATGCGGGGAGCTCAAGTATACAGTGTGATGGGGCTCATTTTTGACTCTTAGGATATCAGGAGGGAAAAGCTGTCCCCACTCAATAATTCTAAGTGTCAGGGACATGCACACCTGTTTTCATGCCTTTGAGTCTCTGTGTCTCCTCCGGGGACAGAGGTTTCACTCAGGGGATTTCTGGCTGGGGGAAGAGGGTCTGCACCACAGCCTCACCCTGAGTGATTGTTATCACACCGGTAAGTTTCCACTGTGGCTGCCGGGTGCGGGCTGTGAACACATTTGAAGTCAGCAGGGGACCGTTGGAAACCTCCCCTGTGCTGAGAGGAGCTGTAGAAACCTCTGCCTCTCTGAAGCCTTCTTGCAACCTGTGGTTGGTCGCTTCTCTTTGTCATGCCGAGCTGTTTTAAACTGCCTTCTATCCCACAGAGCAAAAACAGACCCAACAACAACAAAAAAAAAGCACAAACAATCCCCATGAGTGTTTTTGAATTTTCCTCTGCTAATCTCATTGCTAAGGGTATGAGGTCTTGCCAGGAGCCATTTGCGGTTCGCACACACTAAATAACATAACATTCACACACTTAAGAACAATTAATATCAAGCATCAAATCAAAGTCTAGTTGATGCAAGACCTAGACTCGTTGGCTTTTCTACCTGTCTTACGGAAAAAAAGTGTTTCATCTTCTTTCCAGGTTGCTGATTGCTATAAAAGGAGGCATATTTAGCAACCGGTAGAATTTAAAGGGCGCGCTATACTTAATAATGACGTGATTGCACAAATTGCACGCTGTGAAGTTTGCATATTAGATTATCAGCAGAAGATCATCCCTTTTAAAATAAAAACGCTCTCCAGTAGGTAGTGGAAAGTGATGCAAATCTACATCCCCTTTTCTGTGTTTGTCCTTAGCTGGCAAGGAACGCAGCAGCACTTGGATTCCGATTTGGTATGAATTAAAATGATGCTCTTGGTCGAATGCATTGATTTTTCTACCAAATGGAACTTAGGCAGAATTATCATTTGTCGTGGGAATTTCAGGAAAAAAAAAAATCAAAAGTCACATAAATCAAAAGGCTGCTTCAACCATTATCCTCAAACCATGGGCAGTTTTAATTTTCAATTAAAAAAATTAAACTCTCTTGCCCTAACCAGTTTGGCTCAGTGGATAGAGCACTGGCCTGTGGACTCAAGGGTTCCAGGTTGGATTCTGGCCAAGGGCATGTACCTTGGTTGTGGGCACACACCCAGTAGGGAGTGTGCAGGAGGCAGCTGATCAATGTCTCTCTCTCTCATTGATGTTTCTAACTCTCTATCCCTCTTCCTTCCTTTCTATAAAAAAATCAATAAAATATACATTTAAAAAAAATTAAACTCTCATTGTATTATTTAAGATGCAGATTTAAGAACAAGGTACATCAATCTCCATCATAACAGTTCTCATTCCTCTACTCAAGTAGTTAAAAAACAAATGGTGGGGACAAGTTAAATTCACCATCAACTGACTACTGAAACAATGGTATGTTATGGTGATGAGGTATGTCTGGAGAATAGTTGTTTAAATATTTCTTGTCCTACTAATAAATTATAGTGTTACTAGAGGCCCAGTGCACAAATTTGTGCAAGGGGCTTGGCCCTTGCAGCCCCATGGCCCTGCCCACTGGTCATTCGGGAAGGTCATTTCAAAAGGTTGATTCTGCCCTCAGGTCTAATTAGCACATTAGCTCTTTATTATATAGGATAAAACACAGACCATGAAAAACGATTGAGATAAGAAAGTAATACCGTGTTTCCCCACAAATAAGACATCCTCCGAAAATAAGACCTACTTACAGGTTTCCTTCTGAGTGAAATATAAGGCATCCCCCCGAAAATAAGGCCCCCCCTAGGCTAAACATGAGAGATTTAGTCCACTGATTCTGAAAGAAATGGAGTCACAAGAAATTCACCAGGAAATTCAGGAATTGGATTGTTATGATGATGTTCCAGAAGATGATGACATGATTGTCATTGGATAAATGATTAAATTCTTGATACTGTAGGATTCACAGTTTGTCTGATTTGTGTTGACAACTACCGTACTACCATACCATATACAGGTAATAAATTTCCTTTATTTTCATTTAACAATATATGTATACCATATTCTTCTTCATGGAAAAATAAGATATCCCCTAAAAATAGGACCTACTCATCTTTGGGAGCAAAAATTAATATAAAACAGTGTCTTATTTTTGGGGAAACAGGGTAGTATAATTTTATCACTTTCATTGACTCAAGAAAACAAGATCATTAGTTAAATAAAAAAAACAAAACCCACCACCACATTAATTTGAAAGAAAATTATATAAAAACATATTTTTTTCAATTTATTGATCATTGATGTTGCCATTTAATTTTGTCTTTGGCATTTGTACTAAAAAGCATTGACTTCATTACTTGCTGCACTAAGTTGATTATAGGGGTTTCAAATTTCATTATCATTTTAATGTGATTTGGGGCCAAGTATTTAGCTCTTTGAGCTTTGTTGGCTTCCCTCTGAAATGGACACAATTATTTCTACCTCACTGCCTGCTGTGAGAATGAGGAAGGTTTCTGGGTTGGGGAGGAAAGCTCTTTCCTAAAGGAAAGCAGTCTCTGTCTCCACACTGGTCTCTGTCCCCAGGAGGAGGGACAGTGCTTTGATTGGTCCGGATTCTTCTTTCAATTCATTCTTGGTTCTTATGCTTTAAGTGCTCTTTCTCTCTCTTCTCTCTTCCCTTCTCAGACTGCTGTAAATCTGATGCCCTGGCCCTTTGGGTTCCTGTGAGCTCAGGCTTCCAGTGAGTTATAAAGAGGGAGTATCAGATGCAAGAGTAGGAGGCAAGTCTTCATGGATCTGCAGTGCCACATTTCTGTGCTCAGGGCGCTGAGAGGCGGGAAGCAGTGTGTGGGGTGGGGATAGAGAGGTCTCCACAGGAGCTGCCTGCTCCTCACCATTTTTCAATTTATTCCATACCCACTGTACTTAGGAGGAATTCCTTCAGGGAGTGTTCAGTTAATAACTGGAGCTTCTTCATTTTCTCTGTGTTGAGAAATGGTCTTGTTTGTTATGTTTCCATGGATATCTTATTGGGAAATATTTTGTTGGGAAGGCTGGGGAGACTGAATCACATATGGTTAATTAACTGCCAGAATGACCACAGAGTCTCTTGAATTGAATTACAAATATTTTCTATATAAGTATCACATGCTTAACTGTAGAAAGTTTAGCAGACAAAGAGATGATTAAAAGTCATGAATATATTCTCACATTTTTATATGGCTGTTAAAATAATTTTATATCATCTTTTAGAATATGTGGTTTATAGGCCAACAGATAATATACCTATGTTAATATTGTCTATTACTATCACATATAATATTGATAGTACCTATGATATAGTCATTGTAATAGAATAAAAAATATAACAACTGTTTTATAACTTGCTTTTAAATTTAACATTATATGTAAATCTTTCTATGTCAAGAAATGTATTTTTACAACAATATTTCTAGTTATTGTAAGATATTCCAATTTCCCATTGTTTTTGTTTTTCCTTACCATACTATATATTTTACACTGAATTTATTATTGATGTGAAAAAAATTTATTCAGCAATTACAATTAAAGTTTTAAAGTATAGAGTTATTCTTTCTAAATCTAAAGTCTATCCAATACATGCATCTCATTTTCAGTATCACTATTAATAGTTTGCCCAGTGGCTTTTTTCTTTGTGGCATAAATATTTGCCTGTCCAATTTAAGAAAAGTGTACAGTTCAGCCATTTTGTCAGCATGGATCTGCATGTTTCTCTCTCTTGACATTTGCAGCTAATCTACTCTGATGTATGCATTCCTGGCCTGAGAGTCTCAAGTCATGTTTGTTTTGTGTTCAACTGGAAGAGACATCAAAATGATAGGTAACATATGAATCCTTAAATATACAACAGCGTGAAGAGAAAACATGAAGTTTATTAAAATTATTTTTTCCACAGATAATTGCTAACATATTTATCATTAGGAAGGTTTTGCTGGTTCGTGCTGTTTTGAATATTAATATATATTTCTGTCTCAAATCTCTTACATTACAGTTTTTTACTTAGTCTTTAAAATGAAACTAAGTAGATTTCTCACACAAAGAGTGATGTTAAAACAGTGCTTCTTGCAGCAATTTGAGATACCCAAAGAAAGGGCTCTATGTCCATGAAATGTCTGATCTTGATTTATTCTCATTCTGTTCAGTTCACTTCACTCATGGCCCTGGGAACCACAGAGAATGAGTTTCCTGAAATGGTAACTCTGGCTTTAAGAGATCACTTTGCATCAAATCATTCATTATTCCGAGACAACTTCTGGTCTTATTCTGCTCTTCGCTAGTCCCATGGAGTGATCAAACTCCTAGTTTATATCACGAGGGGCAATTCTGAGTAACTCCCCACAAAATCGGTGGAGTAAGTGGGTCTTTTGTTTTTGGGATAAGCAAATGCTGTAAGGACTTACATTCATATTAGAGGGAGGAATGTTAACTTGAGGAAAATATAGCAAGTGTCATTTTGTGTGTCAGTTAGGTTTCTTTTTCACATGGGGAAGAGAGCCCCATTCTCTGTTGTGGTTGTTTTGTTTGTTTGTTTGTTTGTTTGTTTTTTGAATGAAGGAGTGTGAGAGGCCAGAGGGTATCATTTGAATACATTTGTTAATAGTGTTGAGTACCGGCTCTAAATTTGAGAATAAATCAATAAATGCACAAATGCCTTTTGTTTCTTTAATCCAGTTTTACTAGAGACGAGACCTTTAAATGTGTCCTAATTTCTCTGACATGCTGATGAGTATACTGTAATATTCTCTTTTTAAATGAGGGGGTGGTGGTGGTGGAGAGATACTGCTTCACTTAAACCTGTGCTATGAGAGGCTCTGAAATGAGCCAACAGCTATGGAGATATTTCTGCACCTCTGTGATGAAGATGTAATCTAGTTTGATGGATGTCTTTGTTTCTATCTTAATCACAGCATGCAAGATTAGCAATACATGTGTTTCATCAGTTAATTACTCACAATACATGCACCATACAGGGCTTTCCTTCAATTAATTACTTTGAATTTGAATTCTTTAGGAGAGACCACACCAAACGTATCTGTTAGAGTTCTTAGGCAAACGTAATGGATGTTAGAGGAACTTTATGTAACAGCCTCCTTGGGGTCTAGATTTTCAGCTATCATAATGAAAAATCTGAAAACATAAACATATAAAACAATAAATCAGGCAATTGGATGACCTAATATCCTGTCTTTAGCCATAGCCATTACCTGAGGGTTCACAGAGCAGTGAAGAACTATTAGATTAACTGTGCCGTGGTTGTGGGAAAAAGAGAAAATGTACGTGTTCTTACTCATACATTGATCCGCCACTTATGACCCTGAACATAAATTTTATTAGTGACTATTCTGTCGTGCTGGTCTTGGGAAAGTTTATAGATTTAAGACAAGGTTATTTTCTCATTTTTATTGTATGTGCTAAAATGCCATGTTCAAAACAAAGCCTGGTTACTTGGTACCATGGAAATAAACAATCAGAGTTTTTTTTATAGTTAGAAACTAGGAGTACTTCCTTGACTGACTTTGGGTTATGACAAAAATCTTCAAAATTGAGAAATAATAAAAATAATAATGGAATGTGAACTCTAAGGAAATAGGCTAAAAGTATAATAGAATAAAAGGCAGTTTAAGCCTCAGGCTCATTTAACAGTGCCAAAGGCTGGTAGCTGGTTCCTTGGGAAGAAGATAGAGATCTAACATGGATCCTGGAGTTTACAAGAAAGGTAACATAATCATGTGAAAATCAAAATTCATTAGAATTAACGTTTGCTGGGGAAAATTAAAATGTGATGGGAAAGGCAATTGAAAGGGTGCATCAAATGCAATGAAATCTGTTAAATTAAATATATATATAGTGTGTCTGGGACACTATTATTGCTCCACAACAATTAAAATTGAGAATCGTGCAAATATATAACTAAAAATGTGCCTGAACCATCTTGATATTTTTCCATGGGCAGCATTATAGAGTTCTCTATGAAAGAAGGAAGAGCACATTTTAAAATTTATTTTATTTAAAAGTTTATTTCAACTTTTACAAGTGTCTGATCTGCTGAACTGGGAGGAATTCACTAAGAGTGCTACACAGGTGTTGGTATCAACTTACCCCTCTTTAAGCTCTGGATATTTCATAAGTAAAGATGCAATACTATCTATTAATCATAGCCAAGATGGTTGTCAGGCTCTCACACATCATGCCCTAACATTTCCACAAGATGGCCGTCAAAGATGGCCATCACAAGATAGCCACATGCACAGCGGAGGCAGGGCCTGGCGGAGGAGGCAGGTTGCAGCAGGGCAGGGTATTTGTGGGTGATCAGGCTGGCAGGGGATGGCTGTTGGGGGCTATCAAGCTGGCAGGGGAACCGTTAGAGGTTGATCAGGCTGGCAGGCAGGCAAGTGGTTAGGAGCCAATGGAGGGACATCCCCTGAGGGGTCCCAGGTTGGAGAGGGTGCAGGCCAGGCTGAGGGACACCCCCCACCCATGTGTGGATTTTATGTACTGGGCCTTCTAGTAATATAATAAAAGGGTAATATGCTAATTAGACCAGAGGAAAGGTGGTACCTGCAGCTGGGGGAAGGAAGGCCCACTCTTGCACAAATTTTTGTGCATCGGACCTCTAGAGTGTGTGTATATATAGTGCCTCAGCACCAAATCTCAATGGACTTAGCTTAATTTCTGCACTTGGATAGAAACATGTATCTTAACTTCATTTATAGCCAACCTTTAGGGAAAAAGTATTTATACAACAGACTAATGGTCACAGGAATTTGAAATGTGGATAACATTGTCAAAAATTTGCTTTCCTCATTCACCTTTGACTTCTTTGCTAAATGAGAATTTAAAAGCTACTTAAAAAGGAAGCAAAGCAAAGCAAATCAAGACAAACAAACAAAAAACCTAGGAGCCCCAACAGCCTTCAAAAACTCTACTGGAAAAAAATTATATTAACAATAAACAAAGAAAAGACCGATTTGTTTCACAGGTTAAGTTTACAATATAACACAGTTCAAGAGCCAGTTCTTAAAAAAAATTGAGCAGATGAAAATACTTTATGAATTGCTGGTGTTTTCTTGAGAAAGAATAGTACCGTTGAAAGAACAGTTGCTTTCTGACTTTTGTTGGAAAATCTAAATTCCAGCATAGTTGTTGGATGAAACTATACAATCCAAATCTCTTTATTGACAATGGAATTTGGCTTTGGGTAAGTGACCACATTACTCATCTGTTAGTTATTCTTTGAACAAAAGCAGTTTTGTTGCTCAACCTAGAATCTGAACAGATAAACGTCTAACACCCTTTGCGCTGAGACTTGGGGTGGTGCCAAAGCCATCTCCAAAGTTGGAGAGTTGGTGCCACAATATAAAAGGATCTGCATGTAAGATTTATTCCATTTAATGACCATGAGCTGCAAAATATACAAATGATTACTTCTCCTGAGATAACTTAATTCGAAACTTTCCAACCGTTACCAAACTGGAAAGTTCAATTTTTCTAAAAGCAAGATGTCATGTGCCCTACTGACACAATGAAAAAATTAGAAATAACTCACATTATAAAAATAACGATCATTCAAGAATATTGTGGGATGAGACTCAGTGCAATGGATCACTTTTATCCCCAAATTATAATGAACTATCTAAAGAACATAAACAAAAGTTTGTTTTCATGGACAGGTACACTGGTTAATAAATGAAAGAAATAGTTATAAATACCAAATCCCCATGAAGGGACAAAGACAAGGTGAATTTCCCATACTGTGTAGTTTGAAACCAGGCACATGCTGAAGACTTATTTTTTATCGGAGCAGTGATAGCAACTGCAGTCCTTGATTTTGATTTTAAAATAAGTATATTTTAAAAGTGGAATAAAAACAAAAAAGGTTATTGTTTAGTTGTTGATTCCATTTCTTATGACTTACTGTTAATACTGAGTCTGCAAAATAAAATACTGAGTCTGCAAAATAAATAAACGTTTGAAACTAAAACTACTTCTCCTTTGAGAGAGCATTGTTTAGCTCATTACCTTTTGTGACATTTCTAGTCTGAAACATAGTTATTTTTGTAAATCTTCTGCTCAAATATACTGCATAGAATTTGAAGATATGCTTCAAGAGAGCAAAAAAGTTATAGAGAAATTTTTGTTAGTTGAAAATCAACCTATATCTTTGTGTACATACATATATACACATATATACATAATATGTTTATATATAAGCCCCAATTTGCCCAAGGAAGATTAGAAATAATATGAGTTTTTAACTTGAATCTGTTTTCACCCATTTTTGCCTAAAGAAGACTTGTTGAATAATAGTGTATATTTCTTAAATATTTTTTGAATTTGTAAAATTACTTGTTTCACACACACACACACACACACACACACACACACACACACACATATGCCTAAGCTACCATCCGATTTTTCCACAGTCTGACCCTTTGACCGGTAGCTATGATGTGCAATGACCATCAGGGGGAATGCATAGACATGGAAACATGGAACAGACTGATGAGAATCTCAGAGGGAAGAGGGGAGGGGGTATGGAGGGAAGATATTAACCAAAGATTTTATATGCATACCAGAGGCCCGGTGCATGAATTCATGCATTGATGGGGTCCCTCTGCCTGGCCTGTGAGAATTGATCTGAAACCAGCAGTCCGACATCCTCTGAGCAGTTCTGGATTGCAAGAGGGTGCAGGCCAGGCCAAGGGACCCCACTGGTGCATGAATCCATGCATCAAGCCTCTAGTATTTAAAATAATGCTCAGTGTTCAAGAATGATTTCATTTATTTTCAAATATGACATTAATTTTGGAAAATATCATGCCTTTATTTTAAAACCATCATGCCAGTGTAGTTTAGTCTACCTAGCACTTATTTTTAGATTTAAATAATAGCAGCTATTGAATGTCCAACTTTTGGATATCTCCAGAATAGAAAGAAAAGAAACTTAGTTAAAATTAACTAATGTAAAATTGACACAGTAAGTTGTCTACTTTATTTTTTCAACATCTCTCTGCACAGGATAACTTAAGTCCAGGGTAGCAAGTTCAAATTCCTAGAAGCCAAGTATGTAAGTTCCTTCTAGAGTTGCTGGGTTGGCATTATATTTAAAATGAGATTAGCATACCCTGAGTCTTCATTTAAAAAACAACAATAATAACATTGTGCTCATAAAACAAAACAATTTGCCTCCAAAATATTTTAGGCTGAGTGACTGAATTAAAATGAACACAGAACAATTTTTCTAGTGGCTTCTAGGAAGACAGCACCAAAATGACCTGATTAGTTATCACAAATTCAAGCTCACACTAGAAAGTTCTAATTATTTGGACCTAGATTCATAGTTTTATGCACAGACAAGTATATATTTCTAAGCATTTATTGATACAACTATACAAACAAATGACCAAAAAGCTTATGCACATTTTGAAAGGATAGTGACTGACTGAAGAAGCAGTGTTTGTCGAAATGAGAAGTACCAGATGGGAGACAGTCCTGATGCTTTGATGTTGGCTTACTACACACATTCCTGCCTATGACATTGGTTGTATGTGAACTTTTGCTTTTGTAAAATATAGATGTGGTATGCAATAGAGACCAAGGGGAGGAAATAATCTGAGGAAGATTAACCCAATTGAATTCTCAATTGTTAGGCTGAAATTTTTTGTTCTTCCTTTCAGTGTATTCCCGCTCATTTAAACAAACCTTCCTAGAAGAGATAATGGTTATCAATATTGATACTTAACCAAGAAGCAGGAGTTGACTAAGGGAACATAAACCTCACTGTGCCATGATTTCAGCACTGCCTGACGTTGTCTAAACAATATTTTTTTAAAATATATTTTTATTGATTTTTTCAGAGAGGAAGAGAGAAGGATAGAGAGTTAGAAACATCAATGAGAGAGAATCATCGATCAGCTACCTCTTGCACATCCCCTACTGGGGATATGCCATGTGCCCTTGATCAAACCTAGGACCCTTCAGTCTGCAGGCAGATGCTCTATCCACTGAGCCAAACTGGTCCCGGCGACAATATTTGTTTTCTTAATCTGACACTGTTCATGACAATTATATAAGGTGAAGGAAAGGTTCTATCGACATGAAGTGATACAATGGATTCATGTTTCTCACTTTCCCCCGCCTCCTGATCTGTTTGCCTTGCTGCAGTATCATCTTTGTCACCCTCAGACCACCATCCCGTGACTAGCTCCTGATATTTCATGTGAGTGTTATGTCAGCCCCTGTGGTGTTGTCACAGGCTGGTTCCTGAGTGGGTCCCTGCACACCTAAGGAAGACCTGCTGGGAAGGAGTGGCCTGGTAGCAGATGGAGCCCAGGAAAATGAAACCACCTCAAAATTAGGAGGCTTTTGGCAAGACTCTTTCACCAAAAGTCTAGGCAAAAATGTTGGAAAGTGTTAGGGGGATACATCAGTATGTCAGTCCTAGAGCAATCGCGATCCTAAATAAAATCCATGGCAGAAGAGCAGGACCAGCAAAGCAAAACCGAGTCCCCTCCCAGGAGTGGGAGCAATGATGTCTAGTCCCGAGTTCTAAGGTTCTTAGTGTCTTAAGCCAAGAAACTACTGTTTAGGAGCTGGGTTTAAGAGCAGATGGAGATTTGATTCTGAGCTAACTGTTTGGATTCTTAAAATCTTCCTGTCTAGCATAAAAGATTTGTTCCGAAATCAGATACAGAAGTCAGAATGTAGTTGACCTGTTCAAGATCATAAGCTAAATAGTGCTGAGGTCAAAATGGGGTCCCAGGAGTTCAGTTCTCAAACCGAGGCTCTCTCTGCCATAGCAGAAATGCAGATAGAGATGTTTCATTGTTTTTCACATGTTCAACTTGTCCCTGTGACATCACTAGTAATTAGTCAGATTACTGAAATATAAAACAAAGCAAGTCAGAAACACAACTAATAAATATGTACATTAATTTGTCTTGGATTTTCAGAAAGCCTTAGAATTCATTGATTTTTTTTTCTGATTATTATTTATACATCTTTCTGAGTTGATTATAGATTAATTCATTATAGACTTTTAATAATCACAAGATTTTCATATTGGAAAATTATATTATAAGTACATTACTGTGTAATACATACTATTATCTTACTGATAATTTTTCCTTTAATTTCCTTTGCCAAACTTGGCATTAAAGAAATTTCTTGAGATATTATTTTATCATGGTTTGTTCTTTTCTGGACTAATAATGCCCTAGTTACAAAATTTTTAATTGAAAGTTTATACAGACTAGATTTCTGTATGACTTGAAAATTCAACCATTAATTCAAAGCTCTTAATATTCTACCAGTCATAATTGTATTTATAAATTTATGTTCTGTTTTTGCCTTATAACCTTCATGTATGAAGACATAGACCTCTGTCTTCATACATGAAATCATTACTCCACCTCCATTTACATGATTGATTTAAAAGGAAGAAATGTTATTTATATTAACCAAAACATAAACAACTCATATATAAAATTTTAGCAGATGAAGTTACTTTGGAGACAAATTGCTGTATTCCAGCACAGTGGCCTTAGCTATCTCAGGGTTTTGTTTGTTTTTAGACAGAATTGATTGTTTTATAACAGCAGAATCATTGAGCTTTCTGACCCTCGTGGGCCCAGGACATTGATATTACAGTTTCACTTTACTTCACAGAACCACACTGAGGAACGACTGGGCATTGACCCGAGCTAGAGACTGAGCTCTGCCATCGAGGTGCCTGGGAAATGGGTTCGGGGATGAGAGGGTCACGGCAGGAGAGGTTTCTGAGACAATTTCCGCCGCTGAGAATATAAAGCCCCTCAATTCCCAGCAATAAGAGATGCTTACGTATTCATTTTTACCAACCGGAAAAGAAAACGGAAAAAAATAACTGCCATGTTCAGAGGTTGGGAAGAGTAGTTGATGTTTCTCTCTCATCAATGTTTCTAGCTGTCTATCCCTCTCCCTTCCTCTCTGTAAAAAAAATCTATAAAAATATATATAAAAAAAAAAGTTAGGGGAGCCTTGCTTTTCACTTTAAAATGAAAAAAAATATATACATTCAAACATCATCAATTGCTTACAAGTGTTTTTGTTAAAGTCTAAATTGTCCAATTTAAAACTATGGGGAAGTGTTAGAGATCTTACCAAAATGTGTTTCTGACTTCTTGTTCTCTCTCAATTTTCTTCTCATGAAGTATTGGATTATCAATGTATGAACTATGATAGCATAAAATACACTTTGTCAGAAGATCCCATTAAGTCTTATAATAAATATAGTATTAAAATATTTTAATGAATTAAAATGCAGTATGAGCTTGCTTTTCAAATTATAATTGTGTTCCTTCCCAGTTTTTGTTGTTGTTGCTGGTTCTGTTGGATGGTGAAGTTTTCTTTATGTGAATATAAAGCATCACGATTGATCGCTTTACAGCTGCCACCTCGCCTCCACAGGTTACTATCTTATGGTGCCACACCCCTTGTTTTCTTTTGTTTTGTTTTAAGTTGTTCATTACCCAGCCTTACCTAATTACTTATTAGTCTGGACTTGAAATGCCTTTTAATTCTGCTCAAAAAAGTTCAATCCACCACCAAAGTAAAGTTTTGACATAGAGATGGATGTTAAAAAATAACGCTGCCCGTGTACAAAGCACTTCCTAAAGACAGTTGCCTAAAAAGATTTTTAGCAAGAGCAGAATCAACTGGGGTAAATGTCAATTTCTCCAGGTGTCTGCTTTCAAGTTGACATTCTGACATATATACAATTCTGAATCATTTGCTAAAATATTCATTTCATTGTCTTGAAAATATGTCAAATAGCTGAAGAAAGGAAAAAGGTAAAATTCAAATTGCGCCTTTTTCCCTTATTTATGGATGAAAACTTGAGTCACAGGTAGAAACAGGGTAAAGCAGTTCACTATAAAAATGATAGAAGGTTCTAGGTCAAGTTGGCTATTGGAAATAAAGGCACTATCGTGTTTCATCTAATATTAGGATTCTGTGCCAAGGGTTTTCATTACACACAGGGAACAAAGTACTTTATAAATCATCACATCTGCTGACATTCAATTATTTTCCGTCTTATTAATATGAACTGCAGAGTGTTTTTAGGTGTCTACTGGCAGTAAAACCAGCCTTTTCATTAAAAAAGCTTGGCATTCATACATGGCCGGAAAGTTCACAAAATATATTTAAGCATCCAAGGAATAAATGCTAATCATTTTTAGATATTTCAAACTACAGACTAAACACCTAAAAATTTTAAAAAGAAACACCTGTCCGAATGCCTAGGGCCTGATTAAAACAGAAAGGCAGAATGGGTGCAAATCAGGAAGTGATTTCCCAAGAAAATGTGGTCTGCCACATCTATTTCTATATGCTCTCTATTTTACACAACAGTACATTCTTATGAATGGATCTAGTGCCTTTATAAAGTAATCTCAAAGTCTCAAGAAGAGGAAAAACCCAGTTTTAAAAAATATATTTTACTGATTTTAGAGAAGAAGGAAGAGGGAGAGAGAGATAGAAACATCAATGATGAGAGAGAATCATTGGCTGCCTCCTGCACGCCCCCTCCTGGGGACCGAGCCTGCAACCCAGGAACATGCCCTTGGCCGGAATCAAACCTGGGACCCTTCAGTCTGCAGGCTGACGCTCTATCCATTGAGCCAAATGAGCGAGGGCAACCTATTGTTTACATAATTCCAGATTAATAGCATCTGTGCGGAACAGGGAGTATTGAATGATAAGACTCACCATTTTACCATGCCTACACTACCAGATAATGTGAACTCATCTTTTCATTTTATATGTTCTCTTCCAAATGAATCCTTTTAGATAAAAGGTATTAAACAATTGCTATTTTTAAGTCACTTATAAAACTATAGATTCCTGGACACAGGTGTTCTCATTTAATGTTCTGTGGTATACCCAGAGAGGGTATTATTATTTGGTGGTTGTTGTTATCATTATTCTCAAATACGGAAAAAAATATGAGAACTACTCTTAGGCTATGGCTGTTGGGAGCAGAGAGCCTCAATAATTTTGCAAGTAGAAGAGTGAAGAGGTATTCTTGGAAGATGTTCTTGAGGCTACAAGAAATTTTATGAATATTTATATGAACTGCACATTCTTTTGTGATTTATTTGCTTATGTATTTTGAACTATATGTAATATATATATGTATATATATATATATGCACTATATGGATATGGATATATACACACATATATACTTGCATACATGTTATACCTGTATTTACGTAGAAGTAAATTTGAATTTGGTTTAAAATCATCTGTTCAAAACAAGCCACTTCAAACTTTAAAAGTATTCTCTCAGGTATGGAAGTACCTTGGGGAGAAATGTTTATCCATGACCACAAGGGGGTGCTAATGATCCGTGAATGTAAACTGTAATTCAGAATTAAAATGGTATTTATACATACAGGTTGAAATAATTTGCTATTAGCAAATTTTCCTTTTCTTGGGAGTAAGTGTATGATTAATAGTGAATAAACATAAGCTGCTTTCTAGAATGTATATATAATTTCTGCCTATCCATAGTGTAGTAAGAGGTTCTTTTCCTTTGGTAGAATGTTAATTACATTTTCTATTTAAAATGCTTAACTATTGTTATAGTACAGAATTTTTAAATATATTATAAAGAGACATATAAGAATATTTTTATAATATCTAATTTTAGAAAAATTTCTAATGCCTAACTTATTTTCCATGAAAATAACATAGTTTTGCCCAAACCGGTTTGGCTCAGTGGTAGAGCGTTGGTCTGCGGACTGAAGAGTCCCAGGTTCGATTCCGGTCAAGGGCATATACACTGGTTGCGGGCACATCCCCGGTAGGGGGTGTGCAAGAGGCAGCTGGTCGATGTTTCTCTCTCATCGACGTTTCTAGCTCTCTATCTCTCTCCTTTCCTCTCTGTAAGAAAAATCAATAATATATATATATTTTTTTTTTAAAAAAAGAAAGAAAATAACAGTTTTATCCAAATAAAAACTAATTTTTTAAATGACCTTGAGCAGGTTTAATTCATTTTTTCCTAACTTGTGAAACTCTGAATTAAAAGGTGGTCCAACATTACAAATTTTAAGGTAAATTTTTTTGGTCATTGTAATAATTTGAGGAGGAAAAATAGTTAATAAGGTTCCAAAACTTAACTTTGTCATAAAAGGACATTCTAAAATATAAACACATAAATCATTTTTGAAATTTGCTTCAATATACATTATGAATGCCTTGTTTTGAGGCAGAAAGTGCTGGAATATCATGAATTTAAAAATGTGCATCTTAGTCAATTAAAAATAAAGGCAGTTTAGTGAATTTAAAAATATTACTCTAGTGGAGATTTTGAAATTATAATCCCGCTCGTTCTGGCCCTCCTCCCCAGCACCATCCTATTAGGTTTTAGGATTGAACATCTTCCCATCTCGGAAGACTCGAGGCTTCCACCTTTGTGAATAGTAGCATTTTCACGTAGCACAGTGAACGTGTAAGGCAAGCCTTTCTGTCTTCCAAACATAAGCTATTTGCCTTCTTTGTCAAATGTGGCTATTATGGGTGAAGCTGAGGGGACATTTGAACTAAACCACAGAAACATATTTTTTAGTATCCCCAAACAGTTTGCATGTTCTTGAGTGACTTCCCAGACCTCTTGTCCCCCAGTGGTCCAACAGGCTGTATCAGGCCAGGTTCCTCACAGGTGTGTTGAACTTGGTGTGGAAGCCCTTCAAAGACCTCTCAGAGCCCCTCATAACATACCTCCTCTATGGTGACCTTGTTCTTCACTCCTAATTTTACATGTTTCATCCGGGGCAAACTCAAGTGCATTGCTATTCACAAGGAAAGAGGCTGGATCGACTCTGAGGCCAATCTGTGCTTCAGAAAGTTAAAAGTCTTCAGAGATGAGGCCCAAAGTAGTGATCATCATTGTCATTGAAATCAGGGTTTTCCTGTGGCTGAGATTCTGTGACTATTGCAGAAATAGCTGCATGAATTTAGATTACTGCTGTCCGGACTGTTAACTTGGGCTCCGGATTCCTGTGTCCTGGTTTCACCAATCCTGAGCCATGTGACGGGATGAGGTTCCCATCCTTTATCGCAGTCCAGTATATACCTGGGAAATATCCTGCATTAAAAAACATGGCAGAGTATTCTTGATTACAAATTTTAAAACAAGCTTAAGGATACAAACTAATTTTCTCACTCCTTTGCCAATTGTAGTGCTTATGATGTCAATAGGCTCCACAAGAATAGTACACAACTTCAGGTCCCATTGTAGATACATAAAAACGTATTTGTTGTCCCATTTTTTAATTTTCTCCTTAGATTCCATTATCCTAGGAGCTGTATCAGCAAAGATATTGCTACGACATGTGTCTGATATTTTGCTGCCTATGGATTCTTTTAAGATTTTTTATGGTTTTCCACCTTATCTTGAAGTCCATTATCCATTTTGAGTTTACTTTTGAGGATGATGTAAGTTGGTGGACTAGTTTTTGTTTGTTTGTTTGTTGTTGTTCTTTTGCATGTATCTGTCCAATTTCCCCAATACCATTTATTGAAAAGACTGCCTTGACTCCATTGAATGCTCTGGTTTCCTTTGTTTAATATTAATTGAGCATACTGGCTTGGGTCGATTTCTGGGTTCTCTGTTCTGTTCCATTGGTCTATATGTCTATTCTTGTGCCAGAACCAGGCTGTTTTGAGAACAGTGGCTTTGTAATATATCTTGATATCTGGTATTTTGATCCCTCCAACTTTGTTCTTCTTTCTCAAGATTGCTGTAGCTATTCAGGGTCTTTTAAAAATTTTTTTATTCCAGATGAATTTTTAGAGAGTTTGTTCTAGGTCTTTGAAATATACCATTGTTATTTTAATGGGAATTTCATTGAATCTATAGATTTCTTTGAGTAGTATGGACATGGAGAGGTCATTGGGGGGAAAAGGAGACCAATGTAATACTTAAAACAATAAAGAATTTAAAAAAATGTTATTTGTTAACTAAAGCCTATGGTTTTCTTCCAGGCCTGATTAATTTTGCCATTGTCTAGGTCAGTGGTTGGCAAACTCATTCATCAACAGAGCCAAATATCAACAGTACAACGATTGACATTTCTTTTGAGAGCCACATTTTTTAAACTTAAAGTTCTTCTAACAACATTTCTTCAAAATAGACTCGGTCAGGCCGTGGTATTTTGTGGAAGAGCCACACTCAAGGGGCCAAAGAGACGCATGTGGCTAGCGAGCCACAGTTTGCCGACCACTGGTCTAGGTCATCCTTAATGACTAATGTAACAAATGCAAATAATCCATATGCCTTTCAGTTAAAATTCATGTATGTGGTTTGTTTGTTTGTTTGTTTATTTGCTGGGACTTCAAAATTTATCTCTCCTACAGAATAGCTACTATATACTGTATAAAGTACATTAAGGATTCCCAATTACCATTTAAAACTCATTGGCAATGTGTAGCAGCAGTACAGTAACGTTATAAACACACTGATGTTTCCTTTACTGTCTTGCTGTGTGTACTTTTCTCCAAAAACAAATTCTCCAAATTTAACAAAGAAAATGTTATTGCTAATTAGATTTAGAAGATAATCTGAAAACTAATGAGGAAGAAACAAATTCAAGAAGAGGGGCAATTTGTCTCAAAGTATCCATGAAATCTTTACTGCAACCATATAAGGTATATTTTAAACTTGTTTTTTCTATGTTTGTAGAAATAGTACTTTAAGTGATATACAAGTGCATGCAAAAAGAACTGGTGAGAAAAGCATAGAATGGACTTCTTATCCATGTGCAAAGAGTGTCTCCGATTCCTGAACATTTTAGAGAATGTATACTTACTATCACACAATTTAGATTTTTATCATAAAATTTGCCATTAAGACCTATCATTTTTATGTTGCTGCACTTGAACAGTAGATGGCACTATTGCCATTTTCCAAAGAGCTGTGCCACCTGGCATAAACTCTCATTTATAAGAGAAGAATGACCATCTAAGAATCAGTCTTAAAAGTCATTATTCATTTCAACTGACATCAAAGTTTCATTCTTTTGCCATTCTCTGTTTTAAAAGCACGGAATTTCCCTCATACCTTTGCCATTAACTAACTGCTGCATGTAGGTAGCCTACAATTCTTTTATGTGTAATGATTTTCTTTTAAATGATTCCAGTGCTCTGGATGGCTTCACAGAACAAAGCCTTATAGAAATGATGCTAAAGAAAAATATCTTTCTTCATGATAAGAATAATAATAGTCCTTCTTCACCTTTGATATTTATTATCCCTCTCCATTGTATTTCAACAGCATTCAATAGCACTACAATTATACATGTAAAGGTTAGATTGAATTCAGTTTTCATAAGGAAGAATATCTTTTTTATATTTTCTTTAAAATTGATGAAATTACCTCCTATCAGCTCCTTTGTCAATCCAAAATCCATTTACTGCTACTTTTTATCCAAAACAAATAAAACAGTAATAGCAACAAACACAAAACTTAGTTCACTACTTTTCCCTGCAGAGGTTGTACTGTTGCTATTGTCCAGTTTAATACCAAGGCAGCCATTAGTCACTAATGAATGGATTAGTAGGCTGAAAAGGTGGGCAGGATTGACAGCCACAAATGGATTTCTAAGCATTTCTCTAAAAGTCCTTGCTAATGTGCCTTTCACAGGAGCGGTTAAGCATGTCAATCTCTTCTTGCAAAGTTTTGGTTTTGCTCCAATAAAAAAGATAGGGTGGCCATCCTGAGATTTTCGTTTTACTTTAATCATGGATATCTAGTTTGCCTTCCTAGGATTTTCATGGTTGAATTGATGGTGTGAAATAATGTATTGATAAAAGAATAATTTGGAGACAACTCCGCTGAGATTATCTGCTTTTGTTTGATTTGCTATTGAGCTTCCCTCTAACTCAGGAAAGTGATTCACCACTATAATGTTTGGGCCCGTGTATATGTGTGTAATTTTCTTCCATATTATTGGGTGTCTTTCATCTGCTACAAAGACATGTTTTATTGTAAGAAATTTGGTATAAATTTTCTGTGATTCCCCTATTTGCTATATATCTCATCTACTATGAGAGCTAAGGAAGAAAGCTAACTTTTCAATATCTGACTTGACAATCTCATAGTTAATCAGAAGTGGTATATACAAAGATGGAATGTATCCTAGGAACATTCAGGGAGATGGGAGATTGCATTTTGTTGGGTTGCCTCATTCATGCAACTCTACTATCCCATAGGTGTGGCCACATCAGGACCAAATCAGTACTGTTATTCCTTATATTTAGGATTGGAATTAGATGCTAAACGGCCTATCGCGGGTGCTGAATGCCTCAGTCTTATTAATAAATGGAGCTATTTGAGATAAAGTCATCTCTAATTTCTACTTCCCTTTGGTTCAATTCAATCTGGTTCAAGGCTTTGATCCCTTTGTTTTAATCAGAATCCATTAAGACGTGGCTTTTCTCTCCTTGCATATGTTAGATGCCACATTACATGTAAAACAGGAAAAGTCTATGTGCTCCTTGGAGTCAAGGAGTTTTCTCATCTCTGTCTGTGCCCCATGACTAGTGTGATGCCTTGTTCAGGCCAGTATATTGCTTTGCAAATACTTATTACAATCTTTAACAGGACAGCTGGTTCTCTGATAAGCCTGGCAATTTACTCTTCAAAGTTTCATCTACCTGGGGATACCCACCCCTGCCTGTCTTCTAAGCAGTGTATTGATTCTCTCTTCTACCTTCTCTGGGGACCAAGAGGTCCAGAAAACACACACACACACACACACACACACATACACACACACACACACACACACACAGTGTATTCTGTTCTACTTAATGTATGTGCCTTTCTTTAAAGAAAATATCTGAAGATTTTGTGTTGGGGTTGCACTTACTTTTAAATTTGAGACTTCATCAAGACAACACAAAAGATTGGTTGAGAAATACTAAAACCATGTATGTACACACTGTACACTTTTTCACAAGTTATAAACCCACGTGTGCAATCATACACTAAACTCAGAAAATGTGATCTAGTTATGTCCAGGCAACTTAATTTATTTCTCTCAGGCACTTGGAGTTTAAACTCAGTTAAACTCAGGGTTATACCTTCCTCCCTTTGTTGGTCTGAATTTGATTTTAAATCATGGAGATTACACAGCATCCTTGACCTTTCCCTACTGGATGCCCTGAGCACTTCCTCCAGCCACAATAGTCACACATGTCTCCAGACATGGCCAAAGGCCCCTCTGGAGGCAAAATGTCCCACCTCCCATAAAGAACTATCAATACTATATAGCTTTTAAAAACCTCTCGGCTGTATGAGGCTGTTCCAGAGTATTTGTATTTTTCATTCAGGGATCCAAAGCTCTATGTGAAGGCTTACAATATGTTTAGGGGCAGGTTCCAGTGTTGTAGAGCTTGAAGTTTGTATCAGTTTGGGCTTCCTCTTTTAAGGTAAGAATACAACATTTTATGAAAAGAAAACTTAGCATGAAAGTTAATTAGTGAGAAAGAATTATAAGAAAGTGTACATGTTTAAAAGCTGACAAATACCACAAATATCACAAAATTCAGGAAAATTATATATATATATATATATATATATATATATATATATATATATATATGTATATATGTTAGCTGTTTATAACACTCATTTTGGACTACATGTTTGGCCATCTATTCTTTGATAACCTCTTCCTAGGATGAGAAAAACACTTTTTTTTTTTAATAGAGGGAATAGATCATTTAGGTTTTTCCTACCATTAGTAAGTTGACATTTGTTATTAGTGATATTTAAGAAGTATTTATTTCAGCCTCAGGAATTTTTATACTTGTGATCCAATATATTGCAATGAATAGAAAATATGATTTTATACACAGATATTTTTTTCTGCTTTCAGTATGGCTTCAGGTTGGAGTCTTGTTGAAGAATTCTGGTAAATTCTATTTCAGTGATTGCCATGTGAAAAAAATATAAAGTGGGAGGGGTACTGAATAATCATTAACAGTAATCACTGTGGCATTATTGAGTTTATTCAGCATAGGAGGACATTTCTGTTTTGAAGTGTCCACTATGCTATGTGAACTCTCTGTTCACAATTTAACAGGTTTGATTATTGAAATAATTTTCCATGGACTAGATTCTAGCTCCACTCATCTCAATAGTTTTTCTCCTACTCCACACATCCTTTCAGTTTTTGGTATCATAGGACGCATGCAGCTGGGCATACAGTTTTCTCCTTTCACATTACTGCCATGATCCTGGGTACCTCAACAAGGGGCATGTTGGGTATAGTGCACCGGGAAGGCTAGCAAAAATGTGATTTTACACAGAGGTGGCCTCTGAACCACATAAACACAACCCACTTTACCCAAACTAAATTTATTCTCAACTCACCTTGCCTTCAGCATATCTCCAAAGTGTCAGTGGCCACCTCAATACCCCCTTAATCAAAATGTGGATGAAAGGAGGGCATTAGAGTGGAAAGAGGCAGATGTCTTCATTGATGCTTGTTAAAACATCTTATTTTTTGTACATTTTTCAAAACAATTAACTCCTCAAAAATACATTCCTATGGCCTCTCACAAGAGTCAGGCCTAAACTGGCAGTAGGACATCCCTCTAGCAATCTGGGACTGCTGGCTTCTAACCGCTGGCTGGCCTTCCTGCCTGATTCTCCCTAACCACTATGTCTGCCTGATCACCCACAATTGCCCCCGTCTGCCTGATAGCCCCTAACTGCTCACCTGCCTAACTGATCACCATTAACCACCTCTGCCTTGGCCTCTGCTGCTGAGGCTTCATCTGGAAGGTTGTTCATCTGTCTGGTCTAATTATTATATTATGCTTTTATTATTATAGATTAGTTTAAAGCAAACATGTTTTCATCATAGCTGCCACTGAATGATCAAATGTAGGGAAGATGGAGGAGGAGAGATTTATATTGGCTCACAGGAAACAGAATAAAGAGTCCAGATTTTGTAATAATACTTTCTCCCTCAAACTCAACACAGAGAAAAACGTATTTTGTAACATGTATGATACATGGTGCATTCTCACTGGATTATGATCACTCTTGATTTGATCTGTTCTAGAATTTCTTACAAATGGAATCAGACAGTATAAATGTTTTTGTAACTGGTGATTTTAGCTCAGCATAATGTGTTTGAGATCCATCATGTTGTTGCAGATCTAACAATTATTTCTTCTCTTCATAGCTGGGTCATATTTCACTGAATGTTGAGCAAATGATTTGTTTATACATTCACTTGTTGATGGGTCATTTCCAGTTTCTGGGCATTATTAGTAAAGTCTGTGGGATCTCCTAACACGACCCACATGGTTCAGGATTCCTTTTCAGGGTTCTGTGTCTCTGGAGAAGGCCGCACACAAATTAATAGACTGGTAAAAAGTTAATTTGGGAACATGGGGGCCAGGCAGGAGTCCACCTCTAGGGGGAAGACTATTCACTGCTCTGGCCTTTTGCCATTCCTTTTATTGAGATTCTGAGACAAAGACATCCTTAGGCAGAAAATACCAACAACAAAAAAATCAACAAGAATTTGCATATGATTAACAAATTAAAGTTGCTTCAACTACCACTATCTCAACTAGACAATGAGTTAATAGCTCCGACCATTCAGAGCCATCAAGGTTGGCCAGCTTCCTTTACATTTTATCGCCAGTGGGTTTCCAGCATAAGTCCTTATGTGGCTGTGTGTACCAATTGCACTGGGGTATCTAAACTGGATCATAAGTTAAGCATATCTTTAAGGGAAATATCATGAGCAAGTTACTTAATTTTTCTATACCCCAGCTTCCCCAGTCCCTCTAAGTGGAGATTGTCTGTAAAAGTGTGTTAAGTCTGATCCATAGAGATGCTTATTACCACGTCTGGTACTGGATAGTACACGGAATGATGGAAAGTTTTTACTAGATAAGGATGTCCTCTAGGACAGATGACAATTGAGGGTCCAGTCATGAGGGTGGTAGGGTTGCTTCCTAGATGGAAGGACAAATGAGGTTGTTTGGAGCCCCTTGTTAGGGCTCTGCCCCCTGTACCATCCCTTGGTGGCTTGGTTCTTAGGAATGTTCCAAACCTCTCTGCGCACAGTTCCCTCATATGTAAAATTACACCAAATTCTGCATTACTAGTGGTATTGGTAGTCCTCATGATTGTTATTTCCATATTCTATTCAGATTTTAAAGGAAATTCTTTATGTTGGGAAGGCACATTGTCCAAACAGATTTTATGTAATAGTTATTATAACTACTTTCTAATTCTTCCTCTCTGCTAGGATCTGAATGTTTTTGTCCTGGAAAGTTTGTATGTTGAAATCCTAACCTCCAAAGATAATGATATTAGTTGGCGGTCCTTCGGAAAGTGCTTAAATCATGAGAGTAGCATGCTCATGAATGGGAGTAATGCCTTATAAGAGAGACCCCAGAGGGCTGCCCTTCCCATCATGTTACCTATTTTCCTTGAAATTGTCAAATAAAAATATGACAACAGTCAACACAACAAATAGCTACCCAGTGTGAATGAATCAAAATTATACCTATTTTCTTGTCAGATTGGCAAAATATACAATATATATTTTTGGTGTGGGACAGAATTCTGGTAATTAGCTTATATGTGCCATGAGATTAAAAAAAGGTTGAACATTGCTACACTACATATGAACAAATAAATACTCTAGAGCAATGCTATGTGTAGGCATATAAATAGCATGTAGAGGTAGGAGAGAGGAGTTTACTTACAAAGGAGGAAGCCACATAATTATTCAAAACAATTTTCAAGTACAAAATCTAGAGATATTTAAAATGGGTCAAACAGTTTTACATACCTTTACGGATCCTGAAATAGCAGATGTTCATAATAATGGTACTCCATCACCTGGAAACCAACTTAGAGTTTCAGCAAAATTACTTAGGGATTCAGAGAAATGCACAATACCTTTTAGAAACATAAACTTACTAGAATTTTGCTTTTTAACATTTAAGAATAAATCTTATATGCCTGTAAAATCTGACCATCCTAAGTGACAACTTATGCAGAGTTCTGGATAAGCTGGGATTTTGCAATACCTGGCTTTTTGAAATGTTATCTAATGTTTCCTGGTTTGCTATCTCTAAGTTTCATCTCAAATTTTATTGATTTAAAATTGTATTTATAATATATATTTTTTGTTAGTTTATAACAGTATTTTCACAGAGGCAGGGATTAAACTTTGTCTTTTATTTCTGCTACCATTTTTTTTTTATTTCTACCCTTTTCTTCTCCTTTCAAAACTCATTATTTCAAATATATCAGAAGGATCTTACATGTGATTCACTGAGCAAAAGGCCACCTCTAAATAGGAAAATGTTACACTTCTGATTTAATCTGTTTTTGCTGTGGAAGGGAATTCAACTGAGAGAGATTTCTCTCTTCTAAATAAAAAACTTTCAGTTCTTATGAGTGCGATACAGAATGATTACACTTTGTGCTTCAGTTGTAATGATTTTATAACAACTGCAAGTAGTCTGGTCTCTTTGGAGGAAGGTCACATTAGAAGATAACTTTCAAGTCAGGTGTTGCCCACTTTCGATATTTTTATCAATTTAACTGCGATATCTTTAATATGTAAAATAACCAGGATGTTTATGCAACTTATCAGAAGCTTTTAAAGAATGAGCATTCCTAGCCAAAACCGGTTTGGCTTAGTGGAAAGAGCGTTGCTCTGAGGACTGAAAGGTCCCAGGTTCCATTCTAGTCAAGGGCATGTAGATACATTGGTTGCAGGCACATCCCCAGTAGGGGGTGTGCAGGAGGCAGTTGGTTGATGTTTCTCTCTCATAGACATTTCTAGCTCTCTATCCCTATTCCTTCCTCTCTGTGGAAAATCAATAAAATATATTAAAAAAAAGAAAAAAGAATGAGTATTCCACCTAGCCAGTTTGGCTCAGTGGATAGAGCCTTGTTTTCTGGACTGAATAGTGTTGGTTTGAGTTGAGTCAAGGGCATGTACTTTGGTTGCAGGCTCGGTCTTCCATCAGGGCACATGCAGGAGGCAACCAATCCATGTGTTTCTCTCACGTAGATATTTCTCTCCTCTGTCTTTCCCTCTATCTTCCACTCTCTAAAAATCAATGGAAAAATGTCTTTGGCTGAGGATTGAAAAAAGAAAAAAGAAAAAAAGAAAGAAAGAATGGGCATTCAATTTTTTTACAGCTTAACTTAGCACCATAGAAATGGATGAAAGAATTTTTAAAATGTAAAACTATAGTATAAAAGATGTCAATAACAAGATGATAAGTGTAGACAGATATTTGTGACAAAATTGATATGCTTAGGCCTTCCCTTCCCTCGTTTCTTCTCTCCTCCCCTTCCCTTCTCTTCTCTTTTTCCCCTTTTTGTTTGTTTTCTTCTTCCTTCTTTATTTCTAGTAGTGTAGGTAATTGTGGACATGCTAAAAACATGAGAAATATGGAATTTCAAGTGGTTGATACTAAAAAAAGGAAGAAAGAAAAATTTAGCTGCAATTTTGGAAATGGTAATTTTCACTACAGTCACTTACCACTACTTATATGAATTCTTAAGTTTTAAAACTGGCTACACTTACTGTGAGGTTTTGAAATAAAATAAGGTAGTTAGTTTAAAAAATGCATGAGCAAATGAACAACTAACTTCTGAAAATTGAATAGCACTTCACTATATTTTTGCATATGACTATTCTCTGCTTTGAAACTACAAGTGTAAAGAATAAATTCATTGTAAGATTACTTTCTGGTTTTGCTCTTAAAATTAATTTCACTTTTATAAAAATGGAACTTTTAGGTGTGAAGGAAATCAATCTTTGTCCTTTGTGATTGTTGCTTCACTTTGCCTGTCTCCATTGGTTTTCTTTATTTGCCTCTTTCAGGAATATATTCAGAGGTAAACTAGATAGATTGCTGTTCATTCATCAGAATGCTAATGCACTTTCTTTTTTTTTCCACTTCAAGGAAATTGGTAAAATGTTTTTTAAAAGAAAAAACTATAGGTTGAAAGGACTATCAAAAAACACTAAAATTCAAACTTCCAGCTTTAGCTGGTTTGGCTCAGTGGATAGAGGAACTGGCCTTCGAACTGAAGGGTTCGATACTGATCAAGGGCACATGCCCAGGTTTCCAGCTCAGCCACCTAGTGGAAGGTTTGCAGGAGGTTGCCAATCAATGAGTCTCTCTCATCATTGATGTTTCTCTCCCTCTTTTTCTCTCTCTTCCTCTCTGAAATCAATAAACATATATTAAATACAACAACAACAACAATAAAACATCTCAAACCTCCAGTATGCTGTAGAGTTTCTGTTTTATTCTTAGTAAGGCTTTCATACCACTTTTTAAATTACACCAGCAATTAACAAAAAAGAAAATTCGATGGAAAAAGATTATTTTTGAAATAATCTCTTGTAACAAACAAAAGAAAAAATTCGAATTAAACACTAATTGTTCAGAGAAATTCCTCTCCATGGTTTCCTCATGCTCCTACATGTCTTTGCTGAAGTGCCTCTCCTTACACAGGCCATTCTTGTGTTTACAGAAAACCGCCTTGTAGGATGGGGTAGTGCCTCCCCTTTGAACAATGAGCAGGCTTTTAGGAAAGCAGTGGATCCCGCAATTCCAGAGCTGTTCTCCTGAATTTGCAGCCTCTTCTAATTGTTCCTTGCATTCAATGAGCACTCCGGATTTGTTTAATATGAAGCATGAAGGACAAAGAGTAGGTTATTAAAAAAATAAATAGCAGGAATACATTCTCCAAATACTATGTCTGTGACCCTTGATTATTTAAAATAAAACAATTAACTTCAATAGAAACATATTTTAGTGTCTAAATGTGTGCCTGGTGCGGGTTAATTCTTTTTGTTGTTTTACACCTTACAAGAATGCTTTCGATGAGTTATCATTTTTTATTTTATTTTATTTTTTTTACCAAGAAATGTAGAATAAAAAAGAATCTTCAAAGCAAAGGGCCCAGCAGATGATTGCTTCTGATAAACACACACACACACACACACACACACACACACACACACACACAGAGTATAAATCTGAAGGAGATGCCCTCATAGCAAAGGACTGCACCTGACTGGGCAAATATAATACCACTTATTATATTTGATGTTAGGCCCATGTGTACCTTATAATTTCTTATGAAAGTGGCTTTACCTTGACAAGAAACCACGCTCCAAATAGTACTAGTCCAAGTCCCAGTGTGCTAAATCCAAGTCCAGACAGCTGTCCAGATGAGAGTTTTAAATGAGCACAAGACTAAGCCAGGCACCCCATTTTTTTTGTTGCTAAGCGTCTGAGGCCGGTAGTTTCCCCAGGGTCAGGCTCAATCATGATTTCTTACCCCCACCCCCACTCCCCACCCCCACCCCCATTCACCCTACTCCACCCCCCTGAGCATCTCCCTCTTTCCCAGGAGCCTTCCCTGGGGATAACGGGACCCTTTACATCAAAAACCCGGGGGCTGACGATGGATATGCAAGATCCAAGAGAAAGGCAATGCAGGGCAGAAATAAAGGAGGAGACGTCCGGGTCAAACCTAGAGAAAACCCAGCTGCCCGGTAAGAAAACGCGTGTAACCCCAGCCCGCCGCCGGCCCCTGGACGCCCAGGGTAGCTAGGCAACGCGGTTGCCGGGGTAACGGGACGCTCAGAGGCGCGGGGAGCGGCGGGGGCGGGCCGGGCCGGGCTCTCGCGGGGCTGAGGGCGGAGGGGAGGTTGGGGTCACCGGGGCGTTGCTCCCCGGACGGGCGGACGGGCGGACGGGCGGACGGCGGGCGCCATGGCCGCTCAGCAGGGGGCGTCCGTGTCGCCCCTGCGGGCGCTGGAGGAGGCGCTGGGCCTGACGGCCGGCGGGGACGCCACGGAGGAGGCCGAGGGCACCTACTACCTGGAGCGTATCCTTCCTTCCGGGGGCGCCTGGTGACGGGGTTAGGGTTTAGGGTCCGAACCGTCCACTGGGGGCGCCCTGGAGGCTGGGGGGGCCCCCATCCTACCCAGTTGGATGGCAACCGGTGTTAGGGTTTAGGGTCCGAGCCCTCCACTGGGGGCGCCCTGGAGGCTGGGGGGTTCCCATCCTACCCAGTTGGATGGCAACCCGTGTTAGGGTTTAGGGTCCGAGCCCTCCACTGGGGGCGCCCTGGAGGCTGGGGGGGGCCCATTCTACCCAGTTGGATGGCAACCGGTGTTAGGGTTTAGGGTCCGAGCCCTCCACTGGGGGCGCCCTGGAGGCTGGGAGGGGGGGCCCCATCCTACCCAGTTGGATGGCAAGCTGGCCTTTCTGCCACCCAAACCCCCTTGTCTGGCTGCCAGAGTAAACACCGGATGAAAGTTGTGTGTGAAGGTGGAACCGCAAACTGACCCACCCTCCTCTGGGCTCAGCGTGTCCCCCAAGCTTTCAGAGTTTCAGAAGGAGCTGGTCAGGGGAGTTGGGGGACCCGGGATCCTCTGTCTTTGGGATTCTAAGGAGCTGAAGCTCAGAGAATCCCGCCCGGATCCAATGCTTAAAAAGATTTATTTTGATTGCATCCGCTTCCTGGATAGTTTCAGTGTTGGCTTTTTAATAATAAATATGTTTTTTTTCTTCTTCTTTAGCAACTAAATAATATCCCGGTGAGCTGACAGGGCTCAGAGGTGTTGGGAGAAAGCCAGAAAGTGATGAGCAATGATCGATGGAAATAGCAAAAAGTTGACTAGCCAGATGTGGATAATTAAGTTAACTATTGCAATAGTTCTTGTGTAAACTTTTGAGCTCTTGAGCGCCCTTTGATCCCTGGTGGTTTATGGGTGGCAACAGATCAGTGTTTCCCTCCCTCTCTCCCTCTCCCTAAAATCAGCAAGACATATCCTAAGATGGGGATTAAAATACTACAACAAACTTGTCAGCTCTCCTCTAGGCATACAGATGAACTGTACTGATGGGAGGTTTCATGAGAAAAACGTTATCTATTCCTTTCTTTGGGCAGGTAAAACAGAGATGGTTTATCTATTTATTATTCTCAGATATCAAGGAAACTCCACAATCTACCTGTTATGTATGTATGTCTGTATGTATGTGTATTTGTCCCACTACAGTCACTCCAGCTCTCATTGAAGATTCCAGCAATGGTTCTCTGAAGCTTGATGGTGGTGAGCTTTGGCAAACTGATTGACCTGTCTGACACAGGCTCAGTACCCATCCCTGCTGCAGGGAACTCTGAGGAACTTAGCTGAAAAGAACAAAGAAAGTATGTAGCATTCTACTCGAGGCAAACATGATCTTTGCAGGCATGGGGTTTGAAGAGTTTGAAATCAATTTGAATGGAATATGTGGGTGCTTTAGTGTCTTAAATGAAGTTTTATGTTCTGTTTTCATAGCTCTGCCAAGCTTTTTTTTAAAGTAATAGTCCTTTTTAAATAATAATAATAATAATAAAACAAGTCAACATTTTTTTCCCCCAGAGCAATCTACATCAAGTATAAAGTTACCTAGTATTCTTGCTAGTGAATGGTAACCAGGCATCTTAACATTTTTTGTATGCATTGAAATGATTTCTGTAACACATAGTTAATTGTTAACATGAGACCAACACGAGGTAACTGATGGCGACATTTTTGTGAAATAAATGGTGGGACTCGAAGATAGCACAATTTGCAGCAGTGGAATCTGTGTTCCCTTCACCGGCAGGGGGATGGATCACTGAGCCACAACTGCCAGCATGTAACATTTTGCACAAAACCATCAGGACGACTCTTGATCCATCACACTTGCAAATATAAGCAACTCCTAGTTTTCATAATTTTGTTCTCTCCTTTGGGAATTACCGAGGCCCTTTGCTTTTCTTTCATCTCTCTTTGCTTGACTGACTGCTGTTTTGGCTTTCAACCAAAGGGTAGTCAGGGGATAACAAAGCTAAACATTTAACCAGTCAGTTTTTCTACATTCAGTGCGACACTCAGGTAAAGGTTTAGACGTGGGGGAGACTTACTAGCTCTTAGGTTTGAGGGTTACTCCTGAATGCCAACTCTCCCTGTGCCCCTGGCTCCCCTAACATGCATAATTAAGAGCTGACTGTATAATGGTATTTGACATTGTTTCTTAAGGCAATTATGATAGTTGCTGAAGTGAGACTTTTTTTGGGTTTAAAGTCTTTAGCGCTCAGGTAATTTAATTGAGCTATGGCAGCGGATAAATAAGAGTTATAATAAGCACAAATGAATCAGAAATCCGATGTTCCCTACTTTGCACGCACACTTTATCACGTCTAATCTACCACATCTAGCGTTGGACTTTATTTATGACTGAACAGATGCTCCTAGAACACTAGACAACAAGCTATCAATATTGAGCAAGGCTTTGAAAGATGTTGACTCAAGTTCTCCAGGAGATTGGCTTTTACTTTGCTTTGAAACATTTACACATGAAGAACATGAACACGTTAACGTGGCCCAAACCGGAAACCCAGCCCGGATCCACCATGGGGGGGATGGCTTTCATCAACAAAGTCCCCATATTCTTTACAACAGGGTAGAGGAAGTATTCAAGAAAAAAGGATTTCTTACCCCTGCAACACCCCTCCTTTGTAACCATCTAGCCATACAGTGACACCTGTTTCTCTTCCGCAGCACTTCACACTATCATTGCTTTTATGTTTTAAACTTTCAAAATAAGAGATACAAATACACATGACATAGCCCTTATTTAGCTAGCACCAGGGCTTTAAGAAATGTGATCATGGAGTGTATAAGTCCTCTGGAGAACTCTTCATAAGAAAGGTAATGATAGCCCAAACCAGCTTGGCTCAGTGGATAACACATTGGCCTGCGGACTGAAGGGTCCCAGGTTTGATTCCGGTTAAGGGCATGTGCTTTGGTTGCAGGCACATCCCCAGTTGAGGGTGTGCAAGAGGCAGCTGAATCAATGTTTCTCTCTCATGGATGGAATATAAGGCTAGACTTTAACTAAGTGATCTGTAAAGGGCCACATAGATGTCTCCAGAATTTGTAAAGAAGGTTAGTTGTCTTTTTTTCTCGCCCCCCCCCCCTTGATTTTCCATTATCATTTATCCCTCATATACCCTTTTCCACTTCTCCTCCCAGAATCACCACACCTTTGTCCAGGTCCATGAGTTTTTTCTGTCTTTTTTCTTTTTTGCTCAATATCCCCTCTTTCCCCGCCCTCCCTCCCATAATCCCCGAACTCTATGAGTTTTTCTCTATTTTGCTTATTAGTCCATTTTGTTTACCCTTTGGGATGGCACGGGTAGACTTGGAGAACATTATGCTAAGTGAAACAAGCCAGTCAGAGAATGACAAGAACCATATGATGTCACTAATTTGTGGAATTTAATGCAGGTTGACGGTCTTTTGCAAATGAACCTTCTGTTAGAAATCAATACAACTCAGGTGAGGTTTGCAGTTGCAGTAGTTACCACGGGCTGCCTATTACCGTGTGGCTGGAGACATTTGGGAAAGCCCAATTCCAGTTGGGAGACGCTGGCAGGAATGACTGGTTCTAAGGAAGCTAAGGCTTCATTGGCGTTGTTGCCACCTGTCCAGAGAAAGACCTTGTGCAAGGAATGGCATACTTGGCTCCAGGAGAGGGAAGCCCACAGAATGCCCTTTTTGTGATCTATCCCCTTGGAGGTGATTCTCTGTGCCCCAACTGGCCTTTGGTTATTATATCATCTTTCTGGGCGTTCTAACACTACGAATCTGGCCCATGAGATTGTGGACAAGCTTACTGGCTACTGAAAATGTGTCCTCTGGTCCCAGTAGCAATCTCTGAACAGCGATTTCCAAGGATTGAGTGAGTTAAGCCAGTCTTTCGAGGAAGCTCCAAACTTAACTGTGCATACAAGAGCAAAATTAAGGATTCCAGACCCTGAACTATGGTGATCACACTGAATCCATACTCATCGAAGATGGACGCTTGTCTTTTGAAGTGACATTCCAACCCAGGCTTTCATGACAATAGTGTAATGTTCACGATAACTTTGTTTAATTAAAATTGAACTTTGGTCATTTAAAATATTTTATTCTTTTTTTTTTTGTGGTTATGTCTTACTTCTCTCTATTGTTTGAAGGATTACAAATAGTAGTACATATGTCTCCTTTTTTATTCTTCTTAACATTTTAATATTTCTTCTCTCTGTTACATTACTTCTCCGGAATGTTTGTGGTATTAAATGAAAATATATTGTAAAATCCTCAATATTATCATTATGTACTCAAGTTGAATATTTCTTATTATCATTGCAATCCTGAATTGGCACACGGGTACTTAGTGGCACCCTACATACAGTCAAATAAAAAGGATCCACCATCTGAATGTAGAATCTAGACCAGGAGGCATGTTACTATGTCCAGAGTGCTGAATTTTACATGCAGGAAAGTCATAGGCTGTTTGGAGAGAGAGAAAAAATGTGTTTTGTTCTGTGTCCTCTAGGTGAAGCAAACCTTAATGTGCATATGAATCAAAGATATGGATCCTTAAGTGAAGGTTCTAATTCAATAAGTCCAGGTCAGGGCTGAGACTCTGCATTGCTAACAAGCTGGCAGGAACTGCTGGTAAGAACTGTAACTGGAGTAGCAAGGCTGAATGCAGACATCTTAACCCATTACCTTGATGTTTTCAGGCAGAGGTGCAACAGGTTGGTATCTTTTTGTTTCTACTGGCTTGCAAGTTGGAAAACGTACACTGCCACCCTGTGTGTAAGTCTTATGAGTCATATAGGTAGAAAGAAAGATATTTTCCAGTTTCAGAGGCAGAAGATGTACAGCAGCTGTCCAGGGTAAGGGTGGCCATACGGTTTCATTCTGGGCAATGGGCAATGCAACTGAATTGGTTGTGGCTTCCTGGTAAGAGTGTTAATAAGAATCCTGAGGCCTAATGGAGACTCGGCGGGAAAGACTGCAGGAAGCAAACCCTGGGGAAAGTGGTAGCAAGCATGCCAGTTATTTCCCGTCTTTGATATACCTTATTGCTTTATTGAAACTGGAATTCCTAAGAAAGGGAACATAACGGTGGTGTTTGCTATGTACAGCGCTTTTATTTCCATTCAGTAAGTAAAACGTTGATTATGGAGGATCCAACCTAGATTTTTGATTGCCTTTGTGTACATTGGCTCTGCATCGATGGCAAAGATTACAAAGCCATTCCTGGCTATAGCAGCTTTGGGAAATCATGGAAAATATAATTAGCTATATGTTTCACTCCAGTTCTTTGTAGAGATGCGGCTGCTGGCAGTGATCCCTACCTATCAGTGTGGTAGTGGGAGAGACTGGTGTGTGAGCAACATCATGTGCTGCTCATATCTGCAAATGGTTTATTTCTTTCTGGCTGTCGTCCTTCTGCAGAACCTTATTTGTGATGGCGTCCTAACGGGCGGCACCTCAAGCTCTGCTCCTCTAGACTGGCCGAAACACGCCTCAGGCTCTCAGGCTTCCTGCTGCTGTGTCTTCTGTGGACTGTGATGGCGTCGGGCACCCTGGCAGTTTCGGTGTGGGTGCCTGTTGTCCTGTTTTCAGATCACATCTGGATGGCCAGGATCTAGTAAAGATTCTGCTACTGCATGAAGTGCCCATCGGCCCACCTGATGTTGACTAAGTACCAGGGAGCTGAGTCATGGCTGTGCAGACTCACAGATACCATTGTATTCCTTCCAGGGCAAGGGGACATGTGGAGAAGTGGGACCCTGGTCTGAGTCCGGGCTGTGACTCTTAGGACACAGCACCTGGTTTGGAAGTAGGCGGTGTGGTAGACGGTGGCTGCAGACCGGGCAGGAAAGGGGAGCCACAGCCGGTAGCCTCGGCAAGAGCAGACAGGAAACCAGGCTCAGGATAAGTGTCAGATCAAGCTCAAACAGGCCCAGAGGCAAAGAGCAGAGCTGAGGGGAACAGGCTGGGGAAAAAGAGAATTTCGGAACTGGAGTTCAGAGATGTTCTTTGAAGGAATATTAGGTGGACCAAAAGAAGGGAGCTTTGTAAGGGCCCAGTGTCAGCTTGGCATTAATAAACTGACTTTAAGCCAGATGCCAGCTTATTGTTCTACAGTGAAAAAATAATTTCATCGTGGGGATTATGACTAGCTTAATTGTAGAGACATTTCCTGGAGAAGAGGCTCACCCAGGAGATTCGGTTACCGTGGTCCTACTTTTACTGGGAAACTTCTCATCTGTGAGGGTTTGTCTTTCAGACAATTCTGGTAAACTGTCTGTTTCCACTCTGGCAGTTCTGCACTAAAGCAGTGCTTTCCGCACGTGGTGTTCTGTCTGATTCTGCTTTCCGCTGCCTTCCTGGCATCCCAAGGGCAAAGGGGATCTGTATCTGTACAGCCTACAGTGTCCTCTCCATGAGAATCCGGGCGCGTAACTCATTCTTGCTTGGAAACCAGAAATTGCTGTGCATCTCCTGAGAAGTTCACCTGTTTTCATTGGATGGATACCGGATTGGTATCTGATTATATTCCCCCTTTCACCCTGACTGCTGGGAAGCTTAGAGTCAAACCTGTGGCCTAAGTTTCACAAAATTATGAGGCCTATGACATGTACTGCATCTTTACTTTGATTTCTACTTATTTCCTTTTTTTCCCCTCAAATTTTCATATGCATTAATTTTTACATTTTGTAATGTGTGCACATTTGTAAGCTGTCACAGTATCATTTTGGGATTTGTTCATGCATTGTCCATGTGTTACTAGCCAGATAACAGATGCATGCCAACATACATGCCAACACACATTTATTTCTCAGCAACACTGCAACATCACATTTCAACTGAGTTGCTTCTGGGAAGATTTTCTGTTCAAGCCACATTGTGGATACTAAAAATATCAGTCAAGGAAGATACCAGTTTCTATTCTGGGTTTTTGTCCTTTTCCCATCTTTTGTTTCATTAATCTCTTGGCCTTGGTTAATTTACTTTTTGGGTTCTAGACCTTTTGTACTTCTCCCTCTTTAAGAAGTTCACATTGAGCTATTTAAACAATTTGGGTTAGCAGTCCATACAATTTCTTAAGAGTTTGGAAAACAACTAGGTTTGAGTTTATTACCTAGAATATTGGCAACAATTGCACATTCTTATTGGGTCACTATAGAAATAGTATGGCTTAGTTGAAAATTCTTGACATTTATATTCAAGAAATGTGTCTTTGTCACTCAAAACTATGTGATTTAGGGCAAATCTATTAATATGTTTGAATCAGTTTCTTCTCTTTTTCTTTTTTTGAAGGTGGGTATATCTGTGCCATTCAATCTCACAAAGTTGTTATGAGAATAAATATGATTATGTTCCATGTGATAGTACTTTTTAAGTTTTACAAAATGATAGCTATTTTTTCTTAGTCTCCTTTGTGTGGAAACAGAATATTTTACTAGTGATTAAAATCCATTGGTTAGATTAATTTCAGGATAGGGTATACAGTAAACAGGTGTTGATAGATATTTCCAAAGCTTTTAGAACAAATCATATTTTTCCTCTATATATTGCTATGTTTTGCAACCTTTGCTTTTACCTTTATTCCTCACATTCCTCACAATAATTTGTCAGCAGTTGTTTTATTTGCAAATATCAAATCTATCCAGATAATTATAGAACATTTACTTTTTTATGGAATTTTTTATGGTATGAACGGTGATGAAGGCAGCATTGCTTTTTGGAGACAGTTACAGGTGATTGCTTACAAAATCAATTTCTAGTAGTTGTCTCAGAAGAGAGCATAGTTTTCCATAAAAGAGAGGCTGACTCTTATTTTTTTTGCAACAGCATAGATAGACCTAGAGATTTTTATGCTAAGTGAAATAAACCAGTCCTAGACAGACAAAAACCATATAATCTGACTTATATGTGAAACCTAATGAACAAAATAAAAGGATGAACAAGGTAAAACAGAGGCATGGATACACTGAACATTCTGATAGCTGTCAGAGGGAAGGAGAGTGCATGGGGACTGGACAAAAGATGAAGGGATTAGCCAAAGAACATATATGCATAACCTATAGACACAGACACAGTGTAGTGATGGCCCAAGGGAAGGGGGTGGGGAGAGAATTAGGTGGCGGGGGTAAAGGTGGGGAAGTAATGTCAACAATAAAAATAAAGATATTTAAAAAAGGCTGATTTCCTGTATCTGATGTTCGGGAAATTTTATCTCATTAAGTGAAAGCGTGTCAGATAAATATAAATTTAGATGGAGGAAGATTTAGAATGCTTTCACCCATTTCTCTTAACATAGGGGGGAATGGGGCCATGGGAGACTTACGAGAATTCTCCCACCGCTACTCACCTCTTTCCAGAAAGTGGACAGTAGTAACAAACACTGTATATTGTCTTTACTGTAAGCCATGCACTGTTCTAAAAGATTTACATATGTTAATTCCTTTACTACCCTTGAAACCCTAAAAGGTAATGTAGTAGCCAGCCTGCAAAATGATGCCCGGTGATTCCCACCTGCTGGTGTAAATGCTTTGTATCGTGTCCCCATACTGAATAGGGTTGACCTGGGTAACCAATTGTACATTGAATATATGCTTTTGTGGCTGTTCATTAAAGAAACTGTGGCATCTACTTTGTTTTCCTGAATTGCTTATTCTGGAGGTAGCTAGCCACCACCTCTTAAGGAGACTTAAGAAGCCCATGGAGAGACCCTCATGGGGAGGATCTGAGTCCTCCACACAACAATATCAGTGACCCTTCAGCAAATAGATCCTGTTCCCTCAGTTTAGCCTTCATGTGACTACCACCCTGGTTGCCACCTCAACTGAGACTTCATGGGTGACTCCCCCCCCCAAAAATTTTTTTTTCAGCTGAGCCACTATTGAATTCTTGATCACAGAAAAGATGAGATAATGGATGCTTACTGTGTTGTTGTTGTACAAAGTTTTTGGGAGTTTGTTATACTGCAATACATTAAAAAAATATTGATTTTGGTACCTAGAAATGAGATTCTAACCTAAGAAAGACCTGAGAGTATCAGAGTGGCTTTGCAAAACAGCACTGGACACATTTGGAAGTACTTTAAGTAGGATGTTAGTAAAAGGCATGTACTTCACTCTTGGTACTCAGTAAGGGTGGATTTCAGGTTAGGAGATGGACTGCAGACATACAACTTTTTTTGTGTGTGTCTGTTTGCTTAGTCTACTGTGAATTACTTATTTTTTATCCTAAATTACTTTTCACCATATTTTTGGAGAGACTCATGTTTGACCATAAAATACAGCCCTTTGATAGGTAACTGGGTCCTGAGGGTTGATTATAACTGAAATTGGTTTATGTGTCTCTTCAAATAATAAGGCAAATACTAAAGAGTTATTGCTTATGATGAGGCTGAGTAGCAAGAATGTATTACCAGCCGGTTTGGCTCAGTGGATAGAGCATCAACCTGCTGACTTAAAGGACCCAGGTTCGATTCTGGTCAAGGGCATGCACCTTGGTTGCGGGCACATCCCCAGTAGGGGGTGTGCAAGAGGCAGCTGATGGATGATCTCTCATTGATGTTTCTAACTCTCTATCTCTCTCCCTTGCTTTCTGTAAAAAATCAATAAAATATATTTTAAAAAGAATGTATTACAAAAAAACCTGTATTTCCTATCTTTCGAGGTTTAGAAGTATGTGGAAAATAATTGGCAAAAGCCTCAAGTGTTTCCATACACAGAAAACCCATACAGAACAACAGGAGAGGTAGTGTTGCCTAGTGCAGTGGTCGGCAAACTCATTAGTCAACAAATCCGTAGTTTGCTGACCACTGGCTAGTGAAACCGGAGCTTCTGGGGCTTATTCCAGGTTTGTTAGGTTCTTGTTGTGCAGTGTGTGCCTTGGAGCTGATCTGTAAGATAGAGATACTGCTGGTTCCAGGTTCATACATCGGATGAGGATGAAATGAGTTAATATATGTACTCGTGAAACCCTTAGGACAGCATCTAGCCTCTATTAAATACTATGTTGTCAGTTCTTATTACAAACAACATACGTTGTTATATGCACCTTCCGCTAACTCTTGGAAGACAGAGTAGCAGAGACAATTTTTTATAACCAGCAGCAAAATGAAAACTAGGCTAATCTCATCTTTGATTTTCATAACCATTACTGTGCATTAAAGTGTTTAATACCTTTTAAACTTGGCATGACTACCTCTGTACATTTGAAGAGAAAAGTAAACAAAATAACTGTAGTTTTCATTTATAATTAGACTAACTTATAATTTTTAAAGTCTTACAGCAATGTTGTTAGAATTTTAAATCTGATATTTTAATGCTTATTTCTTGATAATTTATGAACTACTTAATTTATAATTACTGTATAGTTTATATTTGCTTGAAAATTAGCCTGTCTTTCCTGAGAAGATGATTCAACTTTAAAATTGAGAAAGACATATAAGAAAAAGGTGGAGATTTAAATAATTTTCATTGATGAAAATTTTGAAATATATTATCTCACCGAGTTGGTGAGATAATTAGATCTCCCACTTCAAGGACAAATCAGTTTTAAATGTAATCATTTTATTCCATATATTTTGAGATTAAATCTTGACAAGATGTTCAGAGGTCACCATAACTGAAGGATCTGAAGATGAATACGAATATGAAGAGGTAATTATTTATTTGTTTATTTTAATCTTGATTGTTAAGATTATTACAGAGGTTCCTCTTTTTTGCTCCCTATTGCCCCCCTCCACCAGGTTCTCTCCCCAACCCAGGCCTTCGCCACGGTATTGTCTGTGTCCATAGGTAATGCATATCTCTCTATATATATATAAAAGTCAAAAAATTCAGTTCATGGTGCCTGTCTTTTAAGAGGAACAGCTGGACCTCCAGCAGCCTCTGTGTCACTGTGCCCCAATCTGCACTCGTTTTTTACAACCTGTAGTTCTTCCTGCCCCTAAGGACTTCTTTTCCCAGCTCTGGGACCTCTTGTTCCTCAGAGCAGCCTCTGCAGAGATGATCTGCCTCCCAATTAAAAAAGCGACACTAGCCTGTTCTGCACCTCCACCAGTCTACCAGTCTCAGTGTGCTCTCCTCTCACACCTTCTACCAGTCTCAGTGTGCTCTCCTCTTTACTTCTCTGGTTGTAGAACTCCTATTTAGCCAGCTTGCCAGTGGTTCTGGATGATGGTTGTCCTGGGTTTTAGTTATAATTTTGATGTGGTTGTAAGACACGATGAGTACAGACATTTACCTACACTGCCGTCTTCAAATTCAGTCATTTATTTATTTATTTTTAATTTGGAGTACTCTGTAAATCCATTATGGTTGTTCTTGAGACATATTTATTTCTTTATTTCTTGAGAGTTACTAGTTTAAAAACTACACATATATTTTTATTGGTTTTAGAGAGGAAGGGAGAGGGAGAGAAATAGAATCATCAATGATGAGAGAGAATCATTGATCAGCTGCCTTCTACATGCTCCCTACTAGGGATAGAGCCCACAACCTGGGCATGTGCCCTGACTGAGAATGGAACCTTGATCTCCTGGTTCATACATCAACACTCTACCACTAAGCCATGCTGGCTGGCCAAGAGTTGTTAGTTTTTCATCCATATCAGCTAGTTAAGAATGAGGCATGAAAATTCTCATAAAAATTTAGATGGGTTAAAACATCTGGTCATTTTTATTTTCTTATTAATTGTTCTCAGGGTCAACTCCTTATCACCTACCTCCTGGATCCATACTACAGAATGTCTTCTCTGATAGGCATTATTATAATCCAGTCTGCGCTTGGCCAAGTTTCCCAAATTTCTACCGCCTAGCTGGAGTGCAGATCTTATGCTTCCTTCCAACTTAACTGTACTTCTATCTAATGTGCTTACTGCCTAAAACCTTTCCTTTATTTCACTGCCCCAGCGGGACCTGAGACTTGGAGGCTAGAGACTCTCCTGGATGCAGAAGCTGTGAATGAAACTGTGTGGGTGCAGGCCTAGCAGTTGCTGGCCTGGGCAGGCAGGAGACAAGACAAATAGAGAACACAGGCTTGTCATTACTGCTGGTGTAATGGGGATTATATTAACACATACCACATGAAATTACTGAAGGAGTTAATTAGTATTAATGGCCTTAAAACTGTGATAAACAGATAATAAGCATGCAAGATGTCTTAACTATCATTAATAACATTATTAGATTTGATTACATTCTTCCAAATAGCTTAACATGCAGGCAGTGAATTTTACTTTAATTTTAAAATAAATTAGAGGTGTGTGGTTGCTTGCTAGTGGTAGTTAAGAAAGAGTAAGGAGGGAGAAAAATCTGGGATGAAGAGAGAATGGTGGCAGTGAGATGGCCTAACATTTCTTTCAGCACAATTGTTAGTCTACATTTGTCATTATAGTTAAATGCAGTTGCTCATAAGCTCATATTGAGTTTATTAGAAGTGACATTGAGTGATGTTTAAAAGAAAATCAAAGTTTTCTGCTTGATATTTATTCATTTTTCACAGATCTTCAAAACGACATGATGTCTTACATAAAATACATTTCTCTGATCTTTTGTTTTATGAGGAAAAATAAGTTCTGAAATGAAATAATATATTTTCTTGCTAACCCTTACTATCCTTCTCTTTCTTCATGATTTAGATACCAGATGACAATTTTAGCATTCCAGAGGGTGAAGAGGATCTGGCAAAAGCAGTTCAGATGGTTCAAGAACAGAGTACAGATGCTGAGATTTTGGTGAGTTTAAACATAACCATAGCCTATAGTTCACCAGTGATGCTTTTCTATGTGAAGTTTTGCAAGTTGTTTATATTTCAGGAACTTCACTTATTAAATGCAGCCCTAGCTCCTATTATGTCTTTTTCACTTCTATTTCTCTATCTTCAAGCCTTCACTTTCAATAAGTAGTCATATTCACTCTTCTTTGGTTTATCATTTTCCACACCGTGGTTATTCTTGCATGACTGAAATAAATGACACTATCCCTCAGAACTCTGCCTATTTAATTGAAGATTAAACCAAGGATTTGCAACACTTATGTACAGAATTGGATATTGTATGCAGAGTCTACAATCTGCTTTATAAGCATTCTACATCTTGCCTTCCCCTGTCCCCCATAGAAATATTTAGCTCTTAAGGAGTGCCCAATATATTATGATATTTTTCCTTGTGAGGCCTATGAACTAATATCACTAAAGAATATGGTGGAGGATGTCTTATGATTATAATACCACCAGTTAAAAGTAAATACAAGGATGGTGTTCCTGTAAAATTGAAAACTCATTTAAAAGTTCATAATTTAATGATGATGACAAAATGACTTTAAAGTGCTTAATATTTTATAACAATATTAATTAAGAAGGATGAACTTTAAAAATGTTATAACCTTTTTTGATAAAGAAATATGAAGAAAATCGTGATATTCTTATTTAGTTACGGACTTGACTTCCTCAGTGCAAAATAGTGTGTGATAGACTTTGCTCCCTGTGTCATTCTTTTCATATTTTGTAGACTTTTTCTGTCTAGATATCCAGTAACTCCTTTCCAAAACATCTGTCTGTTAAAAAAACAAAACATTACAAAACAAACAACCTCAAGAGGAGGAGTTCTTGAATCTGGAATTGATTATATTCTGTTTTAAATAGAGGACTCTAGCTCATAGTAAAATGCATTTTCTAATGCATACAATAGAAATAGTTCCCTTCTATTTAGACACAAAGAGAAGTCTCAATGCAATAATTTATAGGAATAGTTTTAAAATACCGCATTTTGAATGATAAGCAGTTTATCCATTGATCATCTTCCCTCTTGCTTTATGCCATTAAGTAAAAGAGAATTTAAAAAATACACTATGTATTACTCATTCATTTTGTTACTTGGTAAGTAAGATAGATATGCCTAACATGGTACTTGGTACATAGGAGAAACTAAATGAATAGCAGTTGAGTAAGTGAATGGATAGTCATAGAATGAAAATATTAAGACCCAAATTAGAATTACTTCTTTGTATCTGATATCATGCTGGAATCTGTTTGTAAAAAGATAAATCCAAGGAAGACAATGGGGTAGCAGTCATATCTATTGAACTAAATATCAGTAATTGTTCTCATCAATTTTTTTTTTTAAATCACAACCTTGCAAGAATTAACTTTCTATATTTCTGGCATATTTATAGCTGGTTGGCTCTCATTTAAGTTCTATGTACCTGTTTTTTTGAGTTCTTTGGCAGAATGATGCTCTGCAGAAAATTTACAAAAATTGCCCTTTAAGCTTTGAAAATTAAATATGGGTTCTTTTTATGATAAGCATATCAATTATGTATTCTATTTAAAAATATTTTTATTGATTTCAGAGAGGAAGGGAGAGAGAGAGAGAGAGAGAGAGAGAGAGAGAGAGAGAGAGAGAAACATCAATAATGAGAGATATTCATTATTTGGCTGCCTCCTGCATGCCCCCTACTGGGGATCAACCTACAACCCAGGCATGTGCCCCTGATCAGAACTGAACCTGGGACCCTTCTGTTTGCAGCCCAATGCTCTATCTACCTAGCCAAACCAGCAAAGGCTAATTTGTTTTTTATTGCTATAGTATTTTATCTTCACAAACTAGATTTGGATTGTGCCATGGGCTTTCTGTTTCAAAGAATATTTATTGTTTATGAACCCAACTTTTCTTTTGTTATGATTCTATTATATCTGTTTATAAATAAGATATATATTCTTCTATGCAATAGAAAGATGCAATAATCTCTATTCAATGAGGACTTTTAAAATGTTCATTAATGATTGCAAGTGAAAGGTCATGGTTTTGTGAAAGTTAAGTATAGTTAAATAGTTGGAAATAGTATAAAATAATTGAAATAATTGGAAGTCTAGGTGCTTGCAAATTTGTTCTCTCAAAAGTCAGTTATATGTTAGGTTTTTAGGGCTGTATCATCTATTCCAACAAAAACTTGAAAAAAAAAGAACAAATTAGTAAATGAATCAATGCCATTAATGAAAGATTCAATGTTTTCAAAATAATTAATTAAACTTTGTATTTTAGGAGCAGAAAACAGTTCTTCCTTCAAAGCATGTAGTACCTGAAGTAATAGAAGACTTTCTCTGCAATTTCCTGATCAAAATGGGAATGACCAGAACTCTTGATTGCTTTCAATCTGAATGGTAAACAATAATGTAGATAAATAGTTATCAGAAATGCTAACATTTAACATGTACACTTTTATAAGATTGAAGTCACTCAGTTTACACAAGATGAATGAAATGGATGGTATGTTGTGGTGTCAACATCCCTGCTGCTGACACCACAACACACACACACACAAGCACACTCAAAACACATATGTGCACATAATCAGAATACCATCTTTCTGAAATAAAAATATTAGGTGATTTTTAAAAATCTAGAAGATAGAATATCTCCTGGAGTTATATAATATAATACAAAGCTACTTTATGAAATACTTTCCCTAATATCTTCTGCATAAGTAGTAAGGGTTTTATTTCCTTTATTAAGAATTCCTACTAATAGTACCACTTTAATTATTTTACTTACTACAATAGAAGCCAGGTGCACGAAAATTTGTGCACTCAGGGGATTCCTGAGCCTGGCCTATGCATTCTTGCAGTCCAGAACCCCTTAGAGTAGGGGTGTCGAACTCAATCAGAGAAGGGGCCAAAATCTAAAATCCAGCCTAAATCGCGGGCCGAATGGTTTACTGAACAGTCATAAACTGTCATTGTGATGGAAACGCAGCGGAGTGCAGTGATGACAGCGTGGTGCGGGCCACATTGCAAGGCCTGGCGGGACGGATTTGGCCCGCGGGCCTTGTGTTTGACACATGTGCCTTAGAGGATGTCCACTCCCAGCTTAGGTCCTCTCTCTGGGAGATCTGGCCAAAGCTGGCAGTCAGACATCCCTCTGGCAGCTTGGAGCCATCAGGAGATGTTCACCTGCCAGCTTAGGCTTCTCCCCAGGGGATCATTCCTAATCCTGCAGTCAGACATCCCTCTGGCAGCCCAGGAGCCCTCAGAAGATGACCAACTGATGGCCTATGCCCACTCCCCACAGTTGCACATCCTTAGCGCTATCACGGAGGTGGGAGAGGCTCCCACCACCACCACTGTGCTCGCAGTGATCAGCCTGACTTTGGTTGAGCCAGTGGTGGTCAGTGCAGGTGCTTTGAGTGTCTGCCCCCTAGTGGTCAGTTGGTGTCATAGTGACTAGTCATTCCCAGTTGTTCTGCTGTTAGGATCAATTTGCATGTTACCCTTTTATTATATAGGATAGTGTAATGGCCTGCCTTTCTCTACTCACATAAATGATCAATTCATTTTCTATAAGTTTTCCTTCATTTAGAAAGTAAGTGGGAACATTTTCAAATCATGCTTAATGACAAAAAATTTTGGTCATAATTTAATTTTAATAACTTATTGGTTAAATTATATAAAATTTTATATTTATAATTATAATATAAATTATATAAAATTAAATTATATAAAATATATATATTTCAAAAAGGAAGGGAGGGAGAGGAGAGAAAGATAGAAACATCAATGATGAAAGAGAATCGTTGATGGGCTGCTTCCTGCATGTCCCCTACTGGGGACTGAGCCCACAATCTAGGCATGTGCCCTTGACTTGAATCGAACCTGGGACTCTTCAGCCGGCAGGCCAATGCTCTATCCACTGTGCGAAACCAGCGAGTGTGCAGTGTCCTATTCTTTCACAAAATATTACTAAGTAATCAGATATGAAATTTTGATCTTTAAAGGCCATTGGATATTACAGAAAGGGAACGATATGCCATATAAAAATGTTTATAATGTTTTTTAGTTAATCCTAGTTTTAAATATAAGGGTAATTTGTGATTTCTACTAATCCAACTGTAGTATAATTTTTATTTTCTGTTTTAAAAAAAATATAATTTATTGATTTTTTTTTACAGAGATGAAGGGAGAGGGATAGAAATTTAGAAACATTGATGAGAGAGAAACATCAATCAGCTGCCTCCTCACAACCCCCACTGGGGATGTGCCTACAACCAATGTGCCTACATGCCCTTGGCCGGAATCGAACCTGGGACCTTTCAGGCCGATGCGCTATCCACTGAGCCACACCGGTTTTGGCACTTTCTGTTTGGTTTTTGCTTCTCATATACTTGGACCATGCACATAGAAGAAATCAGTTATTTAAAAAAAAAACATATATATATATAAAAAAATATATACACACATACACACACACACACACACACACACACACACACCCGTATTTTTCGGACCATAAGACGCACTTTTCTTCCCCCAGAAATGGGGGGAAAAAGTCCCTGCGTCTTATGGTCCAAATATAGCCTACACATATACTTTTAAAAAAAAGTTTTTTTACTTGCCCGGCTCTGTGTGGTCTCTGTGTGCTTGCCCGGCTCTAAAATGGTTCTAAATGCTGCTGTTTACTTTACAGGGTTGATTACATGTGTTTATGACTGTGATGTTGGGTTTTAATGCACATAAAATATTTTAGGACACTATTTGTTTCAGAATCTTTTTTTCTTCATTTCCCTTCTCTAAAAACTGGTGCGTTTTATGGTCCAGAGCGTCTTATGGTCCGAAAAATATGGGTGTGTGTGTGTGTGTGTGTGTGTGTGTGTATATATATATATTTTTTTTTTAAATATATTTTATTGATTTTGTACAGAGAAGAAGGGAGAGAGATAGAGAGTTAGAAACATCGATGAGAGAGAGTCATCGACCAGCTGCCTCCTGCACACCCCCCACTGGGGATATGCCCGCAACCAAGGTACATGCCCTTGACTGGAATCGAACCCGGGACCCTTCAGTTCCCAAGCCGACGCTCTATCCATTGAGCCAAACCGGTTTCGGCTATATGTTTTTTTAAGTTCAGAGAGGAAGGGAGAGGCAGAGAGATAGAAACATCCGTGATGAGAGAGAATCATCGATGGGCTGCTTCCTGCACACCCCACACTGGGGATCCAGCCTGCAACCTAGGCATGTGCCCTGACCAGGAATGGAACCATGATGCTCAACCACTGAGCCACACTGCCCATGTGGTTTTCCTTAGTAGCGTATCTAATATTAATGCATTGAACGAGGAGAACCATTTTCCATTATTATAATTCAGGGAAAAGAGCCATTTTCATGGGAGAAAATAATATTGTTCCTATTAAATCTTGAAATCATGTGAATTTTTTTTTTTTAATGAAAATGTCCCTAAAAATAATTACAAATGTGTTAGAAATATATTTTTGTACAAGTAGACAGATGGTTAGTTTGCGGTACCAATGAAATGAAAGATTAATGTGGTTCAATTAATCTTTTTCTTCTTCTGAGAGGAGGACGTGGTGCTTCCACGTTTGGCCAGCCTACAGTGTGACATGACTCCCTCGGAGGCTTGTGGAAGCGAGTATACTCCGAACAGTTAGGTGCTTGCCATACTGTCCGTTGAAAGTTAGCAGTTTGAATTGAGATGAAATGTCAGGATACTGAAATTGTGGTAGGAATTTTAGAACCCCAAGTAAGCATAAAATTCCTAGCATGCGATTATGCTAGGAATTTTAGAACCCCATTTAGCATAATATTACCATCAGAAAGTAAAATTCATATAAAATATCTTATTATTTGGGTTCCAATAATTTTATCCTTATTCCTGGTGGCCAGTTAGTAATGAGATTGCACTTTGTACTCAGATTAGTATACTGTATTGGATATTTTTTATTTCACATGTAACATTGTGACTTTGACCAGAAACCTTTACGTATTCTGCATAATAAGATTATAGGAATGTTAATTACTTCTATCATTCTGATTATGGAGAAAAACATATACCATTGCCAGAAATCCTTGCATCTTACAAAGAGTTGCAACCAAGGCTTTTCCAATGTTAGTTTGTAAAACAAACAAACAGAAATATTCAAAATAAAAAAAGCCACATCTGGGTACTGAAATTTGATTTGTGTCCTTTCAATTCTCAAATAGTAATTGAAATAAATTATTTAATTTGAGGTCCACAAACTACGACCTTGAGCCAACTCCAGCCCACCTTTTGTTTTCATAAAGAAGATTTTATTGGAACAAAAGTCATCAAAAAAAGAAAAATGATGCTTTCTCTTACTGCACTGTTTATATATTCACTGAAATTCTAGCATATTAGTATCCATTTGTGGCAGTGGGTCTTAAAGTCTTTTGGTGAATACACAGGTCTTATGAAAGCCTATAGGCTTTATCCATGAAATATATGTATTTACTCAATCTGCATAGAACTATAATTAGTTTGTCGACCTTAATGTAAATTTATTGGCAGTAATTAGTTGGCAAGTTTATTGGCAGTAAATTGTATTTCTAGTTCCTAATACTTATATATGAATAGTTTTTAGTCTTAATCTAAGGGAAGTGACTAAGGAGGAAGGAATAAGAAGACCAGGATATTTTAAAAAAATACACACACAGCCTGGCCAGTATGGCTCAGTGGTTGAGCATTGATTCATGAACCATGGATCATGGTTCTATTCTAGGTCAGAGCACATGCTGGCTTTCAGGCTGGATCCCCCTGGGTAGGGGAGCGTAGGGGGTTAGATGGAGTAGGTAAGGGAGGCGTGCGGGAGGCAGCCTATCAATTGATGAATTCTCTCTGATCATTGATATTTCTCTCTCTCTCTCTCTCTCTCTCTCTCTCTCTCTCTCTCTCTCTCTCTCCCCATTCCTCTCTCTGAAATAAATAAATAAATAAAACTAAAATAAAATACACACAAAGAACCAAAAATCTTATGTAGGAATAGGTAGATTTTACTGAGAAATTTCCAGTTTGTAGATTATAGTTACTAATTACCTTATAGTATTATACTAGTTTTAGTGAGTTTAAAGTCAACTTTGGTATTTTTACATGATGGTATAAATTTTCCTTGTAAAGTAACTTTCAAATGTCTTAGATACAGATGTTGTAATATGTGTTATGTTTGATTTTTTACTTATTTTACCACATATTAATTTATTTACATAGTGTTTATTTTAGAGGATTCCATATCACCTTTTTTTTCTTTCTGAAGTAATTTTTTTTAGTGATTTTTTTCTGCATTAAATAAAGGAATTTGCTAAAACCAATTTTATGCTCAGAAAAACTTTATGGTCCAATACTTCAATCAATCCTATGCTTTTTCTTCTGAGATAAGTATAAATCACATCTGAAATATGGATAAAAAGTGAACTTATGATTAAATGGTTATCAATTTGCTGTTTTAGAAATCATGACAAATACTACTTACTATTGATTCAATTATCTCAACCTTTTTCTCACTTTTTTTTAATTTCAGATAACATATGACTATTAATGTGTCATAATAATAAAGTTAAGATTTGTAATATGAAAATACTGATAATTAAACATTTAAAAACTAATGCTCTGCCCATTTGTAGCAAGCATTATAAAGATATATTCCTTTTATTCACCCTCTGTGTGGCGTTTGTCACTGTCGTTCTTTCTTCTTCCAGCATGTAATTCACTTCATTCCTGAGCCACAACTCTCATATTCTCCCATTACCTCATGGCTTCTTCTCTTGTTTAGTCTGTTTAGTAGTATTTCCTTTTCTTCCCATTCTTAAACAGTCCTAGGACTTCTTCGCTTCTCTCTTTACATTCACTCCCTACCTGGCCTCCTCCAGTCTTGTGACTTTAAATAGTATCTGTTTACTGATGATTCTCAAAGTTAAATGGCATGTCCTGACATTTTTCCTGAACTCTGGACATGTATATCTAGTATTCATCTTCACTTGATTGTGCAGAAGACATATTACATTTAACATGAATAGGAAAAATTCCTTGAATTCTTTAATTATCCAGTTCCTACTGCATTGGTCCCTGTATCAGGAAATGGCTGTCTGTTGCTCACCCAGAAACCTTGGAATCAGGGTTTGACTTTTCTTTCTAACTACCCCCTGACAGCTGATTTATAAGAAATTCCTGTTGGCTCCACCCTTCCAGCACGTCCAGAAGGGGCCCGTTTTCCCTAATCTCTACTGCTACCAGCTTTGTTCATGCACCATTCTCTCTCCCTCGGACTGTTGTAGCAGCCTCTGAGCTAGTCTCCCTGATTCTACTTTTGCTCCCCCAGAGTGAGTTAGTGAAACTAGAGCAGGTGAGAGAGAGTGTCACTTATCCCTGAAAGCCTACCCATGGCTTCAGTCTGATTCAGAGTAAAATCACATTCCTTTTTCCCGGCTCCCTGCTGTCTTCTTCACCCATCTCTTACACGACTCCAGATAACTCTCCATAGACTGGCTTTTGCTCTGTATTGTACAAGCCAATCGCTTCCTTGTCTCAGAGCCCTTAGGTTTCTATCAGCCAAGAATACTCTCCCACATATCCACATGGCTTAGTCTTTCATTTCCTTCAGTTCTCTGCTCAAATATCACTTTGCCAGTCATAGTGATATTTTCTCTGGCCGTCCTTTATAAAATATGTCACTTTCTCTGACCATCCTATATAAAAATATGGGAACACTACCACCACCCTCCAATTCAGTCTATCCCTGGTACTCTGCTTATGTACTTCATAGAGAACATACCATCCACACTAGAATGGAAACTTCATTAGATAGAGAATTGAATCATGTTGTTAATTTTACCAGTGTCTAGATTAGTGCATGAAACATAAGAGATACTCAGTTATATTTGATGCACCATGATGATATTTGTATCCAGCAATTTATTAATTATTATTTAAAAATATGTTATGAATGTTGACATTTTAATATATAAAGTAATGCTACAAGTAATTTCTATAAACGGTTACCCGGAATTAATTTTTTGAATGGTACATACATTTAGCAGTTTGGTTGAAAGAAACAACTTAAAGCCTTTTTTCCCCCATTTTATTCTAGGTATGAATTAATACAGAAGGGAGGAACCAAACTTAGAGATGCTGGGAATGTTCCAGATGTCTACATCCAGAATATGCATTTAGATAATGAAAACAAAACTTTGAAGAAAGACTTGAAGCAGTGGAAACAGGCAGCAGAGTAAGTTAATTTTTAAATGACTTTCTACACCTCCCCCCGCCCCCCTCGTTTATTTTGGACTAAATAAAAGTAAAGAGCTGAGTGAGGCTAATATGTGGACAGCAGTTACTGTACCAGAGCTTTCATTCTGGAGAACTGAATTATATTTAAGTTCTAGTTTGAAAGAATGTGAAAACTGTCACTAGCAAATTAACTGAACCTTTAACTGTCACTAGCTCACAACTGCAACTCATCAACAAGAGTAGAATGCAAGAGGCTGTGCAGGAGATGGTTAATTTAATATATAACATTCACTTCCTTTTGTATTTTGATAATCTTCTCATGATTTGTCAAATCTTATCCTGTGAGGATAAGCTAATTTCAGAAAAAACAAAAAATCAAAAAATTATAGGAAACACAGAGGAATCTTCCTGCAAAAAGGTTCCACACACACACACACACACACACACACACACACACACACACACATATATATATATATAAAATATCCTAAGCTACCAATTGACTGGCTGGTAGCTATGATGTGCACTGACCACCCAGGAGCAGATGCTCAATGCAGGAGCTGCTGAGCAACAGCAACTTTGTAGATTGCCCTCTCACACTCCAGGACCCCTTGGGGGATGCCAGGCTGCCAGTTTTGGCCCTATCCCTGCTGGGCAGGCTGAGGGACCCCCACTGGTGCATGAATCCATGCACCGGGCCTCTATTAGGCTTAATATTTACCTAGGAGAGAGTAGCTTTGAAAAGAGTACTGAACCTAAAGTTCAAACACCTTGCTTCTAATATTTTGCTACTTATTAACTTAGCTTTCTTATTGTTAAACTGGGAGTAAATATACATAATATTATTAACTCCTAGGGAGTGCTGTGATAATTAAAGAGACAATCTAGATTAAAGAGCTGTAAATCACAGAGTGCTTTGAAAATGTCAGCTATTATTATCAATATCTCTAAAGGCTGTCATGCATAGTAGATTTTTTTTTTTAGTCTTCACATTAACATTTTTAAAAAATTCAGCAGTGATAAAGGATGAAGAATAGAAAGGGAAAATATTTCACTTTAAAATATAATTTGTGTTGCTAAATTAAAAATGAAATTATCTTTCTGGTGTAACCAATGACAATTTTAGAACAGAGGTTTTCCTATGCTTGCTACAAATATAGATTATATCCTAAAATTTAAAATTTGGTGTATGTTGTATATGTATATATGGTGAGAGATGTTAATTAGACTTATTGTGGTGATGATTCTGAAATCTTTCCTATATAATAAAGATGTAATATGCAAATGGTTGTTATGCCGTGAAGCATAACGACCGACTGCTTAATGGCGAGATCATGGACCAGCAGGAGAATGGAGCAGTGAGCTACATGTGGGCAGTGGAGAGCTACAGGAGGGGGCAGGGCAGCTAGTTATGAGCGGGGCAGGGGGAACTACAGGAGGCGGAGTAGTGGCAGTGAGCTACCGGCGTATGGATTTGTGTGCAGGGCTACTAGAAAGCCTAAGTGACTGTTCTACTGTCTGACCATTCGACTGTTCAACTGGTAGCTATGAGGCACACTGACCACCAGGGGGCAGACACTCAATGCACAGGCATGGAAACATGGAACAGACTGATGAATCTCATAGGGAAAGGGGAGAAGGGAGAGTGAGAAGAGATTAACCAAAGATCTTATATCTATACTAGAGGCCTGGTGCTTGGATTTATGCACTGGTGGGGTCCCTTGGCCTGGCCTATGGGAATTTGGCTGAAACTGGCAATCTGACATCCCCTGAGGGGTCCTGGATTACAAGAGGGTGCAGGCCAGTCCGAGGGACCCAACAAGGCCTCTAGTAAATATATAAAACTAGAGACCCGGTGCAGGAAAATTCATGCACTTGTGGGGGGTTCCCTCAGCCTGGCCTGCATCCGGGACCCCTTGGGGGATTTCCACCTGCTGGCTTAGGCCCACCCCTGGGGGTATCAGGCCAAAGCTGGCAGTCAGACATCCCTCTGGCAGCCTGAGAGCCCTCAGAGAATGTCTGACTAATGGCTTAGGCCTGTTCCCTTGGGCACCATTTTCTTTTTAAAATATATTTTATCGATTTTTTACAGAGAGGAAGGGAGAGAGATAGAGAGAGCTAGAAACATCGATGAGAGAGAAACATCGACCAGCTGCCTCTTGCACACCCCCCACCGGGGATGTGCCCGCAACCAATGTACATGCCCTTGACCGGAATCGAACCCAGGACCTTTCAGTCCACAGACCTACGCTCTACCACAGAGCCAAACCGGTTTCGGCCCCCTGGGCATCTTTAGTGCTACTGCGGAGTCAGGAGAGGCTCCCGCCACCGCCACTGTGCTGGCCAGCCATGAGCCAGATTCTTCCTGATCGGGGCTCCCCCTGTGGGAGCTCACTGACCACCAGGGGCAGCTCCTGTGTGGAGCGTCTGCCCCCTTGTGATCAGTGCGCATCATAGCAACCGATCATTCCTGGTCATTTCGCCATTAAGGTCAATATGCATATTACCCTTTTATTATATAGGATCATTACGTTGTACACCTGGAAATAATAGTTATAACTTGATTTAAAAACGTTTGGGAAATGACTTCTGGAAGTTTTCCTCATCGATGTTCTTAAGGGAAAATGTATTATTAAAAATATTTATAGTTACATTAAAGGTAATAATATGTTCTGGATAACAGAGAAGATTTATATATGTAGTAGTTTGGCATTATTTTTTGGAAAAGGAGAATACAACTGTACTTTTATGTAGAAATGTAGATCAATTATAATTTTAAATGCAGAGGTCTAGAACTTCAGTGATCTGCCACATATTAATAGAGAACTGTTTGTTAAATAAAGACTAGAAAGCATCACTAGAGTCATAAAATCTTTCATAGCCAAGACACTATTTTATAAACCTTGTTTAATTTGGTGGTTGACATTCTACAATATTAACCTCAGTCTGAGATCCATAAAAACTTGTAAGAGTCTCATTAATTAAGAACCTGTTTGCTTATATTGTTTCATATCTTGGTTAGCATTTTCTCATTCTCATAATGTAGATATTATAAATTCTCAATTTTCTGTTTTATTCCTAAAAACACCGATTACATTTTACTTAAAATAACTTTTAATTATTATTTTAAATTTACCTTTATTGTTGACATTATTATATATGTGCCTTTTTTTCCTCATTGACCCTTCTCCACCCTGCACCCACCAGCCCCCCTACCCCCAGGCCCTCACCACACTGTTGTCTGAATTCACTCATATGCGGAACCAAAGAGCAAAATAAACTGATGGACAAAGTGGATCCAGAGACATGGAAGCATGGGACAGACTGACAGATCTCAGGGGGAAGGCAGGACATGGGGTGGGTGGGGAGAGATTAACCAAGGAACTCACAGGCATACGTGCATAACCCACGGACACAGACAATTGCACTTGTTCTTTGACATCCTTTAGTCTGGCTTTCTACCCTCCTCTTGTACTATCTTTCATTCCTCTCCTCTGTCAGCTTCTATGACAACATCCTGTTCCGCCTCTCCTTCCCCACTGACAGTCTTCTTTTTCTTCTTCTTTTTCTCTCCATACCATCACACCGTTTTCACTCCAAGGCTATCCTGCCCAATACAACAGCCACTAGCACACGTGGATGTTAACAGATAGACCTGTGCCAGGTGGTGGTAAGTGTTGTGAAGAAAACTCAGCTGGGAACAGGGACAGAAGTGAGCGGAGTGCTGTTTTTGATAGGCTGGAGAGAGAAGTCCAGTCAGATATTGGAAGATGCTGAGAGAGAGGCCACATGGGAGCTTGGGAAAGGGCATTCCGGACAGAGGGAAGAGGAAGTGCATTCCAGAGGGAGCAGGTGGGGACCGCGTGGCTTGTTAGCAGGAAGACACAGTGACTGGGGCGAGGGGCGAGTGGTAGAGGCCTTTTAAAGAATGTCCTCTTTCCTCTGAGTGGAGTGCGCACTAATGGATAGTTTTGAGGAGCTGGCCCTTGTGTGGACAATAGACTGATGGAGGGACACGAGGGAAACATGGATAACATTGTTAATCATGAATAACCGCCTTACCGATTAATTTAGATGGTAACAATACAGTAATAATGAAACTATCAAACTCTGTATTGGTTGACTCAAACTTGGGTTTAGAATAGATATCAATACAGGATCAGGTGTTGTGGACAAAGCAACACAAATACATGGTGCTCTCACTTTTTGATATGAGAATATATTTTCACTCACTTTTCTCATATGCAAGTGGGGTAATCTTACTTATTCTTGAAGGAATCATTTTAAAGTGTTTAACACAATGTCTGACATATAGTAAATACCCAATAAATGTTAATTTTAATTAAATTGCAATTAATTTTGACTAAATAAATTGAGTACTTTATCAAGGGGTCCCAATTTCATTTACAAAATTCATGTCTATAAAAAGTCAGTGTACCCAGCTTTTCTAAAGACCCTTTACTTACAATGACTTTCAGGAAAAAAACACCTACTGTGAAAATAAAGATAATAATAAGGTCTCCCAAATTTTTTACTTTAGTGTTTAAGTAATTGCTTCTTAAATTAAGGAAGTTTTTATTTTCTAGATATGGGTATACCCTATCTTTTTTGGTTAAGAATATAATGAAAGTTTTTTTCTAATCTGGTTGAATTCCATTTTGTCTATTAAAAAATTATCCCAATATTGATTTTAGTGGATTAAACTAATTCATTTATAACCAACTCAAGACAATGAAATAATTGGTAATCCTATAATACTGATCCCGGAAAATGCATTGACTTAAGTTGGCACATGTGACATATACTTGACAATGAAGGCTTGCTTTGATTAGTGCAGGTAAATAAAATGTTTATATGCTTCCCTTTGCAAAATTATTATAACAAAGTACTCCAGTAAACTCATTGTTAAATGGTTACTCCAGAATATATAATTAAAACTATTAGGCTAATAAAATTATTTTACTGGGGAATTCGCTTAATACTACGCTGTTATAAAAGGAAGGGACTTTTACCATTTACAACAGCATGGATCAACCTGGAGAGCATCATGCTAAGCGAAATAAGTCAGAGAAAGATAAATATCACATGATCTCACTCATTTGTGGAATATAATGAACAACATAAACTGATGAACAAAAACAGATTCAGAGACAGAGAGAAGCATAGATCAGACAGTCAAACTTCAGAGGAAATGTAGGGGGAGAGATCAACCAAAGGACTTGCATGCGTGCATATAAGCCTAACAAATGGACAGGAACACCAGGGGGGTGAGGGCATGAGTGGGGGTGGGGTGGGGCGGGTGAGGGAATGAGCAGGGGTGGAGGATAAGAACACATATGTAACACCTTAATCAATAAAGAAAATTAAAAAAAACCCCAGAAAAATAGAGTACAGTATTAAATCACATTCCCATGTGGAAATGTGGAGTTTTGAGGGCAAGGTTTTTATAGCAGGCCATAAAGACTATGTGTCTTTATATTTTATACTTTAACAGTGGATTTTGATATGCTGGTTTGCTGAAATGGGGAAATCATTAGTAAATGGTCATCCTGCCATCTCCTTAAGAGAAGAAGCATGTACAGTGTGTTGTTTGTGATACACAAATCTCAGTAGAATGTTTCACTGCAGAACTCTTACGCAGTATACTCAAAATACAATCTCCATGTTTGCTTTCTGTCTTAGTAAAAGTTTATTCTTAACACAAACATGCTCTGCTAATATAATAAGAAAATTCTTTATAGTTTGAATTATTAATTGGTTATCAGTGTTTTATGAATATTTTTAGAACTGCTTTTATTTTCCTTTTATTAAGCAGACAGGCCACGGGGAGGTCATAATATTAATAGGAAAGGCATCACCATGAAATGAATTTAAATTGTTTGACTGAGGAGACTTCATTTGTGCAAACAGAATGCAAGTCTCAGAAAACCAATTTAATGGTCAGAAAAACTTTAAGGTCTAATACTTCAATCAATTCCTATGTTTTCCTCTCTTGGATGAGTACAAATAGGCCTGTAATGTGTATTTAAAGAGTGAGTTGACGCCATGCTGCACATTTGTGGTCCTGCTGAAGAAACTTTGCAGCATTATTTTTCTGCATACAGGGCAGGGCAAAGCAAAAGTAGCTTTATAGTTGTGAGGATGAGAAACAGTATATGCTTGTATCATTTATTATTTATTATCTTGTTTTTCAAGCAAACGACTGTAAACCTACTTTTGCCCTACCCTGTATTTCTTTTTTAAATCCTATTATGGTTTTACATTTCAGATAAGATAAATAAAACATAAGTTCATTTATTTAATTTATCAAGTTATTGAAAGTAAGGCAGTCTTAGTAGATGTAAAATAGATGTTCATAAAAGTTTAAATTCTTTAAAAAGATAGGTTTATAATGATCATTAATTTTGATATTTTTTTGTGAAGTAGAGGAAACTTACCTACTAGGATGCCCCCTATTTTAGGTAGCTAAGTCTAGTAGTTAGAGGACTGGAATATATCTTTTCTACTATGTCCAGTAGTAAGATTAATACGATGGTGATCACATGATCACAGTAACATTCCCTGAGTATTTTCCATGTGCTAGACAGAACATAAGCCACTTTACATGCTTTCTTCTAAATGAGGGAGAATTCAGGTGTTATTCTTCTGTTTACACAACTGAATGTCAACACAGCCACTCGTCTTTCCCAGTCACTGAACTTAAATGGCGCTCTCTCCTCCTCTTCATGCCGACTCATCAGCCTCGTGGTGGCAGAGGGTTCTCTCTTTTTTTGGTCCATCTTCATTCACACACACGGAGGGTAAAATCTGGAAAGAAGACATCATTTGTTCACCTATCATTGGCATACTCCTCAGATGATTTTTTTTTCAAGACTAAATATTTTAATGAATATTTTGGAGCACTTTCAAGATATGGGCATGGAAATGGAGGGTAGATGGTGGAAGGGAGCCATGCGTACTGTGACATATTGTTTATTTATCGATATATGCAGTAAACATTGCATAATGGTAGTCAAAAAAAATGATACAGGTCATCCTCCCTGAAAGGAGGAGTGGGAGGGGATTCTCAATGAAGGACATTTGAAAGAACAGACAGGACACTGGGGCCATATGCCACGTGTGACTTGATCAAGCCGCCTGGACACCTAACCGCTTCCCTCTTACCTGGCAGCATCACAGTCCCTGCTAGTCAGTGATTACTGTGACATCGCTCCTAAAGCAGAAATCTGCTTGCGTGCATTTCATGATGTGAATCTGTGTTTTGAAATACTGTGATCCCGAGAAGCAGATTTATTCCTTTCCGATCATCCTGTGAGATGTCAGCACTCTAATTCAGCTTATCTCTTTTCAGAACATGAGAGTTTCTACGCAGTGGCACTTTGTCATTTAACTGAGACTGTTAGACAACCACTTTTTCATTACAAATTATATTTTGTGTTTTTTTTATATTGAAACCAATATTATGGGGGTGGGCAAAATATTTCTATTAATTTTTTCGCAGACAGCTTGGGCTTAAAATATTTTTGCTTTATGCTAGGGATTTTCAGAATATGCATCTATTTGAAGAATGCTTCTATATTACAATTCTAAATTTGAAGACCTTTCTCATCAAATTACCAATAATGTTAGTAATTTGATCTGCAGGTAGTGTGTATTTCTCATATGCATTACCAGAAAAACAAATCTTGTGTTTGCTTTCTTTTTCACAATTATCAGAACTAAGTAACTCAATGCATACTCTTTTAGCTATGTATTTAAACAAGTTCAGAAGTCTTACATTTTGTAAAGTCATTATCTTGTGATTATTTGGAATTACTCTGTTTTGCCTATATTTCAATTTTATAAATAAATTCTTTTTGGAAGTAGGTGGATTATAAGTTATTTTGGCAGCAGCATGACTTTCATTTTTCTTTACTTCAATAAAATGTGAATGAATGCTATTTATGAAAGTACAGGTTTTGACCCATTCATCCCCCATCTCAATATACAGTATGTTGATTGGGATTCTTCAATGAGAATTATAATGGAATCTTTGTTTCTCAATGTTCTTTGGAATTGTTCAATAGTGGATTTTAACTTACAGCTAAATAACTTTTTTTTTTTAAGAAAGGAACTAGCAAAGATCTTTAAAGTTATTATTATTTTTCAGCAAGGCTAGAGAAGATCTGCTGAAAACTCAGAAAGAACGTGATTTTCATCGAATGCATCACAAGCGAATAATCCAAGAAAAAAACAAATTAATTAATGAGCTCAAAGGGTAAGCTGCTAATATTTGTTGGCATATTTATTAAAGAAGTGTTTAATTAGTGTTAAACAGCTTGGTTATGGCAGAAGGTTTCATGTGAAGTTATTTATTCAACATTTATTTGGCATACACTGTGTGCCAAATACTAAACTATGCATCTGATGTTCAAAGATGAGCAAGTTTAGGCTCTTGCTGTCATGCCCTCTGCTCTCTGCAAGGGCAGCTCAGGCATTTCCATGTTGCTGAGGTTTGGCTCTCACTTTTTCTAAGTTTCTAAGAGCTACTCCAGGAGTGATTTCACTTCCTTTGTTGGTGTTCTTGCTCCAGTACTTGGAAAATTCAGTGTCTTAAAGAAACTGGTTCAAGGTCAATGAATTTTTATTTAACCAGTCCTAGTTTATAGCCCTTTTTATCAAGTTCCTCAAAGTCCAATCTTTGGGGCACTCTTCTGGTTCCTGTTAGTATATGGTTAGTAATTCTTGGAGCAGTTGAATGTATAGTATCTTTCTTTCCTTGTCAGACCATTAGCTTGGCAGTCAGGAGAGGAGGGAAGAGGAGTAATTCCAGGGCCATCTCTTACCTTGTGATGAAGAGATTTCTGAAGCAGCATTTTCTAGGGAAGAAGGGCCACCTCTGCAAGCCCATGGGGCCTGGGAAAAGGGGCCACAGACTTAGATCCTCAGGGCCATCCTAACTGCTAGAGAAAAATATGTAATTTCCTGTTGATAAAAAGAGTCAATTCATCAGGAAAGGTCAACATGCATGAATCTGATATAAGAGTTTCAGAATATATGGAGCAAAACCTGATAAAACAGAAAGGAAGTATAAATATTTCCACATTTACATTTGAAGATTTTTCACACTAATCTTTTAGCAATTAGCAGAAAAATAGGCAAACATTCTCTAAGTCTATAGAAGAAGACAAGTTATTTGAGCTTAATTGACCTTTTTGAATTCTTGGTTTTTCAAGTTCACATGGAATGTTCACCAAAATAGGTCATATGCTGAGCCATAAAAAAAATAAAAAATAAAAAAATAAATAAATCTCTGTGTTAACTGATGTCATGCAAAATATATTCTATTTAAACCAAATTAAATGAAAAAAAAATGATGACACAAAGCTCTGTGGAGAATTCCCAGTTACCTGGAAATTTAGTAGAATCATTCTGAATAAGACATGAGTCAAAGAAGGAAATGGGAAAATGTTTTGAACTGACTGATTGGAAATGTAGCATTTTAAAATTTTTGGGATGAATCCAGGTGAAATTGATCAATGCTTAGATTAGAAAAGAAGAAAATTTCAAACCAGTGATCTAATCTTGAACTTAGAAGCTCAAAAGACCAAATTAAATGCGAAGAGGGAAAAACAAAAGAAATAATAAAAATAAAAATGCAACCAATAAACTTGCAATGGGACAAACATAAGAAAAAAAAAAAATCAGCAAACACATATATTGGTTGCTGTGTTGAGTGAAAGGAGCCAGTTTCCAAAGAGAACATATCTTGATGTGTTCCAGATACATGAAGGTCTAGCATCTCCTGAGACGTTAAAATGCTCTATAACTTAGTGACAAGGTGGACTACTTAGACATGCATAGTTATGAAAACTCTAAACTGTAACAGTAAAGATCTGTATATTTTATTGCATGTAAATTACAATTCAATAAAAAAAGTAAAGTATTTTAAAATCATTTTCAAACAAAACAGATTCTTAGAGGTGTTTCTATCATAAGCTGAGTGTTTTTTTTCCTGTGAGATAATAAATATATTTTTATATTTAATTTCCTTAATATGAGGTTAATCAAACTTGTTCTCAAGACCGCCCTTTATTTTGATGTGAATGACGCTCTTTCTGTTCAGTCATCTATTGCTGATAACCATTGTCTTTCTGAAAGTTGTTCCGGATTACAGGAACACAGTTTTCCCCTCTGTCTGTGGATGGCAGCGATTTTCTTAGTGTGTGTTTGAATACCTAGAAAGGCGGCTTCCCAGCTCCCAGCCCGGAGGCAGGGAAGTTGTAGGCTGTCTAATGCTGCTTGCACTTCTCAGTTCTGTTATGCTGACCTTTATATGGTTATTCATTTTTTATCCCAATGCCAAGGAAACGTTTCGATGTTAAATAGAAATCACCGATTTAGCGGAATTACCCTCTAAGGTGCCCTTTACTTTTCCTAGGTTGAGGTTACATTATGCATCGTATGAACCCACTATCAGAGTGCTACTTGACAAGCACCACAATTTGCTGCGGCAGAAAATGCTCACCACCATGGAGAGAGACAAAGCCATTGAGCAGGTAAAAAGACTGTCAAAGGTACCTCGCAGTGATTTTTACCCATTTATTTGTTTATGACAAAATTCAAAAGAATGTTTTATTCCTGAGATAAGTATAAAAAATATCCATCAACTGTCATATGATAATAAAGATTCATTTGTAAATATTCAGAAACATATTTAATCTATTTTAAACCTGTAAAGGTTTTTTTTTTAATTAAATTAAATATTATTGAATTAAAGCAAAAATTTACAGGAAATTATTAGAGTTAGAGAAAAAACTCAAAGTATAAAATAAATGTTCATCTATAATAATAAAAGTGTGATATGCCAATTAGACCAGGCATCCTTCCGGGCGTCCTTCTGGGCAACCTCCCGACAAAGCCGGGCTGTGAGGGAAGCCCAGGTCCCAGGTGCCTGCTGCAGATGGAGGGAGGCTTGGGTCCCGGGTGCTAGCAGCTGGAGGGGAGCCAGGTTCCTGGGTGCTGGAGGGAAGGAGAGCCAGCAGCCAGGGGATGGAAGGCCTACTCTTGCACAAATTTCGTGCACCGGGCCTCTAGTAATTCTATAAATAAGTGAAAGATGGGAGGAGAAAATAGCTCTTCAAAGAAGAATTCTAAATAACATATGTAGATAATCTTTCTCTCAAAGAGGTGGAGCTTAACCCCTAAGCAGTTAAGTGTTGACTACACTTACTGACTTGCTTCCAAAAGAACAGTGAAAATGGAGAAAAAGTAATTGTACAGCGGAGAAACCTGGCAAATTCAACTTCAGAAAGGTGGTCAAAGTTAGTGTCATCATGTTTATAGCATGGACCCGTGATGTGATGTGCTGATAATAGCATCTCTACTCTGCGGTGTTCCTCCCCAAACTCATAAATCCACTCAACATGAGAAAACACCAGCAAAACCAAAATGTATGGACATTTGCAAAGCAGTGCCTGGCCAGTATTCCTCAAGACATGATGGCTAACTGTAAGGTAGTACTGTGGATGGGATCCTGAAAAGGAAAAAGTTTATTAGGAAAACATAATGAAATTAGAATAAAATATGGATTTTTGTTAATAAAATGTACCAATATTAGTTCATTACTTGTGAAAAATATACCACAGTAACACATGATGTGATGGAGGGAGATGGGCTGCAGGTATACAGGAACTATCTGTATTATATTTGCAACTTTTGTGTAAATTTCACACTTTTACATAAGAGGTGCCTTTTAAAGTTTTATAATATATTTTGCATCCAAGAATAGATAAAAAATTTTCACTCCTTTTTTAAAAGCATTTCATGAACACTAATAAAATGTTACAATTTATTATCTGCTATTTCCTATCAATAAAGAAATGTAGCTACTCAGTGGAAGTAGAAAAGAATGTGCAAATCTGTGTGTAAGTAAACATAAGGTATTTTGTGTTTGTGTATGTAAGCATATGCAATGAGGGATGAGATACTTTTTCATCTTTTAAAAAATATATTTTATTGATTTTTTTTTTTACAGAGAGGAAGGGAGGGGGAGAGGGATTGAAAGGTAGAAACATCAATTCAGCTTCCTCCTGCACATTTCCTGCTGGGAATGTGCCACAGCCGACTCCGGTTCATGCCCTTGACTGGAATTGAACCTGGGACCATTCACTTCGCAGGATGACACTCTATCTGCTGAGCCAAACTAGTTAGGGCCTTTTTTAAAAAAATTATTATTTTTTAAAATCTTTTTAAGGTTGATTTTTACATTTAAGTCTATTGTTCAGGAAATATAGGGAAATGGCATGCCACCAAACTAATATTAATGATAATACATTTAATAAAACAAGGAATCTCTATGGGTGGAAAATTAGCTAAGAGTTTTAGGAATAATAACAGTCTCTTCATCTTTTATTCCCCAACTAATACCTACCTCTTGTTTTATAAACATAAATAAATTAAGTTGTTGTGAAGCAATTTCAACAGAGGGAAGTGTCTCTTAAAGTAGAGAACTGAATATTAATTATTATTCAGAATGTGGAATGAATATTCTTAATTCAGGAGACTATGCTGCAAAATAAGTGTTTCAGCCCTTAGCTGGGCGGCTCAGTTTATTGGAGCATCATCCTGTACACCAAAAGGTTGGGAGTTTATTCCAGGTCAGGGCATGTTTCTAGGTTGTGGGTTCGATCCCTGATCCTGATATATGTGGGAGGCAACCAATTGATGTTTTTTTCCTTTCTCTGCCCTTTCCTCACTTTAAAAAATCAATAAAAACATATCCTCATAAACATATTATTTAGAAAATAATAAAATAAATGTTTCAAATGCTTAACTATAATAGGTACTTAATAATTTCCTGTGGAATTTAATTTAAATTTTATATTACATTTTTCTTTTGTTGCCATTTATGTTTAAAATTTTAAATACATAAGACTTAATACAAGAGAGATTATTTTTTTATATTTTATAATCAATACTTAAACATTGCACTTTTAAACTATTTTGCATATTTTGGGATTATTATTATTATTATTATTATTTTTAGATTTCTGCATATCAATCATCATCAAAGACTATGGACCCATGGAATGGTTACCAAGATACTAAAGTTAGAGGTAAAAGTACAATGTGATAAAACTATATTTTAATATTGATCGGTGATATCACAACTTTACCATAGCTCAAAATCCTAGATATTTAAAATTGAATAAATGGTGTGGTAACCATTGTATAAATGAAAATGTTTATGAAAAGACCAAGAGGAAGTATTGGTGTGAATCTATATAGGTTAATTTTAGAGAAAAATATGAGTAATCCTAATGGGAGGATTTATGAGTGTGAGAGAGTATCTAGTACCACATTAGTCTTCTCCCCCAAAGCTCTAAAACTAGACTATACCCTGAGTGGCCAGATTATTATGATCTCTGCATGCATCATAATCTGGCCACTCAGTGTAGACTAGCAACAGAGTTGGGATTTTAAAATAAGGTCTTTCCATATATAAGAACTGCATTGTGGGTAGTTAGAAAGAAGCAGGGGGCTTACTAGCCAGAGGCTGGGGTCCACTATCTCCTGGTCCCTTGACATATAAAGATTTGCAAGATTTCCCTTATACATAGATCCACTGAGCGGCCAGATTATTATGATTTTAATGCATAATAATCTGGCCACTCAGTATATGAGTGCATTAATTTGTGCATGGGTGGGGATCAGCCAGCTGGTCAGGGAGTGGGGACATTGGCGGTTGGCCGGCCTGCCTGCTGGTTGAAGTCTTAGTTGATGGGACACTTTGCATATTAGCCTTTTATTATATAAGATATACACTGAGTGGCCAGATTATCATGCGTTCAGAGATTATAATAATCTGGCCACTCATTGTACATATGAGGCAATGATGTTTAGCCATTGGAAAATAGCGCAAGTCACAGAAGGCAAGTGACAGAAGGCAGATGTGTAAGTTGAGCTCCATCATCCACATGCCTTTGTGCCTGGGGAATTTTCCAAATAAACTCCATGGAGATGGAGGTCAAGAATTACGCAGCAGGTCTGCAGGAACTGAAAAGGCAAGTTGTGATAGCAATAAAACACGTGGGAAAGGGCATCAGATAAGAGGGTGCTGCAGTGAGCAGGACCCCGTTTGCGAAGGAGTTTACTACAATCCTTAGTTGATGTCTGGACTCCACATGCAAGACTTACTGAGACTTCTTCAAAGAGAGAAGCTCCCATAGGAGTAAAAGGAGACCAGAGATTCTAGAGGTCAAGCAATCACGGGAGACTTGGAGTTCTAGCCACGCCTGGATGGAGAGGCTTCTTTAACACCCTGTACCCTGGTATTAGCATTCAGCATCCTGTACCCACCCTCTAAAATAAACAAAACAAAACAAAACAAAAAACAAAGCTTACATCAAGTCCCGAGAAGAAATGGAGATTAGAGTTTGAATCTTGCCAAGTTAGACAACCTTGGACAGTAGTTAGTGCTTCCCATGGATCTACTACACACAGCCTAAAATCAAGCCTTGAAATACAAGGGGACCAAGAAGTGAAACTGTGTGCTAGAAAAAAAAAAAAAATCAGTGCCCTTCAGAGGAAGACAAGTTGTTCAGATTCTTTATGACCCATCATATATATTTCTCAGTATTTAATTAAAATGCACTAGTCACGTTGTAGAAACATGAAAATATGAGCAACAATCAAGAAAAAGAGCGATAAATGGAAACCTACACTGATACAGTTCAGGTGTTAAATCTAGCAAATACAAATATTAAAGAGGCTATTTAGAACACGATCAAAGACTTACAGGAAAATATGATATCAATAAGTGAAGAGACAGGGAATCTTGGCAGACAAATGGAAACAACAAAAAAAAGGAAATAGAAATTCTAGTACTGAGAAAGATAGTTAACTACAAAGAAAATTTTATATTTATCAACAGATTGCAGATTACAGAAATGCCAGTGAATTTTAAGAGATCAAATAATCTGTTCTAAAGAAGAAATAGAAGAAAAAAGAAATAAAATTTATCTATTTAACATATATTTTATATCTATATCTATATCTATATCTATCTATCTATCTATCTATCTATCTATCTATCTATCTATCTATATAATTAGAGTCCCAAAGGATGAAAGAATGAGAATGGGGTATAAGAATATTTAAAGAGAAAATTTTAACAAGAGAGAAAATACAACTATAGTAATAAAAGCTTACTATGCCAATATACTGGTCTGCCTTCCAGATGAACTCAGGGCTGAGAGGGCCAGGCCCCTTGCATGAATTTCATGCACCAGTTCTCTAGTATTACATAAAGGAAAACAATAATACAAATAAAGGCTGATTTCACATGAGAAATCATGGTAGCTAGGAACAATGAAATGACATCATTAAAATGTGGCAATTTTTTATCCTAGTCTGTTTGGCTAAGTGGCTGGAGCATTGGGCTGCAGACCTAAGGGTCCCAGTCCCAGTCCCATTCAAGGCACATACCCTGGTTGCAGGCTTCCTGGAGCTTTGAAGGAGGCAACCAGTTGATGTGTTTCTCCTCTCTGTCTTTCCCTTTCTCTTCCACTCTTTCTCAAAATCAATGGGAAAATAACCTTGGGGGAGGGTTAAAAATAAATAAATAAAATAAAATGTGACAAAAACTTAATTCAGAATTTTATATACAACAAAAATATCCTTCTAATATTAGGGTGAAGAGTAAACATTTGAATATAAATGAAATCTAAGAGATTTTATTGCAAGCCATTTTGAAATACAGTAAATACTAAAGGATTTTCTTTGGGCTGAAAGAAAAAAAAGAAAAGAAAATGGAGATCTACAGAATTGAATATTGAGATTTAGAAATGTTAAATTATGGTTAGTATAAAGATTACATTTTTCTTTTCTTAATTTTCATAAAAAATGACATAAAATTAGATAGTATTTATTAGGCTTGTGTAAGATAAAATAATTTTGGGGTGGTACAAATGTTCTATATCTTGAGTTGGATGGTGGTTATATGCCTACTTATCTTTGATAAAACTTTCCAACTCTATACTTTAAAAATATACATTTTATTAATATATAAACTATACTTCAAAGAAGTTGATTTAAAAAAGAATGATGGGAAACTCTAAATAATAGAAAGACTTTGAAATGGTGAATTTTCTTAATAAACATAACATCCTGTTATTTCCACATGAGTATTCATTATATTCTCTAATTAATTAATGCTTAAAAGAAATATGTAGCATTATTATATTTAAATGTTTTTCTTAGCCTTGGTTCAGTAGTTCCTTTCCTAAGATTTTATGTTACAGCAATATCAGCTATGTTCAGTGATGCCTAAAGAGACTACTCTACACAAGGATGTTTATTATAGTCATTTCTACAGTAACAAAACAATACAAGCAATCTTACCCTTCAAACACAAGTGAATGCCTAAACATAGCTGGTCATACAATACTAGAAAGTCTTAAAAATCATGCATAAGAAAATGCTCATTTATTATGTTAATAGAATGTTAAGAAATAAGGAACATTGATATAGTAGGAGGGCATGTCTTAAATATATGTATAGAAAAATGATTGGATGATACACAAAAATGTTGACATAATTTTCTTTATGTGCTTACTCTATTTGAATATTATGCCTATTTAAATCAAACAATTATTCGTTTTACATGTAGATCACTTTTAAGTATATAATTAGAGGTAAATCTGAAAGATTAATATAAAACTATTGTAATCTAGGAGCTTTAACTCACAAAAATTCTGAAAAAGGATATAAAAATGGCTTAAAGGTTGAGGAACTTTGTACACTTGATTGGTGCTAATCTCTAAGGCTATATTCTACTCTAATAGTTTATGATTTTACATGTTTATTCTTGATATCTCTATTAAAAAAACTAATGGTTTGCAGATAACTCCTTTATAAAATTATCTCCTGATATTTAATTTAATTAAAAATGGAACACATTTCATGTTTTACTAAGCTGACATTTATAAATTATTTGGAAGATCAAGTTTGTAATTATATTTTGATCTGTGATATTTTTGAAGTGGCTTTTGATCAAAGGGAATAAGTTCCTACCCAATGTGAAGAAATAGGTTCTTTTAGTTGAATGATTCTAATTATGAATAAAATTACCTTCTTAAATCCTGTACTGAATAATTTTTTTGGTGCTCACAAACATGCACTCTGATTTTAGACAAGAGACTTGCAATACCTTTGCAATAGCTTTTCCTCAGCTTCTGGTGTCAGCATTTGACTATGTCAGTATCTGTCATCACTCTCTTTGCCTGATCCACTTGGAACCTTGTTTATCCAGGGATTATAACTGGAAAAGATGTTGGGTTTATTGGTAAAGTGGTTGTTCCTCATGTAAAGCCTGCTGGCCTTCGCAATAATTTTCACAAATTTAACACCCTCCCTCTCCTTTCACTCAGTTTCCTTTATTTTTAAATCCTAATTACAGGAAATGTTTTTATTGATTTTAGACAGAGAGGAAAGGACATACACACACACACACACACACACACACACACACACACACACACAGAGAGAGAGAGAGAGAGAGAGAGAGAGAGAGAGAGAGAGAGAGAGAGAGAGAGACCAACCGACCTGCAGTCTGGGTATGTGCTCTGTGTGCTCTGATCCTGATGGGCAGAGCAACCTGAGACGTTTCAGTGCCACCCCATCTGGGGCTTAGTTTAATTTTTAAAATATTTTATCAATTTGTTTTCTTTCTGTTATCTATCTATCCATTTGCTTTGGGCAATAGAAGTTCTTCAGATTAAAATTGGATTTATTCTGTAGTTAAGGAACAATTAATTGCTGTTATGCTGAACTTTGGGAAAAAGACAAATTAATTTTTATTTAATTCAAATTTAGACAATAAGACAAATATTGAACTCATTTGGAGTGAAATTATCAAATAATTTTAAACAGGCCCTGATATTGGACTAATCAAAGTAGGTTGCTAAATTTATTATTTATTTAAAATCAGCTTGTTGTTTGGAAATACAGGGGGAAACTATGTGAAAAGGAAAGGTTTTTACTATCACTTTTGTTTTTTACCTCAGATGATTTCATTAGCAATGTTCTTTATGTCCAAGAGTTTGGAGACCAATTTTATGATTATATTGGAATATTATCCTGTGTTTTTCTTTCGGTTTTCTTCAACATCTAGAAGCATAGAGAATAATATTTTATTAATACATTCTTTTTTAAATGCCTTATTATTATGTAGTCCCATTTGTGAAATTTTGTTGTTGTTCACCATTCTCTCCTTTGACCCTCTTCGACTTTGTCTATAAGCACATGGAACCTCATGATAACAGGAATTTGGATATAATGATAACAGGAATTTGGATATAATGCTGTCTCGCTGGCTTGCCATGCTATTTTATTAGCCTTACAGGAATACCAACATGCATTTTTGGTAAACAAATTTGAGACTTCACTGATGACATTTTAGTATGGCATCAGTATTATTAGTTTAAAAAATGTGTCATGACTTTGACTTTCATATTTTTGTTATATTTCTTACAGAAAAGCAGCATGCGTATTAATGACAAATGTGCTATCTCGTAGGTATTCCTAGCTATAAAAAGGAATTTGCATCAGAAGGTCCTACTCAGAGAGCACTTCGTGAAGCTAGGGAACAATACAAAAGTAAACTCAAGATGAAAGAGCGCAGAAAGGTATGGTGTTTATTTTTGTTTCCACTCATTTATACTTGACCCTCAGATCTTCAGGTCCACCAACTCATAGGGTTATCATTATTTTGCTGGAAAAGGAGTTTAGAGCTTATATTCTTTGAGCCCCTTGATGTAGGGATAGAAAATGGATGTCCTCTGACATTATGTAACTAGTTAATTGGGGGACACTCATTGTTTAGTGGCAAGGATGGCTCAGTGAACCACTCTGCCATGTATTCCAACTTAAGCATGACCGTGTCTGCTCATCTGCTCATTCTTTTCTGCTTAAAATCACCTCTCTCTAAACAAAATAAATCCTGGGTCATTCCTTATTTATTTTTTCACTAGAGGCTCAGTGCATGAAATGTGTCACTTAAGGGTGGTCCCTCAGCCCAGCCTGCACCCTCTTGTAGTCCAGGAGCCCTTGAGGGATGTCCGACTGCTGGCTTAGGCCCACTCCCCATTGGGAGTGACCTAAGCTGACGGTTGGACATTCTTAGTGCTGCAGTGAAGATGGGGAGGCTCCTGCCACCATGGCTGCACTCATCAGCTGTGAGCTCCTGTGGGAGTGCACTGACCACCAGGAGGCAGCTGCTGCATTGAGCTTCTGTTCCCTGTGGGTCTGTGTGCATCCTAGTTACTGGTCATTCCACCGTCACACCAAAACTTGCTCTCTGACATCCCCCAAGTGGTCCCAGATTGTGAGAGGGTACAGGCCAGGCCAAAGGACCCAACCAGTGCATGATCAGGGCTGGGGAGAGATGCAGGAGAGATGTGGAAGGTTGGCGAGCCTTGGAGGAGTCTTGGGAGGGCTCCAGGGTGTGTCTGGCTGGTTTTGATCAGCTCAGATCAGCTGGACCCCAGCAGCAAGCTCACCTATTGGTCAGAGCATCTGCCCGCTGGTGGTTAGTTCACATTATAACAACTGGTTAACCAGTTGACTGCCCCATGGTGATCAGTGCACATCATAGCGAGCAGTTAAGTGGCCTTAGCATATCATCAGCATATTACACTTTGATTGGTTGAATGGTTGACCAGATGACCACTTAGAATATTAGGCTTTTATTATATAGGTTAGTATGACTTCAGATTTTCTTAGTCTACTTTAAAAGTAGAACGGAAAGAATTATATCTCATTTAAGAATCTTCCTATAGTCTAGCCAGTGTAGCTCAGTGGTTAAGTGTCGATCTATTAACCAGGAGGTCACAGTGAGATTCAGGATCAGGGCACATACTTAGGTTGGGTGGTCAGTCCCAGGTAGGGAGCATGAGGGAGACAGCCAATCGATGATTCTCTCTCATTGATGTTTCTGTCTCTCCCTTCCTCTCTCTGAAATCAATAAAGAAAGAACACATCCATATTAAAAAGAATCTCCTTATAATGAGTTCCTTTGCCTTGCAATCAGGCCAATAGTTAAATTTTTTTGTGTAATGATTACAGAAAAATTGGCATTAAAAATGTCTGGGCAGAGAGATAAAAAATGAGGAAGAAAGAAAACCCTGTGAGGGGTTTTAGTTTCTTGTTAAGAAAATTGCATAAATATCTAACTGAGGTAATGAATTTTCTTCATAAAATAGTTATTTTCTTCGAGTTCTAAAATATCAGGCATTCATTTAAAGATGAACATATTTACATTGAAATGTATTTTAGCCATAGTTTGTAAAACAACGAAGTATTATGAATTCAAATACTATAATAAATCATTTACTTAGCTAGTATCAATAACACTTTCCTTCTAAATGGTATGCATTGGAATTCAGTATTGTATATAATATCTGTTTATTGTTGCTCCTCACTTGAGGATATTTTTCCATTGGTTTTTAGAGAGAGTGGAAAAGAGAGAGAGGAGGACAGAGAGAAACATTAATGTGAAGGAAACACATTGACTTTTGCCTCTAGGATGAGACCCTGACCAAGGTCAGGGCCAGGGAAGAGCCTGCAACCAAGGTACATGCCCTTGACCAGAATGGAACCTAGGACCCTTTGGTCAGCAGGCCAATGCTCTATCCACTGAGCCAAACTGGCTGAGGCTATATAATATCTGAACGAAATGCAGGCTAAATGCTTTTGGGTTACACTAAGGCTTTGATGATCTTTTTTGGTGATATTCATTTTAGTGTTTCATTATCGCTGTTGTTCCTATTGACTTGCGGATTATCTGTTATTGTTCCTACTAATTTATGGTATCTTTGCTAGATCCCCTCTTCTAGTCAGTTCCTTCCCAGCTTCCCCATGCCAGCAACTTCCCATCAGGGCGGACCTTTCCTTTTCACCTCCATAACCTTCCCCATTCCCCCATCTGCCTTTGATTGGAGTCTCAGCCAGAAGCAAGCAGAGCTGTTGGGATGACTGCTGCCGTCAATAAGTAGTGCTTGTTCTTGTTTGGGTAATTTTTGTTTATCTCCACGGAGATTAGCAGTGCAGGTAGCAAATAGAGCACTCAGAACAATAGACGTAATAGCGGTAAGGATTTAGGTGTGATGACAGCGATTGTCATCGGCAGCATTTTCATCTCCTAATGGCATCTGCATTCTCTCAGGTGGTAAATCATACTTAGAGATGATTTCTCCATTCATTCTCTAAGTGCTGTGGCTTGTAAGACTTTCCATTAGTAATACAATCTAACAAAAAGCTACTCAAGTATTGGACAAGTACATTAAATATTTCTGCATACTATACATTTTTATTGGTGTTGCATTAAAATATTTATTATAATACCTACAACATAATAGAAAAATTCAGGCCTTACCAAAGAAGGAGTGAAGAATATAGCAAATTCTCCCTCCCTTTACTGGATTACCATTTTTACCAATTTTATTTTCCTTTTCCTGCAAGTTTGTGCACTTTGACCACATCTCCCCGATTCTCCACACCTCTGCCCCTGGCAACCACCAACCTCCTGTCTGTTTCTATAAGTTTGGATTTGTTTTTACATTCCACATATAAGTGTGTCATACATTATTTTTCTTTATCTGATTTCATTGAGCATAATGTCCAAAGGGCCATTTATGTTGTTTTAAAGAGCACATGTCCTTACTCAAGGCTGAATAATATTCCATTCCTATTATTTCCATATCTTGGATGTTGTGAATACTCCTGCAATGAACTTAAGAGTGCTACTATCTCTTAAAGATCCTGTTTTCGTTTTCTTTGGGAATATATCTAGATAATTTTTTGAGGGACCTTCAAGTGCTTTCCAAAGTGTACCTTTTCAACGGTACAACAAAGTACCTTTATCTCCACATCCAATTGTGGCCTATGTTATATTGAGGTATGTTTCTTAAATATCCAATTTGTTGAGGGGGTTTTATACTGAAAAGATGTTGAAGTTTGCAAATCCTTTTCTTGTATCTGTTGAGATGATCACATGACTTTTTCTTTTCTTTTTTCTTTTTTGTATATTGTGAAAACACAAGTTGGTTTTAATTGAACATAGGATAAGAAAATTAGAAAAACAGTTTTGCTTACAGTATTCAAAACTTATGGTTTCCATATGACAAAGAAGACATTGGAGTCATTGAGGAGTGAGTGAAATTCAAACTGTATCTTAGATGCTAAACAGTCCTCCTTCTGATTAAAATAATAAATTTGTTTTTAACAATTTGAAAAAGATTCTGAGCTGACATTTTTTAAACATTTCTTTATTAAGTTATTACATATGTGTCCTTATTCCCCCATTTCCCTCCTGCCCCACTCATGTTCTCACCCCCCTGTTGTCTGTGTCCATCGGTTATGCCTATATGCGTGCATACAAGGCCTTTGGTTGATCTCCCCGCCTTACCCCCATCCTCACCTACCTTCCCTCTGAGGTTTGACAGTTTGATCGCTGCTTCTCTTTCTTTGGATCTATTTGTTGTTCATCAGTTTATGTTGTTCATTATATTCCACAAATGAATGAGATCATGTGATATTTATCTTTCTCTGACTGGCTTATTTCACTTAGCATAATGCTCTCCAGTTCCATCCATGCTGTTGCAAATGGTAAGAATTTCTTCTTTTTTGACTTTTATCTTTCATTTTATTACTGTAATATCACACGTACTAACTTGCTTATGTTAAACCACCTTATATTCCAAGGGTAAATCCCACTTGATCATGGTGTAAGATCCTTTTAATTCATTGAATTCAATTTGCTAATACTTAATTGAGATTTTTGAATTTATATTCATCAGAGCTAGTGGTACATATTTTCTTGTAGTGCCCTATTTTGATTTTTGTATTATGAGTCTGGGGGTGTTTCATTCTCTTCATTTTTTTGGGAAGATTTTGAGAAGGATCTGTGTTAAGTCTTTTATTCATGTATGGTAGAACTCACCAATTAAACAATCTGGTTCTGGCCTTTTTTGTTTGGGAAGTTTTTTTTATTACGCATTTATTCTTCTTATATTAGTTATTCAGATTTCCTATTTCTTTGTGATTCAATCTTGGGAGGTTGCATATTTCTTGGAATTTATCCATTTTCCCCTAGAATAATAATCATTGGTATATAATTATTCATAGTAAGTCTTTTATGATTCTGTGTATTTCTGTGTTATAAGTAGTAATATGTTCTTTCATTTCTCATATTTATTTGAGTCTTTGTCTTTTCATATGGCTAAAGGTTTGTTGATTTTTGTTTATCTTCAAAAAACAGTGCTTAGTTTTGATTTTTTCTATTGCTGTTCTGGATTTCTAAGACTCAAAGGAAATCACCTTGAAATTTCATTTGCAGAACAGATTTACTTAAGTTAAATGTTTATTTTGGTTGTATTTAGGGGATCTGGTGGAGATTATGGGGATTTTATAAAACTAGTCTCCACAGACTACCTTAGCAGCCTTCTAGACTGTCTTTAATAGTCCACTCGGTATGGCATTGAATATTTCTTCCTGAAACATGCCTCTACAAACTGGTCTTATTTAGACGTCTGTGTATCTTTATTTGTCAAGTCTGTTACTAATCTGATTCCCAATATATTATATTAATTCCTCTATATATTTCTATAACATAAAATCCCTCCTATAAGGTTTAGTTAATATGAGAGTATACTTTAAAATTAATTTTTATGTTGTAAACTATTTTTATCTTTAATCTGTGTGAGCATTGGGAAAGCAGTTTTCTTCTGCCTTTATGCTAATCAGTAGGTGAAATAGTCAATGGGTTAGGTTTGGAGAGATAACTACATATATAAAACAATTTCCTTCTACATGTGAAATATATTTTACTCTAAGGGAACTAAAAGCCATTACACAATGGATACTTTTTAAAATCACATTAGTCATAGTTAGGAGAAAAACATTACTACTTAAATTGGACTTTGGTTATAATATATAAAATTTTCAATGTGCCAGTATATTAAAGAGAAGCAGAATAGAAGAATTCCATATAGACTTGAATCATTTTAAACAGTATTATTTATGTGTGGAATTTATTTTTCATTGTAGAGGGGTAAAAAAAAATCAAATGACATCAACTGTAATTCAAATCTGTTGTTTTAATGACTCACTGAAGATTTAAATGTGTAGCTTACAATCACAATTCTTATACATTTCAATTTTTATATCTTAAAAATCTACCATTCATCTAGTGTCCAGACCTATAGACTCAGTGATTTTGCAAGAAAAGAGAAAAAGAACCACCATTGAAAATATTTCAAGAAATTGGGTAGAAAAATTAAAAAAAGATAAGGGATTACTAACTTGTTCCTTCCATCCTTATACTGCCTGATTTTTTAAAAATATATATTTTTATTGATTTCAGAGAAGAAGAGAGTGGGAGAAAGAAATAGAAACATCAATGATGAGAGAGAATAATTGATTGGCTGCCTCCTGCATGCCCCCTAGTAGAAACAATCTACTAGGGATTGAACCTGCAAACTGGGCATGTGCTTTGATTGGAATTGAACCCTGGACCTTTCAGTCCACAGGTTGACGCTCTATCTACTGAGCCAAACCAGGTAGGGCCTGATTTAATTTTTAGTATATTTTTGCTTGGCAGTAGCTGGGTTCGCTCAGTGGATAGAGCATTGGCCTTCAGACTAAAGGGTCCTGGGTTTGATTCCAGTCAAGGCACGTACCTAGGTTGCAGGCTTGATCCTCAGCCCTGGTCACCGTGTGCGAGGGAGGCAACCAATTGATGTGTCTCTCTCACATTGATATTTCTCCTTCTCTGTCTCTCTCCTTCCTTTCCATTCCCTCTAAAAATTCAATGAAAAAATATCCTTAGGTGAGGATTAATAAAAATGAAATTAAAAAATATATATATATATATGATCTTGGTTGGAGTACAGACATGTCTTTTTAAATGAAAACATTCTGTCTAGATTAATACATTCCCACATGTAAACAGATTTATGTTCTTATTATATACTAGAGGCCTGGTGCACAAAATTCGTGCATCAGCATGAGAGGGGGGCTTCCCTCATCCCAGCCTGCACCCTCTCCAATTCTGGACCTTTTGAGGGATGTCTGATTCCCAGGGACATCCAGCAGTTGGACATCCTTCTCACAATCCTGGACCACTGGCTCCTAATCACTCACCTGCCTGTCTTCCTGGTCACCCTTTACTGACTCCCTCTGCTGGTCTGGTTGCTCCTCAATGTCCACCCTACCAGCTTGGTTGCCCCCAGTGGCCTCCCCTGCCAGCCTAGTCATCCCTCACTTCCCCCACTGCCAGCCTAATTGCAGCCAAATGCCCCCCCCCCCCCCCCCGCTAGTCTGGTTGCCCCCAACTACAATCCCCCTGACAACCTGGTGTCTCCTAACTGCCCCCCTGCCAGCCTGGTTGCCTATTATTGCCCCCCCCCCCCCTTTCTGGCCTGGTTGCCCCACACTGCCTGCTTGTTTTTTTTTGTTTTTCTTTGTGTGTATGTGTGTATGTGTGTTTGTTTGTTTATTTGTTTGTTTGGTCATCCCTCACTAACCCCTATACCACCCTGGTGCCCCAAGCAGCCTGCTTTTTCAGTTGTTTAGTCATCCCTCACTAACCCCCTTCCCCCCCCCCGCCAGCTTGGTTGTAGTCAGCCATTTTATGAGGGTGTGACTGTCAATTTGCATATTACCTGTTTATTATATAGGATTTCTGATGGGAAACATGTTTTAAAGAATTATAAAGATATTATCAAGAAAACAGATATTTCTTCTTCAAATAGTTGGAAAGGATGGACATTACAATATATACGATAAAGTTTTTAAAATATTTTATAACCAATTTTTAAACGTTAAAAATTAAAAGGAATAAATAGCTTTTATATTTTTGGGAAACATTCACATTATTTTATACTTAAATAAAGTATTAAAATCTTATTGCAGAAACAATTAAAAAGTTTATACAAACTAAAATTCTTAGATTACTTATCCAGGCAACAGGGGGTTCAGCAATAATTACTCAGAAATTATTTTAAGTATGAATTACTTTGAAGCCTAATCTGTATTTGAAACTCTCATCCACCTCTTATTTTATTACTTTTACAAAACTGGGCAAATACTAAACATCTATGCTTCCAACTCTATAAACTGGGGAGAATATTATGTGAGTCAAAGGATTTGTGTCACAATTTAATGATATATGTGATATACCTAGCACAGTACCTATTTATAATTGATGCTTATGAAATGATAGTGTTTCTACAGAAGAGATTATGTACCTGAAGCTAAATAATACTTAGTTGTTAACGCTATTTCATTCTTTTGTGTGAAATATGATGTATGTAACACTAAATAGAAGTTCATTAGACTTCTAGTCACTCCTTGTAACCATTTTTTGGGTTACTTTATTATATATCATATTACTTGAATAATTAGGTAATGGCTTTCTGTGACTGCAGGTATGGTTTTTCTAATTCAGATTACACACAAAAGGAGATATGGAAATTAGAGCATTATGGTGATGAATTTGCTGTGCTAATGTTTGCACATTTCCTGTTATATGTTAAAACATTGCTGTTAAGTTCATAAAAATTGTACGCCCCCCTCAACTGCTTTAGGGGCTTTTCTATATTTTGATTCACTTACTGAAAATTTTAAATGTTATTTAATATCTTTATTATGACAGCTACTAGTGATTATATAGATTACAGTTTAAATATAATGAAAATGTGAAGACAGGAACAGTTTCTTCAGTTCTGATATGACAGTGTACAGCATCAGGATGTGCTATGCCACCCTGGCTATGATAATGGCATATTTCAAGAGCAATTCAATGCTCTTACATGCTGATGCTTCGCATTTATTAGATGGAATTTAGCTGCATTTTGTATAGTAATTCTTGAATCTTGCTATGTAGTTATTATTATTTTCTTGCCTCAAGTATCTCTGTGAGTTTGGCATCAACCCAAGATCCGGTCAACAGTTTGCCAATAATTGTGAATATTGCATTAGGATGTTAAATCATTCTATTTATCAGACATAAAGTTGCTAAAATGGAAATTAGTTTTGCATTTTTTAAAGTTTAGAAATATGGAAGGTATTAAAAACTCTAACACCATGTGCAAATGGGAATTTTAATGCACATAATTTTATAATAATGTTGAATGTCTTCAACAGTAGGAATAATTTATTAAAAATCCCTAAGGAAATATATTAATCAAAATATTTATTTGTAAAATCCTGCCATGTTAAATACATAAGGATTAACCAACTTGTTTATAAATCTGTTCTGAATAGAAAATCAAATAAATGGAAATATATTATTACACTAAATATATTCTGCTTATGTAAAAACAAGCAAATATGAATCAGAATAAAAGCAATTAAGAAATGCTAAGTATTCTCAGGTTTTTAACTCTACTATTTACTTTTAATTAGCCTAAGCATAGATTATTTAGAAAATACAAAAATGAGATTATGATAGTAATGCTCAGGATTTTGAAAACATCAGTCAATATCTACATTATAGTTCAGAATAACACTTTATGGAACATTATGGATTTGTACATTAAATGTACTAAATTTAAAAATTAAATATTTTCTAGGAATATATAATTTAAATGTATTATGTGCATATTTGAATATCCTATATAATAAAACCCAGTGACTAAATGGCAGGTTGACCAGAATGACCGGTTGACCAGTTGCTATGATGTGCACTGACCACCAGGGGGGAAAAGGCTCAAGGTAGGAGTTGCCCCATGGTGGTCAGTGCAGACTGAGATGAGTGGAGATCCCACAGCAGGCTAATCCCAACAGGCCCCCACCAGTGCACGAATCCTGTGCACCAGGCCTCTAGTAATATATAAATTATATTAACTATATTTTACTAATGGCCCAGTGCACAAAATCTGTGTACGGGGGCCAGGGGGTTTGTTCTTCAGTCCAGCGTGCACTCTCTCCAATTGGGCCTAGACAGTCAGTTGGACATCTCTCTCACAATCCAGGACTGCTGGCTCCCAACTGCTTGCCTGCCTGCCAGCCTGATCACCACTTAACCACTCCCCTGCCAGCCTGATCAATGCCTAACTGCCCCCCTGCTGGGCCGATTGCCCCTTACTGCCCTCCCCTGCCAGCCTATTCACCCCTAACTGTCATCCCCCGCAGGCCTGGTTGCCCCATACTGCCCTCCTTTGCCAACCTGGTCCCCCACTTCTGCCCTCCCCTGCAGGCCTTGTCCCTCCCAACTCCCCTCCTTTATAGTCCTGGCCCACTCTCCCCAACACCCCCCTGCTGACCCAGTCACCCCTAACTGCCCTCCTTTGCCAGCCTGGTTGCTCCCAACTGCCCTCCCCTGCAGGCCTGGTTCCCTCCCCACTGCCCTCCCCTGCTGGCCTGGTCACCCCCAACTGCCCTCCCCTACAGGCCTGGCCTCCTAACTTCTCTCCCCCTGCAGGCCCGGTCACCCCAAACTGCCCTACGCTGGTGGCCATCTTGTGTCCACATGGGGGCAGCCATCTTTACCACATGTGGCTGTCCATCTTGTGTGTTAGAGTGATGGTCAATTTGCATATTACCTCTTTATTATATAGGATATTGATAACGAATGAATGAATATATATGTAGTCTTCTCTTTTCATTTAGTGTTTTGTTGCTAAGATTGTTCTATGTAACTTATATGTAATTATATAGCTTATTTGAAAATACTTACTGTTTTATTTTTTATTAAAATTGCACACCAAGGTTGTTTCCAAAGTCTTAATGGAATAAACTGTGCTGCATGAATATTCTTGTTTATCATTAGGTGCATATATGCAAGACTTTCTGAAGTATGCTAATATAGGAGTGGAATTGTTGGATTATTAGGGATGAGGATTTACTAAATAGTGTCAAATGCTTTTCCAAATTAATTGAATGAACATGTTTACAAATCTACACTTTCTATTACTTTAAACCCTTTTCAGCACTTGGTATTACCAGGGTTTTTGATTTTTGCCAATCTAATGAGTAAAATGTTGCTATTGAGTTTTAATTTTCATTTTTCTGATTAATAATTAAATTAAATATGTTCTCTTTTGTTTATAAGCAATTCATATGTTAGGTCATAAGTTTTGCTCATTTTTTTTACATTAGGTTATTGGTCTTTTATCTGCAGTGTATTTTAGATACTAATTTTTGATCAGTTAAATGAATACATAGTAGATATCTTGCCCTAGATGGTGACTTATATTTTCTATTGTTATAGTGTCTTTTATTGAATAGAAATTCTTCATTCTGTCTCGTTTTACAACTAAAATATAGATCATTGTTATTTTTAAAAAAGTAACTAAAAATGTTTTTCATTGTAATGTAGTTGTTTGTTAATAATTTGTTATATGGCAAAATTTATGGATATTTGCTTGAGATCCTATGTTTGTCTTTCATCAGGTTAGTGCTAATTTTTAAAATCATAAATGAATATTTATATTTAAATGTTCAGATTTTGTTTTATCATGAATTAATATTGAATGCTTTGAAATGGTTTTCTCCATTAATATTTTAGTGTGGTAAATGGCATAATAGATTTTCTAATGTAAACATTTTCTTCCATTATTGGGCTAAAATGGCCTTATTCATGTGTTACCTGATTTATATATCACTGAATCTAATTCAATGTTATTTTTTTACAATGGTTACTTCTATTTTATGAAGAAAATTGGCATTTAGTTTCCTTTTTTAGTAACTGTCTTTTTATAATTTTGGTATTATTGGAGAATATTTCCCTCTTTGTCTCTGCTTTAAAAGAGTATTTATATTGTGGAAGACCTATTCCAAAATTTGTGGTACAAATCTTAAAATTAGTAGGAGCTGTTAAACATTTATAGGAAGATTTTATTCTATTGAGGGCGATTTTTAAATATAATTGAACTATACACGTGTTTTTTTCTCCAATTTGTATGTTACTAACAAATATTTGCATGAATATGACTATTGTATCTTAAGTTTCAAATTTATCAGCATAAAGGTATTTGCCATATTTTTATCTTTTTAATCTCAAAGAGATTCATGGTCTTATTTTCTTTTTATTTTTATATCAATTTCTCTTCCTCCCTTTTTTAGTTACCCCCTCACACCACCTCCTCTAATCTCTTATCTGTCTTCCTGGAGATATATGAATTTATTGGTATTTTTGAAGGTGCAAGTTATGAGTTTTATGATTCTCTATTATATGCCTATTTTTTATTACATAGAATATTTTAATTTTTGTTCAGTTTTAAGTATTTCAGGATTTCCATTATGATTCATTCTTTGACCCATGGTTTATTTAGAGGGAATTTTTAATTGTACATGTGTATGGGTTTTGGGTTACCTTTTTTGGTTATCATATATTTCTGTTTTGAAATAAATCACAGAGCACATAATCTGTAGGAAATAAAAAAAAATGTTGGGAGTTGCTATGGCAGAGATTTTCTTCCTGTTCTTTTTAAAAATGTATCTATTTTATTGGTTTCAGAGAAGAAGGAAGCGGGAGAGAGAGATAGAAACATCAATGATGAGAGAAAATCATTGATTGGCTGCCTCCTGCACACCCCTACTGGGGATCAAGCCTGCAACCCAGGCATGTGCCCTTAGCTGGAATCGAACCTGGGACCCTTCAGTCCGCAGCCTGATGCTCTATCCATTGAGCCAAACCTGCTAGGGCTCTTCCTGCTCTTAAAGCTGATGAACAAGTGATAGTTGCATTTATTGTAATCCCTGTGAACAATATTGCTTCCTCAGCTAATACAAGCAAAAATAAATTATACATTTATTTTATCAAATATTAAGCAACAGTTAAAGCAATATACATTGGTTTACTATTTTCTTTCATACTGTATCTCAGTTGCATTGTTGCCTAGCATGTGACATATTTCCCACTGGTATTTGCAATGCATGTCAAAGTGGCAGTGATGTTTATTGCTTTCTTTTGGAACTTAATGTTTATGGTTAGAAAAAACCCTGGATAAATGATGCACTTGATCTGATGATGAAGGATAAGAACAGTGATATGCACTGTTTAGAATAATATATCACAAGACACTGTCAGATGATCCCTAGAGTGTGTGCTCATGCTTCATATGCATTATTTTTCTTCAGAGACGGATATTACCCATTTTTGAGATGACAAAAAGAGAGCAGAGGAAAATGGGTTGCCATATGAAACAAAAATAAGTACATTATCACTCACAAAATGTGTTATTGTAAACTGGTTGGCACATATACACATTTTTATTTCAAAAGAAAAAGGCCAAGATGGGATTTTACAATTTACACAGCAATGAAAATGTGGCTACAGGAATCATGTGAGTTGCTTTAATACTCTTGGAGAAATTAAATGTTTCCCAGGGTAATTCTGTGCAATCATATATTGGATTATTCTTTGTTATGTAAGGTTCTCTTTCTTTTAATAACCTAGTGCCCTTATAGAGTTTGTAGAAACCATAGTTATTTGGTATGGAATGACTTCTAGGTTAATTTTCAAAAATTTTTGTTAGCTTAACCTTTTTTTTTTTTTAAAAAAAAAAAGGAATCATGCTTTTCCATTAGTAATTAAAAAAAAAAGCAACAATACCCATAAGCATGCATATTTACGCATACATATTTAGAATCACCAGGCTGCTTATTTGGTACATCCGTAGGAAAATCAGAAATAGTACCAGATATCACAGAGTCACTTCCCAATTATGCAATTTTTAATTTCCATCCCCAAGATACAATATTTCTATAGGCTGTGCATTTTTCTCTTTGCCTGAGATGGAGTTAATGGTTCTTCTAGATCAAAGCTTGGCCTGGCTACCATCTTTACCATCCTGGCACAAGCCTGAGGGGGCGGGGGTACATGATCTCAGAGCCTTAACCTCCAGAGGTAGATATAATACCCACAGTGTCAGCCGGTCTGTGATGTCAGCTCAGATTTTCTCTGTACTTCCCCTTCCCTGACCCAGCTCTTATCTATTAGGGGGGGTGGGGGGGCTATCTTCTAACCAATTCTTTCACCATGATGCTGATTCAAACACTAGAGTTATCTATACATTTTCTTAGTACATTAATTAACTAGTGAATTTTAAAAACACAAAATCTTATTTCATATTCTGATACAGAATTTTACTATTTTAAATGTGGTGCTCTTCATTCTCCAAGTAAAGGAAACAGGGCTCCTTGGAGAAGTATCTGATGCTTTAGCTTGAGCGGGGAACATATGTAATGAGCCTGAAATAGGTTATAGTATCAGAAAGCAAAAGACAAAAACAGGTGGGCATACCAAAAGGACATAGATCACAGGTGTTGATCTGAAGAAGCTACAAATGACCAAAGCTGTGACCATTTGAACAACATAACATCTTATTGTACTATAACTCCAAGTATAAAGTATATAGACGTGAGTCAATACTGATATAAATATAAACAAATGATTAAGTAAAAGGGAAGGGAAAGATCTTCATTTTAGAAGGATTCCAAAATAAGAACATTTTCCATGCCATTCAATGTTGTTCCACAAGATCATTTTTAGTAATTAGTACACCATTTGTGTGAGAGGCATAATTTATTTAGGACATACATGTTGATTTTATGTTTTCTTTTTTTCTCCTTAATATAGTAATAATTAGCCACTTAAATCCTTGCATATGTAACTTTAGTCAATAACCAATTTCTGAGTCAGAGTTTTATGGTTGTAGCTGCAGAAACTTTGGCAACTTGATAAAAGCTTAAGGGTTCATTGGAAGGCATTAAGAAAATTCACACAAATAAAGAAAAAGATAAGCTTTAGGTCTCAGGAAAGAGAAAAACCACAGCATTTTACTCTTGGGATGAATAAGTTGTGGTGTTTCTGTCTTTAGGTCAATTTGCTCCATGTTAGCATGGTTGGTGGCTCATCTTGGGTTATCCCTTGGAAGTCAAGGTGCCATGGATGACTCCAACCAAGTGGCACACTAACACAGAAACAATCCCTCCGAGCCGAAACCGGTTTGGCTCAGTGGATAGAGCATCAGCTTGCGGACTCAAAGGTCCCAGGTTCGATTCCAGTCAAGGGCATGTAACTTGGTTGTGGGCACATCCCCAGTAGGGGATGTGCAGGAGGCAGCTGATCGGTGTTTCTCTCTCATCAATGTTTCTATCTCTCTATCTCTCTCCCTTCCTCTCTGTAAAAAATCAATAAAATATATTAAAAGAGAGAAAGAGAGAGAGAGAGAGAGAGAGAGAGAGAGAGAGAGAGAGAGAGAGAGAGAGAAACAATCCCTCGGAGCACAATATGACTCCTGAAACCAGAATAAGGGGAAATGGACTTGAATTGCAAAAATGAAGGCCTTTGCTTCATTACCATACTATAACTTCCTAAACATAGATTTTTTAAAATATGTATTTTTATTGATTTCAGAGAGGAAGGGAGAGGGAAAGAGAGATAGAAACATTGATGATAAGAGAGAATCATCAAATGGCTGCCTCCTACATGCCCCACACTGGAGATGGAGCCCACAACCTGGGCATGTGCAGTGACTGGGAATGGAACCATGATGGCCTAGTTCATAGGTTGATGCTCAACCAGTAAGCCACACCTGCTGGGTCTAAGTGGAATATTTATGTGCAGCAGTATATTGCAAATTTTACCTGAGGAAAAGACATACCAGTTATAATTCTAACCATATGATTTCATTCATATTTGGGATATACAACTAAAGGAACAAATGAATAAAGAAGAAAAACAAAAACACACGCAGACAAAAGTATGATGGAAGATGATTTGACTTTGGGTGGTGGGCACATAGTGCAACATACAGATCATGTATCGTAGAAATGCACACTGGAAACTGTATGAATTTATTATCAGAGTTGCCCCAAGAAAATTAATTAAAAAAGAAAGTTAAGTTAGAACTGACATATAAGCATCCTACTGTAAAAGGCCACACTGATTGCGATCTTTCTTTTGAGACTATGCTTCTTGAATGAATAGCCATTTTTTTCTAATATATATGGAGTTAAAGACTGAATTTCAAATGATTCTTGATTGATTTGTGTCTCCAAAGCAATGGAAGCAAGGACAGTTTTGGTACTCTCCAGAAATAATTGCTGTGTTAAATTATATGAATGTATTTCATGGTATCTCAACTCTAGATGTTAAAACTGAACATCCTATCTGCTTTATAATGATTGTTTAGGAAAGATTGCTCTAGCAAATGGCTATCATTAAAGTATACAGTGCAAATTTAATTTCCTTTGCTGAACATAAAATTTGCCTAAGAAATAGTGCATCTTATTTTCTACATAGTGATTTTGAGGGAAATAGTACTGAATGGAGAATAAAATGCCTTGTCTCTTATTATGTAGTTAAATCAAACAAATAACCAAATGCTGACATAGAAAAGCAATGGGATAAAATGTATTGAAGAATAACGATTATTTCATTTAGTTATTTGGTCATATTTCATTCACATGGAGCTCAATTACATCTCATTGCACCAATTGTTCAGGACAGAAAACAAATCTAAACTCACTTGACTGCATCAAATTATCTATTTTAATATGTTCTGCCAAATAACAAGGTCACCCAGTGTATTGAGGGCCATAGCCAGCAGTCTTTTAGATGTGTATCTAGGCTCTCTTTATAATCCTAGTAATTCTTACTCGCTGTGTAATCCGGGACAAGTAATTTTACCTTGGTCTTTTTTAACCAGCTGATCTTTCACTGAGTTACCCTCTCCCCTTTTCATCGAAGGCAGGCATGCCTTTTATTCCCTATATCCTTTGTACCTTATAATTCCTATGTGCTAATGAACTTAGATGTCTGAGGACTCAGTCATTCTCAAAGTCACAGTCAGATGTAGCTGAAAGTACATAGAGTCATAAGTCCTGAGTTTTAGTCTAGTAGACTTTGGTTTCTCAAAATTGGGAGCATGAGGAGGAATGTCTGTGGCTGGTGGAAGCAGTCAGTGTGGGTAGGGAGGGAGATGACACTAAGATCATCACTTTCTTCTGAAAGCAATCACATTTATTTCTGACCTGTATGCCAAGCAATATAAATATTGGACATTTAGAAAAATGTGGAGTGCTGTAGACTTCTGATGCTATATAAAATCTATCTATCTATCTATCTATCTATCTATCTATCTATCTATACATCTATCTATCATCTATCTATCTATCATTTATCTATCTACAGCTGCCTAAGCTTCAGAAGAAAATGAACTCCAAGTCAGGCTTACTTCCCTGTGTGGCCCTCTGCTCTTGGACCTTGACTCTATTATTATCCACCATATTGTTAATTTCTTTGATGCTTTCAAATACAGTTTAAAAAGACATATTTGACCAGCCAGCAGGGGAGGGCAGTTGGGGGGATCCAGGCCTGCAAGGAAAACATCCCAGGTTCTTTGTGATTCTGTACCTTAGAGAACCTAGACCCTTGTTTCTTTTCTCCTTAGAATAGTATCTTTATATTTCTTTATATGTCTACATTTATTAGTACCATTTGTGATTAATGTCTCCTCAAACACTGTTCCTTCGCCGCTTTTTCTCTATTCCTAAGGAGGACTCCAATTTATGATTTTCTAGGTATTTCCCCCTTTTATTACCTTATATCACACACACACACACACACACACACACACACACGACTGTGATTCCCTAGAACTTGAGATTAATTGGTCTGCATTCTAGAACAAGCCTAATTATTGTTTCATAATAAGTCCATATCAGGGACTATATATATATATATATATATATATATATATATATATATATATATATATATACTCTTCCTATGTCAGCCAGGTTGTTTATTTTGGATCAGTCTTCCAGTCCACTGTGACTGATTTTTTTTCCATCATCTCCATTCCCTCTGGGTAAGTTTCTAATGTTCATCATTTCACTTAGGTTTTGGTGATGCCTTGAATTTCATATACTTGTTTGTGTTTATTTGTTTTATCTTTGTTTTTGAGTACTAATGTTTCTTTTAAAAATTAGAAATCTAATTTGAGGTCCAAGAGTGATAATATCTTCTTCCAAAGGGGGTTTATGCTGACATTCTGCAGGCAGCTGTACTTTCAGTACTATCAACTATCAGCTGCATATCACTTTATTCCCATTCACGATTTAGATGATTCTAACTTTAGCTTTGGAAAATACAGTCTTTCTATTTCACGCATATTTCCCAGATTCTCAGTCCCAGCCTGGCATGTGTACCAGAACTCACCCTTTGGCTGGGCCCTGAGCTCTAACTCCAGTCTTTCTTATTTCCGTTTTGTAGCCGTCCCTTCCAGAATTGTCTGACAGCTGCCTAAGCTTCAGAAGAAAATGAACTCCAAGTCAGGCTTACTTCCCTGTGTGGCCCTCTGCTCTTGGACCTTGACTCTATTATTATCCACCATATTGTTAATTTCTTTGATGCTTTCAAACACAGTTTAAAAAGATATATTTGACCACATTTTCCAGTTGTTTTCAGCTGGAGGGCTGTTTCACATAATCTCATTCATCCGTACTGAAGTCTCTTCTGCTTTGAGGAGAAATATGTGTAAGCCTAAATTCTTATGTATCTGTAGGATGCACCACCATTGAATAATTTAAGATAGTATGCTTTTATTGAAATGTATATTCTAAATCACATTTTTGCCCAGAAACTTCAGTGCCTCCTTTGTTTTAAAAGCCCAATTGTTTTGTCTGGTCTTCCTTCTCTGTGGTCTTCTGCCACTCACCTTTCCAGCCTTACCTCCTCATGCCCTCTGCTGTTTGTTTTCACTTGCATTCACATTCACTGGTGTGCCTCTAAAAATACCTGCATTATCAGGCTTGGATTTTCCCAAAGTCCACATTCTTTTTTTAGATTAATGCACATTATTTGCATCTTTCTTTTTCAAATGCCATTTTCTATCCACAAGACTGTGATTCCCTAAAGCTTGAGATTAATTGATCTATATTGCTAGAATTATTGTGTCATGATCCATCCATATCAGGAACCCTGCTCTTTCCAAGTTGTCTTACTCAACTGAAAATTATCTGGCTGTCGATAAATGTGCTTTCCTCCCCGTATGTGCCCACTGATGTTGTAGGGACACTCAAACTGCGATTAAGCAAACTTTGTGATTGATTAAGTTCATTTTGAGCAGAAGACCAATGTTTGAAATCACTGAAGCAGAGATTATCTCGAATTATTGTTGCATAATCTTTGGTTTTGTTATGAACACATAGTAAATTTGGCATATATTTATGTAACTAAAAGTTAAAAGATAGAAATTGAATCAATCTTTAAAAGGCTTTACTAAAATATACATGTATAATGGGTTAGGAAATCATATTTGCATAATGTTACTATTAGTCATTGTAAATCAGTAGATGCATTTTTAGAGTCACTAAATCTTTAACACTCATTATCATTCCATAGTGCAAAATTGAGCAGCACTTCCTGCCAGTCTTATGTAGGATTTACCTCCTCATGGTTGAATTAGGGAAATGAAATTGCTAGGTAAGTCCATGCACAACAGTATAAGTTATAGTTATTTTTATACCATTTCTGCCTCAGATGAATATGTTGACTCTGTTCCATGAATAAGATATGGACAACACAGCGACATTTGGGAAACCATTTGTTTACTAACGAGGCATTTATAGAGTGTCTATTATGTATAAGATGCTATACTAGAGAGACAAAAGTGAGTAATATGCTGTACTTGTCTTCTACTAGCTCATACTGGAGTGTGAGGACTATGCATGGACAATTCTGATATTCTGTAATACATATAGTTCTCATTAATAATGGTGGCTCAACAAAAGACATAATGTGACATTGTTTACATTAGGATTCAGTGGAAGATAAAGTCAGAGAGAAAGCCTGGGGCCATTCCATGGATGGCCTTATATCATAGGAGTTTGAACTTTACATGTGGATAGTCGTTAGTCATTTGATGGTATTACATAGAAGAATGACACATCCTATATAATAAAGAGGCAATATGCAAATTGACCATCACTCCAACATACAAGATGACCATTCCCATGTGGTCAAAGATAGCCACCCCCTTGTGGACTCAAGATTGCCACCACAAGGTAGCCAGCAGGGGAGGACAGTTGTGGGCAATCCAGCCAGCAGGGGAGGGCAGTTGGGGCGATCCAAGCCTGCAAGGGAGGGCAGTTGGGGTGGGACCAGGTCTGTAGGGAAGGGCAATTGGGGGCAACCAGTCCTGCAGTAGAGAGCATTTAGGGGTGACCAGGCCTGCAAGGGAGTGCAGTTGGGTGGAACCAGGCCAGCAGGGGAGAATAGTTGGGGAGACAAGGTCTACAGGGGAGGGCAGTGGCAGGGACCAGGTCTGCAGGGAAAGGTAGTTGGGGACAACCAGGCCTGTAGGGGAGGGAAGTTTGGGGTGACCAGGCCTGCAAGGAAGGGCAGTTAAAGGCAACCAGGCTGGCAAGGGAGGGCAGTTAGGAGTGACTGAGCTCACAGGGGAAGGCAATTGGGGGAAACTAGGCCTAGGGGAGGGCAGTTGGGGGGACCAAGCCTGCAGGGGAGGACGGTTAGGGGCATTTGGGCAGGCATGGGAGCAGTTAGGCATCAATCAGGCTGGCAGGAGAATGGTTAGGGGGTGATCAGGTTGGCAGGCAGAGGTGTTTAGGGGCAATCAGGCAGGCAGGCGATTGGTTAGAAGCCAGCAGTCCTTGGTTGTGAGAAGGATCCCACATTGGAGAGGGTGCAGGCTGGTCTGAGGGCCACACACACACACACACACACACACACACACACGCTTCTTTTACATTCACCCTATATTCTTTCCATTGATTAGAATTTAGTGTCAACTGCAATTTAAGCAAGATGCAGATGGATTCCTCAGCCTCTGCAGTTATCACCACCCTAGTTGCCTTCACAGTACTGAGGCATATGCATTGGAATTAATCTTTATATTTTTGCTTTTATTTTTCTTATGGTATAGTTAAGAGAAAAGTTCATCATCTATTATGTTAACATCTTTACCAAAAGGGAGAGTATGGTATTAAGAAGGAGCAAAAAAGTTACATGTTTACTAAAAATAGGAGATAAGCTTATTTCTATGTATCTATGAAGTATACATTTTATCTACGTATATATTATAAATATTAAAGTTATATATTTCAATGCCCACCTAATTAACTTGTTTCAATTATCTTTCTGATACCTCACTTTTGAATGTCTGTCCCTGCTCTAAATAGTCACAATTGCATTCTTCTTTAAAACTCAAAAGTATGAAAGATCATTGATGCATGTATTAGCAAAAAGAAGAGAAATATTACAGAAGATGTTAATAGCATGCATTATAACTTGAGTAGCTCACAGAAGAAGTTAGTTATTTTATTGTGGAGTGCAACTGTGCCACGAGCAGATCATGCTCATGAATGCCATGGATAGTGAAACTTGTTAGCTAAGATGGCACCACTGTAGGCATAGGCTTGCATTTCTCTTTGGACACATAAAGCTGACAGATGCCAGGGCAGAAGTATTATATATGTCACCTTAGGCACTGATGCAAATGTTATTCTTGCTACAACACAGTTTTGCATTGTCATTGAGGAATGGAAGCAGATAAAACCAGTGAGGAGAGATATCAATGATTATTCATATTTTGGCCCCTGCCCATTTTACTCAGTGGTTAGAGTATAGGCCCACAGACTGAAGGCTCATGGGTTTGATTCCCAGCCAAGGGCATGCATCTCAGTTGCGGTCTCAATCCCTGGCCTCTGTCAGGGGCACATGTGGGACACAACCAATTGATGTGTCTTTCACATCAATGTTTTTCTTTCTCTGTCTCTCCCCATCCCTTGCACTCTCTCTAAAAATCAAGAGCAAAATATCCTTGGGTGAGGATTAACAAAAAAAAAAGCAAAAAAACACCAATAATTATTCATACTTTCTAACCACAAAACTAATCAGAAAATCCTTGACACTTCCTGAATAAAGCCATAACTCAAAATATATAAAAGTAGAAATTGCTGATTTAGTAAATCGGTTGAAAACAAGGCCTCTGGATACAAAAGCTGCTCCATTATTGACTCTTGCATAAAGCATTGTGTGGTGCTGCTCCAGTAGCTGACACTGACAGAAGTGGGCTTTGGTTTCATCATTATGGTGCAGTTTTTAAACCTTCATGTGCTTTCTGCTACCTGTCTCTGCATTTCATTCACCCTCTCCCTGAATATGTTTGAGGTTGCAACACTTTTATGTGATTATAATAGTGTTAACAAAAGTTATGATTTAGATAGCACTATTTTACATCTAATATATAATTGATACTTTTTAGATATTTGCAATATTTCATAATCAACTATCTAAATATAAAATTGGATGACTTAATTTTTATTAAATTACGCTGATTAATTTAACAGTATTAAACTCAAGATAAGATAGCTGAGCTATGTGTTGCAATTTCAATTACAAAAATGCATGCTTTTCTTAATTTTGGAAGCCCGCCAACTAGAGAATATATTAGTCAAGGAGTGCAGCAAGACAAGTCATCAAGTAAGCAATTTCTAGCTGGTCAGAAAGTCTTTATAAGGCTTATTCTTGGTCTCTACTTCATAAGAATTCACACAGTTATTTATTTTAAGTGAAAAATCACTATGAGAGAGCTATAATCCAAATATCATTGAAATTTCTATACCTATTAATTTTAGTTTATGTTCTGCTGAGTATACTTAATAAAGGCTTAGAAAACATTCATTTTCAAATAAGCTGCTAGTGGAGAATTGCCTTATTTTATGAACTTAGATTGTTTTTTACTGGCAAATGTCCAATTCGTTGTCTTTTGTTATGTTTCAATTAATTGCTTACATTTTTGTGTCAAATAGAATTTTAAAAGATGTTATAACCATTTTCTCCTGCTAGTGAACTGACCTGTTTTAAAACCATTGGGAAAATAAGCAGCTATATGTTAATAGCTATGCATAAGCAATAACTGGATACTGTCTGAGAGTTACCCCATGACCTCCTTGAACCCTGCTTGGATTTTGATTAGCATTTAGGCCCCTGGGCATTATGGGAGCCACCAGAGGATGACTTCCAGGGAAACTGAAGGCTATGCAACCAGCTGTGCTTGAAAATGCAGAAATGAATACAAAATAATCTAAAAAGCATACAGCATTAATTACTGTTAGTATTATGGCACTTTCTTCCTGGATTGTGAGAGCGATGTCTGGCCCCCCATTTAGGCCTGATCCTGGTGTGATCATGCCTAAAAGGGAGGTTGGAAATCCCTCAAGGGGTCCCAGATTGGAGAGGGTGCAGGCTGGGCTGAGGATATATATGGATATATATAGATACTAGAGATCCGGTACATGAAATTTGTGCATGGGGGGGAGGGGTGTCCCTCAGCCCAGCCTGCACCCTCTTCAATCTGGGACCCCTTGAGGGATTTCCAACCTCCCGTTTTAGGCATGATCACACCAGGATCGGGCCTAAATGGGCGGTCGGACATCCCTCTCACAATCCAGGACTGCTGGCTTCCAATAGCTCACCTGCCTCTGCCTGTTTGCCCATAACTGCTTCTGCCTGCCAGCCTGATCACCCCCTAACCACCCCCTTGCCAGCCTGATCAACACCTAACTGCTCCCTGGCTGGCTTGATTGTCCTTAACTGTCCTCCCCTGCAGACCTGGTTGCCCACAACTGACCTCCCTTGCTAGCCCAGTCACCTCTAACTGCCCTTCCCTGCTGGCCTGGCCCTGCACTAACTTGCCCTCTGCTGGCCTGGTCCCCTGCAACTGCCCACCCCTGCTGGCCTGGTCTCTCCCAACTGTCCTCCTTTGCTGATCCAGTCACCCATAATTGCCCTCCCTGCTGGCCTGATCACCCACAACTGCCCTCCACTGCAGGCCTTGTGCCACCCCCCCCCCCCCCACTATCCTCCCCTGCAGGATGCCCTCTACTGTAGGCTTGGTCCCCCTCCAACTGCCCTCCCTTGCAGGCCTGGTTTCTCCCCCCCCAACTTCTCTCCCCTGCAGGCCTGGTCCCCCTCAGCTGCTCTGCCCTGTAGGCCTTGTCACCCCTAACTATTCAAAACTGCCCTCCACTGCAGGCCATCTTGTGGTGGCCATCTTGTGTATAGATGGGGGCAGCCATCTTATGTCTTGGAGTGATGGTCAATTTGCATATTACTCTTTTATTAGGTATAATAAATATAGGCATAGGTGTAGATAGAGATATAGCATAGATAGACCATATATACATTATGTTATATGGATACTTTACTATGTATTTTTGTGTGAATATAAGTCATAACTAAATAGTGTCTCATCCCCTGGATGCATGTTGTTCTATAATTCAATTAATCATTTTTATTGGAATTTAGGTGTTTGAAGTACTTTACTATCCTAATTAGACTGGACAGAGGTAGTTAGGGGCAATCAGTTAGGCAGGCAAGTGGTTAGGGACAATGAGACGGGCAGGCAGGTAAGCAGTTAGGAGTCAGTGTCCCAGATTGCAGGAGGGTTGAGGGGACCCCCCACTAATAAATTGGGCATTGGGCCTCTACTAATAAATAATGAATAATGGTTCATAGATATATAAGCCTCCAGGTAAATTAACCTGAATATTTTTTAGAACACATTTTTAGAAATAAACTTACAGGTAGAAGGTATTTAGTCATTTTTAAATATGTTTGGTACATATACCCAAATTTATTTATCATAATTTTAGATCATTTTATATTACTGGTTGCAGTGTGCGAGAGTACCTGTATCAGTGCCTCTCAACAATTTCATCATTTAAAAATATAGTTATCAATTTTCAAAAGAATAACATGTCTTGTTATTTTAATTTTTATTCTTTAATTATTAGTAATGTCTTTTTTTTATGTATTTACTGACTCTTTTATGAGTTACTTGTAGATCCATAATCTCAGTGTCTTTTCTCCTACAGAATTAATTTTTATGATTTATTTTAAAAATATCTTTATATGCAAATTATATTATTACTTTAACATGAACATTTTCTGGGCAGTTTTTGCTTTTATTCCATTTTGTAAGCTTAAAAAATATTTAATAATTTACTTAGAAATGGCTTCAATATTTCAAGGTCATATAAATATTGACTTATATTTGCTTTCTAGATCTTTTATGATATTATTTTTAAAAAAATGGAACTCTAACCCATCTGTAATTAATTTGAGAGTAAGATAAGATGCAATAGTCTACCTTTTCTTCTCAAATAGATTTACTAGTTTTTACAGCTCTTACTGAAGAATTCATATTGAGACTTCTGGAGACTTCAGTCATCAAAAATCTAGACTTAGCCTGGCTGGTGTGGCTCAGTAGTTGAGTGTTGATCTATGAACCAGGAGGTTATGGTTCAATTCCTGGTCAGGATGCCATGGTTGTGGGCTTGATCCCCAGTGTAGGGAATGCAGGAGACAGCCGATTAATTATTCATTCTTTTTCAACTCTGTCCCTCTCTCCCTCTCTCTTCCTCTCTGAAATCAACACAAATGTATTTTTTAAAAATGTAGACTTACACCACACGGAAGCCAGCAACATGGGTTTGCACAGGAGACAAAGACTTATATTAACAATCTACTAAGAGAACTTATAAGCCTACTCTTCAGTCCCTGTTTTTAAGTCAAGCACATTTTTTTTATGTCTGCTCTATTGGTTAATGGAACAAGTAAACAAGTTAGTCTAGAAATACACTTTGAATATATAATGAACTAGAGGATTTCCAAGTGATAGTGTATTGAGTATACATTTTATTTTGTTAGTCTTTATGCTTAAGCCTACTTTGAAATCGGTCAAAGAATGACTCAGTGATAGCTTTAGAATGCATTAAAACTACTTTGCTTGATATAATCATATAAAAGTAGAAAGTTTAAAGAATAGCTACTTTAGGCGTATTACATCAAAATTTTTAAATACATGTGAAAACAGCATTTTTCAAGTGCAATTCTTCTCAAAGCAACGAAGGTCCCAGTAATGCAAACAAGTGTAAAGGTCAAGAAATGGAACAAATACATAAGTAAGGAAGGAAGACTTGCCCTGACTCACTCATTTTCATACTTAGACTGTGAATATCAGTTAGCTCAATCAAGTCTTGCTGATAATGTCAGCTGCCAGTCATTCCCAGGCAGTGATGCATGAAGTTCATCAGCAGGCAATGGACCACCCGAAGCGATGAGTGAAATAATGAGGGCACAGGAGTCAGGACAAAACTCCTCTATTTCTGGTAATTTCCTCTTCACAGGGGGACTTAAGACCAGAAGAGAGCAAGCACATTAAAATTTGTCTTAATGTAGTTATTTAATTTAGTGTCTATCTTCAAACATGCATCTTTTAGCCCTGTACTTTTGAAAAGTAATATAAAAGACCATCGATTGATCATTATATTTACAACCGTATGGGTCAGTATAATCAGCATTATAGCCGCTGCAAGAATAAACCCCCCAGATCCCAAGTGCTTTTGCAAAAGTTCCTTCTTCACCTGGAGGTGGCGTGACTCCTCTGTGCGGCTCTCCCCGATGCAGTGGCTCAGGAATGTGGGCAGCCACTCGGTAGCTGGGCCGTCAGGACACAGGTCTTTACAGTCACTGAGGTGGAGGAATAGCAAGGGTGAGCAGAGTTGGGATGTTTAAAGTTGGGACTGGAAGTGGCTTACATCATTTCTACTCTTATCCTCCTTTTAGAACCGAATCCCTTTACAGCTCAGTTTAAAGGCAAGGAAGACTAAGGAATGTAGCAGAGGTCACAATAATCTCTGGGACACCTACCGGAGATTGTCATTTCAATCTAGGCCTTTACCTGTAATGTGTATAGTTAAGCCATGGTTTAAATACACTAGGTGCAAATGGCCAGCATTTAATACGTACAGGGCTAATTTCCTTACATACATTACTTTATTTGAAAACTTAAGTAAAATAATGCATGTGTTTGGCAAACTATTAAGAGGTAAGGGGAGGTATAATATAAAAAGTAATTCTCTTCCCTTTGGTCAGATAATTTATTAGATCCAATGGTGGCCACTGTTCAGATTTTCTCTCTTTTTCTAAAAATAAATGTCAGTGCCTCTTAATTGTATTACTTAATTGGTCAGAGTTGTAAAACACTGACCTATCACAGCATATTAATTGAGAGCTTAGCTTTGTGCTCCAATTGTGCCTTGTCAATACAAAAAAAACACAAAAATGATAATGATTATGTAGTTTGAAAGAATTGTTAACCATTTATTTTTCTTCCTCTATTTACTATGCATTTCCTTCTTTATTTGTAACATTTTTTAAAATATATTTTTATTGATTTTTTACAGAGAGGAAGAGAGAGGGATAGAGAGATAGTCAGAAACATCAATGAGAGAGAATCATTGATCAGCTGATTCTTGCACACCCCCTACTGGTACATGCCCTTGACCAGAATCGAACCCGGGATCTTTCAGTCCGCAGGCCGACGCTCTATCCATTGAGCCAAACCGATTTTGGCTATTTGTAACATATTGATCTCACTGATCCTGCCTGCTTCCTTGGCTCTGTCTCCTGGAATGTCTCAGTATATAGGCTGGGTGATTATATAAGAGGTCTTATGCTTTGCTTTTGTAAGTACATCTGTGTTTAGATAGGATTACTGTTAGTAGGCCTTTGCTGATCTTGTAAATAATCTTTTAAATTGTTGAGTTATCATTATATTTTTCTATATTTTTATCTCTGACGTTAAATAGGTTGTAGTTATTAGGTTTTATTAAAACTAGTTGATTAGACTTTATTAAATGTATAATTGTATCAGTTTTATATAATGATTAGTTTAATAGTGCTTGTAGAAATTGCTATAGATAGTAAGTTTATGCTTCTGGATATTTCCATGGAGTCAAAAATTATATAAGACTGGATTCTGATCCTCCTTTCTATATTTTCCAACATAATTATGTAGCCTACTTCCATTTACAACCCAAGCTACATTATTAAATGAAGCATCATCACAACATAGAAAAATGGGCACAAGGCATATGCAATTCAGAAAAATGAAGTACAAAAGACAAGAAATACAAAAATAGTTTAACCTAATTAGTTAATTTAAGAAACATAAATGAATACAGTTTTATATATGAACTAGCAACAAATTTTCTATAGAATTCTTATCTTAAGGATATGATTTTTTTATTTATTATTTTGTCTATACTATTCTCATACTAATATACAAATAGAGTAATAATGTGAAAATGCAGTGATACAATGCAAAATGAAAACTGGAGGGTGGATCATAGAGTATGATCTCAATTCTTTAAAAATTTACAAAAGAGGCAGATAAATTATTAAACCAAAGTGTATTAGTAATTACATCTGGGTGCCAAGAACAAGGTTGCTTTTAATTTTCTTTTGTGTAGTGTTATGAAATGCATGAAATTTCTATATGAATACTCTATCTAATAAAGAGGGAATTTGCTAATTGACCGTCCTGCCATCACAAAAGATGGCAGCACCCAGAGCCAATAAAGAGTGAATATGCTAATTAACTGCCACACCCACAAAGATGGTGGTGCCCACAGCCAATTAGAAGGGGATATGCTAATTGACTGCCACACCCTCAAAGGTGGCAGTGCCCACAGCCACAAGATAATAAACTAGATAGTGCTCAGCTCCCTCAACCCCCTCAGGGTGGCAGGAACACAACAAGGCTGGGCCCCGGGCCCAGCTGCTCGGCAGGCCTGCCTCTAGAGGCCCCCTCCCTCAGTCCCCACCCCTCCCCAGGGCTGCCCGAGGCTTGTGCTGCTGGCAGTGGCAGCAGCAGAGGTGTGATGGGGCATCGCCTTCCCCTGATCACCTGGTCACCTCCCGCCCCTGAGGGCTTCTGGTCTGTGAGAGAGGGGCAGGTTGAGCTGAGGGACCCCACCTCCAGTGAATGAATTTTCATGCACTGGGCCTCTAGTGTATTATATGTTAATAGGAAAAATACTTATAAACTTTTCTAGCTCTGAGCATATATTGAAGGATCTAATGCAATCTCTATGAGGGCAAGTGTTTTTATCTGCTTGGTTCATCGATGGATCCCCAATGCCTAGAGTAATGTTCAATAAAGTACCACTTTTAAATGTTTTTTCAATAAATAAATGCACAAAGGAATGATATGCCTCCCTCTCTAAAGGCAGTTTTAAAGCCTTAAATATAAGAGGATTATTTTCTCTTCCTGTAGAGATGTGCAATTAACTTATCCTTCATTAAGTGTTAATTAAGTGCCTTTTTATAGTGTGCCTTCTTAGCACTGAGGAGAAATTATCTTTGATCTCCAGTTAGAGTTTGCTTTATGGAGAGGGAGTCGACCTGTACATACCACACATGGATTCTAATGAATGAGAGACTTAAAATAATTGTGACAGACTTAAAATAATTTTACCTCCAGTAAGTGCCTTTAAGTTGACCCTATGTCCTCAGATTTAAAAGAAGAAAATCATAATTTGTCAATTAGCAAATGGTATTATTTTGTTACTCAATGAAATTGTTTTTAGTTTACCACTTATAGAGTATAAATAGAATATAAGAATAATTGCAGATTTTGCTCACATTACTATTGGTAACTGAAGCTTCTTGAAAAAGGATGATTGGATAATATAAGACAACACTATATTGTGCTTCTTGGAATTCAATACAGGGATGTTTTAAAATAATTTTTACAATGTAGCATTCAGTTTAGACTTATGCAAATAGATGTGTCTTTAAAAATTTATCTCTCTGTTTTTTGCACAATTTCTCAAAGCTAAAAGAGGAAATGAAGGACTTGAAGGTAAATCCTGAGGGAATATATTAGTAATGTTTATGTTGTCATTTAATATTAAATAAGTCAGTATTAATGTGTTCTGTGATATGGCTATTTTACACTTAACTCTTGCTTTATTTTTTCTCTAGGATTCAGAATTTCCCACAGATATGCAACCATATATAAGCCGGTGTTTACCTAGAGGGAATGATTCTCCAGCCAAATTCGACTACCTGCTGAGTACCATATTTAGACTTCATGATCTTCCAGTGAGCTGGTAGGATTCTCGATGTTTTATTAATGCCTTTGAGACTTTATTGTCCTGTTTCGATTGTGGTGCTCTTACAGCCAGTTATGGTTGAAGCCGTTTGCTGTAAAGCCCATTTCCAGAATACGTATCATAATAATGAAAGAATCTGCTGTTGCAAAAATCTTAAGACTTTCTGGATTAGTCGTTTGGTGGTGGTACCAACTTAAGTGCTCTGCTATGGGTATGTGTTGTAGAGGTTGCTGTTCTGGCTTGAACTGAAGCACAAGCTGTTCGTAGAGAAGTTTGTGGGATTTACTATAAAGATAGGATCTCAGCAACTTGTAATTGATTTGTTAATTTTACTTAAAAGTTTGTCTCTCTATATTTTTTTATCATTAACAAATCTTTTGTTTTATTTATTTTTAAAGACTATAGTTTTGTGGGCCATAATCACATTGATTTAAAGACAATACTTATTACTTTGCATTTATTTAAAATGACGTTATTTTATGCCCTAGCCGGTTTGGCTCAGTGAATAGAGCATCGGACTGTGGACTTAAGGGTTCTGGTTTAGAATCAGGTCAAGGGCTCATGCCCAGGTTAAGGATAGATCGTTGGTAGGGGGTGTGCAGGAGGCAGCTGATCAATAATTCTCTCTCATCATTGATGTTGCTATCTCTCTCTCTCCTTCTTCCTTTCTCTTTGAATTCAATAAAACAATAATTAAAATATTTTATGAATCTGCATATTTATATTTATATAAAATTTTGAAATTTAGAAAAAAAATCTTATGATTAGAGTTTTGAGGAAAAAAACTTTCTGTGGAGAATCTATAAATATACATTCTATCATATAGTTCTGTGGCACATTAAAATATCAGTGATCAATTTTTGAAGATGATCTTGAATATATCATTTTGATTATGGTTTAGGTAAGTAATATTACTTTCTTGCATTTGTTCATATAATTCCAAGTTTATGTCATCAATCTTCAAGAAATGTGAGATTTGTACAAAAACACATGGCAAACATTATTAATTGCTCAATGAGGACTAGTGTCTCGGAATAGGATATAAACCTACTGTAATACCTTACACACATTTACCTGTGGTATTTTGTTTTCATTTACAAAGTTTCCTCTGCTCTGGATGACTATGTGTAATCTACTTTCAAAACACTAGCTGTTTGATTTTTCCATATAGCAAGGATATTGTCCATGGTACCTGAACTTCAGAGCACGGCAGACATGACCTTAACTGCCAGGGTCAGAACCAGTAGGTTAGTGAATTAAAGAGTTCTGTTAGTAAGGGAAACCAGAAAGATGGATGCATTCACACCTCTGTATGCTATTTTGACTTATCAGTGTATTTGCATTCCCATGCCAGTCTTTTGACATAAGGCCATGGCCTTTTCTTTAAGTAAATATTGGTGCGAATTCCACATCATATTTCTTGCACAAACACTCACTTCCCACCAATTCTACGTCTGTGAGAACTGATGATGATGATGGCAGCCGCCCCCAGCAAATTTTAGATTTCTGCCTGATCTACAGTTTAGTGATGCCTGATCTACAGTTTAGATTTTGTGGGTTCTTTAATCCGAAGCAGGAACTTTAGTCACTCAGCAGATGATCTTCCTACCTTTCCATGGCGTAACTTTAATTTTTACTAACAGCAATTTTCCTCATTGCAATCGTATTTCACCACCTTGACTAATCTTACATTGCTCACAATCTCAAGCATGTGTGGCTTACAGGAGATTTGGGAACAGACTCCTTGGACTCCTTGTGGTCCTGGACCTTGGCTGGCGGGAGGAGCCTGTGCTGGTCTAGTTGGCTGTCCTCTGAGAGCGCTGAGCAGTGAGCACAGCTCGTGTGTTTTACAGACAGAATGGGAAAGGTTGGCCAAGCCAACCATTAAGTGAAGGAAAAAAGCTCATGTTAAAGGACAATGTGGAGAAGAGAAAGAAAGAAACATAACTCTTGGTCAGCAAGAAAAACTGGAATTTAGATTAATCCATTTTTAGCCTTTGGAAATACAGTTGCTCTGATAACCACGACTACAACCGAAGCAGTAAGTTACCTGCCACGTTAGGAGAGAAGGCTCTGGTATTACGCGTTTAGCAGTGACAAAACTCTTACTCGGCTCTGAAACTGGTCTTGTCAGTCATTGGCCACTTCTGTGCCTGCCACCGTGGCCACTTGCCTGTCAGATCTCATTTCCTTCACCTTTCGGCCACAGTCAGCACAAAAACTGCGGTCAGCCACCCCTGCTTTCCTCTCCTGACCCATTATTTGCAGGGTCCTGTCTCCCTGCTGACTCCCAGGCCGTCCAGCAGGGCCTTCAGAGGCTGATCCTCTCTGCCGTGCTTCTGGCTGATGGTACATGGCCCTGGGCTCAGCTCACAGCTTCATTCACTCTCTACAGTCTCCCAGGAAGCCTCCTCCATCCTCAGGCTTTAAGCAGGTTCCAAAGGATGCTCATCCCTGTGGTGGGAACACTGCCATTGGCATTGCTCCGAGCTTGAGCATCCACTAGGCTTCTCTCAATTATTAGGTCAGAAATAACACTCCTTTTCTTCCCCCCAAACCAGCTCTTCTAATCTTCCTCATTTTGGCAAGAAGAAAGTGTGAACTTACACGAGTTTATTAGAACTAAAAGCCTCGGTGTCATTATGAATTCTTATTCTTTCACTCCACAGTTCCCATTAAATCTACCAGGAGGTCTGACGGGCTCTTACTCTAGAAAATATTCACATTTTTTTCACTCCCCTTTGTATTTCTCTGGTCATCTCTCATATTAAATTACAAGTCTACTAATTTCCCTTCACCATACCCCACAGTAATTCACTAACTTCACAATGGCCAAATGGATGGTTTGAAAATGTAAATCAGATTAAAATGTTTCCTGCTTTAAGTACAATAATGTCTCTCCCTTGTTTAGAATATAATTTAATTTTTGGCTGCTGACTACCTCTCTTTGTGTTGGCCACATGCTCTCGTGTCCTCCATTGCCCAGTGCTTGTGTGAGCTGCCCATAATGTAGTTTGTGCTAGTATTATTCCATACGCTTCCACAGAAATGACAACCGAAAAAAAAAAAAGTGGCTAAGTAGTATTTAATGCCAAAATAATGGACATTATTCAAATGTAATTTTTTACCATAGGTGAATGTAAAAGCTTATTGTTTGGGCTGTGAATTATGTGTTTTCAAGAAACCAATAGTTATATTTTAAAATGTAAGTTTTAAAATTAAATATTTAATTCTTTTTATATAATTTAGAAAATTTAATTTGTATTTTACAATACATATTTATTTATTTAAATATATTTTTATTGAATTCAGCCAGGACGGGAGAAGGTGAGAGAGATAGAAACATCAATGATGAGAGAGAATTGGCTGCCTCCTGCATACCCACTCTGGGGATCAACCCTACAACCTGGCATGCGCCCTTGACCAGAATCAAACCAGGGACCCTGTAGTCCACAGGCCAACACTCTATCCACTGAGCGAAACCAGCTAGGGCTACAAGGCATATTTATAATAAGCTTAATCATATTATAAGTTTTATGATGCTTATGTCCCCCAAACAAATAAGCAACTATGAGCAAAGTGTAATATTTAAATTTTGAATTATGGGAGGTAAAGAATGTAGTTTCTTGAAGCTATGAGAAAATTATCTTTAGGAGGACAATAATTACATGCAGATAAAAATAATAATCATCACTTATCAGTAATAGACAAAATAAGTTAAAACCTTTTCTAAAACATAAAGATATTATTGATACTTTTATTTTGTAATTTACTATCTGCTGGTTTGGTAGTTTTTGTTTTTTTTTTATCAAAGTATTAACATATTCAGTTAGCCTTCATTAATTAGGATAATATTTATATCATTAACTTTTAAAAAGGAAGAGGCACATGAATTTATAGTAAGTGTAAACATATATTTAATGACCTCTTTATCTTTTTTTTTATTCCATGACTAAGAAGATCATTTATATAGAAGAGTAGATCTTTAATATATTTTATATTGTCTTTAGTGCCCTTGTATGTATCTATCTTCAGCTTTGAATTAAGTTTGTTTAGACTTTTTGGGTCTTTTAACAGCTGTTATCTTCTAGATGTTCTGATTTGTTTTTTGTTTTGTTTTGCTTTTGGTTAACTTACAGCTAAAATTATGGAAAGGTCTTTTCATTGGTCACAGATGATGCACAAAACATTTTCAATTCCCGTATTTCATAGACTCAGAGAGACCCATAGCTGCCCTTCTGGATTATAATGGTTTTTCATTCTATTTTAATTATCTAGATCCATAGTAATAACCACAATGACCTACAAGAAGGCATCATTTGACATATTAAAATTATATATAACAGTTACTTGTAGTGCCAACAATGCATAATAATCCCACCTATTAAGTAGGCCTGGTAAAAGTGCAACTGTATTTCTGAGAACATAGTTTCAATTTTTGAATAAAAAGCAACCAAGTCATTCAGTTTTTGCATAAAACTTTTTCTGGAGTATATTATGATAAGGCAAGTCAAATTTCCTTGGAATGACAATGCAATAATAATATTCCAGTAAATATAGAAGCCATCTCTCACTCTACCTTGTTGCTTAGCTACTTTCTGGTATGTCCTGTTACCTGCTGTGCAATAGGAGAGAGGAAAGTTAAAGGCACAGGATAATCTTTATAGTACAGAATGTAAGTGAGGATGCTTTAAGACAAGTACCAATATACCTCTCTTCTCTTTAACAATTTGTTTACTATTTCAGACAACATTATACTCACACAGGTACTTGTAATTCACTTTCCATAACCATCGGTAGAAAGACTTGCCAAGTACTAGTAATTAGTGGTTCTAGCAATTTCTGCCATTACTTGGTGGGGTGCTTCACCTAAACTTGCAAGACCTTGTCTTTAATGCACATGGAATGGTATCTCATAATTTACTTTTTTATCCCTCTGTTCACAATTATCTGGTGAATGGGTTGTGAACATCAGCGGTTGTATTGATAGGTTTAGATCTTAAACCAATTTTGGCATTTTTTTTTATATGGCCATGACTAGGATGACATTGTCACGTTAATTTTATATTTTTATGTCAATACTGTTTTATAATCTAAGAGTAATAAAAAATTTACTAGATTTATGAACCTGACATACATAACACTGTTTATGCTCTGAACTTTAATTTAAACTACTGACATTCTCACAAAGCGATAACCATTAACTCAGAGTATCTCATAAAATAGGGCATTTTAACCTGCATGTCTTGTGAGCATCTCAAACTTAGCATATCTCAAAACCAATTAATTTCCTCTTTCCATCATCTCTTCCCCTTTCCACCCTCCCCTTCTTCTTTCCCCCCATTTTATTAGTGTAATTATCATGCATATAGCGACTTAAAATGATCTGTGGATCCTTATCACTTACTATCATATTTAGCCAATCACTTAACTCTGTATTTTACATTCAGTTTGATTTGGACAGCCATTCATTTCTATCAAGTCCATCATCTGTCATTTAGGCTTCTCCAACAACTCCTTACTTGTCTCTCTCTGTCTTCAGTTTCTCGAAAACAAATTTATCCTCTCTACTACCATTATAGTAATCTTTCTAGAATGATTAATCTTATTTTTGTTTTAAAATCTTTAATTATTAATATATGTCAAGCTTTCAAGATACACCAAACTTCCTTTCTGTTCTCTTGGTACTATGATAGATATAATAAATACTACAATATATATAAGATAGGGGCACAAAAACATTTATTTATGTGTCCCTGTATCCCAACCCTTCAACAAGGATCTTGAGGGCATACATCATGTTTCATTATGAATAACCCCTGACATATAGGAGGTGCCTAGTATAAGCTGAAGGAATGAGTGTTTGAATTGAGTGAAAATATTGTGTGCAGTTATAGTTCTATAGCCATCTTTTAAAAATATATTATCCACTTTTAAGTATCACCTGATGTCACCATGTTCTTTAATTTGTCCAGTGATTTCTTTGAGTATCTTCTGGGGATGGGTTTCATTCTTTGGCTGCCTTCTCAATGTGCATCACCATCTAATTTTTATAACCCTTCCCTTTAGTTTTCTTCATTTGACATAAAAAATGTCATGTTGACATGACCTTAAAATGTTCTGAAAGGCACCATTTTGGTAGAATGTTTGACAGTGAAGCAACCATTGCTCCTTGCTCTTCATCTCCTTCAGGTCTAATTTAGCCATAATGACACATAAGTATTCTGAGATGAGATTGCTTTTTTCTTTTTGTAGGAGCCTCATGAAAAGGCTGAGAACCCATATATGGAAGCCATAGGAATGTTGCAGGAACAGCTTAGAGACAAGAGCTCCAACTTCCTTGTTTGTAGGAGATTTTTCTAGTAGCTTGGTGCTACTCTTAAAATAAATCATAGAATAAGAATACTTTTGTGACAAGAAATAAAGGGACATTTTTAAAATACATGTGAATTAGTAAAATCTAGAAGTTTAAGAGTTTTTAAAAAAATAAACTGTGGTAATAGAAACACAAAGCATCTTTAAATTCCAATCAAGGAAAGTTTTTAGGAAATGAAGTTGAAAGATATCTGATAAAAGAAATTAGAATATTAAATAATTAAAAGAAGAATCCAGAAAATAGAAAATCTAAACAAGAAGGTTAAAAATAAGAATGGTATTTAGTGTGAAAATAAGGACAGTGGTGATACCTTTGGATAACTTATAAACAAAAATACTTACTAGAAAATAAAAAGAAGACAAGGTGGAAATAGGGAGACTAAAAAGAAAAGATACAGTGGACCAGTTGAAATTGGGAAAAAAATAATTTAAAACAACCAACCCAAATCAATGTAATTGGGAATAATAATAATAAAAAAATGTTGCTCTTCGGTGATAACTTTGCACATTTTGTAAAAATGTAAGACAATAAGGCAGAAAACAGGGAGTATATAAAAAACTTCAAGATATAAGTGAATATTGGATTCTGGCTAAATGCCCAAATGGAGATGTTTAAGATGTACATCTGTTTAAGAGCCTTTGAATAAATTGCATTTGTCTTTCACCCTGACCTGTGTCCACCTCTCATTGAGACACAGACTTGCCCTTGTTGGCCCCCTGGACATGACATCAAAGTGACTCTACATCACTTCTTATCAAAATTCCTCCTTTGCCTTTTTCACATATGGCCCCACTGTTACCCCTGCAAGGTCACTCAGACTCTTGGTGGTTGAAGCTCTCCCCCATCTTACCTCCTGCTGTGATATCAGCTCTCTCTGCACTTGGGCTCCTTTTGCAACTTTCCTGATGGTCATTATAGAGGCTATTTATCACCGAGGCCCATGCTGAGATCCCATCTGCTACCAGTGTTAAGTTGGGACATTTCATTTTGAGTATGACAACGCAAATTGGTTAAGAAATGAAAGGGAATTTCTGGATCAATTAACTGAAAACCTGAGAACTAGGAATGTCTTCATATCCAGCTTGATTCACTATTTAAAAACATTGCCAAGTACTTGATTTCATGGTTTTTATGGTACGCCATTTGTATAAGCGTTGTCCTAAGGCTCCAATCTCTCCTTTCCCGGTAGCAAAGTGATTGAGACAGTTCTAGACTTCATATTCTTTCATGGAGCCATCTAAAGACAGAGGGTCCTCCTTCCATATCCCTCAAAGGAAAAGTTCTCTTTCCTGCGAGTTTGGGCAAATGCCTCCCAGTGTTTTATTGATTGACTGCATTGTGTCTTTTTGGAGTTGAAAACTATGACGCTTAAAACCATGAGACTTACCCTGGAGGTGGGATGGTATCACTTGACATAGTAACTAGTAATAGAGAGGAATAGCTGCTTTAAAAAAAAAAAAGCCTGTTTTGTTTTCTTTTGTTTCCAGAGAGAAAAGGAATGGATGATAAACAAGTGTCAGCCTTACTATGCAGGTTTCTGTCTCTGCCAGGGTTACCTGATAGTCAGTTCCAACCATTCCCTATTCCCTAAGTTGTGGTCTGTTCATTTTATGTATATTTCTAATACATAAAGTTCATGTACTGTTCATTTTATTGAAACCAAAGATTAAAATATTTGCTTTATCATTTAGTGATGTTAAATTGCTATTTAAATAATTCTGGTTTAACCAGTTAACTGCCAAAATATTTTGAATTGAATTAAAAAAGGTACACTGCTTGTGTCTATAGATGCTTATGGTGTACAAATGGTTACAAGAATTACTCAGTGATGATAGTAGAATTTTAATTTTAATTATGAAAGTCTTGAAAAATTACTTTTGATTATTAAAATATAAAATATGTTAAATGGCGTGTGGGGTATAGGTCTGTGTGAGTATAAAGACTAATACAAAGGCTCAACTTTTTTTCCAATTTCTGCCCATCACTCAAGGTTAATATTAAGTGTCATGACCTCAGAGAGAGCTTCCCAGAGCCACAAAGGAATAATCCACATTATTCCCTTTATAGCCTTGCTTCTTTTATTCATAGCTTAAACCTCAAAGCTCAAGTCATTTTTAACAATTTGTCTCTTTCACACAAAGCAGACCTATTAGGTATTCAGATGTTTACACGTTCTGATGTTGACTTGCATTCGGAATGATTGAATAGAGTGTTTATAGATGATCTTATTAACTTTTTATATAAACTAAACAAAGGAAGACAGCTTAGGTAGGGTCTGAATTTCTTGAGCAGGAATGAATTTCAAATGCCACCAGTTTGGAAATATCAATGAAAAAGATAACATGGTTTGAAGGCCAGTTTGAGAGAAAATACCATTGTTTCTAGATTTGGAAAATATATGTAGTTAATTAAATCACGTACTATCTTCTTGAACTGTAATTTTGCATTTTTGGCAGTAGTGTTTTGAAGTAAACTGGTTATAAAAGCAAAATTTGATTTAAGAAAATAAATGTAAGACTTTTCTACTGCATAATTATTATTTATTTTATATTTCTTTCTTTAACCCCAAAACACATTGGAAAGGATTGTTGCTGCTTAGAAAGGGCCTTTGTATCCTGATAGTTTTTCTCTGCAAATTTTATCCTTGATATAACAAAGCCTTTCTAGCATTATATTTAAAATTTCTTACTAAAATTATTCTGGTGGTATTTCTTATCTTTCAAAACTAAGAATTGTATTTCCTTTAGGGTCTTATGTTTACTCCACTCTTATCTTTAATACATATAAAGTAGTAACCTAGGGTTATGTAAAATAGAGGGACTAATTTATAAATAATGAAATATAAAATTACATTTTTCTAAACTCTTAATTTTTATTAAAGTATTTGTAGATACGGTACTTTGATTCTAAGCTTTGTTTATGACACAGCAAGACATTTCAGATGCATAATATTTCCCCTTTGGAAGAAAAATGAAATAAAATATTATATTCTTGTTAAAGATAAATGCAGAGTATATTGGCTTGATAAGGTAGAACAGCAAAAATCATGGTTATTAAAATTTTCACTGGCACTAGAAAGTCAATGGTGTCTAGAAATGTAAATAAAGAAGGTAAATAATGCAAACTAGACTTTTAGACAATGTGGCATATACATTTCTGGGTTCTACTTAAAATATGTAGTATCTGGTATAGTAAATAAAATTAGAAAGAGAGAGAGAGAGAGAGAGAGAGAGAGAGAGAGAGAGAGAGACACTGAAAACAAGGCCAGTTGTCAAATGATATAGAAGAACAAGTTGTTCTCTGCACTCAAGCTTCAGAGCTCTAAACCCATTATGTCCCATGAGAGAATTGCTTCATGTTTAATTACTGAAGAAAAAAATAAGAGGATTGGGAGCTGTTGATTAGTGGCACCTGGCATGAAATTTATCTGTATAAATTGGCATTTTAATCTGTAGTACCAGCAATTCTGGTGACAGGAAGATGTGCCTTAGACATGAGCGCAGGAAGGGTGGGGCTTGGTGCATTTGCCAAGGGAACCAGCCCAGTGTTGTGCAGGCTGGTTGACTCCAGCCTGTTGTCTCTAGCTGTTTTTGCTACAAGGAGTTTCCAAACATAAATATCCTCCATCATATACCATTTTCTCCCACTGAACAGAGCACAAGACATATTCTGGGAGTTGCTGTGTTTGGTGGACCTGTAAGCTTTTAATCTCGATTGCCTGTAAATGGACTGCCATCACACACACCTGGTCTTTGTGACTACCTCTGCATTGCCCACCAAGACTTAAAACAGCCCCATCCCTCCACTGATATTTCTTCCCTCCCATCAGTATTGCTTGCATCAGCATGATAGTTCTCTGAGGCCCTCAGATCCTTCTGGACCTGCTGAGGTTGGTTAATGGAAGCTGGTTATTATCCCTTCAGTTAATTATTTTTAGAGCTATGTCATGTTTAATGGTATCTATTTCTTGATTCTCTCCTGTAAGCTCATTTCTCTATTTGTGTATGTGTAATGTGGAGGGGTTAGCTTTATTACCTAACTTCTGACCTTTTGTTCTTGCTGTTTTGTACATTCTCTATGCTTCTCCATGCTCTGTAGTTGCAAAGATTCACTACAAAGCTAACAAGGTCATGCACTAAGCCTAACTAATTCTCTACTTTCTGTGGATGTCTCACTTTTAAGATAGGGACCAATGAGTTCTCCAGAAGTTTCTTATATATTTCTGCTTCCAACATTCTATTCTTATACATGTCCTTAGGCAATTTGAGTTTTAGGGATGTATACAATAAAAGTTTATTTCTCACTCAAACCTGCTCAATGGAGATTTTTCTATTTGGATAGTTTTCCTGAGCATCTGTTCTCCATGTTGTGTCTCAGAGAAGCTCAGGACTTTTGGATATTTCCATTTTCGTAACACTAGCATCTTTAAAACCTGACCTTTAACATTCTGAGAAGGGCAAAAAGATAATGGGCTATCCATTATGGTCAGTTCTGGGAGTGTTACATACCCCCAGAATGTGTGCTGAGGTTAGTAAGCACATAGCTGGATCTCCGTCATATTATTTTTCTGTTTTATACTCTGCCTGGTTCCCTTCATGTTTGTGACCACAGCAGCACATGTATGTCCAGTAGGAAAGAGAAAGAAAGCCTTTCTTCTAACCATCGACTGTAAGTTCTTCTTACAGCTTTAGTCACAACACAAAGCCAAGTGCTGTATGGAGAGTTGGATGCCTGCACAAATCAGGATTTCATAAGGGAAGGAAGAGGCAGTGAATAGGTGACAGGCAGGTCCACTGTGAGTATCATAGACAGCCAGGGCAGAATGGTCTCACAAAATCTGAGAGAGAAGAGAGTTTGGGAAAGATGGAATGGACGTTATTTTGTAGTTCAATAAGAGTAGTATTTTAAAGAGGCTGATTGCAAAAATTAGATAGGCCTTAGTAAATTCATTATAAGTAGTCCCCCCAAAATGTATGAGGTTATTTCTTACCTTATGGTTTACTGAGGAGTTCATGGTTGCTGAAGAAATGTGCTCACAGTATTCATTCATGACGCTGCCTTCCGTAAACCTGACTTTCTTTGTTAAATGAATGTTTTAGTGAAAGTTTAGGCACAAGACAATGAACAGTGAACTGTAAAAATAATATAAAGTATTATGATACTTACAGTTCACTTAATTAAAAAGTCAGTTCTATTCATATTTAGCATGTCAATATATTATTTGTAATTTTTAGCTTTAAAAATGTTATAGGTCTAAAATAAAATATAATTTATAAAATTGAAATTACTTATGATACTGCAGATACAAGCTATGCTAATTAGTCTAATAACCTAGATAATTAATTACTATGCATTCCTAAAATGGAATGCCATTAAGTTATTTTACTATGATGAATGTAATCATTTTGATAACATAAGTAATCTACACATTTTTCTAGACTAATCACCGATGCTGACGTAAAACTGCTTTAATGTAATGAATTATATTATTTCACTTATTATAAGCATCAAAGGATCTTTAAAGGCTCTTAGTAATCATATTTAAATTTCATCACTTAGAAGTAAGTTTATTTTTTATTCAAAATTACATATCTAAGATTATTTATTTTCTACAAGATAGATAATTTGTATATAATCATGAAATGTACTAAGTAAATATTCAAACTATTAAATAAATAGAGAGTAGAAGAGAGAGGGGAAGACAGAGAAAAATATCCGTGTGAGAGAAACACATTGATTGGTTGCCTCCAGTATGAGCCATACCTGGGAGGGTCCTGCAACTGAGGTACATGCCCTTGACCAAAATTGAACCCAGGACCCTTTAGTCCACAGGCCAACACTTTATCCACTGAGCCAAACCAGCTAGGGCTCATGGTATCTGCATATACCTGATTTCTTACTTGGGCTCAATAGCCTCCTACTCATTTCTCCTAACTCCAGTTCATCTTCTAAATCACTTGATTCTTTTGTTATATATTTTTTGGTCTTTTTCTTTTCTTTCTTGATTAAGGTATAGATATGTATCCTTATCTCCCCATTGATCCCCCCTTTCATTCCTGCCCTCACCCCTTTGGTGTCTGTGTCTATTGGTTAGGCTTATATGCATACATACAAGTCCTTTGGTTGATCTCTTCCCCTTACCCCCACCCCACACTTCACCTTCCCTCTGAGGTTTGATGATCTGATCGATGCTTCTCTGTCTTTCGTTCATCAGTTTTTGTTGTTCATTATATTCTACAAATGAGTGAGATCATGCGATATTTATCTTTCTTTGACTGGCTTATTTCACTTAGCATAATGCTCTCAAGTTCCATCCATGCTGTTGCAAATGGTAAGAATTCCTTCTTTTTTACTGACTTAACCTAAGTATTCCATTGTATAGATATACCACAGTTTTATAATGCACTCATCTGCTGGTGGGCACTTAAACGGTTTCCAAATCTTAGCTATGGTGAATTGTGCTGCTATGAATATAGCATTGCATTATATCCTTTCTGATTGGTATTTCTAGTTTCTTGGGATATATTCCTAGAAGTGGAATCACTAAGTCAAATGGGAGTTCTAGTTCCCACCAGCAATGCACAAGGGTTCCTTTTTTCCACATCCTCTCCAGCACTTGTCATTTGTTGATGATTGCCATTCTGACAGGTGTGAGATGAGCCTCATTCTCATTTTGATTTACATCTCTTGGATAATTAGTGACTTTAAGCATGTTTTCATATGTCTCTTGATTCTTTTTTCAAAATAGGGAAACCCACCATTTATCATCCTTATTTTTAACATCACACTGCTGGCTTACAGTTACTAAAAGATGAAAATTAAATTCCTCTATGCCAGTGGTCATCAAACTGCTGCTCGCGAGCCACTTGAGGCTCTTTGGCCCCTTGAGTGTGGCTCCTCCACAAAATACCATGTGCGGGCACAAACAAACAGTGTGACTGAAACTTCATGGCCCATGTGCAGAAGTCAGTTTTCGACTCTCAAAAGAAATTCCAGTCGTTGTACTGTTGATATTTGGCTCTGTAGACTAATGAGTTTGCCCACCACTGCTGTATACTTTTACCCCTAGCTTCATGTCCCATTGCTCTCAAGTGCACTGATTCCTGAGCCTGTTTGCACAACTGCTATGCCCCTGGCAAAACCACAGTATGAACAATATTCCTGAAATATTAACTGAATGTTTTTATCCTAGCAATTCCTTTCTTCAGTTGCGTTTATCCCAGTTGGAGTAGTTCGATTCTGTACCTCTGTCTAGGGGAGAAAATAGAACAGAAAAAGTGAGCGAAAGAGAAAAAACAAGAGAGAGGATCTTTCTTACTTAGAGAGCCTGAGCTCTTTGGAGAGCAGAAAAGACTCCTGGCACAGTTACAGCGGATTAGGAACATCGTGAGTTACAGCAGGACACCCTTTCCCTTTACATCCAGATCAACGTGTGGGTCCAAGAATACAGGATATCTGGCTCCTGTTTCCTAAGTACAGCCCCAGGGATATGACAAGACCCCAGAAAAGAAATCGCTGCCTGGCATGTCTAGACAGACAGCACAGGCTTTTAGCCCTCCTCCATGGAGTAGGATTTGCCAAATGATTCCTGTGTTACCAGGAATGGCACAGAAGTAGCAGAAAGAGAGCTGCTGAACCAAAACAGGCCACAGGACAGAACCAACGTTTTCTAGAGACTTTTTGTGAACTATTAATGAATTGTTTTAGTGATGCCAATAAAGCCAGAGATATTTAGGTTCTTATAGTCTCTTCTCGAGTATTTAAATAAAATGGGAAGCCTTAAGAAATTAGGCTCAAAGGAGAAATTCAGTGAGAATAGAAAAAGATAAATTAGCTACATTTCTTGTGCACATGAAATTATACTCTGAAACCCACAACAGCTATGGAAATTTATGCCTAGTTCTTTGTGTGTACTTAAGTAATGGTATCATAAAAATAATCAATTCACCACTAAGATCCAATCATTTTCCCCCTTTATTAGGTGCTCATACATTTTACTAATGTTTGATAACAAAATGAAACCTAAGATCTTTTTTAACATTTACTTTTTTTTTCTTTTTGACAAATGAACAGATGTTAATGCTTTTTACTTTTAAAGGAAATGATCTGCATTTCTTACTTTATCTGTAAGGAATGGCTCTAGGTTAAAGATGGCTTTATAATTATTAATATATCTTTAGATCATGGATTTATACACTCATTTACACAGTGATTCTAGATTAGTATGTACAAGGCATTATTACAGATGATGGGATTAAATAAATAAAGATAGTCTCTGTCCTCAAAATGGAGTGACATAGTTATAAAAACAATAAAAGAATCATAGTCAGGGATCACCTGCAGCAAACTGTGGGAGAGTATGGAATGTCAGAAAAGCTCAATTTTGAGTTGGCCTTTGAGCATATCTGTTTGAAAAAACATATATATAAGGTGGGAAAATTTTTCCAACATAATTTGATAGCTTTTTCATTAAATTCAGAAGTTTTAATGCAATGGATATTTATATAAATGGATTTATTTAATGTATTGTGATATACTATCACTTTTTATATTAGAAACATTTCTGAAATATTGACTGTAAAGCTTATGACTTTATGCCAACTCATCCCCTTATATTTTCTTATTGACTTAACATTTTGTCCTTCAGCTATGTTTTAGAATTTTGTCATTTACTCTTTGGAATAATATCTCTCCACCACTATAGGATGCCTTTGTATTTAATTCTCTCGTAGAATCCATGCAAGAAGATAAAAACCAACAAACATGTTTTTGTAGTATACTATTTGTTTTAGAATGAAATGTATCCCCAAAAAACCATGTTGAAGTCCTAATTTCTGGTACCTGTGCATGTGATCATATCTATATAATAAAAGCCTAGGTGGAACGACCAGAACAACTGGTTGCTCTGATGTGCACTGACCACCAGGGGCCAGACACTCAATTCAGGATCTGCTCCCTGGTGGTCAGTGTGCTCCCAAAGTGGGAGCACCACTCAGCCAGAAGCTGGGTTCATGGCTGGTGAGCACAGTGGCAGTGGCAGGAGCCTCTCCTGCCTCCATAGCAGTGCTAAGGAGCAGCAAGCAGACAGGCAATAAAGAGTGAGGGACCCGACTGCCAGAGGGCACAGGTTGGACTGAAGCACTCCCTCATCCCCAGTGCATGAACTTCAGGCACCAGGCCTCTAGTTTGGAAATAAAGGTCTTTATAGATGTAATCAAATTAAAGTCATACTGGATTAGGATGGGCCTAATCCAATATGACTGTTGTCCTTAAAATAAGAGAACACACACACACACACACACACACACACACACACACACACATACACCGTATTGAAATGGAGGCAGACATTGGTGTTATGTTGCCACAGGCAGGGGATGACAGGGATTGAGGGTGCAGGCTGGGCTGAGGGAACCCGCCCCATGCATAAATTCTGTGCACTGGGCCTCTAGTATACTATGATGAACATGCTTTCAAAATTATGAAGAGGCAGAGAAGCAAACATTTATTAGCAATTTAGTGCCTATTAATAGCTCATCATTAAATTAAAAATACTTTGTCAAAAATTAATTTCCAAATTACCAATTAATTTGAAATTAATGTTCTAATTTTCAAGTGTCTAATTTTCTTCACCACTTCTTCCCCACCCCTGTGCTTTAACATGTTTTCTTAAATATTTAAGATGTTATAATTTTTTTTAACTTGCTATAAATTTTATAAATAGCCAGGTCATTCATGTACTTGGTTTTTTTTGTTTTTTTTTAATAAACAGAATATTTCAATTATAAAAATCATAAAATAGCATTTCTGTGCTCTGATTCTCTACATATAAATTCTCATTGCTAAAATCAAGCACTTTTACCTATTTACCTCCACATTTCTAAAAAAGTTCCTTGTAACATTGATTTTTTTAAGTTTAAACTTTGTTTATTCATTTTTTTATATAGAAGACCTACCTTGCCCAAGTAATCATACACTTCTTTCTCCTCCACTCTCCCACATACTTTCCTTCCCTTTGCCTACCAATTTGTAATTCTATCATAATTTGTCATTTATTTAATACTCAGTCCTATCTATATGACTGTGAACATTTTATTTTCAGCTAAATCAAGTAGCAATAATTTTAACTTGTGCAATCATTTTCCTCTTGGAGATAGACATCACTCCTGAAGCTCTGTTCTCTTACCCCCGTCTGATCACTTGCTTTCTGGGTTGGCTGCAAGTTGTCACCTCAGAGCCTCCTTTGGTGGCATGCTAGGAAATGCCTTACCCTTCTCTACCAACTCCAGTGTTCTCCCTCCATTTATTCCCTCATTTTGGTGCTGTCCACTGTAGGAGAAAAAACCTTTCCCTCTATGCCCTAAGGGTTGATAGCTGGCTCTATGAAATAAACTGAAAATAGGCAGATTAACATGAGAAACGGTATACAAATGTATTCGTTTTTAATACTGTGTGCACAAGGACATCACTGGGAAAAAGAAAAATACCTCCCCCCCCCCCCTCCCCCCAAGCAGTGAGCTTTGAGAACTTACACACTGTCTCAGTATGGGCGGGGTAGGGGACCTAGGCCTCTGTGGAGAGTCAGTGATTTAAAAAAAAAATCAATGGGCCCTTAGAAGGATAGGTGGGCTGGGGGTAGGGAGAGTTGGAGACCAAGTTTGTCTGTGTATGGGGCCAACTTCTAGTCTCCTCCGCTGTGGTGAGTCCAGCTGGGTTGAAACTCCTGGGCAGGGGATTTATTACCTCAGAGTTCCATTGTGAGGGTCTGTCTGCAGGCAGATAGGGGAATTCAGAGAAAGCCTCTCCTTGCCACTTTTCAGTACCTTCAGCTGAAAAGAATCCTGTGACAAAGAGATGTGTTTTAAAAGGGCATGTACTGCCACCTCCACCATGGATTTATGAGAATGTAGGCAAAGAGGGAGGTTTTGAGAACTTGAAATTCTGAAAATGTCTTTATTCTTTACTAGAGGCTTTGAAGATGCCTGCAATAGGGCTTCCTGCGGTGGTCTCTGCCACACTGCCTGCTGCCCTCCCTCTTCCCCTGCCCACTGCTTCCCTCCCTTCTCCTCAGCCCCCTTGCTTGCTTCTCTGCAGCTTCGCTCCCTTCTGCAGCTCTTGGCTTCCTTCTACTCTGTCTTCAGTCTCCATTCTTTGCCTGGATATGCAAAATAACCATAATATTGGTTGGGTTTATTTGCATACTCGTTCCTGATTGGATGGTGGGCATGGTTTGTGGGCGTAGCAGAGGCACGGTCAATTTGCATATTTCTCTTTTATTAGTTAGGATACCTAGATAAAAAATAACTTTTCCACACAATGTTGCAGTCATTTACTACCACTGTGTCTTGAAGCTTAAGAGTGTGGATGGGGCTTGTCAAATAATATCTCATCCTAAGAGTGGGAACCACAGAAGTTCATAATCTGCAGTGCTTTCTCTGGAATGGTGTATGTTTTCTAGAAAAGGAGCATCCAGTGACCTGCTTCAGCTAAAGGGCAGAAGATGGCTAAATTGTCTCATTTTCCAAAATTTAATTTCCATTCATCCATCTGTTGTCAGGGTCTCCCTGCCTCAGCTGTGCCTGGTATCCTGGAGGCCACGCCCACTGTGGCTCAGTGTCTTCAGGGGTAAATGTTTTGCCTTCTGCCAAGGAGGTGGCACAGGCTGGGAAGGGAGGTGAGGGTACAAAGGGAGGTGTTGTTGGTACAAAGTTTCAACACCTCTGTCAATTCCCAGCTTTACTCAGGGCCTGCCTGTCCCATGTGCTCAGGGTCTGGGAGACAGAATGGGCTTGCTCCTTGTGCTGGGTACCCCTGCAGCTGCTGGCTTTCAGTCTTCTCTGGACTGTTAGCCAGATTTATATGCTTATGCTTTGCAGTTTCCAAAATTCATCTTCTCTCCACTGCTATTGCTCTTCTATGTTTTCTGTGACTTTGTGTGATTAAAAAAAAAAAATCTATCTCCTACTGTTGCTTTAGTTGAGTTTTAAGGAAAGAAGTTAGACCTGAACAGTCAATGTGTCATTTAAATGGCAACTTCTGCTCAACGACTTCAAGTGACATTTCTGCCTTTTTATTACCAAAAATATTTCTCTTCCTGAAATTGCAGATATCAATAATAGTACAAAAGTTCTGATCACATATGGTGGAGTGAATGCTCTTATATTATTTTCTATTCTGGAAGCAGTCCTAAAAACCAGAGATGAGATGCCCCAGAACCACACACACAGAAAGACACCAATTTGAATGAAATTGAAATCAGCCACAACTCCCAGAATACCGTGAAGAATATCATAGGAAATAATATAAGAAAAATGCAACACAGTTTGAAACTGAGAACATATACATTTTAAAATTTACTGCAGTATGCAGAATTTTTCAAAAAAGGAACTCACTATAAAAATGAAAGTCAAACTACAAGCAGCAAAATATATCATAACTTTTGTTGAAATAAATTCAGGTATTAATGGGTAGGCTAAAAAATGTTAGTAAAAATGTAAAGATAGATGAAGCTGACTAGACAGTGGAAGAAGAGTCCTGATATAAACTACAAACAATGTGGATATTGACAGACAGTGGGCTTTAAAAATATAACAAAATATATGCAGCATGTATGCAGTTTTAATTCTTAACAAACCCATATTTTTAATTGGCTAACCATCATCTTAATCTCCTTCAGAGTCAACGGGTATTCTAGATTGTTAGTGGGTAATTTTCAGTGGGAGTGAAATTTTCAGTGGGTAGGAAATTTAGGGAAAAGTAGTATTAAATTTTTGGAAATGTGAATGCTTAGAAAATTCATCATTTGGTGGGAAAGGTGAGATTTGGGTCATATTTGTTGTTTCAAATAAAACTTTAAGGTATTTTAAAATATCATATAATTTTTGGAATGGGAAACATGTTTTGATTTTACAAAAATAACCAGTATTAACTTTTTAATGTATATATGTATACAGTGGTGGGCAAAAGTAGGTTAATAATAATAAATAATACAATAATTAATAAATAATAACACAAGAATAAGCTCTATGCTTTGCATACTCAACTGTAAACTTACTTTGGCCCCTAGGTATATATCATATAGATTTAGTTTTAAATACAATAGAGTGTGTGCCCTTTTTCCATTTAATTGCTTTCTTGATATAGAAAACTTCTACTTTTACTTTTTATCCAGAAATGTTTGAAATCTCACGTTAACCAAAGTTTATTCTTTTATTCTCAGTTTTTATGGGCTTATTTAGTTTTCCTCCTGCAAATACATTTTAAAGGAAGAAACATTTTTTTCTGATATAAATGTAATCTATGCTTCTATTAGAAACTATAAAATATGAGAAAATACATAGAAGAAATAATATATATAAATTATTATAATGTTATTGATATTTTATATATGTCCTTTAACATAGTTATGCCTGGACATGCATTATATATTTGGTGGGTATATTTGGAATCATGTGGTTTATATCTGTGACTTCTTTTGCTTAATTATAAATGGCATTTTATATGTCATTAAGATATACTAAACAGCTTGATATCTCAGTTTTTAATGAATGCATGCTATTCCTTCCATACATTCTAACATGTAACACATATTGGATATTTATGTTGTTTTTCATTTTTCTATTATCATTTATGACATTATAAAAGCCATTTATACATTTTTATGCATGTAAGCAATGGTTAGGGCTTTTATTTTGTGTGTGTCATCTAATTATGTATTTAACACACTTTCCATATCTCAGCATGTATAGAAGTGTCATTTTTCTTTTCTACTTTATAAGAGTCTACTTATCTCCTAGGAATTTACCTCAAGTAATTTAAAACATATGCACACAAAAGACTTGTATAAAAATGTCATTATAACACTCAGCATAATAACAATCTACTGGAAGCAATTTAAATTTACAACAAAAAATAATAATGGATAAAAAAAGTAGTATATTTATAAAATTTTCAACTTATAAAATAAATGAACTACAGATTCACACCTAAACATAGAAGAATCCTAAAGCCATCCTAAATCAGAGGAAGCAAAACAACTTTCTTATAATTGCTTTCCATATGTCCAAGAACCTAAAAGTTTAAGCATGTAAAGGTAGAGACAAAGAACATGTAAATAAGACAAATGCACCTTCTAGTGGTGACAATTATAATGTCTGAAATGAAAGATGTCTATCTTTGCATTTTTGCTAAGTTTATGTTCACCTAACTTTCTTGTAATTTCTTTGAAGTTTCTATTCCATATTGAAATACCACCTGAAATATACCTTGTGTGGTATCCAGTAGGAGCTAGTTTCTTTTTCTATATTATTAAATAATATTAAGAGCATTAATTATATTGTTTATCACTTTATCATTTATTTGAAACGCCAAATAAATGGCATGTAACAGTGCACGTATGTATTAGTGTCAGGTTGTCTTTCCATATCTCTCTCTGGCAGAGCCACCTTTATTCGGGACATTCTTCTGTGTTGTATTTTGGTTTCAGACTGGGTTAGTTTAGTTTCTATATGCTCATTGTACTTGTACTTGTTATGCTTCTTGATGTTACAAGGAACAGACTGCCAGCATCATCATATCTACCGTAATTGTCTGTTGCCCTGACATTTGGTTTGGTTATATTTGCGCGAACATCTCAGGAAAGCTTCTTCATTGCATAGTTTACCTGCATGGTAAGAGGTTTTCTTCAGCTCATTCTTACATCCAACTATTTCTTCATTCGAGAAGTGGTCTTTAGTCACTCATTCTTTTACTCTTTTTTCTCTTTCTTTCTTTCTTTCTTTCTTTCTTTCTTTCTTTTTTTTTTTTTTGGTGTGAATTAGTTCGATACTGGTAATGGTAATATAAGAAAGATACTTATGCTTGGCCAGCGTGGCTTAGTTGGTTGAGTGTAGTCCTGGGCTCCAAAAGGTAGATGGTTTGATTCCCAGACAGGACACATATCTGGGTTATGGTATCATTCCCAGGTTGGGGCACACATGGAAGGCAACCAATGGATGTTCCGTTTTCCTCTCTCTTTCTCTCTCCCTCTCTCCCTTTCTTTCTCTAAGTACCCTCAATTGAGGATTAAAAAAGAAAAAAAGATACTATTTTTAGTTTCACGAGGTTTTTGTCTGTCAAATTAGGCTAATAGCCACAAAATAAACGCATAAAACAAAATTTAATTCCAATTAAAGGTGAGTGAAAAGGCTTCTTCCAAATTGAATTCTTCCTTCCCAGCCATGGTTATCTTACAATGACTCTGTTGTCCTGCAATATGGTCCCAACTGTGCCCTTCATATAGCATACATTTCCTTGTAATATGTGTGGATAATGCATTTTTCTACTTATCAGAGTTATTCAGAGTATTCCTGTTTCAAATTCCTTTCACCATTTCAATTAAGATTAGGAAGGATGAAATTGGCATCTTATATAAAATGTATTATATGTATTCTTCAGAAATCAGGGTACTTTTTAATGAAAATCTTGCTGTGCCCCAGGAATTAGTATACTTTATAACTTTTTATGAGTAGCTTCTTCTCCATTTTAAAAGACTAAACGTTTTTTCATAATATTCCATTTCCTAATATAAAAAATGGGCCAATTCATAGATAACCTGGGTAAAGTCAGTCATTGTACATGGCTACTGAGGGAATGTATTAATAATCATTTTTAATGAAGAAAATTTCTGCATCAAAAAATTCTAGACAACATACAGATAATGTGTGGTTATCCTCATAACTAGCGGGTTAACATTAATGCTGGGAAGAGAGCAAAGGGGAGGCCAGCCACTATAAGCGTGGTGATCTGGCAGCTTCACCAGGAAGCCATGCTTTCCAGGGAACCAACCACCAGTCCACTCGCTGCAGGTCACTGGGGAAGGGACCAAACACAGGGAGAAATAGGAGCATGTGCAGTCAGTTTGGGGTGACACAGGGTGGGGGTGTTTGCCTGTTAGTCTAGCCTGGGGAACAATGGGTTAGCTGGGAAGTAGACCCAGTCAGAGACGTGTAAAGTCTTGGACAGTGAAAATCCCCAGACAGAGTTCCCTCTCTTGCTTGCCCTTAGTCCTCTCCCTCTCACCTGCTCCATGACCTGCACAGGCCCGTGCTCTCTGCTGCCCCCTCTCCATGGCCACAGGGACCCCGCCTGCGGTGACTGCAGCTGGAACACAGCTGAGCTGGCTTGCTGCTGGGCTGCGCTGTGCACACATGGAGCAGAAGCTCTGGATGGTGGCTTTAATCCCAGTTCTGCAACAAAATGGGATTTTTTCCTTGGTGTGACAGAGGGAGATGGGAGGGAAGTAAGGGGAGTAGAGAAGGAAAGAATCAGGATTAGAGCAGAAATAAATGACACAGAGGACTAAAAATAATACCAAATGAGAAACCATCAGTGAACCTAAGAGCTGGTCCTTTGAAAAGATAAAACTGATAAGTGGTTAGCCAGATTCATCAAGAAACAGAGAGTTGATTGGTTGTGTCCAAGTCTTTGGGATTGACAAGTCTCCCCAGTTGCCGGGGGCTCTCCAGTTGTCCACGTTTTTCCAGGCCCACTAGTGGAAAAAGGGAGGAATGGACTGTGCTGAGAGCTTGACTGTAGCAGGAGCGTGGTCCAGGTCCTGTCTCCTTGCCAGGTGCCTCCAGAGGCCACCCCAGAGGGCTGCGCCCTGCCTGCTGGGCTCGGCCCCTTCCTGCTCTTGGCCAGGGGGACGGGGGATGCTCGGGCCCAGGCTCCCCAGCACCAGCGGCCTGGGCCCCCTCAGTGCAAGGCGAGGGCAGCGGGGGCGGCTGGGGCCTGCAGGACCATCTTAGCACAGTGATGCCCTCAGGCTGTGCGTGTTGGGAAGGCCTCCTAGGTGCCTCCCAGGGGCGGGTGGTCTGTCCCTCTCCCAGACCGGGAGGCCAGGAGAGCTGCGAGGCCAGGAAGAGGCGCCTGGCTCTACAGCCATTGCCCCACTCAGGTTAGGATAGTTTACGTAGGCTCAAGGGAGCCTCTTCCTGATACTTAACATTTCCTTTTCTGAAAAAAATAAAGTTTTTCTTAACACAAAGGATCGCATGAGCCCTTAAAACAATTTCATTTGGAAATAAAAGTGATACTTGTAATGGTTAGTAGGGGTTATAATTGCTTTTTAAGAAGTATCTCTCTCTTTGTTTTCCCTGCCTTTGGAGAACTGGAAAAATAAAGCTGTTTAATGAATGTGTAGTTTAAATACCCTTTGGACATCTAAGTTGCTATCTGAAAAGGATGTATAATGCAGTTATATGCTTTTGTTTATGGAGCTAGAGGGAAGAAAGAAAGAAACCCGAGGCTAGTAGAAATAGATTGCATCTCACTTATGGAGCATAGATTAAAATAACGAATTTGATTGTGATGTCCCTTCAGAATTCAAACTAAATATCATTTACTTCTTCTATTTAAGTAATAGCCTCAGGGCTTTCAAAATCATCAGAAGATAACCTAATATATCATTGATATAGTTTCTTCCTATTACCCTATCATTGACAAATATCATGTTAGCGATATCACCTTTTATATTGTTGAAATAATAAAATAGAGAAAGGCTTCCCAAGTGCATTTCCCCCCAGTAAAATAGTCCTGGAATATTCTTTATTACTTTGCTTTGTTTTATTGAAATAAAACAATTTCAAATACTTTCCTGTGCATCACTTTAAAAATTGTAATTTATTTTTCTTTGCTATTATTTCTATGATTGAAAGATGGGAAGAAGTAGTAGAGGGCAATACATGTATCTGGTCCATCATCTTGAACCAGAAATTTCAGAAATATTTGAGCATATTTTAACTTTTTAAGTCACAAAATTCTATGAAGTCACAATATATGGGTGAAACATTTTAAATGAAATTAATGGTAAATTAATGTGGTTACAACTTGCAATACATCCCTGTGTATTAGAAAAGTAGCTCATTATTTTTACCAGCTCCTAATATTTAGTGAACACATCTCCCATGTCAAGCCCTTCTTTGATTACATTTATTAATTTCCCTCAGATACACAAGAATCTTGTGATTGTTTATCACTATTAACTTCATGTTACATATTTGGGAAATGAACTTAGTAGCATTAACTTTTGTCCAGTGAGACACAGCTATTAAATGACAGAGCCAAGAGTCAGCCCTGTAGTCCAGCCTCTGAGGCTGCAGACTTAATTATATTAATACTGTGATAAAAATATTTACAGAAAAATAAAATTATATGTGGAAATTAAAAATAACCTACTGGTTGTTTCATGGTGACAAGTATAAAAAAACTTTATTTTTACTAGACTTAGTAATAACTTTTTGAGAAGAGTTGTTCAAATATGATGTGTCTGTGTAACTTTATGTGGCAAGAATCTTGGACCTAATCTACTCCCAGTGCTATCACACACTAGTTCTGCAGCCAGTAACAATTTATCTACCTGCTCTGCTCTTCAGTTTTCTTCCGTTACATGTTTATTTCATTCTCCATAAAATATGCATTAAGTGTACTTTCCAGGCTCTATTCTAGGAATGTGGGAGACAGCAATGACAGAAGACAAAGTTATATTTTTCAGGGAATTTATATTCCAGTGGGAAAAGTGGTGCATGAGTAACTACAAACTCAACGCGGGCTTCTATTTCCAGCCATGAAACTAACTTGTTTTTGAACAATTCTTCTCGTTAGAACTAGGAACCTGGGCACAATATAAGTATCATCTGTTAGATGTCATGGGAGAGCTACCAAGTAGCAAGATTTGCAGAAATCAGCAACCATAGAGTGATGAGAAACCTAAATAGTTGAAAGTAACAGTAGAAGCTGTTTGACCCCTTGCCGGTTTCAATTCCAAAGCAGCTGAGAGGCTGAGTAGCAGAGCAGGAGCGGGACAGAGCTTCCAGCAATTAAAAGTTGGAAATAATTAGAACCTAACCTACTGGCAAGCTCCCTTAGAACACTCTGGTTTTCAGTTGAGATCTTTAAGGGCTACAGGCAAGGAGTAAGACTCAACCAGTAATATCCTAGGGTCTATACCCACTGAAGATCAGCATCGATCAGACGAGGGAAGGCAGGGGAGGGTGGGGGGAAGGAGAAGAGATCAACCAAAGGGCTTGTATGCATGCATATAAGCCTAAGAAGTGGTCATGGACAACAGGGGTTGGGGGCATACATGGGGAGGGGTTTGGGATGGGAATAGGGGGCTGAGGACAATTATGTGATACCATAACCAATAAAAAAATCAAAAAAAAAAGAAAGAAAAAAAAGAGATCTGTTTGCATCAGGTTAGAGCTGGAAGATCATCTGTCCCTAGCCCATCTGAATGCCAGAGTAAAAGAGAACATATCGGTGGTTCTAAGCAATAAAGTTTTGGTAAAATAGGAGGGGAGGAAAATGCTAGTCCTGCTGAGGGCGTGTTGAATTAAATTATTATGGGTTCATATTGAATTGGGAAGGGATGAAAGCAAGAAAGGGTTCAGACTGGGAGAATAGGGATGGCTTTGAAATAGGAAATCACGGTAACTGGATACAGAACATTGTGATCAGAAAGCTGTTGTTCCCAACTGAACAGTTTGAGGACTGAACGGTGGCAAACCTAAATTTGGCAAAATAGTTGCTGAAGTGAAGAAGATAATTGAACAAAAGGAAACCAATAAACTGCATATAACTAGGTAGTCCGAGGAATGATCCAATTTGAATGGTACAGTTGTGTGAAATGCTGGCAGGAATTAAATTAAGAGGAAGTCAATGCCTCTCTAACTCAAAAATACTTGAAAAGTTAAGTAATTTGCATTTTTTTCTGAGGCCATTTCAACTTTAACAGGAGAAACATTCAGAAGGAAATTCTTTGACTACGGATATTTTTTTCTCTCCTCTTATCATTATTATTATTATTCAACTTTAAGAAAAATAGACATTATTTGAGGAAGTTAGTAAAGTATTGAGAGAAGAAAACCTTAATTTTCATAACTATTATTTTGTTATAAGTAAATCGCTATTTTTTTAGTTATTTTTGACAATGGAATAATGGCCTACACTCACTGTGTAACATCTGGTATGCCTTCTGTAGGCTAAAAATCAATTAGAATTTCTAATTATTTTTGTGTAACATCTGCATAATAATTTGATTCCAAGCCAAATTAAATGTTCTTTCTGGTGATGGTGTAGAAAGATGCATTCATGGCTTAAGAAAATGCTTTTTCCTGTAGTGTATAGTTTTAAAACATTTGGCTTGTCTTTCTTGGTTATCAGATTTAATTCATGGTTATCAGATTTAATTCATGTAGTTAATAATATACCTGCTTTATCTTAATAATTTAAGGACCAATCTCATAATTTATTATTTAATTTTCTAAATATTTTAACTGTAGCACTTGAATTTCTTACCAAACTGTTTTTTTCAGAGTTGGCAACAGTTCAAAATAATTCCCATATAATTAATTGCTGATGATATTATTTTCATCTTTCTGGCTTGTCTTGAGTCATTGCTAGTGCTGTTTAAATCTGATTAGGAGAGTCAGATGCAAATAGAAATATATTGGAGTGACCAAAATCTCTGGAGACAAAGTTGGATGCTCTTTTCTAATCAACATAGATTCTAATCAACTCAGATGTCAGTTTTTAATTCTTGATTAATTATAATAATCTTTGACAATCATTTTTACTGCTCTGTGATAATTTCTTACACTCCTGTTCTTCAATAGGCTTCTATTATTTAAAAAGAAAATGCAAATAAAACTTTCACCAGAACTGACAACACTCTGCAAATGACTGGTGCATGCTATTGACCTTTATTGCTTGTTTTCTAAATATTCTTGATTTGGTAAATTGTAGCCCCTTCTCAACGCTGAAAGCTCAGCCATTACTTTCTACTGTATAAAGTTTTTCTGAAATGTTGAACTATCTGTTCCTTGTTTTTCTAACTGGCTTGGAGATCTCTTTTTCAGGTATATTTTGTAGCTCATGTATCTGTGATTTCAACTTTTTCTCCTTTTTTTCTTTTAAAAATTTTAGTTCTCTTAATTTTTGTCATAAATTTGTATGTACTTTTTAGGTGGTACAAACAAACAAACAAACAAACAAAAAACAAACACTGATAATTTCCAAAGCATTTCTAAAGACTTTGAATAAATAACTAATTTTCATAATAAGATGAACATATTCAAGGAATATATGAAAACTTTAAAGTTTAGGGTAATTTTCGCCACTGTGTAGCAAACTTTACTGTTCATTCTTGTCACCTGGGCATTGTGTTAAAAAGTCAGGTTTAGATTTAGTAAGAATGAATTTGGCTCTAATAAACCCTCAGGTAATGCTTGTGCTGCTGGCTCTTGGACTATAATTTGAGAAATAAGGATGTAAATAACATCATTTTGATATATTTGATTAATTTTTCACCAGGTAAACTTTGAATATTAAGTGAGTATATTAATTTTCTCTAAAAAATACACTATTTTCCCATCCTTTCACCATAAAACTGTTTAGAAAAAACAGCCTAATCTTGTTTATCTAGTTTTTCATCAACCCTTCTGGGTCCGCTATCAATGAAATTTATGCTCAGATTACTTTCATGACTGTTCTCTCAATGTTCTGTATCAACCCACTCATCTCCAAACCCAAGGTTATTTATGCTCATTGCTTATAAAAAGTTAGGGCGTAGAGGAAAAAGCCCCATTTTCATGGAGAACAGGAGCAGTCTACATCAGAGTAATTGTGACTAGAGAATCAGACATTGGTACTTAGAGAGCTGAGCATGGTGTTTGGGAAGGGAGGAAATCCATGTGCCAAGATGGATATCATGGGCTGAACACCTGCAGCTACACAGGAATATGTTCTTGTGCCACCGACAGTGTCAAACCATGAAGCATTCATGCTAGTACCTCGCTCTTACTTGTGAGGATTACCCTATGCGAATTTCATATGTATATAACATAAACATTCCATGTCATTATAAACTGTAATGTCATTATAAACTGCTCAGGTTTATTTTTCCCTTGGTCAATTGTGAAGCATTGGACAAGTTAAGAAGTTCAGCACAGGTGAGCATCTAATCAATAGCCCTTTATGTGCTCATATAAACATGCACACATATAAATAACGACCCGCACCAGTTTCTGCAATTAGCCTCCCATTTGAACACTGAGGTCAATGCATGGTTACTCTCCATGGCCGTTATCCATTTTCCCCATTAATCCTTCTCCATATTATCCCTAACATTCTTTTGCATGGAAAATGGGCCTAACCTTTGTAGCCCTTTGCTTGCTTCTCCTATAACCCCATGAACTACCACCCATCAACACTGTGCTACTAGTTTCTCTAAAATCCTTGAGTTATAACTGCTTATCTATGAGATGAGTGAGGAGAAGAGACTGGCTAGAAGCCAAGTAATACCCATATTCCAGATTGGATGCATTAATTTAAATATCAAGATATTACCTCTGCGTTTGTATTCCAGATTGGATGCATTAATTTAAATATCAAGATATTACCTCTGTGTTTGTATTCTCAAATAGCCCGCAGTAATTTTTATAGTTTACAGGATTTTCTGGGAAGTATAATTATCTTGATACCTTGAAAATAAGCTAAAAAGCATAACATTGTAGTCTAATATTTTTATAAATTAATGGGTACTTATTAAATTATTATATATGTCTTGACTTTTTATGCATTAAAGATGCATGGCATCCTTATTTCAATTGCTGATTAAATTTTCACAAGTCTGACATTGAACATGATCAATTATAGCTTCAAAAGGAAGCTTCTTTATATAATGATTTTATGTCTGACTTTTTTCCAGTTACTTTCACTGTAAGCACAGGCTGTTTAATAAAATGTTGACACATTATTGGTCTATGAATTCTCATGCCAATTTCCAGTTGCTGGATTTCAAAATAATTGCATATTATATTTTTATTCATTCAATTTCTCATCAAATGAATTGTTCAGAAGTTCTTATCAATGTTATGGTTTACTTTCACTAGTCAGTACCCTATAAATGGATATAGCTCAGTTACTTTGGGTGCTACTCTACACTTTATGAGGCTTAAAGTCATCTACACCACACTCGTTTTTCACAGATAGTGGCTGCCTGTCCTTGTTAATCATTTATTAATCTTGGTGTTTTTTTTTCCTCCTCCCAAATCCTCCTTGAATTGTAAAATGAAATTTCTGATAATGAGCATATACCAGAGACCCATAAAACAACACAGTTGATTCCTGTGTTTTTCATACATTTTCATTTCCTTTTACATTTTATTAAGAAATTCATTTTTTTCAAAGTTAAAAAATACAAGATACAATTTTTCTCTCTCTTGCCCTTAGCTAACTATAATCATAAACACAAAATTAATATATGCTCTAAAGAGTATATTTCAGCAAGAGGTCAGCATGGTATGTTCCTTATGGAAAAGAAAAGGGGTTTTAAAATTAATAATGAAATCTTCCCTGGCAACATAAGCCCAGATGGCTAGAAGTGTGCAGTTGATCTAAATACTCTGCCTGACTCGAGCATCATTATATATGCTCAAAATCTTAGCCAAGCATGTTGTAATCATCTTCATTTCATTCAAGGGTTTTTTGGTTCTAAGAAACAGAAATCCACTCAAAGCAGATTAAACATTAAAGGAAACACCAGTGCTGTGGAGATGAAGTGCAGCAGGGCATTGTGGAGACAGGTGCTGAGATACTGAGGAGAAAGATGATGACTCTCATTCTTGCTCTCTCCCTGGGGCCTCCAGCTCTCTGCTTCATCCTTCCTTCTCTATATTTGCTCCTGTTTCCTCAGAGAAGAAGGGGATTCTTCTGCTTTCATTATATATATATATTTTTAGTGTAAATCCAATTTTAAGAATCAGCATTTTAAGATTAAAGTTATAACAACTGGGCGAAACCGGTTTGGCTCAATGGATAGAGCTTCGGCTTGGGGACTCAAGGGTTCGATTCTGGTCAAGGGCATGTACCTTGGTTGCGGGCATATCCCCAGTAGGGGGTGTGCAAGAGGCAGCTGATTGATGACTCTCTCTCATCGATGTTTCTAACTATCTCTCTCCCTTCCTCTTTGTAAAAAAAAAAAAAAAAAAAAAAAAAAAAAAAAAAAAATCAATAAAATATATTTTAAAAAATAATAAACTTATAAACTTATAACAACTGAATCACTATTATTTTGTGCAAATTTTAGAGTACTATCTCCAAAGTGTTCTTACTGTACATCTTGAGTTAGCTCTCTGCCATTGTATTTCTTTCTTCTACAATGCCTCCTCTAGATCATTTTCCTCTGAGCAAATTTTGGGTTTAGTTTATAGAAGCAATTCATTGTTTCATTGCTGTTGTTCCTTAAGAAGACACTATTTGGTCCTTTCAGGAACTCTTGCAGATCTGAGAGGGCCAGTGCAGAGCACAGGGTCTGTTCCAGGCAGTGATGGCAGCCTTTTGGTTTAGCCAGGTGCCCGGAGGCTGCTACTTGCACCCCTCAGGTCTCCACATCCGGGTAGTAAGTTATTTTCTCTTCTGTCCAATAACAATAGTGGTTTCTGACCCGTAGTTTGATTTCAGCGTTATTAAAAAAAAAAAAGAAAACCTATCTAAATAGTGGTAATTTTCATTAATTTGCATTGAATCAGGAACAAATGTACTCTTCTCTATATTTTATGCTGAGAAAGCAAAATAACTATTATTATTAAAATATTCTCTTCCTATAGATATCTCAATAAAGGAGTAATGCTATTGTGTTTTCCTATAGAAGTGATCACTTTTTACTCTTCTTTCTTATGATCAGTTTCCATGTGCATTTAATTTATTTGACTATATTAAATTGAATGCACTCAAATTGATCAAATATATAATTCTATGTGCAACTTTTTAATATTATGTTTATATTGTTAGTCATAGTAGTAAGATTAGAGGTAAAGCAATTGATTTTCATTCTCCTGCCTCTTCTCATCAATATCTTTTTCTGTGACCTAATATTAATTGACATTGTGGTCATGTATGCTATCAAGATAAAAGGCACAGTTGTGCTGCTGCTGATTGTACATAAATATCAGAATATTGATGTGGTATATCTGGGTATCGTTATATATCTCATTTCATAATTCCCCGGGAAGGTGTATCTAACCTTTAATTACAATTTATGTTGCCAGATTATTTCTCAAAAGAATGGGGTGACAAACCAATAAAGAATAGAGCGCATTTTTCAAACCCCTTGCCAGCATTCATGTTATTGTTCTTTCTGACTTCTCCCACTTAGAATGAAAAAGTTGTTCGTTGCTGTTCTAACTTGCGTTTCCTCTGCTAACAGTGAGATAGACCATCTTTTGACAAGTGTATTGATGATGTACATTTCCTCTTCTGTGAAAGTTCTATTTGTATTGTTGCTTTTTTATTAGTTTGCTGCTATCATATAAACTTATAGGTACACCTCACCATTCATTTATTTATATGCAGAGGTTTGCAGCTATGTCAGCCTATTTAAAACCATTTTACTCTCGAAATACTTTGGAAGAAAGGATAGCTACTCTAGAGTACAGAGGACGGTACCTTTAATACTATTCAGAACCTTCTCTAAGTGTTTCCACTTTATAGTTAGATGACTTTTCTCCCTGTATTGTAACCTACCTATAATATTTTAACGTCACAACAGTTTGCATAGCTTGTTTTTATGCAGAGCACTTAGTAATTTTTAACAGACAGGTGTAGGGAGAAAAAAAAGTTATTTTTAACAAGTGGCCCCAAATTCTTTTTAAAATTAAATTTTATTTTATTGTTGACAGTATTACAGTAGTCCCAGAATATTCCCACCCTTTACCTTCCTCCTCCCAGCCCCTGCCCCCACCCCTGGCCTTCACCACACTATCGCCTGTGTCATGGGTTATGCATATGTGGCCCAGATTCTTTGTATACAAGAGCATTCTCAGATTGGAAGATGCCCAAACTCACAACTGTCCTCATGAAACATGAGGCCCTGAGGTCATGGTCTGAAAGGGACGGAATCAGCTGAAAATGCTGTGTCAGAAGTTACAGGGGTCCGGGATCAAGATAAACTAAGAGAAATAGAAAACGGGCTCTATAAAAGAAGGCAGTTTGGATATTGAGTTTTAAGTTGCGTTCTGCGCTAGAGAAATGCGTTGTAGAAAGGCCACTGTGTGCTTGGTTGGCATCCTGTTCAGTGCAGTGACCCACACTCAGCTGCAGGACTTCACTGGTGATTTCTGATGATCAGTGAGAGTGTTGTTATTTTTTTTGTGGAAGACTAGGAACACTTATTATTGGAATATAATGAACAACTTAAAATGATGAACAAAAGCAGAATCAAAGGCAGAGAAACATCAATCAGACCATCAATCCTCAGAGGGAAGGTAGAGGGGAGGGTGGGAGTAAGGGGGAGAGATCAACCAAAGGAGTTGTATGCATGCATATGAGCCTAAGCAATGGATACATACAACATGGGGGTTAGGGCATGAGTGGGGAAGTTGGGGGGGTAATGTTGAAATAAGGACACATATGTAACACCTTAATCAATAAAGAAATAAAAAAAAGACTAGGAACTTAGTTTACTTACTCTTTTGTTTCAGTCTGTTTACATTTGGGCAATAAGAGAACACTGTTCTGCAATAAGTACAATGTTTCTTTTTATTTAAAAGTTCTTGGTTTAGGCACCAATGACTAATTATATAAATACAGTAGATGGAAAGTCACTTTCTGGAAGCAATACTATCAATGTTATAACACATTGTTTTAAAAAAGATGATATGAAACTATAACTCGAATGAAAAACTGGAAGAGGCGCGTTAACATTTATTGAATGTTATTTCATTTTTTATTTAATGGCAAATTGATAGCTCCTGTCATTTTAGCAAATTAGGCAATTGTTTCTATATCTTATTTCTGCTGTTTCACATATGAGTACTGTAAAGGCAACATAAAATAATATGTGTTTAAAAGAAAAAACTAATATGCTATGTTGACAAGTAAATTAAATGGACTGCTCCATTTCGGATTTTTTCTTCTTCTTTTTTTGCCTATAATACATTTTCCTGTGGCAGGGGTGAGGGTGGGGGCAAAACAATCTTTTTTTCCCCCAGATGGAATTAAACACACATGGACTTATCAGTGTACAAACAGTCTATATCTACTTTTGAAAATAATTAGTTACACTGAATCCAAAACACAAGTACATGGTATACTATTTAATATTTTCTCAGATGTTTGATTCTGGTTGGCAAATTTTCTTTAAATATTCATTGCAATTGCTCTTGGAAGTACCAGTTGTAGTACAGTATTTTTCCAAATTCTTATTAACCACTTAGGTCTTCCTGAGCAATAATTGAAAATAGAAAATCATATTGCATTTCTCCCCTCAAATGCTTATGTAATGCTTTATACATTCCTTAATCTTTATGGAAGACTGAAAATATAGTGATTATGTGTGAAGACAAATAACAAGAGTAGATAGGAGGGGTTTTCAGATATTATAATTGAGGTTGAAAACACACCATTTTGTTGCAGGTTTCAGTAACTACAGATTAAAACACCTTATACATTGCCTTTTGTAAAGAAATAAATGAGTCTCTATAAAGTTTTTATCCCCAAATTTGGTCCTCATTATGATTTCTTGATTATTTCTTTAAAGGATTCAAGTAGACAATGAAAGAAGAAATAATGTTGGGGGGAGGAGAAATCTCTATTTCTCTGATTTTTTTTTTCTTTAATTCTCACCTGAGAATATTTTCCCATTGATTTTTATTTTTATTTATTTATTTTTTAAAAAATATATTTTATTGATTTTGTACAGAGAGGAAGGGAGAGAAATAGAGAGTTAGAAACATCGATGAGAGAGAGTCATCGATCAGCTGCCTCTTGCACACCCCCTACTGGGGATATGCCCGCAACCAAGGTACATGCCCTTGACTGGAATCGAACCCGGGACCTTTCAGTCCCCAAGCCGACGCTCTATCAATTGAGCCAAACCAGTCCCGGAATTCCCATTGATTTTTAGAGAGAGTGGAAGGAAGAGAAACATCAGTGAGAGAGATATGTCAATTGGTTGCCTTTGCACATGCTTCAGCCAGGGCCGGGAATTGACCCTGCCACTGAGGCACATGCCCTTGGCCAGAATCAGACCTGGAACCCCTCACTCCACAGGCTGATGCTCTTCCCACTGAGCCAAACTGGCTGGGGCTCTCTGATATTTTTAAAGCAGCTTGAGATGTTTTGCAGAAACTGTTAGTGAAGATATTAAAAATTGTAGGTTTCAAAGTACACCAATAGATCACAAATGAGATGACTGCAGACTCTTACACTCACCATTTGGCTAAAGTAAAAAGCACCTGCTATTCAAACATGGTATAAAAAATCATGGGCTAATCTAATTGTTGAAATGTAAACTTTTGTAAGACATAAGACACTGTGGCAGTCAAATTCTAATGCTCTGTCACTGAGCTGAGGGCCTAGTCTGTGACCATGTAGTACTGGCTAAATCTACCTGAATTGTTTTTATCTTATTCATTATTTGAGTTTTTGTGTGCTCAACATGTGATGCCAACTTCTGGGAAATGCCATTGGGTGACTAACCTTGGAGCCTTCCCACAGCAGTGGGAATTACTGTGACTTGAATAGAATATGGGCAAACAATGGTGAGGTTCAGAAGGAAATTGAGGTTGGGGATCACAGTTGCCCAGGATATTTAATATTATCCTGGAAAAAAACCACATATTTATGTTGTAGTATTTTCTATCTAAGAGAAAGTATCATAAACCAGATAGAAGAGAAAGAAAGAAAAGGAGCAAAGAAAAGAGAGAAAGAAAAAGACAAGGAAAAAATACCAGATGTGTGTTGGGCAGGCCTTTGAAGGGAGGATTGGGAAAAGGATATTATAGATGTAGGTGATCTCTTCTTGGAAGGCGGAACTTGGCCATTTCAGTAACTCATTCATCAGCATTGTTCACCGGTGTCTTTAAGGATTTATTGGCGGCTAAGAAATGCATTTTAATAGTAATGAGTCCAAATAGCATGTGTTTTGGTGTGTTGGAGGAAGTATGGCTAAAAGCAGATCTTCTTTTTCCTTTTAAAATTAATAACAGCCTTTACAGGACTCTTAAAATAAAATATCCTGACTTTTACTCATAAATGATGAAAGATTTTTTCAGAAGAATCACGACTTGTTAGAAGACAACTAAATATAATCATATATTTATTGCTAAACATAATCATTTTATCCATGCAACTTATAGCAAGTCCCCCCCCCCCCCCTTTAATTTCACTCTTTCTGAAATATAGCAATGTTTTCTCTTGGAGAGGTAAAATACAGGCCGTGTCAGATAAAGAAATTAAGTTGTAAACATTTATATTTGCATAAGTTTAATCCTAACATATAATTATTAGAAGTGACAAAACTGCCAGAACTAGATTGAGTTATAACTCTTGTTCATCACAAGAAAGTAGTAACAAACAAGATTAAAAGGGACCACGTTTGAAACACTTAATTACTTGCCCCCTCTGTTTTTGTTTAAAGGAAAGCATTTAAAGCAACATCTCCATAACATGTTATGCTGTAAATAGTGGTGAAGGCCTTGAAGTATACAATACATTAAGATTTCTATTTTTTTAAGGTTTACATAGAAAGAAGTAGCACATACAACTCAAATGATCCTTAACTATAACAGTCCGTTATTTGAAATCTTGCAAGACAATTTTTAGTAGACTATTGGCTAATATTTGAAATAAAATGTTACATTTTAAACATTCAACCTGATTACAGTCATGCACACAGAGTAAAATCATAATACAATGCTTTACTCACATGTTTGTGGCAATGCTGGTGTAAACAAATCTATGCTGCCAGTTGTATAAAAGTACAGCACATAAAATTGCAGAAGTAGTGTCTAAATTTATACTTCTTGAATTACAATTCCTTTGATCCCAAATTGAGCTTTTTGATTATTGCTTTCTAGATTTTTACATTGGTGGTGAACTACAGCTTTAACATATTATAAATTTTAATAGAAATGTACAAAGAGCAAGTATTTTTATTTTGTGCTTATAAAATATGGAGTTTTGAAAAAGGAAATAGATTGGTATCAGTTATATTTCAAAATACATTAGGATATAGGCAGTCCTTCAGCTTTGTTCATTTGTGTATGTACATTTATAACTCTAATACATGCCGGAGAAAATAATTTATATTTCAATGTTTATTTTAAAAAGTTGGTACATACAATTTAAACCCTTCCACTGTTTCGGGCATTTAACCCTCTGGGATTCTTTCTAGTTTGTCTTTCATTACTTTCACTCTAGGGAAGTGGGAAAAGTCTGCTTTGGAGATAAAAATGTGACCTAGTTATAAGATTTGTCAAATATTTGAACTATTGGTGCTAAACCATTTTATAACATTTGATCATATAAATGGCCTAATACCATGTAGAACATTTTAAAAGACATGTTTATCAAAAGTTATTTCTGATGAGCACTTTGTTAACCAGACTATCCTATAGCTATTCTGTACACACCACTTTAAGCAACAAATATAATATTCTGATTACGTTTAGCAATAAATAATTTAAATAAGTATTTATATTTAAGTAGGCTTTTTAGAGCTATTCTATTTGTACTGCTACCATTGAATAGAAAGTCCTCAACTATGAACTAAAGACAAAAATCTTATAGAAAATTGAACAGTTATTGACATTAAGAATAATTTAATGTTAACTTACTTAAATTAAATAGTTTTATAGAGTTTTAAAACGTTTTAAGATTCTGCACTTATTGAAGTCCACTATGTGCTAAGTTTCATGCCAGCTTCTAAGTATTAAAGGCTTTGTTCTTGGCCTCTCGGAGTTCCTACAAGAGAAGAAACTAATAACTTAATACAATTAAAATTCTGAATATTAAGTGCTATAAATGCAAATAACAAGAAAGGAATTCCTAAGTGAGCCTAAGGGTAGTATAAATCTGAGAAAGTATTTTGAGGGGGTGACCTTGAATTGATTAACTTATTCCAGGACTTGGAGGAGAGTATAGTGGTAGAAATGATGAAGGGAAGCAAAAAAAAGGGGCCATATTTTTCTTACATTTCTCGGTCTTCTTTTTTTTGAAAGACCAAGAAATGTAAGAAAATCATATGGATATAGAGTGAACTACAAGAGACTGAACATGTTGAAACAACATGTAGTTGTAAAAAAGATTTGTAAGAAATCAAATATTGTTAGAATAAAAGGTAAATGTGAGAGAAGAGATTTGTGGTAGAAAAAGTGGTAGAAAAAGGCCAAATCACAATTACCCATAAAAAGAAGTTTAAACTTTATTTTATAGTTAACTTAGTGTCATTGATGGATTTTAAGCAAAGGGATGACATGCATTTTAAAGAAGAGGACTAGAAATTGTTACTATTGGAGGAAGAGAGACAAGATACAATAGAAAGTGTACTGAGAAGGAATGATATCCTTCACCAAGGTAACTTCTTTGGGATGGGAGAGCCTAAAGCAATATAAAAAGATTTGGGGAACAAAATCTAGATTGTATGCTTACAGTAAAAGAGGGAGGAGTCTTTGTGCCTACCTTGGTTCACTGGATAGATGGCAGTATCACTCCCAAAATTAGGAGCACAGAGGAAGACTGGATGGTGGGGGTGAGGAAGACAGATAATTAGTTTAATGCATGAAAAGTGAAGATTACAAATAGAAAATTGTATATACATAAAGCTCGAGAAAATTGTTTAAATTGTTTGTGCTTTACATATGCAAACTTGAGAGTCACTGATGTTTTTCCAATGGATTTCTATTATTAGATAGATATGGAAAAGTATGCTTCTCTGGAAAATTAAAGTTATCTACTCACTGTAAAATTTTTTTTTATTTAAACAATACATTATATTTCAAAGGCACATGAATAATTTAAAATACTTTCATTTAGTTCATTTCCTCCTTTTTATCTCTATTAATAGAACATTTATATGTTGTCTATTACTTGTCAGTCAAGAAGACACATACTTACATGCTTATATTAACAGGAAATTGAAAGCGCACCATTACAATGAAGGCCTATAGTAATTTAATATAATAATGAGTTAGACTTTTGGAAAACTTTAAAACTATATTTTAAGCAAAGCAATAGCCACCTTATATATTTGTAATTTTTCTCTTTGACATGAAAACCCAAAAGTACAATATAATAACATTATGCTAATATTTCCTATTCATTTTGAGAAAATATAATTTAATAGTGAGGTATCAGAAAGTACAATCAATTCATACAGCAAGCTTCTCACATAGTAGAAAATTACTAGTTTAGAAAAATATTTTCAAATTTAAATGATAACCTATCAACTTTATTGAAATGGAAAGCCTTATTGCTAATAATATTTTTTCAAACATTATTTATTAGGTTTGTAGATAAATAAACAAAAATATAGTAGATTGTTTACTAGGTCCAGAAATACTATTTTGTGAACAAAAAAGAAAGAATATCATAGAATTCTTACTTGATTGTGGTCATGTATAAAGCTTCCTTACTTCTGCTGGGCTAATGTAGATTATCCAAATTCTTCAAAATAGCAGAAAGTTGTACCACAATGTGGATCAGCAAAGAGAAATGTTTCTTCAGTATGAGTTTATATACCCTCATAAATATATCCTCATATTGGAACTATTTTGTCTACACTTTGCTGAATTCCGAGAATTTTATTGGTATGCAAATGAAAAGGGCTATTTTTCAAGTCAGTTACACATTTATAAATTTGAGTTTTCCTATCAAAATTTACTCTGAATTCTTTCAATATTCACCTTGTAAATGGCTCCAGATTTCATAAAACAAATTGGAGCAAATGGGACTGTAGCTGCACTGTAGTAAGCCACGTTTCTTTAGCCATATCTGGGCTGGCTCTTCTTCCCATCTTTCCTTCCCCAGACCATCATTGGGTCAAATGGCGGTTCCATGTTTAGTTTTTTGAGGAAATTCCATACTGCTTTCCATAATGACTGCACCAGTCTGCATTGCCTCCAGCAGTGTACTAGGGTTCTCTTTTCTTCACATCCTCTCTAGCACTTGACATTTGTTGATTGTTGATGGTAGCCATTCTGACAGGTGTGAGGTGATAACTCCCTGTTGTTTTAATTTGCATCTCTCTGATGATCAGTGACTTTGAGCACTTTTTCATGTCTATTGGCCTTCTGTATGTCCACTTTGTAGGTCCTTTGCCCATTTTTTAATTGGATTGTTTGCCTTCCTTTTGTTAAGTTCCTTATATATTTTGGAAATTAGCCCCTATCATATGTATCATTGGCAAATATGTTCTCCCATACAGTGGATTCCCTTTTCATCTTTGATGACAGTTTCCTTTGCTGTGCAGAAGCTTTTTAATTTGATGCAGTTCCATTTGTTTATTTTTTCCTCTTCCCCTAGGCAATGCATCTGTAAAAATTCTGCTGCTTAAGATATTTGGCTGCCTACATTTTCTTCTAGGATTTTTATGGTTTCATGACTTACATTTAAGTCTTTTATCCATTTTAGTTTATTCTTTTGTATGGTGTAAGTTAGTGGTCTAGTTTCTTTTTTTTTTTTTTTTCATGTGCCTGTCTTAATTTTCCCAACACCATTTATTGAAGAGACTGTCTTGACTCCATTGCATGTTCTTGCTTCCAGTGTCAAATATTAATTGAGTATAATATGCCAGTACCAGGCTATTTTGATTACAGTGGCTTTGTAGTATAACTTGATATCTGGTATTGTGATCCCTCTAAATGTGTTCTTCTTTTTGTAGACTGCTGCAACTATTCAGGGTCTTTTGGGGTCTATATAAAAATTTGGAGTGTTTGTTGTAGACTGTTAAATATGCCATTGGTATTTTCCTTGTTATTCTTTTTGCAGATCTGCAATTATGAAACATTGAAAGTAATAATGTTCCTATCCTACTTGATGTTCCTCAACCAACTTGATAGTCAAAAAAACAAGCATTAACTTTTTTTTAAAATATATTTTATTGATTTTTTTACAGAGAGGAAGGGAGAGAGAGATAGAGAACTAGAAACATCGATAAGAGAGAAACATCGACCAGCTGCCTCTTGCACACCCCCCATCGGGGATGTGCCCGCAACCAAGGTACATGCCCTTGACCTGAATCGAACCTAGGACCTTTCAGTCTGCAGACCAGTGCTCAACCACTGAGCCAAACCGGCGTCGGCAAGCATTAACTTTTAAAGGTCATAGCATTTGCCATTAAATAACATGCTAGAAAATGGCTGGTTTCCTACAAAAGCTATAATACCTCAATTTCAACAGTTTTTACAGATAATGGTAGCAACTTTTTGTTTCACAATGTGATCATCTTTATCTTCCAGGCTACAGGAAGCACTAAAATATGTGACTTACGCTGCATTACATTCTGGAGTATGTGTTTTAAAACGAATTCATTATCTTCTTATGTTAAGAAAAATATATTTAAATCTGGCCTTTAAATAATATCATTTTGAAAATGTTTCCCAAACTGGTTTGGCTCAGTGGATAGAGCATCAGCCTGTGGACTTTTTTCTTTTTTTTCTTTCAATATCTAGTATTTTTAAAAAATATATTTTATTGATTTTTTTCAGAGAGGAGGAGAGAGGAATAGAAAGCTAGAAACGTCGATGAGGGAGAAACATAGACCAGCTGCCTCTTGCACACCCCCTACCAGGGATGTGCCTGCAACCAATGTACATGCCCTTGACCGGAATCGAACCCGGGACCTTTCAGTCTGCAGACCGACGCTCTACCACTGAGCCAAACCGGTTTTGGCTCGGCTCATCTAGTATTTAATCTGTTATTCAGCTTGATAGCTTAGCTTTTTCTATTAGAAAAAATTAAAAGATTTATAATTATATATGCTAATATTTATTCTGAAGTATTTGCTTAAAAAGTTAGAACTTGATAAAAGCTACATGGTCAATAGGTCAAACTGTTAGTTGAAAAATGCAAATACATTTAACAAATTAAATGTCTATGTACTGTCCTACCCCTTGAATATCCTGTGAAGCATCTGTCAATTGTCACAATCAGGGTAATGGAATGGATGACTCCTTTGTCTCTTTTAACTTTCAAGTTCTATTGAGAACTAAGGTAAGTTCTTCACAAGGATCTTCAGCTGCAGATAAGGCCTGTTATCTGCCTCGCTCTGCACTAGGGAGTGAGTTCAGAGTCTGAATGGTGCTAATGACGCTCCTTGCTGTGCAGCACAGAGCCAGTCATTTCAGGAGGCTGATGGGAAAGGGTCTCTAAAATGGAACAACCACTTTGTCAAGCTGAATGCCTATAGCAGTGAGCACTCAGAGACCCTTTTTGCCTCTCCTTCTGTTTGAAGGCAGCCCTTCTGACAGAAAAGTACAATATATGGTGATGTGTTTTAATAATTTTTAACACTACATCAATCTCTACTTAATGGATATCACCGTCCCTCCGTCACCACCATGTTTGTCTGAGTTTACTTTTTTCCTACTTTTATCTGATTAGGGAAAACAGCGGAAATCCATTCTTTCCCTACTAGAACAAAAGCACCCAATGTATCTATTTCTTGTTCAAATATTAACCAATCTCTTTTTCTGGAGGCTACCTTGGAAGTAAAAAAATAAACAAAAAACACACCAAACGCAACACAAACCTGCTTCATGGCATACATGTTGTTGTTTTTACATGTGACTTGTAATATTTCCTCAGATTGAACATCCATGGTTTCCTTGGCACCTGACCAGATGCTGCATGCTAACGTGCTGTATTGAGCTTGGTCTAATTTATGGAATGATAATCACAACTTTGACCACTTGGAAATGTGTTTTTCCTTCTCCATTTATTTCCCATTCCTTCATTTATGTCTTGTTTGTGCTCATGAGCTTTTAATATGACAATATACCTTTAAGGATGTTTCTACTTGCAAAATTTTAGATTACTTCAGTCTCTCAATACATGTTATTGCAATTAATTTTTTTTTACATTTATTTCTAACTCGTTCTGTCTTGGAAGCAGGGCTTTGTAAGATGTATATCTGAGACTTAATAGGGTTGAACACATAAGAGACAATCAACAGATGTTTGTTGAACTGAACCAAATTGAACTTTTCATTCTATTTAAACCTTAATCTTAAATATATATATGCTGTTTAAAATATATTGTCCAGTGTTTTAAAGTACTTTTTTAATGACTGAATAACCTAAGGGTTATAATAATCTTAGAATTTACTTTGTTTTGTAATATAGGTATCCTTGTCTGTCTATTATCTACAATATATATCTACATATCTTTTTATCTATCATCTTTCTACCTATTCATATCTTATTGAGCCCATGGTTTTAGAGGGTTTCTTTGATCTTCAATTGTCAATGTTTGACATATTATAAATGTAACCCTACTGTTAAATAAGAATTATAGATGCGTTTCCTGGGGAGAGAGAAATCATATATAAATTTTATGTCATAATCTAGAAGGATGATGTAATTTAACTTTTGAAGCATGAATTATAGGCTGCTAATTCATCAGAACTACAAATAACAAACTCAAAATAATTCACATTCTCACCTATGAATTCTTCTTACCTCTAACATAATGGTCATACAATTAGTTACAACTCACTGGGATTGTGTGGTGAAAAATTTAACATAATGTAGTTACTTTCATTATTAATATCATTGTTTTCTTGTCAAACTTAATAACTGTAGTTATCCTGCTGGGAAAAGTTAGACAAAGACAGATAGGTAACTCTTTATTGTCAATTAGTTTAAGAAAAAAATGCAGCTTTTATTCTAGCATATATCAAACTTGACACATTTTATACTTTCTAGGATTACTTTAAAAAATGTTTTATGCGGATGTCAGAAGTTTGGGTAATTTAAGTTTAAGATAGTTATGGAGCTAATAGCTCTGGAATTTTCTTGTTATAGCACATAAAGATCTTTGTACCACCCATAAAGGTATATGACACTAGAGTAGAAATACGTATTTCTAAACACTGAATAAATTATATTGCTACTTTAAGAAGCATGCTGGACTTTTTAATTCCAACTAAGCCAGCAAATATTAAAATTTAAACATTCTGAAATTTGTTTGCCTATATCCCCTGAAAATATTAATCAACTAATCTTTGTAGGTAAATGGCAAGAGTAACTATTGTGCAAATTAGATGGCAATTTTTATTAAAGTTGAATGTATTCTATAAGTTATTACAGTTATTATCAATGATATATTAAAATGTACTCTGATCAACATTATGTACTACATCAGTGTGCTTTTGTGCTTTATTAATTACCTGCTGAAAGTTAATGTTCATTATGTGTCTCCTCAAGAAAGATCAATTTGCTATTCGATGCCAAGTCACAAAAGCTAAATTGTCAGCAATATCTTTGTATTACTCCTTATTTTAGAAAATTCAAAGATCAAACTGATAATATATCAGATAAATAGAATAATACATTTTAATGTAACAAGCAGAAGGCCAGTTGGATTTTTCCATGGGGAATAAAAACTCCTTGATTGAAAGCCACAGAGGTTGTACGCTTTGGAGTAATGGTGCAGAACATTTATATTCTGATTTGAACCCTGAATAATTGTGTAGCATCCTTATCTCTCTTAAAATGTGATTTTAAAATATTGGTTTCTTAGGACACTTACCAGTAACTTTTATTAAAATAGCATTTTAGCTGAGCACTTAAAGGTTGGTTGTACTCTTCATTTCAGAACATACTTACTTTTGAGTAATCATCCTGAGCTCCTCTAAAATCTGAGGTCTCTCTCACCTACATTTCAGATGACACTGACATAAGAATGTGATTAAGCAAAATTTTCAAAAACAAAAAACAAACAAGAAAACAACAACCAACAACCAGAGTACAAAATTTTAAAATTGGGTGCTCATTTACTTACTTTTGACACTGGAGATAATATTGTAAATTACAGTTAAGGATTCTAAGATCTACTCAATTATCCTAAGGGATTGTATCATATAGTATTGGAAACTAAAGAAAAGGCGATTTATGAAAGTCAAAGGCATGAAAGGGAGTGAGCTCTCAGATTGTATTTATCAGTTATGAAGAAAGCACAGCTGGCTATCATAGTTAATGTTATTAGACCTTAGAAATGAAGTGCACTTTCCTAAACCTGATTCCTAGTCCCGTAAGCAAACTTCGGATCACTTGACATTCCTCCCCCTCTCTTCTTTCTTTGTGGAGACAATGTCTCATCAGCTAAACAATGGCTAGCCAATCACTTCCCTGCTCATGAAAGGGCTGGAGGTTACAAAACATTTTGCTGAGACTTGTCTAAATAAAATGGCCAGAATGAAAATATAAGGTACTACATTTCAAGATATTAAACACAGACTTTTAAAAATGGGCACAAACAGAAAAACTGATATGAGAATCTGCTCAGTAAGGGATCCTAAGGTTTTCAAAATTAAACTTAGCAATTCATTAAAGCCTACATGTTATAGAAGAGTTTGGCCTTTAAACTCTGATTTATTGTGAAAGGTATTCATTTATTTGTTCGTCCATTTATATATTTCTTTATTTGTTAAATCAGTACAAAATTGCTGCCTGCATTTTAATAAAATATATTTAATTGATTTTTTTTACAGAGAGGAAGGGAGAGGGAGAGAGAGTTAGAAACACCTATGAGAAATAAACATTGATCAGCTGCCTCCTGCACACTTCCTACTGGGGATGTGCCCGCAACCAAGGTACATGCCCGTGACCAGAATCAAACCTGGGACCCTTGAGTCCTCAAGCCTATGCTCTATCCACTGAGCCAACCAGTTAGGGCCTGCCTCCATTTTTGATCAAAGCACTTTGCCAGTCATTGAAGATACAGAGTTAGTTATATATTCCAGATGCGGGCTCCCATGGAGTTTATAGTCTACCTACTACATATGTAACATATATATGTTTTTATTGACTTTTTCTCCATTCTTAGTTTATGTGGTAGCAAGAGTTCTACAAAAATCAGACTTGTTTAAGAACTTTCTTTCCCACACAGTTGTTAAAGATATACTGAATCACATGTACTAAAACTACATAAGCAGTCATTTCTAAATTTTAGAAATTTGCTAGAAGTTAGCATTTTAATTAAAATTGTTAATATGATCTTAATATTTGAGAGAATCTTTTAAACCCCTAAGGTTAATTTACTTCAGTATCACTTTGGGTTAATTATATATAGTAACTAAAGTCTATGAGCTTTTTTCCTCCAAAACCTTGACAAATGCCACAATTGTATTTAATAAACAGAAGATATTACTATAAATTATGCAATTTTTTTCATTAAATAGTGTCCAGGTACTAGAATTAATAAAAATATTTTACATATATGTTGAATGGTATTAAATGTCCTTTGAGGTAATCAAATTAACCTTTATTAATAATCTATCAAGCAATATGGTATTGGTTACAGAGGTAAAACTGCCAGATGCCAACCTCACTGGGATGTAAAATTCAGAATACTCAGCATTGATGATCACTGGAACAATTCCAGATGATTGAAGACTGTGAAACCATTTGACTTCTGAGACTTAAATCAAGCGTTATAAGAATGATCTGAATTAATCTCACGAGTTGTTTCCTCTATGTTCTATATTGTAATTTTAGTTCAAAGGAAAAATTTCAGACTAAAGTTGATCAAAAGCTCAACTGAAACAAGAAAATTAGAATTGCATGTCCTCTTTTTTGGTAGGGGCTGTACAGGCATGTTTCTGAAATGGGTTCTTTAGAAATACAGCAACATTTTGGTATGAGTTATCATGTTACATAAACTTTGGTGGGAAAACAAACTCTGTGGACAATCTAGTTACCTTTTGCCTTTGAGGATGAAAAGTTGACCTTTAGAAAGCATTAGCTTTATGTCATCACAATTGAGCAAATATGTATTGAGAAAGGTTGTGTCTCTTCAGTGTCATTTCGTTATCTTATCAAATACTCGTGATCTGTTTATTTGTTCTTTAAGAATAGTCACGATTAAAAATACATTTTTAAAACCTAGTTTACTTGTAGGAATATGAAAATATAAATAGCCTGATGTTTACGGAGTAAAGGAGGAACAATTATCAAGGAATTATTTCTGGAGGGTTGAGTGAGAATGGTATACTTTAAAAAAAATTTTTTTTAAATTTTTTGTCTTAAATATCAACTACCCTATATAATAAAAGCCTAATATGCAAACTGTCCCCTTGAGTGTTTGACTACTCCCTATTACATACGCTGACCACCAGGGGGCAGTGCAGAACATGACGGGTGTTGGCGATGGGGCACTGGCAGCAGTGGTAAAAGGAAAGATAATGTACTGTTGGTGGAAGTAAAAATTGTCTGAAGAACATTTTGGCAGCACTTAGTGGAATTAATCACACATATACCTTGGACTACAACACCCCAGAGTTCTGCACAAATGCAAAGGCACACCTTCTCTGTCTCTGAGTATGTTTGTATGTGTGTGTTTTCATTATAGACTTAGAAGTTTAATACCACTTTAAATGTTCAACTCTACGATAGATGATGAACTACCGTATTTTTTGGACCATAAGACGCACTTTTTTCCCCCCAGAAGTGGGGGGAAAACGTCCCTGCGTCTTATGGTCTAAATATAGCCTACACATATACTTAAAAAAAAAAAGTTTTTTTACTTGCCCGGCTCTGTGTGTTCTCTGTGTGCTTTCCCGGCTCTAAAATGGTTCTAAATGCTGCTGTTTACTTTACAGGGTTGATTACATGTGTTTATGACTGTGATGTTGGGTTTTAATGCACATAAAATATTTTAGGACACTATTTGTTTCAGAGTCTTTTTTTCTTCATTTCCCTTCTCTAAAAACTGGTGCGTCTTATGGTCCGGAAAATACAGTGTGTCTAACGAGAGTTCTAGCTTTGGCTGGTGTGGCTCAGGTGGTTGGTGTGATCCCATGTGCACCAAAAGGTCGCTGGTTTGATTACTTTCAAGGTCAGGGCACATGCCCTGGTTATGGGCTCGATTCCCTGGTAGGGGGCATACAGGAGGCAGCTGATTCATGTTCTGCTATCACATTGATGTTTCTCTTTCTCACTTTCCCATCCTTTCTTTCTAAAGTCAATAAAAACATTTTAAAAGATAAAAAAAATAAATAAAAAGAGAGAGTATTCTGAATAGAAGGTATGGTGTATAGTGGTTCCAAAACAACTTAGTTACTGACATCTTTTAGCTGAGATTTCTATGGTGTGGGAGAATGGGAGCTATGGAATTATACAAACCAGGTATATTTTGCTAACATAACATGCAGTTCTCAGTCTTCATTAGAATGTTTAATGCATACAGGGCTTTATTAAATTAAGCTCTCATGCATGCACATTTTTATAATAAATTTTATTTAGAGCAATGCAAAATTCATTGAGATGCATGGCACCCCTCTTTCTTTTTCCATCTTACCTTGCGCCTCTCACTGCTAGCACCAGAAGACAACCATTGATGGGAATCAATAGGCAATAGTCGATCTGAAGCAGAGTGCATGTGACTTACTTTACATTCTTCTATACTCACCCTTTGATGCGTGGCCGGTTGCAAATATCTTGCCTTTTCTGTCATCAGTCCTCTGGAGGCATCAGAGGGCGAATGCCCATCACAAGAGCCATGACTGTCCGTAGTGACTGGAGGCCTGTTTCTCAGCATCAGGGAATGCCACTGGATCACAAAGGCTGGGAATAGTCCCATGTAGGTCATTACATAAATGCGGCATTTATGTTTTGCCAAGATTTACTGGTGTGTGTTTTTTGTGTGTGTGTTTTTTGTTTTAGTTCACCCAGGAAATACCCTTATTGTGCTTTTGAAAGACATTTTGGGGTATTAGTAATATGAAAATTTATTAATATAGCAATCTCAGAGTGTAATTTATGCTTATAGCAGAGAACTTATGATAGAAATTATGTTTGAAAACACCAATACAGGAATTATTGGCAGTGTGTTCCATAACATTTTGCCCAGTGGTAGAGGATGAGGGAGGGAAGTTCTTATTGCTAAGGACTATGCTAAGTTCTTTTACACATTTACATCAATTTTTAAAAATCCTTCAACACTGGTGTTATTAGAACCATTTTACTGATGAACAACCTCAGAGTCTCAGAGTAATACATTTATTTCCTCATGATCAAGTTGATAGACTTAATCTGCAAATATGTATTGAACACCTACTATGGGCAGTTATTCTCCTGAGATGATACAGACAATAAACAGTTGTAATTCAGGCGATTTTCCAGTGAGAAAAACCTACCAGTGAAAATACCAAAATTGTTATTAGAAGTAAATAGTGTATTTGGATTTTGGAGGTTTTGTTTATTGGAGCAATGTATTTAAAATAAAACACACTTTATTTTGCAAGTATAAACACGATGCTCAACTAACAAATAAAATCTTACAATTTAAGAACATGATTTATTTAATTCTTTTTTAACATTGCAAACTATTAGTTCAAAGTTTGTAAATAGCTGCCGTTGCGCATTACAGAGCACAGAATTAGAAGAGAGCTGTAGGCAATGAACCACCTGTTGTGTTATCTGGTTTACAAAATGGTTGTTATTGTGTGCAGTTACCACAATAACTATGAACTTAACAGTATTCCCCCTTATCCATGGTTTCACTTTCTGTAGTTTTGCTTACCCATGGTCAACCTCTGTCCAAAAATGTTAAATGGAAAATTCCAGAACTAAATAATCCCTAATTTAAGTTGTGTGTATTCTAAGTAGTGTATGAAATCTCCCACCATCCTGCTCTGTTCTGCCTTGAATGTGAATTATCCCTTTGCCCAGGGTATCCATGCTCTATACACGACTTGCCCCTAGGTCAGTTAGTAGACATGGTGGTTATCAGATTGACTGTGGCAGTATCACAGTGCTGTGTTCAACTAACCCTCGTTTTATAGGGGAAAAGCATTAAATATGGTGTTTGGTTCTATCCGTGCTTTCAGGCAGTACCAGGGAATATAACCCTGACAGGTAAGGGCGGGGCCGGGGAGGGGAGTTGCTACTATAATCCCTTTTGCCTGTGAGGAAACCTGAGATCACCCTGGTTAATGGACTCTCAGACACAGGGAGTTAAGTGGCAGCGTGTAGGAGGATTCAAATCCACTTCCTCTAGTGCTGTTTTCAGAGCTTTTTTCAAGACCCCCAGAGAGTATATAAACCCACTTCCTGCTCTGTGTATGGAAAGAAATGTCCTCCAGCAAATTGTTCTGCCTGCTTTAATTTAATAATGAAGCAGATTATAGTATAAATTAATATGTTGGCACAGTTAACTATTTCTTACTTACTGTTCTTTCCCTATGGAATACGCTACTCCACAGGAACCTTTTTAAGTGGGAACATCCCATTAACTTCCTTACACAGGGGTGGGGAGACAAGCATAGCAGGGAATATAGCCCTCAGGCACCTCGGAAGGATGCCACTTCAAACATAACGGAGCGGTAATGATACGAGGAGGGTGGCAGAAGAGGCTTGCTTACTTTTTCTCCAAATGTGATCTGCTTAGCCCTAGCCAGCATTGCTCAGTGGTTAACGTGTGGGCCTGTGCACCAGAGGGTCTCTGGTTGAATTTCCAGTCAAGGGCACATATCTGGGTTGCAGGTCTGATCCCCATGGATCCCCATCCCAGTTGGGGTGCATGTGGGAGGCAATCAATCAATATATCTCTGTCACATCCACATTTCTCTCTCTTTCTCTCTCCCCACCCACTCTCCTTTCTACTCTAAAATCAATGGGGGAAAAATATTCTCACTCCTTGTTTGAGGATTTAAAAAATCTGATCTGCTTTCACATCAGGGTTTCAAATGTGCCATTTGGCGGGGGAGGTACCAAATTAATTTATGTGAAGGAATGGTGCAAATGTGCTATGTTTAAAAGCTCCCTAGGTGATTTTTTTTTTTTTAATTTGGGCACATTAAACATCAGGATTCTGAGGGTCTAGTTCATACTGAGACAGTATACTTTGGCCAGGGTACTTGGTCTGCACTAGCGTACTCTTGATCATTTAACCAACTGGAATTTACTGGGACATCTCAACAGTTAATTGAGGCAGAAGGAGCACTGGGAACAGGAAGGGGCCCAGTTGATCCTTGGGGTCTAGGAAAAACAAATGGCAACATGAACACTTTGTCCAGGACAGAGCAGCCCAAACTGGACGGACATCAACCAGTGTTGGTGTCTTTGCCTCCCAGGTGCTGACCGGTCAGCACTAGCCCGCGGTCCTGTGGGCAGCTGGGCCTTTGCAGCAGAGGCTGGGGCCAATGGGGAAAAATTCCAGGATGGAATCTGGGCACCGTTAGGAAAGGGAATGAATGCTGAGCAGTCTAATACAACTGCACTCTCTACAGCGCATAAGAGTTGAGTGTCATCATTGATGAAGCACAACATTTGCGTCCTTCAGGCAGCCCTAGTAAGATCTAGCCTGGAAGAGGCTTCCATTTGTTGGAACAGCATACATTCTCATGCCGTTACGGAGCAGTGAGTGCCAAAGCTTTAAAAGATCCCCGGCCAGCCACCTCCCTCAGCCCTCGGTGGCGCTGTGGGTCACACAGCTTTCCCTGTGCACAACTAATGAGTCCCCTACCCTCACCCCCAGAGAGCCTGTCAGGTTTCCAGCTGTAACCCCCTAGTTTGATTAATTCAATGATGTTTCGTTATAAAAAGATAGCAGAGATAAATCGCTTTGTTTATGGCGCAATGCCCACTTCAGTTAGTTATTGATTGAAGTTTAATGATTCATATATCTGTAGCGTGCCTGCCATTAGGCTTCCATCGCCTGCCCTCTGTCTTACCGCTCCCTCTACCTAGAACACGCCTCCACATCATCACAGTGTGAGCTCCGCGTTATTAGTATTTCAGCTCAAATGAAATCTTCTCAAGGTGCCCTTTTCCAATGATTAAATCTCCATAATTTCCTCGCCCCGGCCCACCCTCTGCTGTCCACCCTGCCCTCACCGCCTGATCACGCCCTAGTGTATCACCACGTTTCCTTCTTAGCACTTTTCATTCTTTGAGACCATTTCCTGGTGCATTGGTTTCGTTGTCTGATATATGTTAGCATATTAATCCCCCACCCCCTCCACTCACACCCTCTACATGTCCGTCTTCTTCACCTTGGTTTGTGTAAGACTCACTTATTTACAGTAGAAGTTAAGGGATTTATATTTTGTATGGAATGCATATGTACCTCATATGCCATCTCCTTTGCAGGGAGATTGAAGGCCCTTCTTTTCCATCCTATCTTTAGCTACTTATCACCATTCACCTCATGTCTTAAACCACTGTGCATAGAGTTTGCTGAATATGCTATATATGCCTTCCATTCTCTGTGAGGATTTCTGTTTCCTTTGCCTCCACCAAAATGATAAAGGAGGAAGGGGGGAAGGGAAGGCAGGAGAGAGAGAGGTAGAGATAAAGAGTGAGAGAGAGAGAGAGACAGCAGGTCACAGGATGGACTGAGTGGTTAGATTTTTAGCCACCCAATTATCTCCTTGTCTCTTTTGTTAATTTTTAGCTTTTTCTAAGTTTTTTTCTCCAAATTTTCTTGTCTTTCCTTGGAAAGACTTTAACTGTGACTTATACAAATCAATAATTTAAAGACAATTAATCTAAACAAATAAATAATTATTCATTTAGAAACTAATTCTAAATGATAGTTGGCTCATATTAACAAAGTTAAGCATCTTATTGTAAAGTGAACGTTTTTTTCTGAATATAATCATTTTAAAATAACTAAAACATACCTTTAAACTATAAGTGGAAAATTATTACAACTTTAAAGCAAGATGTAAGTTAGTTTTATCACAATTCAAGGGTGTTTAAATTTTAGTCAGTGATTAGGAAAGATGCAAGGTGTTAGACCTGAAGAATTATGAACCAGGTTAATTAGAGTATATTTACACTTTTATTGGTATAATTATACGAGAGTCCTGGTGCATGAAATTTGTTCACAGAGGGGAGGCGTCCCTCAGCCCAGCCTGCTCCCTTGGGGGATGTCCAATTGCCGGTTCAGGCCAGGGATCAGGCCTATACCAGCAGCCAGACATCCCTCTCGCAATACGGATGCTCCATGAACCAGTGACCATACTTTTCATACCAGTGAAAGGCATCTTGCTGTTGTATGGGCAGCTACATTTTTTTGCCCTGATAATAAAAAGTAGTGCATAACATGATCCTTCTGAGGCAGTAGTACCATTTCCCCCATCTTATGGGTGGAAACACTGAAGCAGAGAGAAGTTAAGTAATTAGCTTTGTCGCACAGCTATAAGTGTCAGAATCAGGGCTGACCACAAAATTTGCAAGCCAGAATCCATGCATGTCATTGCTGCATCATCCCAGTTTTTTTTTGGTGTTAGAGTAGCCTTGCCAGGTTTTAATTTTTAAGAGGCTTTTCCTAATATATATATAGAAAAAAATATATTGTATATAGTGGCATGGCTGGCAATCAGGGCTAATTTGTGGGGCAACAGGCGGGTGGGGCTATTGGCTGCATGGGAAGGCAGAAAGGTGGCTCCTGGGTGGAGTGAAGGCTGAGCCAGCAGCCTGGGGAAGGAAGGCTCATTCTTGCAGGAATCTTCATGCATCAGGCCTCTAGTTTGATAGATAGTTAGGATTCTGATAGCAAAAGGAAAGAACTTAGATTCCTTGATGTAATTTTTAAAATTAAATAAATAATAAATATTTAAATTGGTCTTTATTTGTGAGTCAATGAATTGTGACCATAAGTGATCATGCTTTACTGTGGAGATACTATAAAATTTTTACTAAAATTTATGCTAAAGTTATTTTATGATTCTATGCATTTATAGAATTTAGTAGAAGATCAATGAGCATAGTTGAAGTAGGTTAAGTATTTTCTGATTTCTATTAGTAACATAATATTTGAACCCAATTTATCAAATTTAAAAGATAATCTCGTCAAATTTTAATTATTGCATTTTTGTATAATTAGTGCTTTTCTTAGAGAATCACACAAAGTACATATCATTTATTTTCCATGTATATTAATGTGAAATTCTTGGATGTAAAACAATTAGTGTAGAAATTTCACACTTAAATTCATGCAATAGTGAAAATAGAATACTATGACATTTTATATCATTTTAAAGAAATGTACATATAAAAATTATAGTAATTGCTTTAATCAGGAAAAATAAGGTTGATGGAATTTTTAGCTAATTAGGAGTCATATAAATGTGTATATTTGATTTATAAGGTACACTATAGTTTACTAATTAGTAATCTAATATTTGAAGAAGAGCTTTATTTTTATATTTAAGTGATTCAAGTTATAGAAAAACACTATGCAATCATAAGCCAGTAGAGTTTATTATCTATTTAGGGAACTGCACTACTCACTGATAAGATAAATAACAATGTAAGCAGTTCTTAATAAGTAAGGCAAATATTTTATATAAATGTCAATCTATTTTAAGAAAGGAATGGTGTGTTATTAGAAGAGGCTGATGCTAGTTTGACTATGGTGAAAACCTTCATGATAGATGGAAGATTTTTAATGGCCATAGGAAATTGTTCAATATCAGGAGGTAGAATATTGATGGATGAGACTTTTAAGAAACAGTTGATAGAAGGAGATAGAAAAGGGAATAGAAACTATCCAGGAGACAGAGAGGATATGAATATGATTGAAGAGAATTACTTGTGTAAGTGAAATATATTTTCAAAAGATAGATTAGACTATATCATAGGGTATTAGTATTGTAATTATATACTTTAGCAAAGGTATGTCATTTAACATTTTTTAAATCTTTGAAAGATATTTTGGAGAGAACAATTGAATATGTTCATTTTTAATGTGTGTCCACAGTTGGACCTTCTCATAGCATTATCTGGGGAGTTGCTAAAAAATGCATAATCAAGGCCCCTAAATCCCAGTCTTTGATTTAGTAAATCTTGAAGGATCCAGGATTCTGTGTTGTTAGCAATATCTTCTCCTCTTATTTGACAATGAAGTCCCAGAGCCCCTGCAGGAGAGACCAGAGCCAGTGGAGCTATATTTTAGGGGAGCTGGACCCCCGTCTCATGTCCCTCCCCAGGGTTTGTCTTCCTTGTGGAGCACCTCAAACGTCCTAAGTTAGCAAAACAACTGACACAGAAACAGGTTTGGCTCAGTGGATAGAGCGTCGGTCTGCGAACTAAAAGGTCCCAGGTTCAATTCTGGTCAGGGGCATGTACCTTGGTTGTGGAAACATCCTCAGTAGGGGGTGTGCAAGAGGCAGCTGATCGATGATTTTCTCTCATCGATGTTTCTAACTCTCTATCCTCTCTCTTCCTCTCCGTAAAAAAATCAATAAAATATATTAAAAAAAAAAAATCAATACAACTGACAACTTGAATGTCTAATAATCTGTGTTCAGAGCCCAGGCCCTCAAAGAACATCATTTAATTGTCACCATATTAATCAGGACTATTGGTTACATGAAATAGAATCATGGGACATATAGACTCAGCAATTCCATTTCTCTAACTATAGAATATATTTTACGTTTTTTTTTTTTTTTTTTAAATAAGGAGTTTCACCTGGGCTTTTGTTTTCAGGGGTTTTTTTTGTTTTGTTTTTGTTTTGTTTTGTTCTAAGTATAGGTCAAAAAAGAAATATAACTCCATATTTTAACTATAGATACATCCATATGAATTATTAATATAAGGTTAACTATAGATACATCCATATGAATTATTAATATAAGGTTATGTGTAAAATAGGCACATATGGAATGAGTGACAAATAATGAAGGCCTCAATTTGTAATTCAGGAATCTATAATTATTTCTCCTTTTTTATTTGCCCTTTGTAAAATCAAATCAGTGATCCTGGGTATATACCTGAAGGAGCTGAATACTTACATCCACACAAAAACCTACACATGGATGTTTGTTTGTAATTGCCAAAAACATGGAAGAAACTAGCATATCCTTCAGGGCGTTACTGGATTGGTAAACTGTTGTCTATCCAGACAGTGGAATATAATTCACAAAAAAAAAAAAAAAAAAAAGTGGTCAAGCCATAAAAAACATGCAAGAACCTTAAGTGTATTTGGCTAAGTGAAATTAGCCAATATGAAAATGCTACATACTGTGTGCTTTCAACTTTATGGCATTCTAGAAAAGGCAAATCTATGGAGACAGTAAAAGGACCAGTGGTTGCTAGGAGTTGTCGAGGGACAGATGACCACAGAAGATGTTTCGAGCAATGAAAACACTCCTTGTGTTACAATAATGGGTATATGTCATTAAACATTTGCCTAAATCCACAGAATGTCCACCGTTAAGAGTGAACTGTAATGGTGATTATGATGGGTTATTATAGGTTTATCAACAGTAACAAACGTAGCACTCTAGTGGGGGTGGTGTGTTGATAATGAGGAAGGCTGTGCATATGAGGGGCACAGGATATATGGGAAATCTCCGTATGCCTCTTAATTTTAATGTGAACCTAAATCTGCTCTCAAAAATAGTATTAGAAAAATACACCATGTCTTCCATTAGCTCAGTGTTGATATTTAATATTCAAAGAAGCTGAACGCTCTGACTGATGAGGGTTGGGCTGTCATGAAAGTTACCACGTTGACATTAAATGCTGACTTTGTTTTCCCTGTGAATTGATTGCTCATGTGAGGTCAATTCCCAGAGCTGCTGATGTATAAGATATAAACTTATCTGAACTCTTTGTACTCACAATACTTCTGATACTAAACATGTGAAGATTTCCCCTTCCTGCCTCACCCCCCCCCCCCCCCCCGCAAGATTACCTAGTTTTTAATCTCTCTGGGAACCACTAATAGGCCTACAATTCAATTCAGTCCTGACACTCTCCAGAGTTAGCACAGATCCCCGCAGGTTAAGGGTTTAGTCACATAACACAGCCCTCACTTCAGATGCCAGTCACAGGTTCCATGTTGCCACCTGTAGTTCTGGCCAGGCTATAACTTCAGGAAGTTCCTGCAACCCCCTCTTCAGGTTTTTGCTAGAGTAACTCACAGAACACATGGAAAGTGCTTTACCCACTGTTACCCTGTTTCCCTGAAAATAAGATAGTGTCTTATATGAATTTTTTCTCCCAAAGTTGCGCTCAGTCTTATTTTCAGGGGATGTCTTATCTTTCCATGCGCTAGGTCTTATTTTCGGAGGATGTCTTGTTTTCGGGGAAACACGGTACTTACTGTTGTGGTTTATTGTGAAGAATAACTGGAAGAGATTCACAGGTACAGGATGAGGGAAGGAGTATGATCTTCCAAACTATTCAGGCTTGCCACCCTCCCACAGACTTGACGTGTTCATGAACCCAGAGACTCTGAACCACACACATTGTTTAGAGGTTTTTATGGGGGTTTCGTTATGTAGCCATAATTAATCATTGGTCAGTGTCAATTAATTCCATTTCCATCCCCCTCCCCCCTCTGCAGAGATCAGGTGTGGAGCTGAGAGTTCCAATCCTCTGATCATTCCCCTGTATTGGGGCCCCCAGTAACCTCATCACATGCAAAATACACTTAGTATTCTGGAGATTTCCTGGAGATTTAGGAGCAGTGTGCCAGCAAGCTGGGACAAAGACGAAATATATATTTCTTATTGTATCACACCACTTATCTTTCCTTTAAAAACATGAAACAATTGCTGGTTTATGGTGTGTATAAAACTTTTTCACTATCCTGTCACCAAATTGAAGGTAACATTTTATGGTTTAGCCTCACCTGTGAATTCTAGCTTCTGTTGTAATAGAGAAAATAAAGACAGACAAGGAACATATTAGAGGACTCTGAAAATATTCATGAAGCATCTACCTTTAGGCTTATGTGAAGTAGGCAGGGATTTCTTATTAGTATTATACTTTTATATGATGTATCTATTTTATATTGTGCTCTTCTGCACCATCATCTAAAGAAATGGTTGCTTTCTACCTAGCAATTAAACTTGTCTGTTTTTTTTTTTATGGAGAATGTCTATTTATTTGATGTACTTTGATAAATAATTTAAATGGATGAAAAGGCAAACTGTTCTAGTAATAAATTTTTAACCAGAAATAGGTTAGGTACTTTGAAAAGCTATAGTAATGCATACAAACTGTATTGCTTAATATTTAAAACTGACATAAAAATCATGAAAGATGTGTTAATCATAATCCAAGCTATACCAGAGTAAACATCAATCAATCTCCCCCCTTTTTAACCTTAACTGCCTCAATATTCAAGTTCTGCAACAAAAGATATATTCTCCTGTGACTCTTAGACATTGATTGGTCTATTATCAGTAGTATAATATCCTTCCATCATGATTCATATTGAACATTGTAATAAACTAATAAAATGGAAAGGTACTTCATTAGATTAATTATGAAACTTAATTAGTAATTATGACATAACACATTTATACCAATTTAAGGAAATTCTTTTTTCTGTGAATCTTTGAATTTTTTAAAAAATATCTAAAAAACTTATAGACGTTAAAATAGAGGAAAAATATCTGCATTCTGAGTTTTGATTATCAGTATTCTAAATGACAAATCCTTGTACTTGAACAAATTATATTATGGTAATTTTTTCCTTTAAAGGGAGAATATCAATGATGGAAGAATAATTCTGGCTATTTATCATCATATTTGAAAAAGTAGAATAACAATAAAGCCCATTTAGGAGACACATTAATCTCCCTTGTGACTCCAGAAGCAAGCTGAATTTTAATAAGCATCTTCAGAAATTATTTGAAACAGGTCTCTCTTCTCTAAGAATATGTCTCTAACATTCTTTTAAAAAGCTGAGACACTTAGGCTAATGCAATGCTGGATGCTTATGCTTCAGGGAGTGAACTAGAAAAGTATGGAGGCAGTTTTCCTTCCTGGAGACTTGGAAAGAAATATTAGTAGGGGGCTAATCAATTACTGTGATACAAAAATCATGTCTTCCTTCCACACACTTTAGGACTATGACTGCTAAGTGTCAGGGCAGGGATTTGAACCCAGCTCTGTCTGAATCAAGTCCCCACACCTTTGACCACAATATCTTAAGAAGATATTTTGTTGAGCCAGATAACCAGATTTCAAGCCCCCAACTCTATACTTACCAGCTACATGATTCTGGACACTTAAACCCCATGACTCAGTTTTTCAGCTCTAAGTGGAAGTGATAGTAATAACAATAGTACTTACCTCATAAGTTTGTTATGAGGATTAAATGAATTCATACATCAAAAGCTCTCAGAATGATTGATGGAACATAATAAGTGCCCAAGTCATTTAGCAAGTAGACCAGAATAGTTACCTAAGGCTATGTTCGTCATCAATCTTAAGAATGTTTTCTGGAAATTTATATTGATCATGGTTACATATTCCATTCCTTTTTTTAGATGAACTTATTACCACTTGAGTCCAAGTACAAGTATTGGATTTTTTGTTTGTTTGTTACTTTTTGCCATTTGAGAAAGTAGTAAGTATAAGTTTCTGGTTCAGAAACAAGTTTATCTTTGTAGTTCTCAACAGAGGCCAAATTTCTTCCACTTTGAGTCTTGGCACCTAATGTTGCCTGGCCAATAATATCCTGCCTGGGTATTCATAGTGTCAGCTCCAGCTCATCCTTCAGGTTTCATCTCCCTGGCACCTCTTCTGTGTGCAGCCTTTCCTGACATCCAGCCTATCATAATATTTTACCACCACCACAGCAGCCCCATCTCACCATCCACTATCCCGCTGCTGTGTGCTATTTTCTTCTATCATTTACTCTAAATGTCACTCTCAGTTATTATAAATGAATGTCTAAAAATAATTATTTGTTCTCTAACTTCCCTGCTTGAATGTAAGCTACTTGAGGGCAGAGAACAAGCCCTGGGTAGGCCATGTATTGCTAATCTTCCCTCCAATTCAGCAACTCTTGAGGAGGGAGAATGATGGTGCTTTTCATGGTCTTCTAGGTACAAGTTAGAAACATGTGGTCTTCTGTTCCTTTCTACTTACTGAAAACATGATTATGTGGAAAATACATTTCTGGAGGCCTCTGATAATTTGTAGTTCTCTCTCTTCTTGTACGTATTCTTTGTTTTGTTCCCAATTTTTACCAGCCATCACCAACCTGGTATCTGGCATCATTTTGCTACTTAAAAAAATGGTAGAATTGCTTTTAATAAAACTGTGTTTCCACAGTGTGTCCTAGCCCACACTGAGAAGTGTTATGAGAAACTTACCATTATTATTTCAGATGCCATGCAATTGAGGATTTGACTTGCGCCTTCAATATATGTAGTTTGAGAAAACAAACAACTTTATGTAGTTAAAACAGAAGAGAATCACCCTAGTCAGTTTGTCTTAATGGATACAGCTTTGGCCTGCGGACTGAAAGGTTCTGGGTTCGATTTCTGTAAAGGGCACATACCTTGGCTTCAAACTTGATCCCTGGTCCTGGTTGAGGTGCAAATGAGAGGCAACCAATCGATGTGTCTCTCTCGCATCAATGTTTCTCTTTCTCGATCCCTCCTCCTCCTTTCCACTCTCTCTAAAAATCAGTGGGAAAATATCCTTGGGTGAAGATTAACAACATCAACAAAACAAAGAAAACAGAAGAGAAGGCATTTAAATGCAGGCCAGTTACATGGGTGATGGGAATACTGAGAGGACAGATGACACAATGAGGCACATGAGAGAAGAGTGACAGACTGGCCACCGCTGCTAGGCTGCAGGGACACAGTGAGCAGGTGAAGTTCCTGAATCCAGAGGGCGGGTGTTTCTGGAAGGAGGAAGCTGTGTCTGTGCAATGAGATGCAGAGCCGGGGCATGCAGGCAACACGGCAGCTTGTACGGACTTCACATTAGAAGCCGGGAAAGACACATCCTGGCTGCTCTTCTTCTGTCTCCTCCAATCTCCAGCCTGCATTTGCCATTGGCTGAAACCAGCTGCACGTCAGCTGTTAGGGACCCGGAGGAAAGTGACTTTTGTTTCCTGTAGCAGTGAGCAGAGGAGGGAGTGAGGAATAGATCTGAAGGCACCCTGGCTCAGGACGGGCATACCACTCCACGAGGAATCATCCTTCAAACTGTACTCGGTCTTCAGGGTGGGAAATAGGTGTGGCTCTTCATGGCAATTGAGTTGGTTATATAAAATAGGCACTAAATTATGTTACCCATCATGATTCTCTCCATGTGTTGGTTTCTAGAACATAAAGAAAGTCATATTAACAGCTGTCTTTTGGCACAGTGCCCCAGAGTCTTCAGGAATACATTTTGAGTCCTAAACTTATTCCCAGATTTATTCCCTGAATGTTGTCAGTCACGTGGCTAGGTACTGCAGCTACAGCTGAGGGTTAGTAACACATACAGTCCTTGTTGGCAATGGCTCTGAGAGAGAGGCTCCTGTGGTTCTTGGTGCTAACCAATCTAACCGATCGTCCGTTCTCTTTGTAGGTAAGGCTGTTGAAGGGACAAGGTGAGCTACCGTGACATACTGAGTTTCTCTTAGAAGTCTGGGTTTCTAACTTCAAAAATTAGCACTCTTTTATTTATGCTGACATTTTAATATGCCTTTCTAATCTTTCTTTAGTCCTTAGCTTATGTATTATTTTTTGGAGAAAGTTATTGCCTTATTATATCTGTCACAGCACTTAGAATGCTAGGAGTAGGACATTCACCTTGCTCTTTCTCTTAGATACATTGAAGGTAGATGCATTATTATTTATATCTTTAATTTTAGCACATACCGAAGTGTATAACACATATAGTATGCCCAATAGAAACACTTTAAAAAATCAGTGAGTAAGGAAATGGATGAATAAATAAAATTAGTATATGGTTAAGTCGGTCCAGTTCCCTTATTGATGAGGTAAACAACCTTTGATATTTTTACTGGTGGCATTTATTTAAATACAGATATTACCAAAATTCAAAATCACCCAAACCACTAGGAGAAAAATAATGTCACTCAAAACAACAACAACAACAACAAAACAAAGCATACCAAACTGAATTCAATTAAAACTAGTTATGGGATGTAAAATCTGCAAATCACTCAAATTAAGAAATGGAAGCTGAAAATTACAAGTAAAACACAAGTTGTGCTGATACAAGTCATACTGATATGCAAAATAAATGCCTGCTCTGCATTAAACTATGATCAGTCAGAGGCACTTATATTTTTTTAACCAATTTTATATATCTGGCATGTACTTCTTCAATAAAGCTGTACACTTCTTTGGATAATGACCATATAGATGAGCAATAAGATTCTCCATAAGAGTCTAATATAAAGATAATAAAGAGACTAACGTCCTCAATGCATAAAAATTTCAAAAGACCAGCTGTATTTTTAGGTGCACAGAAGAGTCATTAATAGGTGGAATTTGCTTTGTGCTTTACTGGACTCCTGGGAGGAATCTGGAATCTCATTTGCTCATGGAGCTATTTGTTACATTTGCTCATGGTGCTATTTGTTACACTGCTAACATTTGGATCCCGACTTCATAAAAGAAGGCTGCAAACCGAGATGCTGAGAAAACGATCCTCAGTCCCACGTGATCTCTATCACTTGCCAACTCTTCAATAGTGTGGCTCCTTCTTACTTCTTGTGTCACATTAGTTCTGTACTGGATTTTACTAAATTATAAATTTCTGTGTTATCCTCTCCCCTGCATGCTTTGCACTATCCTTGTACATGGTAGTTAGCTGGGTAAAATAATCTGGCTGTAACTTTAGAGAAAGTGTGCAGTCTAAGAATCAGAATACAGGAATTAGTGTAAAGACAGGAATTTGTGTCTTTATCTATGGTACTTAGGTCTAAAAGGGGGAAAAATAACTAGTAATTACATTTACTTAGTATTTTATACAATCTTATAATTATCAAAACACATAGGTTCTATAGCAAGATTGCCTAAATTTAAAGTTGTTCTTATCAATTTCATCTCAAACTAAATGGGAAAACTATACTTCCTTAGAAAATACAGAGCTTATATTGGCATTCAAAGATATGCCGGTATGCAATTTTACTGCTTCTTTATCTATTTTGGTTTAAAAGAGACAAATTATTTCAATAATATCAATTATGACATTTAATTATTTTGTAAGTAGATGAGACTATTTGACCTTTACAACATTGTATTGAGAAAGGAGAAAAATGCAGATGTGTATATTTCAATTTTTAGATTATGATTTCTGGGCTAGAGTAGCTGTGTTTTTTTGGTACACGTATCTTCTGTGAAAGAATCTCATAAAAGGCTCTATTTTAGTAGTTACTCTAGGTATAAAATTATATTAGCACAAAAACATTTTATATTTGCTCAGAACTATATATCATCATACTTGTTATTTTTGCTATTTTTATTTTTATAATGTTTATGTGAGGAATGCAACTGTTAACTAGTGTTAATATTTTCTTGCATGATTAATTTTTTCTTTGACCTTTACACCTTCTGTGGGAAGCTTGTGAATTTTTCTTTGCTTTAAATTTTTGTTTGTTTTTGGTAATTTGGATTTCAGGAATTTGGTAAGAGTATTATTCATGTTATTTTTTTTCTCATTCTTTGTATAATACCTTCATTGCTGATCATTTCTATCTAAAAACTTCATTCTTTTCAAACAAGTGAAATTTTCTTTCTTGTTTCATTATTGCCTTTCCTGCAATAATTCTTCTTCTTTTTCTTTTTTTTCAAAACTGTCAGTTCAATTTTTCTGGGTTTAACCCTTGAGCCTCATATTTTTGTCCTCAGGCTATTAATATCCTAGTGTCTTGGCTGTATGTTCTCAGATATTTCTTCCATTTAATATTTCAGGAAACTAATTGGTCATGGTCACTATTCAGTTCTTTTTCTGAACCTTTTAAATTCTGATATATATATTTTTTAGTTCCAAAAAATAGTTCTCTTTTGTATGGAACTCTTTCTAATGAAAATTCAAAAGTGGTTATGAACAGTGATAAAAAAAAGATAAGATTTAACATTTAACTTCTTATTCCATACACAGAGACTATCTCTAGATAATCTTAGGAATGAAATGTCAAATAACATTTAAAACTTTTCATAGAGTTTTAAAGGCAATTGGTTTTTGTTTTTTTAAAATATATGTTTTATTGATTTCAGAGGAGAAGGAGAGAGAGAGATATAGAAACATCAATGATGAGAGAGAATCATTGATAGGCTGCCTCCTGCATGCCCCTTACCGATGATTGAGCCCACAACCTGGGCATGTGCCCTGACTAGAATCAAACTTGACCTTCTGGTCCATAGGTTGATGCTCAACCACTGAGCCATGCCAGCTGGAGTGGTGAATTGTCTTTTAAAACTTGGGAGGGTGTAAAAATTTCCTAAATAAGACATGAAAACAACTATAAAATAAAATATTGGTAAATTTGATTATATTTGCTTTAGTAACTTTTGATCTATAAAAGATGCTTTAAAGAAGTTAAAGATAAATTACAGGCTTAAAAAAAGCATTTTGTTACACACAACCAACAAAGTTGGTTACCAAATATATAAATAAATTCTACATCTCATTGAAAAAGCACAAATCTAATTTTAAAATGGGCATAAATCATGAATTAATGACACTTTATAATAAACATATGAAGAAAAATTTGGACTCCATAATGATCAGAGAATTACATACTATTCCATAATGAGCCTTCATTTTACATCCATTTGATTGGGGGGGAAATAAAAAGCTCAATTATACCAAGTGATTAAGAAGCTGTGAGTCCTCAGGGTCTCATGCATTGTTTCTCTAAATATAAATTGGTACAATCGGTTTGGAAAGCATTTTGGTGTAGTTTTTCTTACCAAGTGTAGTTTTTCCTACCTAATAATGAAGTAATTTGGGCTATCATTTCAGAAGAAAATCTTTCTTGTGTACACTGATTACATGTACAAGGATGCTCAGAGCAGCTGTCTTCACAATAGCAAATATGTGGAAGCAAATCAAATGCTTCCACAGCAGGAGAGTGGCTGAATGCAGTGGAATAGACTGTTTTAAAGCAGTAAAATAAACAAACTACAATGCCTTGACAGTTAATTTCATGTGTCAGTTTGACTGGGTTAAAGGATGCCCAAATAGCTGGTAAGACATTACTTCTGGACTTATTGTGAGAGATGAACATTGAATCAGTAAAGAAGATTGCCTTAACTTATGCAGGTGGGCATCATCCAATCCATTGAGAACTCAAATAGAACAAAAAGGTGGAAAGAGGGCAAACTTACCTTCTGCCTGAGCTGGAACATCAATTCCTGCCCTCAGACATCAGTGCTCCCAGTTCTTAGGCCTTCAGGATCAGGCAGGGATTAACACCATCTCTCTTCTCAGGCCTTTGTACTTGGACTGGGATTTATGCCATCAGACCCCTTGGTCCTCAGACCTTCATACTCAGACTGAATTACATCACCAGCTCGTTTGGTGCTCCAGCTTATGGAAGCCGAGTGTGGGACCCCCCATGGCCTCCATAATTGCGTGAGCCAATTTCTATTTAAAAAATCTCCTTTTATGCTTATTGGTCCTGGTCTCTGGAGGACCCTGACTAATACAAATGGTATGCACCATTTTGCATGAATCCTGTCAGTATCAGTGTGTAACATTGATGCTTATGATTGATCAAATTCTGTATATCATGGTGTAGAACAAAAAGTTGCTATTGTTTACTCCAAGGTTATTTTTATAGAGATCAGTTCCTTCTCATTTGTTTTGAGCCCTTGTTAGGAGTATGCTATTACTTTGTCCATTTATTTAGGATTCAGGTGAGCTGCTGGTGTACCTTTAAGGCAGTGATGCCTACAGTGGTGAATAGTTCATTCACTCTCTTCCTTTGGGTCTCTGAATTAGCAACAGGCAAATGGGACATTCCCATTGAGGCCCTAAAGCACATGTGTCAAACACAAGGCCCGCGGGCCAAATCCGTCCCGCCAGGCCTTGCAATGTGGCCCGCACCGCACTGTCATCACTGCACTCCGCTGCGTTTCCATCACAATGAGAGTTTATGACTGTTCAGTAAACCATTCGGCCCGCGATTTAGGCTGGATTTTAGATTTTGGCCCCTTCTCTGATTGAGTTCGACACCCCTACAAAGGGAAAGCATCTTGACTCAATGGTAAGACTCTTTGTAGTCCTAGCCCTAGTCATATGGAGAACCTTGCAGCTCCTCTTCAAGCTCTGAAGTTCAGCCCGGCTAGACACACTAATGTAACATATGACACACTTCCCCAACTCTGAGCATCTCTGTAAACAAAGCTCTTGCCAGGATCGGCCTCTTCCCATTCTAAACCAGGAGGCTCTGTCTGCCCGGAGGGGTCCAGTCATGCTCCAGGTAACAGGGAAGAAGGCTCAGCTCTCTCCTCTAACTTATTCTTCCCTTCTGGCCATGGCAGCTTGGCTCAGAAGAGGAAGACTTGTTGGACTTGAGAGTTAAAGGGGCTCCAGAAGATTAACAAAATTACTTTCTCAGAAATAAATACTATATGAAAAGATTTCTTTAACTATAGTTTTCGTTTTTATAGGATTGTCAGCTCAAAATTTCAGAAATTTTATTTTTTCCCATCTACTTATCTCTCTATCTCTCTATCTCTCTATCTATCATCTATCTATCTATCTACCTATCATCATCATCATCATCATCTATCAATTCATTTGTTCATTCATTCATTTGTTAATAGTGTTTATTCTCCTTCATTTGCTAGTCTTGAATATTTTTCAATTCAAACTTTGCAAAATAAAAGAAAGGAAAAGCTCTAGGAATAGTAAGAAAAGTTTTAACATTTACAGTTGGCAGAGCAGATTTAAGAATAATCAAAGTTTTTGAATGACTACAAAGGGTGTTAATTAAGTAGCAGGTGTTTTATCACCTATGTCTATTTGAAAAAACTGCAGCACAGATGTAGCTATCTATAGTTTGTGTAACAAAACTCTATATTCACCGGTTCCATCTGCCACACTAACCTCAAACCACACTTAGTACCAACTAATTAACACCTTGATTAAGCTATATACCACCTGCAGTTTCAGCAAAGTAATGAATTCACTAACTTTTATATGAAAACTCATTGTAATACTTAGATTAAAATAGAATAGTGAAAATGGTGAAATAATTAACATATCAGTCTTAGCATGCTCATAAACACACACACACACACACACACACACACACACATACACACAGATATGTACATTACTTGTCTCATCTCTACTCCTCTCTTTATTTCTTCCTTTTCTCGGAAATGAGATATTTAGTTGACATTCTTCCAGGCTCATAAAGCAATGAACTGCAAGTAGAAAAGAACATTGTTGTATTCCCTCAAATCAGGTTTGAAAAATCCCAGGCAAGTAATTTAATTTGCCTACCTCAGATCACATGCTGTTCTGAACAGGATTGGGTACCCAGGTTGACCCAATGTAGATAAGCTGTCTGGTCCTCTTGCCACTGAAACAAGAACCATTGGGGAGGAGCAAGGGGCTAAAATATTTCTGATTGGAAAAATAACCTAGATGAACAAATGAACCCTGTAGGACAATTGATCTATGTGTGTATTGTTAGATGTACAGTGTAAAATATGTCTCATTTTTTTTTTATAAATGCTCACTTCATTGCTCTCTTATAAATTGTGAAGCAGATTTTATTTTTATATTGGGGGAAGGGCAGTGATTGTTCACCACAGAAAAGTAAAATATCTGTTAAAATGCTTTTTCAGTAGAAAAAAATGACATTTTGATCAGTCATGGTACAACTATTATGATCATCCAAATGTAATGCTATAAAGGGAAGAGAGTTAAAATTGAAGGATTGACCTGTGTCACAGGAAGATTCACAATGAGGGGGTAGGTGGGTGATGACTAGTCCATTCTGCCCCGTGACTAAAATAGTTGTGGATGAATTTTTTTCCTCAACCGATCATGATAAATCATTGTACATTAGGATTAAAGAGTCAAGTAGAATGCTGGAAGATAGGAAATGCAAGAACAGCAAAATAAATGAGAGTACAGATAGATTGGATTTTGCACAGTTCATTTTTTTAAGAAGCTCATTGCAAAGTTAAGTGACTCAGGACTATAAGAAGGACTCATCATCAGGGGGCATTTTTTAATAAAAGGGCCCAGAAACTGTTATGACCTTAAGTATTATCATTTCATACTCATATTTCTATAAAAAGAAAGAAAACGAAGTTCCTGAATTTCATTATATTCTACTCTCAAGAGGAAGAAAGACAGTTTTTAGTTTAATTTATTTTGTGTCTACTAAAACTTATTTAAAAGTCCTTTACTTGTTCTGAAATAGTGTATGGATAAATGTAAAAGCCTAATAAATAGTCCTTGAAATGCAATGCAATGAAGGATTTGTGGCAGGGATTAAGTAACCTCGAAGTCTGTTTCTTAGCATCTGATGCTGGAACTTAACTTTTAAGGGAAGGAATTTGGGAAAGGAAGATGGGTGTAATGAGGGAGAGCAGAGACAAGATTCAGCCCACAGGCAGGAGCTGGAACCCACGGGGATGGACTGGGCATGGGTTGGCTCTCGTTGCTTCCAGAGTTCATGATGCGGATGTCCTGGAAGAGAAGCTGGCACCCTCTGGGTCAGAGCTAAACACACACCTGGCCCAGGCACTGGAGGCGGACCCAAGGGAGGTTGGAGCAGAGTTTTGCCTGGCTGCTCCCTTTGCCACAGAAAGGAGCAGGCAGTTTGACGACCATGACGATGACCTACACAAGCACCCATTGAACCTGCCCTGGCAGTCTGAGATTAACAATCAATATGCTTTGCTTCTGTCGTCAAGTTTTTATGGGGAAATATGCTTCCTTTGGCCCACCCTCATTGAAAATATGCAGAGAAGGAAATTCTGGCAAACAGTTCAACCTGGCCCTCTGGACATTCTTTACAGCCACTGTGGTTCACAGTTTTCAACCTACAAGCTCTACACGTAGAAAGAAGCAGAGGAAGAGTTTGTAGAGGTTTCAGTATTGTATGATGAAGGTCAAGAATGAGTCTTTTCACCCAGCTGGTGTGGCTCAGTGGTTAAGTGTTGACCTACATCCCTGGAGGTCAGGGTTTGATTCCCAGTTAGGGCACATCCTTGATTGGGGCTCTGTCTCCAGTAAAGGGGACATGCAGGGGGAAGCCGATCCATGATTCTGATCATTGATGTTTCTATCGCCCTCTCCTTCTCCCTTCCTCTCTAAAATCAATAAAAAAAAATATTTTTAAAAAGAATGAGTCTTTATACCTGGAATATCTCCCATGATTAAAAAGATGTGGTATACTGTGTGAATTAGCTACTCAAAATCCATTCACAATTCTCTTATCCTTTGTCTTTCATTATTTTACAGAGAGAAAAGCTTAAATTATCAATTTTTCAGAGTTCCTTACATTCAGACTTACTCATACAACATGATTCTGGTCCTAGGGTGTGGTTTTTCATCTGGATTAAAAAGGCCCAAATTTACTAGGAAAATATTTTGCCTTTCCTGCTTTTTTTGCTATAAAATCTTTTTAAAAATATTTTATAAAATATATTTTATTGATTTTTACAGAGAGGAAGAGAGAGGGATAGAGAGTTAGAAACATCCATGAGAGAGAATCATCGATCTGCTACCTCTTGCACCCCCTACTGGGGATGTGCCCACAACGAAAGTACATGCCCTTGACCGGAATCAAACCTGCGACCTTTTAGTCCACAGGCTGACACTCTAAACACTGAGCCAAACCGGTTTTGGCTACCATAAAATTTTACAAGACTACTTCTTCATTCTTATCCAGAGTCCTCTCCTCTCTCTGTGCACACAGTGCTACTTGCACTTGCTCATAACACATGCAGAGCACGCTTCTCAATAATCCCCTCCTGTTGGTATCAGTTTACTAGTTTCTTCCTCATGAAGCAGCATTCCTTCTTCCCAGAATCCTCCAGGCTAGGCCCGGCTCCTCCTGGCATGTATTTCTCGGTAGCCCTCATCACACTCACCTGTCTGCGATGAGATTACCTGCTGCAAGCCACAAGCAGCAGGCACATCTGTCTTGTTTATCCTGTATCCTGATGCCATAGAGCAGTGTTTCCCAAACTTTTGATATATGTGTGCCATATTTTCCGGCGCATAAGACGACCCCTAATTTTACAGTTAAAACCTAGGTTTAGGCCTATATTTGCTGTATAAGACTACCCCCCACTTCCAAGGCAACACCAGTTCTTTTTTTAATTAAATTTTTAATGAATGACATTTTTCAAACATACCGTAATATACCATACATTGATACGATAAATGGAAGGTCTCTTCACAAATGGCAATGCCATGAACTTGACCGAGAAACAAGAAATCCAAAAGAGAACATTAACAATGATGGCCTCATCTGGAAAGAAAATTACATGAAGAACTTGCAGAAAACGCTTGTTTGTGACTGACTGGGATGATAAGAGGTTTTTCTAGGCAGAGGAGCATTGTGAGCTTAAAATTCTTCAAAATCCTCATCATGTTCTTCTGACATCATAAGTTCATCAGTGACCTCTTGTGGTACATTTGTAAGACAGTCATCATATGGATCAAATTCGTTTAGCGGCATATCAAGACGTTTTTTGGGATATACTTGGCGTATAAGATGACCCCCGATTTTCAGTTGACTTTTTTTCGGTTCAAAAGTCGTCTTATATGAATTGCTGAAGGGGGTTCTTTCAGAAGAGAAAGTAAATAAAGATAAAAATTATGAACAACAAATACGTAACTATCAACAAGTGAATCTAAAAACCAAGGAAACTAAAAAAAAAAAAAATCTGAGGAACAATATTAACTGTTGAATATAATAGAATCAGAGGTATGGAAGGGGAGTGAACTGTTTATTCTTGGGGAAAAGGGGAGAGGGGGATGTGGGAAGAGACTGAACATAAACTGTGCACCTATGGATGAGGACAATGGGGGGTGGGGAAAGGGCAGAGGGTGGGGTGAGAAGGGGGGGGGAAGGAACATTTGTAATAATATGAACAATAAAAATTTATTTAAAAAAAAAAGTCGTCTTATATGCCGGAAAATACGGTACCCCTTCTATAATTTTCATAACGCTGAGTGCCCCTCGTACTCATGAGAACGTAGAATTAGGCGCAGCTAAGCACGGTGCAGTGCATATCCCCACCAAACTCTGGTGCAATGCGTACCCCCACCAAACTCTTCCCATGCCCCTGGGGGTACTCCCGGGGGTGCGCATACCACACTTTGGGAAACACTGAGAGCCGGCATTTAATGAGCCGGACTGTGGGACTAGCACCGCTCTAACCAGTCTTCTTGTGCTAACTCCTGCTTGGTCACTGTGATGTCCTGTTTTACAGATGGGCCACTGAGATGGTGAGAGTTAGGTAGTGGGCGAGGGGCAGAGGTAGCTTGCTCCAGAGCCCCTATGCTTCACCAGGATGGTCTGCTGCCTCTGAAATGTGCTTCAGAGGGAGAAAGCTGGACTGCTTTGTGTGGGAAGCCACGCGAAGAACCTTTCTGTTGTGCAATAAGAGCACATTTTAAATGTTTAAGTTATTTTTTGTACTATATTCTGAGATAGCTGTATGAAGGTAGGGGCCCAGTAATCTTAAGAAATATATATCCCAACTGACTGACTAATAGGATGGGTTCACTGATAAACCTTTAGAGGCAAACATTACCTTAATGAATATGAACAGATTTTGTGTTTAAAATTCTCCAATTACAAAGTTAAGCTATTCAGATGATCAAAATTTTAACATAGAATCTTCTTCCCAAACATCCCAGTGTCTGGAGTTATTATTTTTCTTTTTTTATTTGCTCTGCATGATATAACTAAAAATGATACTGTGAGTGACTAATCAAGGCTCCAAGGAAGTGATTTTTGATTCACGAAACAACCTGCTGGGCTTTTTATACACAGTTAAGCACAGCAAACAATGCCAAAATGAGGCAGATGGATTTTCTCCTATTTTAGCAATATGCTACAGTTTATTTTTTATCCATTGGATATATATTGCACTGATTAAAGTGCTGTTAATTGCATTAAACTCTATGCATAAGCAAAATTGAACAAAACTAATAGTTCATTAATGTGTTTTGTGTATGCATTCATGCATGCACATAAGAATGTATACATGTGTGTAGGTCAGCATCTTATAGATGTGTGTATGTATTTAAGTAGTCTTAGTCCATGATGGTGCTGGGTCTCTGGTTGGTGATTCACCATTGTGTTTGTGTAATAATTATACACCACTTTCTATTTTAAATGTTTAGTGTGCATAAAGGTTATCTAATTATGAAAATAAAAGTTAGATAATCTTTGTGTACTATGCCTTGATAAACTTTAAATGAAAGTCTTCATACATGTTTATAAGCATTTCCTTTGGTTGTCAATGACATTGTAGATCGCTTTCTCACTGAATAGAATTTTTTCAGAGTGGCTTAAAACTAAAAAGAAAAAAATATGTGTATTTATATTTTAATAATTATTGTAATGTATATTGTTTAATTAAGATAAACATTTAATTTGATAATCAGATTGTATTCAAGTATTTGCTTTCTTTTAGAATAAATATAATTATATAAATAAACTCATTGGGCATCTCTATCATATCTCAATTTATTCTGTTTCACATAATAAATATTTTATGTGCTTTAATATGTGAACATAGAACATCTTGATTTGCTTCTTTTTATTTAAAAATGGATTTTGAAGTTCTAATGACTAACGTAGGCTTAAAGTTATACTGCCAATTTATTCAAAACATACCCTTCGTCATTCAATTTCATCTTTTGTTTAAAAGGTCATTTTAAAAAGCAGTGACATTTTAATGACAATGCAATTACTTTTCCTTGAAAGATAATGCTAATGAGTTGAAATCTTTAAAATATTTGAGTTTGTGTTATTTATTTTTAGTTGTCAGTGAATCAAACATAGACAATGATTTCTGAATTAATCCACATTGCAATTATTCAGGAGAACTTGGCTTCCATATAAGGATATGCACCATTTTTTTTTCCTTCTCCTCCAAGACCTGCTATTGTAACACCCACATAATGTTTAGGTTATTATGGGTTAACCTAGCTTATCTTCTCAGGATTTATAATTAATATATAGTATGTGTGTATGAAATTATTTTTGCCTAGATGCTGTTGCAGTCTGTAACTTGCTATAACAATAAGCCTTATTCAAAACCTTCTGCAGCAGAGACACTAGTCTAGGTGCTCAGGTTCAATGGTGTTCACATCAAATAGTCTCTGTACTCACTAACCTTCCAGAATTGGTGGGGCATAGGTGATACCAATCATTATAAGATTAAATAAAGAACTGAGCTCTGAAGCATGAGTAGCCGTTGACAGTTTGAGGATGGGGTTAATATTTCCCAAATGAAAGGACTAGCTTGTGAAAGATCTGAAAAACCACTTGGAGAGTGAGCCTAGACTATTCTAGGAACTGAATTAAAGCCATTATTGAAAAAAAGTCAAAGACGAAGAGGCCAGGGGTGAGAGATGAAGCTAGAGTGCCTGCCAAAGGCCACACTATGAAGTTTCAAATGCCCTATATTAAGGATTTGGGTTGCCATCTCAAGAGCAAAAGAAAGCCAGTTATGTCAGCAATACAATTAAAAACTTAAAGTATCTAATAGGAATTTTATAATATGTGATATACTTACCTATATATCAAATACTAAATAAGGAGGTTTCATTTGAAATATAAAGACAGTGCTTAGGGCAAATTAATTAAAAATGTGCATGTTCTTTTCATGGCATTCAATAATATTTCTTAAGGATTTACAGTTTAGTTTCGTTTAATTGGATAAACCATATACAAATAAACTTTATTTAATATCATCATATTTTAAATATTAAAAATTAATTGTGACAGATTATTAGTTGCTGAATTACCTAAAAGGGTTTCTAAAATAATATAATTGAATATTTCCAAGGGGTTGTATAATCTGCTTTATAGATGGGTCCAAGAATGAATAAGACAAGATGATTCTGGGAAGATGGGGAATAGGAAGCAGCGGGAATCTGTCTCCCCATTTAGACAAGGATTGTTCTGCAGAAACTGTCTGATGTAACTATTTGGAATTATAGTCTATTGAAGTCTTGCAACTTCCAGGGAAGGTCTTAGAAATAAATTGTGGTTAATTTTGGTCAATTTCAGCTCTTAGCATCGTAGTGGCTATCCATCCCTGACTCCCAGCCCATGGCAGACAGTGGTGCATAAATTACTTTTATAATGGATTAAAAAAAAAGAAAGGATATTTCATCCTGAGCTCTTAATCCCTCCTGGGTACTCTGACTCTAGCTCTTGTAATTTTTTTAATCAACTATGGTCTTAAATTCTTATACATTGTCTCAATTTAGCTGTATAAGAATATATAAATTTTTTGTTAATGTGATAGCATTCAGCATTTTCAAATAATTTAATCGGTAAGTGATCTTTAAAGATAGTAACCAAATAAAGTCAATTAAATTTATGCATTTTATATATATAATTAGCTAACATTTGAAAAATGAGATTAAGGTTTTTTTATCATTTTAAACCTAGTGAAACAGTTTTTCTCTCTCTCTGTCACACACACACACACACACACACACACACACACATATATATATATATTATATATATATATATATATATATATATATATATATATATATATATATATTCATTGCTTTTCTGGAAAGCAATTTGATAATGTATGTACCAAGGATATAAAAACATCCATCCCATTTTACCCAGTAATTACATTTTGACAGTATTTTACAAGAAACAGTAAAACATTCCATCATTATTTACTAATCAAAATGTTTTATGAATTATTTTTATCTCTTAATAAAATCTAACAATAACCTAAATATCTAAAATTGCAGAGTTGGATAAGAGAATAATACATTTAATGGGCTATTGTTCAAGCCATAAAAATAGTGTGTACAAAGACTTTAATGGCATTAAAAGAGTTTCATGATGTTATATTAACTGAAAAAACGTAGGAAATTAAACTCTATCCACGGTATATAGAGTGTATCAGTTTTCTATTGCCCCCAACAGAAATTGCCTCAAACTTAGTAGCTTTAAACAATATGAATTTACTAGCTTACATTTCTACAAGTCATAAGTCTAAAATCAATCTCAGGGGGCTCATAAAATCAAGGTGTTGGCAGGGTCATTTCCTCTGGAGGCTCCGAAGGAGAATCTGTTTCCTTGCTGTACAGCCTTTAGAACCTGTCCTAGTTCCTTCCCTCACTGCCCCTCCTCTCAGAGCCCGTCCTCCCTCTTCTGCATTAGCACATCCTGGGTCACTGACTCTTCAGCCACGTTTTTATAGGACCCCTGTCATTATATCAGGCTCTCCCAGTTAGTCCAGGATTACCTCATCTCAAGATTCTTAATTTCATTGCATTTGCAAGTGGCTTTTGCCTTGTAGGGTAACAGACTTACAGGTTCTTGGGATTACAATGGGGACCTCTTTGGGGGGAGGAGCTTAGATCTGCCCACCACACATAGGATGGCCATACTTATCATGGAAACTGGGACACTTCCTTTTGTTTTAATTCAAAAATATGTTTACTTATTTAATGTTGACAGTATTACATTTTCCCCATTTTCTTTCCCTTTGCCCCTCTCTACCCAGCTCTCACCCCACCCCATACTCTAGAGATAATGAAACAGGACACTATTAATAATTACTTCAGGGAAACAGAGGTAAACAGGAGCTATTCTCAAAAAAATCTAGGTAGGTGCCCATTAGAGTGATAAGAAATGACAGGCTGACTTAATTCAATCACATTTTTATTTGGGGGGGGGGGGGACCTGCTTTTGTTATCTTGGGATAACATTTCTTTTCTTTATAGTTTATTATAATTGAGCATATTTAATTAAAATTCCATTTTTAAAAAAGTACTTCTTATCCATATTTAGATAATATTTTGTTTTAGCATTGATATGGGTTCTTTTTTAAGATTCATATGCTATTGGCCTTAGAGACACAAGGACAAACAATAAATTATATTAAAATAATTCAGGGACTCACCCATGCATGCAATAATTATGATTGTGAGCATCCAAGAAAAATTAGTGTGTAATGTCTTAATTAAAGTTGGGCAGCACAGTTTTATTTACAGATTGAATTCTATTAAATCTTCAGAGTGGTATATTTTTATTTTACTCTGATATAATTAATATTTAGTATAGCTCTTTCGGTAGCACATTGCATTATTAATGCACATTTTCTGAGAAATATAATAGTATGTAAAAAAACCTCTCTTTGGAATATAGCCCATAAATTTTGTTATTATATTAAAATGCAAATTTTGTCTCCGGCTTAACGATTTAAAATACTTTTGTTTTGCACATTTGCTTCTTTAGAGGTATTAGGTGAGGGAAAAATTATTAAAATCTGTTGATATTTTTGCATGAGGATCTGTTTTCACATTTTTAAACCAGAGTTGAGAATCTCTCCCAGTGGCATTCTTAACGCATAGATATGATGTGAATATTATGTTTACTTTAATCCTGCTCTTATTTTCTTTAGAAAAACTGTGATTCGTATTAGTAACATACGTATTACCAAAGCTACATGGCTATTAAAGTTTGAGCCTTAGGACAGAAGAGTAAAAATTTCAAACTTTCATTATTGTTCTTGTCAAAGGAAGTTGTTATGTTGGCTGTGGTATTCCCTCTAAGGCAGCCTGCAAGAAAAACACCATTTATCTTAGTTTAGCTGTGAGAAATCCGCAAGGATCCTTTCTTCATCTCTAATAATAAGCTTTCAAAAATATTCACAAACAGAGAGCTATCTTTAAGCACAAACTCTGTAATGTTTGGTAACACCAAATAGATTTTCTGCTGAGCCTTTTTATTAACAAAAATGATGAAGGCGAAAATAAAAACTCCCCAAACTTTTCATTCCTTAATACTAAAGTAGGACAGTATGGATCCTCTGCCGGTCCTGATGTCTCTTGGACTGGGAGTGAGAAACCTCAGCGTTTATGGAGAGGTCTTCTGTGGGGATGAAGAGGAAGGTGATGACCTAGCTCCAGGTAGAAGCTTCATAAGGAAGCATTGCTCCCCATGCCGACATCACTGCCCCCTTGTCTCCCTTGCTCGCTCTTATTCATTCTGACATCCTGCATTAGACACCGGCTCTGAGTGACTGCTTCTGAGCGCACCTAGAGAAAGCCAGCCTTTCTGTAGCTGCACCTGAAATTGTCCTGCTTCCTCCAGGACAATTAGATTTAGAAATTGAACATGGCACTCTCCTACCTTTCATTTGGCAAACATGTTTTATCTAATTCCTAAAATACACCTAAAAATGATTGCTGAATAGGTAATCGTGTATTGTAGAAGACAATTTCATTACTGTTAAGTACTTTTTAAAACTAAAACTAGCCCTTGCTGGTTTGGCTCAGTGGATAGAGTGTCAGTCTGCGGACTGAAAGGTCCCAGGTTTGATTCCAGTCAAGGGCATGTACCTTGGTTGCAGGTATATCCCCAGTAGATGGTGTGCAGGAGGCAGCTGGTCCATGTTTCTAACTCTCTATCCCTCTCCCTTCCTCTCTGTAAAAAATAAATAAATAAATAAATAAATAAATAAATAAACAAATAAACAAGCAAACAAACTATATCTTTAAAAATAATTAAAAAAATAAAACTAGTATTTAGCTTCATATCATAAAATTAATGCTTCTCATAAACTCTTATATTACACTTATAGAATTCAAGGAGAGGTTTATATTATTTTTTTTAAATAACTTGTTTGTGATTTTTGTCTCAAAGGATAATTTTCCAATGATTTTTAGTACTTTCAAAATCCAAGTTGTTCTCCTGTGTTTAAATATTTAGTATGCCTTATGCATCCTAGGAAATATGAGAGACTTTTTTACCTACTGATAATACACGCATTAATATTCGAAGCTAACTCTCTGTTGCAGACCATTCACTTATTCACCCTATGCCTACAAATATAAATCTTCCTTGTGTATTATTCATAGTTTTTAAATATGTTTGTAATATTTTGGAATGTTGGGATTAATTTTGGAATGTTTCAAATCAGCAAACAAAATAAAGTTCATTAGAAAATTAAAACAATTGGAATTTCAGTTCAGAGAGACAACTGATTCTCATATGATCAACTGATGGTCAGAATTATTTTTCCAGCTATTTTTAAAATCCTCCCCAACAAATCAGGAGCCACCACATGGTTACTACAAAGTGTCTTTATTTGTAAAAATAACTATGAAAATGATTCACTGCTGTCATTCATACTCAATTCCTAGATTATTTTCAAATGAAAAGAGGCCCCAAATTATGTAAAGTGAGCCCCCATTGTCTCTAGGACATCATCAGTGTCACTGATGGGGAAATGGAAACCTAAGAGAAACCACACAGCAAATGAGCATTAATTCAATACTAGAGCCCGGTTTTGATTAGACTAAATGCTAATCAAAAATTGTCATCATTTATTCAAAAATACTTATTGAAGATCAGTAGCACATGAGATATTATTGACTAACGTGATTTAGACACAAAGGGTATTTTCCTTAATAAAACTAATATATAAAATAGATCCCAGAATGTGGAGAGTTCATTAAAGGGCTGTAGGGAGTAATGGCATATTAGAAAGTTGTGATGAAATATTCAAGATCAATTTCTAAATCTGCTAAATTACTTGGACTATTTGTTAAATGAAAGACTAGTCTTTCTTTGTGGGTTTCCTTTCTCTTCCCAGAGCCCATTAATAACATGCTGGGCCTTACTCTAGAATTCCCTTCTTTTCCTGCCCAATCCCAACAGAATTTAAATATATTTGTTCCTAACAGAACAAATACTTCTCTCGTCTCTCTCCCACTTTTTAAAATAACTTTTAATATTACTATTTGACAGCTAACTCTTCCTAAGTTAGTATATTTTTCCTTATAATCTCCAGCACTCTGTTTATTTTATTATAAACTAGAGGCCCGGTGCATGAAATTAGTGCAATCAGGAGGGTTCCTCAGTCCAGCCTGCACCCTCTGGCAATTTAAGGCCCCTTGGGGACTTAGGAGCGGGCCTAAGCCATCAGTCGGACATCCCTAATGCCGCTGCAGAGGCAGGAGAGGCTCCTGCCACCACCAGTGTGCTTGCCAGCCTAGCTTCTGGGCTTCTGGCTGAGGGACATCCCCCTGTGTGAGCGCACTGACCACCAGGGGCAGCTCCTGTGTTGAGTGTCTTCCCCCTGGTGTCAGTGTGCATCATAGTGACTGGTCATTCCATCATTTAGTCCATTTGCATATTAGCCTTTTATTATACAGGATTAATTTATTATGAAAGAACAAAATAAGGAAAGAAAAGTTGAAAAATACCTGTAACTTTAAAGTCAATACTCATTCCACCCCTAGTTTTTTTTTTAATTATTGTGATAATGAAAAACAAAAGTGTCATATTATATTGCATTCTATATAAAATGTTAACAGCTCAAATATATAATTGTTTCAAGCTCCATTTATAAATCATATATATTTTAATTATTTTATTATCTCCACTTTGTGTTTTAATGTGTCTAAAGTTTATCATATTACTTAATTGTGACATATATATTTCTTATCTTTACCTGGGAATTATTATAAATTTTACACAGATTTAACTTACTATATGCATTTCAGTTTAATAGAGAACATAAATAATAATAACAATAATAATAACTCTACCAGTCAAAATGACAAGCTATTATTACTTTGTAGTTATATTAATTTATAGTTTGAAATTTTACCCAGTTCTCTAAGACAACATACTTGGTTCTTTTGTGATTAGATTTTAGAGCAAATAAGATGGGATAATTATTATTTTAAGACATTGTAATCTAAAATTGCCCAGACTTCACAAATCTTGCTGCTCATAGCCTTTTACCTATGTACCTTCAGGATGACAGCCTCTCTTACTTCATGCTGGAAATTCTCCCTTGTTTAAGGCTGCAAGTCCCTTGTTGTCTAGCCTTCATCCACTGTCACTTCTTTCTTGCTTTTCTCTCCTGACCTCCAGCTGTCCGACCACTGCTCCGGGAGCCATTGGGAGATGCTATTTCTGCCCAAGTTGCTGTCCTTTGAGTGCCCAAAGCTGCAAAACAAAAAGCTTGTAAATGGGCAATATTTCCTTCTGGTTTTATCTCACCAGAGCCCTACTGTTCCCAACAGAGGAATGGGTGAGGATACCCAGCTCTTCAATTCTTCAGCCCAGACCCATCACAGGCTCAGGTCCTTTTCCTACAACCACCTCCAAGGAGGGCTTAGAAAGGCCTGGGCAGAGGCTGTAATGAGAAAAGCACCCCTTTCTGCTCTTTTTCGTTTTCGCCTCCTGTCCTGGGTCCCTGCTCACAGGCATGCACCAAACAAGCTCCTCAGTCCTCCTTAATGAGGGACACCATCACTGCATACAGAGCAGCTCTTAAAAATGCATATTTCTCACACAGATCTAAATATCAATTAACGCTTAGCCTGAAGTTCTGTGACATGAAAGAGATGTGTAAGTTTGCTTGGCATTATTTATACACTATCATCTTTAGAGGAAACATTCTTTACTTACAATTTTGTTTGTTTGTTTTGCTTTCGCTCAGATTTTGAATTGCTGTTTCCAAGAACCAGATAATTGAAAATTTCTATTCTTTTTCAGTCTTGCAAACCCGGTACTCCAAAAAATAGCTCCAGCCAAATAAGCAGTACAATGTGATTTAAAATTGTACTGCTGGCCCTGATACTAAAAACAATTATAATATTGCCTTACCTTCTTTTTTTACACTTAGCAGAGACCATTGAAACTGTACATACATTTAAAATGCTAAGCATCTATGGGTAATATTTTCCTCTACTTTCTAAATCTTTTTAATGACTGTACTTCACAATTCACTGTTGTTCCAGTTGTTAGAGTAGCCAGTTAGTTAGATAATTAGCAAAAGGGGAGGGGGCAAATGGAAGAGCCCCCTCAGGAGGTCACTGGCATTGTGTGTGTGTGTGTGTGTGTGTGTGTGTGTGTGTGTGTGTGTGTGTGTGTTTGTTTTTCTGGATTAATGGGTGAGGGAGAAAATTGTAAGGGAAGATTCCTTTTATTAAGTGAATGCTCAGTAGAAGGCAAATGACAAAGCTGAACTGTGAAATACATGCAGTAGGAGCCAAAATAGCAACTATGAAAAGGGGAGAAGATTAGACTGAGGAAGTCAGGGAAAAGATCTGATAGGGGGAGGGCACAACCCCCAGAAAATCCAGGAAGGAGATTGGATGGGGAAGGCCAGAGCCATAAGCCCCAGAAAAGCCAGGAAAGAGGTTGGATGATTTGAAAGAAAGCTTACTCTTTCCCAAACCCAAGAAAATATAAAGAAACCCAACACACTCCCTGCTTGAACCACACCCATGCCCTTCCTTCTCTCAGGCACACATGTGGCTGCCTTCCTTTCTCCTAAACTCTAAGAGGGTCCAGGAGAGGGTGGAGGGCCTTCCTTTTGCCTCTGTAACTTCCTGTCCTGAGTCTATGAAGCTGCTTCCCTCTAGCCTGCCTGCGCCCTCCCTCCCCAAGTGTGGACTCTCTCCACTCCAATAAATCTGCCCCTATCTTTTAACACTCCTCCTGTATGAGTGTCCCCGAAATTCTTTTCTGTAGACACTACTGAAGAACACGTTTCCTCTGATTTATGTGTTTGCCATTTTATCTGTGATAAAAGCATGGATAAAGTTACCTTGGTAGAAGTATCCATCCATTTTATGGTTGCATGATACTTAGGACCAAATTTTTTAAATAAATGTGATAAGGATATTATTTTAGAGACATACAGACTCTAAAAATGCCTGTATTTTAAATTTTTTAAAATTTGTTTTTCAACAAGCTGGTGAGATACAAAGGATAAGATGCCTGGAATGGGAGTCTAGGCAGGTGAGCTCTGCAGATGATCACATTTGCTCTTGCCAAGGGGGTGGGAGGGAGTGAGGACACAGTGCCCGCTCTGGGCCACATGGAGGTTGAGTTCAGGGACAGAATGAACAGGGGGCGCTGGGGAAGGCAGGCTTTGTAGTATTGTGGGTGAGGCTACCCTTGATTCCCGAGCTTGCCATGAGGCCATTCACGCCTTCCCAGTCTCAACAGACATCAAGGCAGCACATAATAGCAGTCCTGAGTTTCAGACCTTCCATGTTGTCTTTTGTTTATGAGGAATAAATATAATTTCTGGTAGTTTTAAAAGTATGTTTAATTATGAAGGCAAAACAAGACTCTTATGGAGATCCCAGCCCGGAATTAGGAGAAGAAACCTGTGTCTGTGTGTTGAAGGGTGGTCTCTCTTTCCCTCTTTCCTGGATGATCTAGTCAACTCTTCTGCTACCAATTATCTCGGATGCTTCTCACAGGAGTCACTCTCCTCAGCCTTCGTGGTACTTAACTTTCTAGCTCTGATACTTGCTGACAATTGGCAACTTCTTTTGATGCTTATGGTTCAAATTCCCAAGACAAAATATGATTATCTTAGACTTTTGCATTGTCACAAAGGCATTAACCCCAGGCCAAATTATGTGCTTATTGCAATCTTATGAATAAGCTACTTCTGTGAAAGACATCCACTCTTACTGTACTTAACTGATGTAGGTGTGGGGATATATATATATATGTATGTATATGTGTATATGTATATGTATATGTATATGTATATGTATGTGTATATATGTATGTATACATCAATACCGAGGGCATAGACTTCCTTGCAAGGAAAGGTGTAGGAAGCAAGGCCTTCTGAAATGTACATAGCAAAAGACCTCAGGGTATCAAATCAGTACTCCTGAGCAGTTTTCTCTTTCTGAAAGTAAAATCATTATTTCTCAGCTACCAAGTCAAATTAGTGAATTAGCCTGTCTTTTATGTTCTTTTTTCTACCCACCTCCCCACCTTCTTTAGTTTTGATGCATGAAATAGGTTGTTTTCTTTTTTGTTTCTCTCTTACTTTGGAATATACAGATATTACCTGTTTCTTCATGGTAGGTCGGTTAAAGCTGTTCTCTGACACCTCCAGACTCTCTCCCTGCCAGCCACTCCTATACCCAGCCCAACTGGTTCTGATGAAACACCAATTTCTAGAACTTACTGTACACATCTCCTAATCCCTCCAGAAATGTCCTCAAAGCAAGGCCTGGAATTCATTTCTGTGTTTTTATGTATCTGCCCTACTTCTTGACAAAATGGGATTGTGTCTATACCGACGTTTACATCTATATATATAAAAGACTGGAGATACTGGGTGGGAGATTAAGATTTTTTTTTTTTTTTATAAAAGTGATAACATGTTTATGTTTTGTTTTATTATTTATTTTCCAAGCCGGATTATAACCCCTTGGAGGATACTAATTAAGTCTAATGGGTTTTGCTACTCCAGTACTCATTTAATAATATATAATTTGATAGTAGTGATATTGTTGATTTCATTGTGCTTTGAAAGCATTCATAGTAAGTTATTTGTGTTGTTTTCTTGATTCAACTTCTTACTAGAAATTAAACATGGCTACTGTATCTTATCTAATGGAATCACGGAGTGGGAAAATAGCTTGGCTTAAATATGGATGTGTAAGTGCATAAAAACATTTCATCCTGACTCCATACTGACAGCATTGATTGATCACTGGTAAAAGGTGTCAGAATTGCCAGTCATGTTGAGACTGAGGAGTACAAAAAGGCTTGTAAAGGCTTCAAGTTCTCCTGTCAATACAGACATTTCACTAAAGATTAATTAAGCTGCATTTGCTTGTTAATAAATATCAAAATATCAATCAGTTTTATCATATGAAAATACGCAGGCCTATCAAAATATGACCTACATGTTATACTGTGTGTGTTCATATTCATGGTGAAGAAATGAGATATTGTGTCTTTTTTTAGTTTATACCCTTGGCATGCAAAGAAATGTCCAATATTTTTAATTAAAATTGGATCAGAGCATACATACAGCCAAGACTAATTTTAGTATCTTCCATAATTAAAAAAAATAGGGGACAATATCTCTTTTCTTTGAAGACCATTCTAGAATTGATTTTATACTTAACTTTCATATATATTCACACATTAGAACAAAATTAATTTCATTTATAAAGTGAAAACAGAGCACTTTGCATGTCCAGCTCAGTACAATATCAGAGACTAAAAAAAATTGTTAACATTTTTCTGAATTAATTACCAGGTCCCCATGACTCTTCTCTCTCACACAGCAATAATAAAAACATCCAAATGTGTCCATCACAGTGTCCTCTGCTGCTCTCGTTTTCAGTACTGCCCTCCAGTGGCTGGCCGCCATGGTCTCTTCTGACTCCTAGCTCTGTCTGCTCCTGGAAAGATAACTTATACATTATTTACCTAACTCATGTTCTCCTTTAAGCCACTTCCAATCTGTCACTCATGCTCTCTGGAATCCTTATCAAGTCACCAATATCCATAATTTTATTAAATCTAGTAGTTGATATTTGCTCTAAGTGATCTGTCCCCCATAACAATTTGCCTCATTTCTTACTAATATCCCCCTCAGTCACTCCACTATATCTCTTTTTAATTCTTCCAACACCGTATGCATGGTTCTACCTTAGAGCATGCACGCTGGCTGTTCCCCTCGGCTTAAACTGGTCTTTCCCCTGACATCTGCCTGCCTCACTTACTCCCCTCGTCCAAGGCTTCTCAGTGGGCCTGATTGCCTTACTTACAGTTGCAGCAGCTTATTTTCATAGCCACCCTCTACAGACCAGCCTCAGTGTAGCCCTGCCCCTTCAATATGAGCTGGTCTGTGACTTATTTGTAGCCAATAGGATGTATCAGATGTGACACATCCTGGAACTCCTAAAGCTGAGTCAGATGAAGCTTTGTAGCTTCTTTCTTAGTCTCTTGAAATGCCATCATTCAGGATGATCACTGACAGTACGCTCTCTCTTGGAGCCCAGCCTCTGTGCTGTGATGCCAATGTCACATGGAAAGGCCACTTGTAGGCACTTTGGTCAATGACCTTAGCTGAGCTTCAGCTGCTGACCATGTGAGTGAGTCAACTTGGACCTTCAGCCCCCACTGAAACCCTTGCTCACACCTTTCTGCATATGAGAAAGCCCAGAGGGAACGACTAGTAGAGCTCCATAAAGCACAGCACTATGGGAAACAACAGTGAATTGTTTTAAGCCGCTAAGTTTTAGAATAGTTTATAAATGAGGGTGACTAGAAGTCCCCTTTTCCCTGTTTAATTTCAAATGTCTTGCTCTGCTTTTTTTTTCTCCCCTGAGTCTTATTTTTATTTAACATACTGTATGGTTTACTAATTTATTATGTTTAGTATTTATTTTTTGTCTGGCTGTTTAAAACCAGGTTAAGAACTCTGCTGCATTTTTTCTTCATCACCTTTTCTGTCATCCCTGCATTGTTCTATCTTTTAGTTTGACATTTCTGGTACTCCCACACTCTTGTTTTTCTGTTTCCTTTGTAATTCTCCTCCTCTTTTTCCTTCACCAGTAAATTTGGAAGTCTCCACAGTTCTCATTTAAGACATCTTCCTCACTGCCAGGTTCTTCTTAGTTTTCATATTTGGTATTTATTTTATCATTATTATCTTCAGTAAAGAGGGGGAAGAACGCCACCCTTATCTGAGGACATTCATGGAAAATAAGTTTCCTTGAAATAATGTAGTGACAGGCCACCTGGCAAACACATTCATATGTGCTCGTGGGAGGGCCATTATTTAAGGACTGCTGCAGCAGATGTCCAGGTGCTTTTGGAAAACAAACCTACAATCTATGGATTTATGTGGCATGGCCCCCGGGAAATATCATGTACATTATGTCACACTCTTAGTATACACTGGAAATGTTTCAGACCAAACAGCTCCCTTTGATTAAAACAGGTAACTATACACATATGACTCAAGGTTTCATTTGTAATCTGGGCCAGGATGTCCTCATGCTAAAAAAACACCTGAGAAACTGCATTAATAATTCTGGATATTTCCCTCCTTTGTATATACCATTTCGTTATCTGTATCCTTGAAATTGTTGGTAAAGCTTGATGCTGGCTAAGTCTTATTTGTGAGTCTTACTGGACAACTAAAACATTTTTGTTTTATCAATAGACTAGAGACCTGGTGCATGAATTCCTATACCAGTGGGGTCCCTCGGCCTGGCCTGCAGGATAGGGCTGAAAATGGCTCTCCAATATCCCCCAAGGAGAACCGAATTGTGAGAGGGTGCAGGCCAGGCCGAGTGACCCAACTGTTGCATGATTGGGGCCAGGGATGGATATGGGAGGTTGGCCAGGGGGGGAGGGACCATGGGAGGGCTCAAGGGTGTGCTCAGCCCTTCTCACTCAGTCCTGATCTGCCAGAACCCAGCAGCAAGCTAACCTACAGGTCGGAGTGTCTGCTTCCTGGTGGTCAGTGCATATCGAGTGGTTGAGCAGTCTTATCATATCATTAGCATATTATGCTTTGATTGGTTGAACAGTTGACTGGATGACTGGACACTTAGCATATTAGGCTTTTATTGCATAGAATCTGATGGCATCCCAGATGATTGAAGTTGCTAGAAATCTACCTAGATATCTGAGTGAATACCAGATATCTATGTTCCCAACAGAGTTATCTGTAATTATTACAGTTTCCTTCAGGGCAATGCATTGCCATATGTAATTCAGCGAAGAAACATGTACATATGTATAAAATGCAATAAGCCATCAATATCTACATGTCTGGGCCTGCATAATGTAAGAGGAAACAGCAGTCTAACCACTGATTTGCTATTATGAAGCCTCAAGAATTTTTTACAGTTCAAAAAACAAATATTTTATTCATTTAGCACAGTAGTTCTCAACCTTTTTAATGCTGGGACCCTTTAATACAGTTCCTCATGTTGTGGTGACTCCCAACCATAAAATTATTTTCGTAGCTACTTCATAACTATAATTTTGCTACTGTTAATGAATCGTAATGTAAATATCCGTGTTTTCTGACCATCGGAAAACTCAGTGGTTCTCAAAACAAATTTACAAATGGAAAATAATGTTAGCTCATTTTCAAATATCCCATTTTTTTTTGAGATTTGTAGCCTAAACTATATAGATATTACTTATAAGAAGTAGAAATATAACATGCCATATCTTTGTCTTTTTTGTTTTGTTTTTGCTGCTACAATGAATATTACACATTTCTTGAGTATGCTATTTTCCAGACAAATGTGTACTCCATCATATTGTAATTAGGACCATAACATTTTCTGGAATGCTGCTTACATCTTCATGCAAGGATAATCACGCTAGAATGCGGTATATTTGGGACCTTACATTTTCTTCTCAGTGACTCTTTTACTATGTAGAAACAGTTTTCGCTCTTTTGTGTTTTTAGTGTATCATGTACCAGATGGAAAATAAAGATATTCTTAGAGAATGAGACGGAGTGTTGTCGATAAGAAGCCTATCTTCTCCCCTTCTTTTATGTATTTTTTTAAATCCTTATTTCCTTTTATTAAGTGTTTCTTGTATATTTCTTCACATTGCTTTTCTTTCTTCCTCTCTGCAAAGATGATCTAAGTGTGGAGAGGATTCCAGTCTCTAGGGACTTGGGAATCTAAAAAGCCACGTGGGTTCAAGAAAAGTGGAGTCAATATCAATTGCAGTGTAATAAAATAATAGTCCACCTTTATATAGTCCCTTTCACTTTTCAAATTTATGTTATCATATAATGATGTTTCTAATATATAAATATCATTATCTGTAGCACACAGAAGCTGAGCTCTCAACCTGTTCTCATTTATTTATTTATAAGGGAAAGCAATCTGACAAAATGAAAATCTCAAAATGAATTTTATTTGGCTATTTCTTGTAAGGGACCATTTTCTTAGTTGATATAAATCAAGATGATTTAAGATTGACCCTAAATAAACCAGCTCCTCATGGAGAGTGAAGCCCAATGTAGTGCTGGCACCCACACCCATGGAAGTGGGTTTTTCCCTGGGTTTTGTCGTCTGTGGTGTTGTTCCCCTCCACGCTCTGCCCTTCTCCAGAAGGATGAGAGCTGTCCACAGGGTTAAGTCAGGTGCACACATGCTATGCACTTCAGTCCACTGAAATGTGAATGGAGATGAAGGCTGTTACTTCCTGGCAGAAGCTTTAAGAGCTAACACACTCTGTCATTCTCTCTTTTTCCCTTCTCTTATGACAGATATATTTGACATGACAAAACTGCAATGATGAAAATACCAGATGGACATATACGAAATATACCTTTGTGTTTGATACTGAAGCACAACCTAGACTGGCTTGATTGATGGGGTTTGTCAAAATTATTAGGGACTTTACTATCCTGTTCTCTAATATAGCTATTCCTTTTTTTATATTCTGGCTTAACTGTGATCACGACAGCTGATTCTCCATTGCTAAGAGAGCACTGCTTAAAAGACTACTGTCCCACCCAGCCAGAGTGGCTTAGTTGAGCCTCGACCTATGAACCAGGAGGTCATGATTCAGTTTCTGGACAGGGCACATGACCAGATTGTGGGCTTGACCCCAGTGTGAGATATGCAGGAGGAAGCGGATCAGTGATTCTCTTTCATCATTGAAGTTTCTATCTCTTTCTCCCTCTCCCTTCCTCTCTGAAATCAATTTCATATATATATATATATATATATATATATATATATATATATATATATATATATATATATAAAGACTACTGTCCCTTAAATATGGATAGAAGGCATCAATCACAATGGGGGTGTTTTGTAAGTTTGTAAAAAAACAAAAAAAACAACAACAAACCACAAAACATTAAGCAAGCTCCCAATTTTTAAAAAAAACAAAATCTAGGATTTATGCAAATCTCATAAACTTTGGCAGTCAGGAAAACAGACATTTGCCATAAAGAGCAGTGACGTGTATCTCTCTCGAGCAATACAGATTAATTGTAGGGAGAGTAAAGAAACCTGTTCCACTTTACTCTTTTGTGCTTTGGCCAATTGTGCTGCATTATGCTGCAGGTCTGGCCGAGTAAAGCCTGTCATTTAGGAAATTGCTGCTGAGTGTGGGTATTGCGCGCAGCCACAGCACAGATTTCCGAAGGCGCCGTGGCGCTGAGGTGGCAGGGTCAGGAGGTGTTAGCACTTTCGGGGCTCTTTGTCAGTCTGCTCAATAGCCGACATCAATTTCAGGAGACAGAGAAGTGCTGCACTCCATTTTCACTTGGCAGAGCTCTGAGAGTTAACGGTTGAGTGAGTAAAACTTCGACTAACTTACTTGTACTTCAAGAACTCTAGATGTTTCTTGGAGTGTTGGATCAATTGAGAAGGCTAAAGTAATTGATTTTAAGTTTGTACTTATTATCATTCTAAAAATGTTCCAGAAAAGAATCCATATTCTAGTTAAAAATATCAGTAAGTGTAAGTGGAGCAATGCTGGTTAGTACAATACTAAATGTGTAATGCAGTTTGGGCACTAACACATTCGGCCTGAAATACTGAAACAGGCTTCATTTTGCCTTTCTGAAGTCTTTCTATCATAGATTGGTGACTTGATTCTGTGTTCCACAGTATCTTGACTTTCTTACATATCTATCACCCTTTTGTTGTATACTCTTTCCTATTGTTCATGCATTAGTAGTCTTTGAGGTCTATGAAGGAAGGGGTATTGCAAATTTTGTTCATCATTCTGCCTCATTTCCCATTCTGTACTTAAAATGTAGAAATTATTGTTGAATGATTGAATGATTATACAAATGAATGTAAGAATATCTTGACTCTCAGTAAGTGGCATTTAATTTACTTTTGATTTTCTAGGAAAATGGATAAAATCTAATAGCTAAACTCTCCTATTCATAATTTTCATTTAACTTCTCTTTCTTAATAAACATTAAAAGACAGAGAAAAAAACCTCTAATGCAATATATCAAGATTAGGATTTTGTTTACTATAGGGTAACTGGTAATCTGTTCATTCTAAGATACATATCCTATATTTTTCTTTCAATGATCAGTGACAAATTAATGAAAAGTATTTTGTCTTTCAAAGTTATAGATCAATACTCTGACATTTGAGAATCAGTAAAAATTACTTAAGACTTTCTACCAAATTGAAAAATTGATTTTTCAAAGTTGTGAAATTATAATGCTGTGGTTAAAATAGACTGTCAAATTTTTCATATTTTTTACACTCAATTTTAAAGATGAACAAAGCATTTTTAGCAAAGTATAATATTGTTAATTAGCTGTACAAAAAAAAAAAATCACTTAAAGCCCTAATTGCTTTGGCTCAGTGGATAGAGTGTTGGCCTGTGGACTGAGGGGTTCCAGGTTTGATTCCAGTCAAGGGCATGTACCTTGGTTGTTGGCACATCCCCAGTAGGGGATGTGCAAGAGGCAGCTGATCAATGTTTCTCTCTCACCAATGTTTCTAACTTTCTATCTTTCTCCCTTCCTGTCTATAAAAAATCAATAAAATATAGTTAAATATCATTTAAAGACATTTCTATGAATTTAAACTGTTTTCATTAAATATGTTACTCCCCTCCCCAAACATGTCACTAAATGTAATCAAATAATTATTCACAGTAAAATGCCCTGCTCCACATTGCACTTATAGAAATGACTAGAGGCCCGGTGCATGAAAATTCATGCACTGGACAGTGTCCCTCAGTCCATCCTACCCCCTCTCACAATCTCACAACACAAGGGTGGAAGGTGACCCTGAAATAGAGGGGCTGAAGGGCTGAGGAGACTTGGGAACTTTGAAGGCAGGTGTGCGAAGTCACCATCTGGTGGCTGTGGGTGCCACCATCTTTGAGGGTAAGGCAGTCAATAAGCATATTTCCTCCTTATTGGCTGTGGCTGCCACCATCTTTGAGGGTGGGGCAGCCAATTAGCATATTCCCTCTTTATTGGCTGTGGGAACTGCCATCTTTGTGATGGTGTGAGGGTCAATTATCATATCTCTCTTTATTAATTATGATGATAGTACTTAAGAAGAGTACTGCGGTAGTAAAGTTTCAGTCAATGTTTTCTTTTGTTAGGTGTTGGAATATCTATTTCTCCTCATAGAGAGGGGAGCAGGAAAGGGGATAATTTATGTCTCACCTTACTAATTGGGGTCTCCAAGTTAGCTCTTTGTGTAGGCTGATATGACATCTATAAATACTACCCTACTGCACAGAACCTGGCTGCCTTGCTTCTTGTCTTGATTAGATGGATATTTCTGGTATTAATGCCTTTGGGCTCACATTTATAATCACTGTCCCTTAGATAAACCTATGGGGTTGACACTTTAATAGAAGGTCCCCAACGTGGAACAATTACCTTGATTTTTATCAGTGCAGCACTTATGTAGAGCAAAATTTAGTGCATTATTTGATAGCCAGTGTATTATAATCTGTGGCCCTCTATTTATTGACATTACTTATTCCACATAGCCTGCATTGTTTTTTAAATTGTTCTTTGATCATTTGTTGTTTTAGACATGGATATAACAGGTATAATACATGAAGATAAGAAGTGTGAGGCTCTTTATGTCTATGAAACTTACATAAGGTCTCTTTATAGGAGGAATAGACCATTTGCTTCCAGATTGGATGGTATATAAACATATTTTTACAAATTCATGCGTATATTATGAAATTAAAAAAAGGATCCAATATTTTGAGTTATGGTTTGACTCATAAAAGTTTTAGACTTTGTGTCACGGACCCATGACAAAGTTTCAGTTTGTTAAACAGGAGTTAATTTTACTCTCACCAACATAACAAAAATACAACAAAGAAATCAAGATGCTAGGAAGAAAAAAAATACTATCGGAAGCTTATATTACAAACTTAATCTCTGTAATTTCAAGTAAAAAGGTAGAATTTTATTAACCAATGAAGAAAAGTTGTACAAAATATGAAGAACATAGTTCTACTTACATACCTGAATCCTCATTCTTCAACTCCTTCTACAATGTCAGAGAGAGCTGACACGTTTTCTTTAAAGAATGACAACATACATATGTTTTTATAAATTTTAAGGGCATCTATTGGAATATGGTAGTTTAATCATAGCCTAACTCCAAATGTTTAATTCAATGAATGCAATTTATTTTGAAAATAAAATTTACTATACTTTGTGTATATTAATTTGTTATATTGAAACTACCACTGTGTTAATGCAACTTACTATACACACAAACTTAGAAATTATAGTAAATGACATAAGTATTAAGAAAAATTGCAGAATTAAATTTAATTCATAAGCAATTACTTTATTTTTTGCTTAGTTTTTTTTTGTATCTAAGCCTAAGATCTCTAGCACCTGAATGTAAATATATTCATATATGTATTAAGTAATAATGTAACATTTGTCACAAAACTTTCAATTCAGAATTCAAAAATGTCCTTTGGGAAGTGAATCATATTGTATGAATGTGTTATGTTGATATATTGTTATGAGGACACTGGCAAATTCCTATTGCAAATTTCATTATGAAAGTCATGCATGCATATATAAACATTTAACAGTAAACAGAAAAGTGAAAATTCATTTCCAGTTAACCTAGCAAAATATCAATAATTACTAACATGTACACTAATAAAAGAGAAATATGCAAACTGACTGTACCTCCACGATGCCCACTAGCCAATCAGAAGTGACTATGCAAGTTAACCCAACAAAGATGGCACACCCACAGCCACAAGATGGCCGCACCCAGTCCCCTCAACCCAGCGGAATCCCCAGATCCTGTCAGCCCTGCGGGGAGGGGAGAAGTGGTGGGTAGGCAGCAGGCATGGGGGCTTCCTTAGCATGACAGTGGAGAGGACACCCCCTAGGCCCAGCAGACAGAACATGAACAGAAGGGCATGAAGGTTTTGTTCTCATGACAGTGGCTGGGAAACCTCAGGGCCCAGCAGACAGAGCAGAGACAGCAGGACATGGGGGCTTTGTTCTCATGGCAGTGGCTGGGAAGCCCCCAAACAGGGCCAAGACAGCAGGGCATGGGGGCTTCATCTCTATGGCTGCAATGAAGCCCCCAGACCCCACAGAGAACCATAGGGAGTGGGCCTAAGCCATCAGTAGGACATCCCCTGATGGCTTCTGGATTGAAGAGGGTGCAGGTTGGGCTGAGGGACCACCCATGCACGAATTTCATGCTCCAGGACTCTAGTCCTACAATATATAATGAAAGTCTAATATGCTAAGTGTACAACCATTCATTCGACTATGATGCACACTGACCACCAGGGTTCAGATACTTTGATTGGTAGGTTAGCTTGCTGCTGGGGTCTGGCTGATCGTGATTGGGCGAGATTGGCTGTATATGCACTGGAGCCCTCCTGTGGTCCCTCCCTGGCCCTGATCATGCATTGGTGGGGTCCCTTGGCCTGGTCTGCACCCTCTTGCAATCTGGGATCCCTTGGGGGATATCTACAGGCCAGGCCAAGGGACCTCACAAGTGCACAAATCCATGTACCAGGCCTCTAACTTAAATATAATTCTAATATTATACCTTTCTATGTTTATATACATTTTTGCATAAACTCATAATTGTTATTTTTGTTTTACAATTTGATTTTTTTGTTTTATTTACTCCTCTTGACATCTAACAACATCTTTATCATCTAACATTATGCCTAATACTTAGTAGATTTTAAATAATTGTAGTATGTTGAATATGTGAAATATACCCAGATACCAGAAGAATTCATATTTATACATTCACATAATAGGTACAAGAATTTTCACAATTTCAGACACACTATTCTTGGTCTCATTTGCCTAAATAAAATTCTCAAGGGTATAACTGCTTTTATAGATCACAATGTGAGGGTGTCTCCTAGAGATATGTAGCGTTATACCCATGTATGTTTATTCATGTGTGATACATATACACATGTAAATTATATCTACATACACATACAGGCATAAATATAAAGCGCTTAGCAGCTCTGTGACTGTAGATTGTAGTGAGGAATCATCCATACACTCCTAATAAACTATTCCAGAATTGTAAAAGGTGACCAGAAAAGTGATTCTAGTATCTTCCACCCTCCAAACTTAATAGGAAAAGTCTGAGAATTCATCTGAGTTTGAGGTTCAGAGGAGAGGATTTCTTTGGGAGAAGTCAGGGTCCTGTGCATTTTCCTTCTAGATAAGGATAAAGTCTCTTTTCCCTTTCTGCTATATCAAGTGAGGTTATCTCCAGGAAAACCATTCTGAAAATTGGCTTAAGTCCCCTGAAGTTGGAGGAATATCAAAGCTGGTTTGTGATTTACTAAAAAAAAAAAAAAAAAAAAAAAAAAAAAAAATTAAAATTAAAGTAAAATAAAAATACCTTAAAGCAAGAGAATAGCTAGCTGCCTTGTTTAACTGATGGTAAGGCAGGGAGATATTGGCATAGTCATGCAGGAATTATAAAAGCATGTAGGAGCTTATAGTTTTTGGTTGGATGTGGATGCTACTACCAAAGAGAAATTACTCTGAGAAGTCTTGAAAAGGGCTTTGTCCAAGACGACCTTCTGAAGGTATACAGTGACCATAGCAAAAAGAGGCTGAAGGCAGAGGACTAAGGGACATTATAAGTCACCCACATGGGGAGGAATTGCAGTCTGAGGAATAAGTGGTGGTCACCAGTAGGGGACTCTCTGAAGAAGGTACAAGTACCCCAAAGAAGGAAAATAACACTAGGTTTTGGACTAGCCACTATAGAGGATGGCAATGATGCAATTCCTCTGTTCCAGTCGTTGGAGCTTTTCTCTGCTCTTCATTAGGTCTCCATCCCATCAGTGGAGTAAGAGGCAGGATGGAGTAAAAAATCAAGGTAGAAATAAGCCATAGCTTTGTGCCTTGGCCACTTCAATCCAAACTGAAAGAGAAAAGATTGAAATGGATGACATGTCTTGTTTTTTATACTAGACTAGACTAGACTAGACATGGTATGTTTAATATTTTAATACCATATTGTAACTTGAAAAAGCAATGAAAAGTGATCAAATTTTCTTTCATTACAGGGCAAATTTGGTTTAAAATGGAAATTGATAAAAAGTAGTCATATTATTCTTGCATTTTATCCAACCATGTTCACATTAGTAACTGGCACAAAAAGCAATGACAAGGAAGTATCACAGGTTCCATAATATAGGAAATAAAGGATGCTATGGGAAAACAGGGAGAGCTGTGCTTCCTGAACTACTGTACCAGCCAGTGTCCCATGATGGTAGATGTGAAGAGAGACAATCTTGGATACATGGCCAATCCTGCTTAAGGTACTGACTGTAGGGGACAGGCTCTCCAATCTGTGGGTGGAAATATAATACAAAAAGCAGGGGTTGAGTGGGGTCAAAAAACTAGAAGAAAACCTTGTGCTTCAGAGTATGGAGTGGAATGTTTTCAATGTCCTCAACTTTCTTTCAAGAATCCACAAAAGCCTCCCTTAACGGGGAAGAAGGCTTTAAGAAGCTGTCAGATTCAGAAAGTCCTGAGCCATCTTACAGTAATTCCAGCCAAATAAGACCTTTCAATTCTCTTGCCATGTTTTCTTCTTCCTTCTGATCCTAGAAATAGAAACAGAAGCTAGCAATGACAAGGAAAGGCAGAAAAAGATCACACCATTGAACAACATTTGAAGTCTAGATTAATCACATGGGCCAGGGCATTTATAAGTTCTAAGTCAATCTGTGTTACTGACTTCAAAATTATAGTTTCCCATTCCTTAGTAATAAGACTAAGACATATAGTCCCTATTATGTGCCAAACATGGTCTAAGAGCTTTTACTTCTACTAACTTTTAAATTTCAGGACAGCCGAAACCGTGGATAGAGCGATGGCCTTGGGACTAAAAAGTCCCAGGTTTGATTCCAGTCAAGGGCATGTACCTTGGTGGCGGGCACATCCCCAGTAGGGGGTGTGCAAGAGACAGCTGACAGATGATTCTTTCTCATCGATGTTGATGTTTCTAACTCTCTATCCCTCTCTCTTCCTCTCTGTAAGAAAATCAATGAAATATATTTTTTAAAAAAGTTTCAGGACAACTTCAGTATGTATGAATTGATAATATATTTTTTTAATATATTTTATTGATTTTTTACAGAGAGGCAGGGAGAGAGATAGAGAGCTAGAAACGTCGATGAGAGAGGAACATCGACCAGCTGCCTCTTGCGCACCCCCTACAGGGGATGTGTCCGCAACCAACGTACATGCTCCTGACCGGAATCGAACCCGGGACCCTTCAGTCCGCAGACCAACGCTCTACCACTGAGTCAAACTGGTTTCAGCGAATTGATAATATTTTGCATTTAATAGGGGATAAGATTGAGGCCCAGTTAAATGACTCCCAAGGTTACAATTTGTAAGTGACATAGTGTGGGGTTAAAACTGTTCAGTCTGGTTCCAGAGTGCATGGCTACTTTATGTGCTAAAAGTAACGATAAATGTCATGGATCTGCTCTGTTTTTATCAAGAACCAGATATAGAGAACCCACCCTTCATTAAACAAGTTTGAATCGAGAGGGAAGCAATAACAAAATTGCTTCTACAATAGCTAGCCCCCCCCTCCCCATCCACAGCTGCCTTTTTTGCAGTTTTAGTTACCCATGGTCAACTGTGGTCAGAGAATATTAAATGGAAAATTTCAGAAATAAACAATCCTTAAGTTTTAACTTGCACTCTACTCTGAGAAGTAGGATGGAATCTCATGCCCTCCCTCTTTGTCAACCAATCATCCCTTTGTCCAGAGTACCCACCCTGTACAGGCTACCTGCCTGTTAGTCATTTAGTAGCAGGCTCTGTTATCAGATGGACTGTCACAGTATGCTGTGCTTGTGTTCAAGTAATCCTTATCTTACCTGATAATGTCTCATTCACACCACTTCATCTCATCACACAGGCTTCTCATTACCGTACATCATCACAAGAAGAAGGGTGTGTGCAGTACAATAAGCTCTTTTGAGAGAGAGAGAGACCACATTCATATAACTTTTATTACACTTTAGTGTTATAATTGTTCTATATCATTATTAGGTATTGCTGTTACTCTCTCGCAGTGCCTAATGTATAAATTAAGCCTATGTAGAAAAAAACAACAACAGTGCATATAGGGTTCAGCACTATTTACAGTTTCAGGCATCCGTTAAGTCTTGAAAAATATCCCTCATGGATAAGGGAAGGGGCGACTGTACAGCTTTCATCCTTTGTTCAGGTTACTGCTTGCTCACATGTCCTTCAGCTATTAAAAGGTTCAGAAGAGTTTTAAAATGAGTTTTCCTGTGGGATATGTTTTTTGGTATTATCACTATGACTTCTTTGTAGATCGGTTTCGAGGGGCAGAAGAGTGGAGGAGACCTTGTAGGTTAGGAAGGTTACTTTGAGTTGATTGTTGCCTAAACTAGATGATGAAAATGAGTAGAAGAGGATATATGTATGAGACAGAATAGAAAGATTGATTGGATGTGGAAGTAAGAAAAAATTATTTGCTATTTACTTTTTTTGAGTGTGAAATGGAGAGAATATATCATAGAGTGAGGGTTAAATTAGATAACTCATGACAAACACTTGACTCCATGTACTATGAACGGCCATGAATGTTTGCTGAAGAGGGGACGGCTTCGGTTCTAGCTCCCTGTGTGTGAGGAAGCTATGTAAGCCCTCTATACCTCCTCCGCCTTATCTATAAAACACCGGTACCTTCCCTGCTTATGGTATATAGAGGGGATTGTGTGAAAGGATTTGTTAACAAATCTTATTAACAAACTTTGCTAAGAGATTAGCAGTTTCTGGTACACAAAAATTCTCAGTGAATGCTACCTTTTACTAAATCATTTTCTTTTCATCTATCTGAATTAGTGATATAGATTTAAAAAAATATTTTGATTGATATCAGAGAGGAAGGGAGAGGGAGAGAGAGAGAAACATCAGGGATGAGAGAGAATCATAGAATAGCTGCCTCCTGCACGCTCCCTACTGGGGAACAAGCCCGCAACCCGGGCATGTGCCCTGACTGGGCATCAAACCATGATGTCCTCCTGGTTCATAGGTTGACACTCAACCACTGAGCCACACTGGCTGGGTGGTTATAAGGCTCTTTGAAGTAATTTCTACAGATCACTGAAGATACACGGTTGTTCTCAGAAGGAGCTGATGTTTCATTGCTCTTACATAAACAGTGAAGGTCCTTTTGACCTTGTTATCTACTTGCAAACCTACTCTGTTTTGGCATGATTCAAGCATGGAAAGTGCTAGGATGTTACCCTCTCCACATACATAATAGCTGAGACAAGTAGGTCAGAGGGAAAACAATTGCAAACCAACTACAAAGTGCAGCTTTGTGTCAAGTAGGTGATAAAGACATGACAAGGGTTAACATTTTCCTCATCTGTCCATTTAAAGCCTCTGACAAGCTGTCACATGTTTTTTATATTTAATTTTCTACATTCACACATGTTCTCTAATTTGGTTTTCTTTTATATTTCACTTTATGGTAAATGTGCTGAAGTCGAATAAACTATTTTAGTCCTATTTCATTTTTATGGCAAATGCATTGCATTTTAAGACATACTTATTATAAACAAAACTTTTATTTTTTCTAATTATATAAAGACTTAAGATGTAATAAAATATTCACTTTGTTTTAAGACACTGCTAAGTATGTCAAAATGGTGACAGATACAGTAATTTATAGATTTATATGTAGCTCCATCATGTAATGGATTGAAATGTTAATTAGCTGATATACAAGGCAATTCGGGGTGCCAGTGAATAATATATAGAAGTGTAGGCTGTAAACAAATCCAACAGTTCCACATTGAAATGTGCTTACATCTAGAAGGAAATGCAGAGGTTGCATTCAAGGGAAAATTATGGGGGAGAAAGAAAGTAGCAAAGATGTTTTCTTTAACCAAGATGGAGAATAAGAATCTTCCCCAACCAGGAAGTTGAGGTTTAAAATTCCTATTGTTTCGGCATTATTTATAATCATTTATCAGCTGGCATTTGAAGGTAAATCAGCCTATCTTTTGTTTGCAATTCTTTTGAAGACAACTTATTTTTCTTAATCTATCATTTCTAATTTCTTCAGTGTTAACTCTGTACAATTTAAGTCACATTTTGCTACATTTTACCTTGTCGTCAGTATAATTATAAAAATTATATTTGTAGAACCTGGAATGGTAAACACATCCAGAATCAAAGTGTATTGACAAGTGAAAATACGTTCTTTGATCTCAGTGGGACCAAGGGAAATATAGTCCCACAGCCCTGAGTTCCAGCACTCTCACAGTCGAAGCCTTTGAAGTTTTTCTTTCCTTGACTCTACATCCTTTGATTCATAGTTTGAGCTTCACTTTTTTAAAAAATATATATATTTTATTGATTTTTTTACAGAGAGGAAAGGAGAGAGACAGAGTTAGAAACATCAATGAGAGAGAGACATCGACCAGCTTCCTCCTGCACACCCCCCACCAGGGATGTGCCTGCAACCAAGGTACATGCCCTTGACCGGGATCGAACCTGGGACCCTTGAGTCCGCAGGCCGACTCTCTATCCACTGAGCCACACCGGTTTCGGCTGAGCTTCACTTTTTTAATGGGAGAGTGGTTGCTATGGTTAGAGTTGAAAAGATGAGGATGTTATTTAATAAATATAGATTAATAAAGATAATTAGTTATTTAGTTGTTCCTATAAGGCTGAATACAAAGGCCTTGGAGAGCTCTGACTGTCCTACCACTCTTCACATACTCTTACTATATAGAGCATCGTTTTTAAAACTTCGTTTGATGAAGATATAATTATAAAACTTCATCAAATGCAGCTTATGACACAGTAGGTCTGAAGAACTTAAATTCTGTTTTTCTAATGTGATTCCCAGTGATGGTCTGGGAGCCACACGTTGAACCGTAAGGATAAATAGGGCAAAGGGAAGGTCAGGATATCTTAAATATTTTACTGTAATACTTTTGCTGTGTTCAACATCTTAGCATCCATTACTTGCCATTAACACATTAAATAGCTCTAGGAAGTACGTGATATTATTCCTAAAATGCTGGACAATAGACAGACAGACATAGATATAGCAAACCAGACTCACGAATGGATTTCTCCACTCAGTAAGCAAGATGAGCATTGTGAAATTACCTAACTTCTGAAGGTCTGAGTTTCCGTTCTGTAACTATAAAAGACCTACCTTCACAGGGATACTGGAAGGGTTTGAAATGTATGTAAAGCCTGACCCAAGTACTCCCATAACGAGTTATTTATTGTTATTATTTTAACTCTAATTTTGCCAATCAACTAAGAAGAAAACTGAAATGCTTAAATTTCATATGCAGTGTTGGCCATTCAGAGAAGATACAATTTAAATTATCGATGTAATTGACAAATATGTACTTGGTTAAGGTACTTAATCATATAAGTATGATTTAAATAATGAATATTGGTAATAACCATTCATCGCATATTATGAATGTACTGAACTTCTTGTCATTTTCATTAGTCAGCACTGAGGCATACTGAATGTGTATTTTTTTTCTCAGCATGGAAAAGTACAAGTCAAGTAGTAAATCCTAGTATGCCAATCACTGAGCAGTTTCAAGGTTGCTAATTAGCATCGTGTTGAAGTGGTAAGATTATCAGGACATAATGCATTCATTTATGTTAATGACTACTTATTTCATTGAATACAAGAATTACACATTTCCCCTAGAAGCAAAAATAATTAAAGGACCAACCGAAAGTTTTTAATAAAGTGTTTATGCATTTAAATGTGTGATTAACTTATAATCATATTACAATCTTTTATTTCAAAGGAAATGATATAATAAAATGAAAAAAGCCCACATAGTTTATAAAAGGAAAGTGTTTTCTTTCTAAATGTAACTGACAGTTTAGTAACCGAAATGGGAATAACCATATAAGTATAGGAAATTTTCTCTGCCCTCAAAGAGAAAAAAAAATAATTAGAAACTAATTATAGTCTAAATTCTCTAAACATAGCTACATATTAGGTAAGAATCTGGGGTGGGGGCAGGATAGAAGGGAGTGATTATAGAAGTGACTGGAGACAGGCTCAGATTTGAATGTTAACATGCAAGTGGATGGTGTGTAGAAGTGAGAAATTAATACTTAGGAGATAGCATCTCCTTTTCTTTCTTGGAAAAATATGGGAATAAGGGTCAGAAAACCTAAATTTAAAGTCGGTACTAGTTTCCGACTGTACATGTCTTCAACCACCTTTTCTCATTTGTGAAATGAGATTTCTTTTTCTTTTTTTTAAAAAAATATATATTTTATTGATTTTTTACAGAGAAGAAGGGAGAGAGATAGAGAGCTAGAGACGTCGATGAGAGAGAAACATTGACCAGCTGCCTCTTGCATACCCCCTACCGGAGATGTGCCCGCAACCAAGGTATATGCCCTTGACTGGAATCGAACCCGGGACCTTTCAGTCTGCAGACTGACACTCTACCACTGAGCCAAACCGGTTTCGGCTGAAATGAGAGATTTCTTAAAGACATTTTAAGAAATAAACTTTTGCACAACATGGCCAAACATGGCAGCCTCCAGCACTTAGTGCGTGAGACAGAATCACTCCCAGCTGCTGAGACTAGCAATGAGAGAAGAGAGCTCAATGAGAGAAGCGAGCTATGATGTTATTTTGGACAAGGGAGCCTGTGGATATCAAAAGACAGAGAATTCAAACACAGGAGCCACGGGAGTAACATGCACACAGATGCGGATTGTCAGGTCAGAAGTATGTGTCATGAGCACTCGGGAAGATGAACTAGGCTCTGTGTACAAGTGTTAGAACTTTACAGGAAACATTAGGTGCCCAGAGTTCAGTCCAGGAAGCTCAATATATGTCAGTACTAATGAGGCAAGGGAGCATAAACCAAGGACTCAAGTAAAAGCTGGAATTGGAGAAATGTAGGAATCCAGGCACGGGACCAATGGCCATAATCCAGTCTGAATGTCCTGAAAAACTGGTGACACCTAGCCTAATACTCTCCAGGTCTTTATAAGTGGGGTGGGGAGTTTTCAAATTAACCAGCACAGCTGACTCTTCTTTAACACTTTTATCCTCTGTAGCTCATGGGTCGGAGCCCTGCCCATATTCTCTCTTCTATCCAGCGAATACCAGTCTGATTTCCAACTGCCAATACCTTAGGCAAAGAAATCCCCCAGGGGCTTCTTTGCACTGGGGATGTGGCAGTAAGGCCTGCTGGGAGCAACCCTAAATCACTGCTGACAGCAGTCAGTGTGTACATACTCTGCTTCCCTGACCCCTGAAGTTAGGTATCTCTGAGGAATGTCTCCTATATGAGGAGGTTCTCCAATGGGGTTTAAGATCCAGTCCCCACGGTGGTTATCTGCCTTACTAAGTACCCTCATGGCACACCTTTTCATTCTTGTCTTAGAATTACTATTGGCAAGGATAACTGTGTACACCCTTTCCTATCCAAAATATCATTTTCTGAAAATGTTTAGCTGTGGGACTACAGTTAGAGTTGCCCATTTTCCTTTAAAAAGAAAGAGCTAAGGAGGTAAGCTGCTGAAAAGCCACCAATTATTAGGTGATGTGATCTATTTATTGAGATCTTGGCAGTTTCTAATAGAAATGTGCCCCTATGGGCATCATGCTACCCTGGTTACTAATTGGCATTTGGCTTTCACTTGGAAAGTTTCAGGAGCTAGAATAACAGCAGCAGCAATAGCAAGGAGGTCAATCAGACTTGGCCTGATACCGGTCAAGTCCATATGAATAGTGAAACTATTTGGTTCTCTAGTGTGATCACACTCATGTGAGTTGCGTTAAGACATCCAGTTAATATGTCAGATTCATCTGCTGGAAGAGCTGATGAGTCTGACAGAGGTAGAGCTTTTTCCAAGGAAATAAGGTGCAAGAATGTCAAAAGCAAAGGTCAGGTTGTTTTTTCTTGTTGTTAGTTAATCCTCACCCGAGGATATTTTCCCATTGACTTTTAGAGAGAGCGGAAGGGAGAGGGAGAGACACGAGGAGAGAAACATGGATATCGGGGAGACACATCCACTGGTTGCCTCCTCCACGGGCCCCAACAAGGACCTGGGATCTGGCCTGCAACTGAGGCATGTGCCCTTGACTGTAATTAAACCTGGGACTCTTCACTCCATGGGCCAATATTCTATGCCCTGAGCCAAAATGGCTAGGGGACAGACTGTTTTCTTCTAATTCATGCCATTCAATTTAAGGATTCTCCAAAGCTAGTTAGGAATGTATGCATGTTCTTGATATCTTGCTCTGCCAAGTGTATTTTAACTTAATAATCAAGATAGAATTTTATCTTTGGAAAAGTTTATGGACAATTTTTATGCATTCATTCTAGATATTAATCATCATCTTTATGGTTGTTTTGATATGACTTTAACATGATCAAATCACTATCCTAAACTTTTTAGGACATAATGAACACACACTAATATTTAAAATAAATTTGCTTGCCAGACATGTCTATAGGAAATACGTTATTAGATTTTTATATTGTGCAGAAATGTCAGTTTTCTAGCCAGTTTCATTCACCTGGTTCATTCAATCAGTCATTTATGCTGGGCACTAGAAATTGAGTAGTGCTGAAATCCTGCCTTCATGGAGATTAATTCTGGAGGAGAAACTGGCAGTTAAAACAAAATTAAAACAATAGTATGCATGGAGATAAGTGCTATGGAGAAAAATACACAAATCAAGGGAGTGTGACAGGACATGGTACGGTGGACTTGGGGACTTGAGAAGCATTTTAAAGAAGGTGGTTAGGGAAATACTCAGAAGATCATTGAGCAAAAACAGGAAGTAGTGAGTGTCAAGCCAATATCTACTTCAAGGTCATATCCAGCAGAGGAAACAGTTGATGCAAAGGCTTTAACATAGAAATTTTCTGCACAGCAATTCATTCTGTTGTACAATAATAGGAATGAATGAGAAGAGTACTAATAGAAGATATGGTAAGAAAGCAAGCAATGGTTTGTTTTTCTTGTTTGTTCATTTGTTCCTTTCAGTTTTATATCCCATGTATGAGTGAAGTCATATGGTTATCAAATAAAAATTCATAGACACAGACAACAGTATAGTGGTTACCAGAGGGAAGGGGGATGGGGGATAATAAAGAATAAAGGGGGTCAACTTATGATGATGGGAGAAGATATGACCTTGGGTGGCGAGCACACAATGCAATATACAGATGTGGTATCATAGAATTTTCCTTAATAAAGACATTTAGACCATTTTATTATATAAAGTGCTTTTGATAATAATGATGACTCTAATAGCTGATTTTGTAATTTCTGTAGGTAGAGTGTTCAATAAGGTGACAATTGTGAAAGGTTGTTTCAAAGAGACAATAAATAAAAATTTGTCACTTAAAAATGAAGACCATAGTACCAAAATGAAAATTAAATTTCTCTGAGGATATAGAAATAAATCTAACGGAAAGGAACAGATCTTTAAAAATTCTGTTGATCTTTTTAATAGCTTAAATTATATAGGACTCCATAGGATAGCCAACATTTTAAAACTTTCCAATTTATTCACTATGTCATTAAGATGATATCCTGGGCATGGCTGGTATGGTTCAGTGGTTGAGTATCTACCCATTAACCAAGGAATCATGGTTTGATTCCCGGTCTGGGTACATGGCCAGGTTGCAGGCTTGGTCCTCAGTACGGGTTGTGCAGAAGGCAGCTGATTGGTGATTCTCTCTCATCATTGATGTTTTTCCTATTTCTATCTCTTTCTCTCTTCCTCTGTGTAAAATTTAAAAAAATGATGTCTTAGTATACATTTTCTATTTTTATTTTTCTATAGAGATTCTGTAAAGTGTAACAACTCTATAGCTGGTAACTTCTTAGAAAGATTATGATATAGCAAAAATGTTAAATAACACATGAGAGTATGGAAAAAATTACACCTTAACACTAATTGATTAATATTTGTTCTTTTACTGATTTTCTTTATGTGTACATGTTTTTCATGTTAGTGGTTATAGCATACTTGTTTGTAATTGTTGATGCTTCCTAGTATAATTCTGCATTTCTATGGAGTCTTTAAAATAATTATTTTATTTAATAACTTTTTCAGTGATCAGAACATTTAACCAATACCAACTTTTTAACTTCTCATTTCTTATTCTCTTGTGTAAACTTTCTTCTTAGCTTTAGTAAACATAGGCTAAGAAATTTTCAATTTCTGTCAGAATGTCATTTTGGTTTAACTCCATTTTGATTTCTCAAAGTGATTGATTTTGATTTTTTAAAACTTTTAGTTTCTGATTCTGTCTCTTCTTTGATGTCCTTATCATTCATGGACTTTCTTGAGTGATCCTGTCCATTATACAATAGTTGTAAGTAAGTATGTTCTCTTTCTAATCATTTTCCATTGACTTTAGCATTCAAATAAATCAGTTTTTGGCTTAGAGTTCAAGATCACTGTTTATGATTTATTTGCCTATAAGTTGATTACTTTCTAGAATTTCATAATTCAATATTTTGAAGAATTATTAGAGTTACATAGGTATAACATATTGGATTACTGATAAAAGTTGTCCAAAAGATAAATAAAGCATGTAAAGATGATGACTGACATAACTGTAAAAGATTTTAACATTCCTTCAAATGTAATTTCTATAAAAAGATGGAATAATTTAATTTCAATTTAATTAAATTATAAAAAATATTTAAGTTATTATTTTTAGAATGAGAAAAATTGAATGTTTGGAATTACCACTATAATATTGTAAAATTAAAGGCAATAGACATACATCATAACCTTAGTCCTTATCTCAACATAAAGATCCCATAAAACATTGATCTTGAAGCTTTAAAAGTTTTATCATTGCTTTCTGGTATCGGTTTACTATTATTTACTATTATTATTTTTTTATTTATTATTTTCACACAGTTAAAATTTTACTCTATGAAAGCTATCTATATATATATAAAAGCCCAGCAACCCTTACAGCAGAACAACCATAATGACCAGAACGACCAGTGGCTATGATGTGCACTGACCACCAGGGGGAAGATGCTCAAAAGAAGTGCTGCCCCTTAGTGGTCAGAGTGATCCCACAGCAGAAGTAGCCACTCAGAGGGCTGGTCCAGAGCTGCTCTGTTGACTGGAATGAGTGGTGCTCCCACAGTGGGCCAGCAATCACTGCTGGCCACGCCCCCCACCAGTACATGAATCCATGCACTGGGTCTCTAGTGGTAGTGATAATGCCAGGCATTAGTGATTTCTAGGTCTTCATTTTCTAGGCACATGATGGGATTATATTTTTGTCCCTGTTATTGGTGGGTTAGGGGTATAAGATCGGTTAGCTAGTGAATTTTGAGCAGAAGTAGCATATGTTGCCTCTGGTCAGATTTCACTGTCAGTGAAAAATTCTCTGGAGTTCATTTTCCCTCTGACACCACAGCTAGCCTTGTTAACCAAGTGGCTGCTCTGTCAACATTGCTCTGGATGCATATAGACTAGAGGGCCAGCAAGAAGCAAACCTTTGTTGATTTTGCTCATCACCGTGATTTGGAGTTGTTTGTTGTTGCAACACCAATGATACTCTGTTCATTATAGGAAAGCCAGTTCTTGGTTGGTTTGAATATTTACCATTTGCTGATCTAATTAGTCCCAGTAGCAATTTATGCCAAATGAAACATGAAGAATTCTGGTTTCAAATTATTGATTTTTTTAGCTGTAATCTCAGTGGGAAAAGGTGGTTTGATTAAATTATCCCCTATGACTGATTCTCTGACAAGTTAATTTTACAGCTTCTTATTTTGTAATGTAGATTACATTGCTTTCATACATTTCAGAATTAAAATGTGCCTTCTGCATAGCAATATTTCATTTGCAGGATAAATGTTGGTTGGACAAATTAATGACTGCACACCTGTTGCTTAATTTTTTATTCTTTATTAGCTAAGTGAGATTTATTTTTTAGTTTAATTGTATAGATATACACAAGTTTATCAGGAATTCTCTATTAACAAATCTCTCATTGATTCATGTATGAGACTCCCAGGCACGTATTATTTAAACAAGTATATTCTGTAATATTATTCATAGGAAAACTTGTTTGACACCATGTTACAGTGTGTATTCATTTGGTATATCTGTATATTCTTTAAAACATTAAATATAACTGGAATTTATATTGATATATATTTGAATTTCAAATGCATTTGGAAGATCTTCCTTTTTAGGACAACATTATTATGAATTCTTATGGAGAGCCAAGATTTATTTTATGTTTATTAATAATTAAGATTTTACATAATGACTTTACTTAGAGTGAAAAATCAGCATTATATTTATCCTAGAATTAAATTTAGAATTGGCATTAAATGTATTATATTGTTAAATCAGAGTTGTAGCCATATGATAATTAATAATTACAAAATATTTCCAATAATTTCACCTGACAAGAGCTAAGAGTGGTAAAATAATGTAATCTTTATTTTGAGGTTTAAACATTGGATTCCAGGAATATCAAATCTAAGGCAGAGGCTGTGTTAGTTGAATGAAGTTTCAGTAACAAAGAAGCTATAAAAAAAGATTACTATCTTATGAAGTTTGAAGGCTCTGTCCTGGAAAAAGAAACGAAACTAAAAGGAACAGCCCACTGCCAAAAAGAGACAACGTGCCTGTGAGTGGGGCCACGTTTCTTTTCAAGAAGTCAATTACAAGCCTTTCGGGAAAGATTTTGATATAAGAACTTGCCTTCAATATTTGTGACTCCCTCATGATAAAATGGGAAGGAATAAGTACAAGGGGAAAACCCATAGCAGTCTGGAGTGATGTGCCACAGACTTTTACAATACACAGAACCTGTTACAGGTTCTATGAAATAAATCCCTAAGAGTAACTTACTAAGCTCCTAAACAAGAAAGCAGCCATTCAGGTAGTAAGCCAAAACCAAGAACTGTTGGCAGAAGACCCAAGAGTGTGGAATAGAGTGAAAGGTCAGAATGGGCTGTGGCCTAAACAAGAAAGTATCACTGGGGGCCATTTTACTAGGATGCTTTTACAACATTTTAATCCTAACCACCTTTTGCTAAGGCAATAGAAAACAATTTTTTTTTTTTTGAGACAGAAGTACCTACTAAAAAAGTTTCTTAAAAGTGTATCATACCATAGTATGAAGTTGACAAGGTTGGAAAAGTTTAGGTATATAACAGCAGGTACTGAGTGCTAAGCCATTTAAAAAAATGATTTAATACCCCATAATATAGCTATTAAAAGAAGGTAAAATATAATAAATTAAGGAGAAAACTTATTCTCTTTAAGGCTTCCCTCCCCCACTTAAATATTGTTTATCTGATATTAACATTGTTACACTAGTTGTTTTTGGCTTTGTATTTACATGGTATGTCATTTCTCATTCTTTTTTACAATATATATGTATAATTATGTTTTAGGACTCTTTGGTAATTGTCTTAGAGTTTTGGTTTTTAAATTTAGTCCTTAACTTACTTTTCTTAAATGGGAGCATTAAATCAGTTTACACTTCATGTACTACTAGTGTGTTTAGGTTTAAATCTGCCATCTGTTTTTGTTTTGCTATTTATTTTACATGTTTAATAATTGTTTTACTCTCCTTTCTTTGCTTTTTTTGTATTATAAAAGCATTTTCAATTACATTTTCTTTCTCAAAAGTTTAGGACTTATAAAAGGTTTACTACTTTTTTTGTGGGGAGAGAGATGGTGTTATTCTAGAGAGCACGTTTTATAGACTTAAAGGTCTTAAAATCTGATGTTAAAATATTTTAGCTTCATTTGCACCCCTTCTGACATATTATCATTGCTACACATTTTACTCTCATGTTATTTATTTTTTTTTTTTTAGGATAACTCACAAGACATTTTATTGCTTTTTCCAACTAATACTGCTCATGTATTTGCCACACCCCCTGACAACCTCATATAAATCGTAGATACCTCTACATATACACTCTTTCTCCTCTTATTTTGGCCTAGTTGTTAATTCTGTAATAGTTACCAATTTCTAATATGCCACATAATTCTCTTTGTAGAAAATGATTTTATTATTTATTGCATCTCTTCTCCCAACTGAAATGTAAGTGGTAAACGCAGTGGTTTTGTCACTTGTGTTCATGAATTTGCTCTCCCAGCACCTGGACCAGTTCCTGCCCCATACAGTAAGCAGGGATTAGGTTTGTGAGTAAAATAATTAATTTATTCTTCCATCTCTTAGGCTCCATCACGGCATCTGCCCTAGCACACCTGCAGAAGTCCCCTATGTAAAGGTCTATTGGTAGCCTTTCTGATTTTTTTTTAACTTTTACTCTGAGAGTGTATTTAGAGAGTATAGAATTTATTATTTTACATTAAAATAACATCTGGTTTCCACCTCAGCTGTTGATCGGTCAGCTCTCAGTCTGTGGCCTTCCTTTGTGGTAACCTGGATCTTTTCTCTGACTACTACTAAGAACTTCTTTTCACATTTGAAACTCTGAATTCTCATCGTGCTGTTTTAGTATGGATTTTTTAAAATTTATCTTTCTTTTCAGGTTCATTAGATGTACTAGTATTGAATCCATGAATTGTCTCTCAACAGTTCTGGCAATTTCTCTGCCATAGTTTCTTCAAATGCCGTTTCCTCTAGCTGTTACATCTTTTATCCTAGGCTTATTATAAACTTAACTAGCCAAGTTTGCCTTCCCTCTGGGTTTCATGTTTGTTTTCTGTGCCTCTGCTAACTCTTATTCCCTGCTGGTTCTCTTGACAGTGCCTGGCTTCTCACATGCTTAGTCATGTTTTACTGTGAGCTGCTCTTTCTCCTTGAAAAATTATTTGTGGGAATATTTGAGCCTAAGAATTCTATACAATAAAAGGGTAATATGCCAATTGACCCTAATGGTGGAATGACTGGTCGTTATGACGCACACTGACCATCAGGGGCAGATGCTCAGTGTAGGAGCTGCTCCCAGGTGGTCAGTGCACTCCCACAGCGGGAGCTCCACTCAGCCACAAGCTGGGCTGATGTCTGTGAGTGCAGTGGCAGTGGCAGGAAGCGGGCCTAAGCCACAGTCAGACATCCCCCAAGGGCTCCCAGGCTGCCAGAGGGATGTCTGAAGGTCAACTTAGGCCTGATCCCCAGGGGAGAGAGCCTAAGCCTGCAGGTGGACATCCTCTGAAGGGTTCCGGACTGCAAGTGGACACAGGCCAGGCTGAGGGACCTTTCTGAGTGCACAAATTTTCATGAACCAGGCCACTAGTCTATATATATAAAAGCCTAAGCAACTGTTACAACCAAATGACCAGAAAAATGGTCAACTAATCACTATGGTGCATATTGATCACCAGGAGAAAGACACTTAATAAAGGAACTGCCCCCTAATGGTTGGTGCACTCCCACAGCTAACCTCCCATGGCCCCTCTCTCCCTGGCCAGCCAATCTCTTACGACCCCTCCTGCTGGCCAACTGTCCCCACTGACCAGCCAGCCAACCTTCTGGGGTCCTTCCCCTTGGCCAGCCAGCCCTCCGATAGGCCTCCATCGCCAGCCTGTCCGAGGGACCCCACTGTGCACAAATTTGTTCACTGGGTCTCTAGTGAATAAATAATCCTTCAAAAATTGCTTTTGCTACCTCTCTGAAAAAAGTTTATGCTAAAGACGTGCCTCCATGTCTTTTTTTGTCTGCTCAGTTGATGTGAAATTTGATTGCATATCTTTGCGAGTGATAATTCAGGGATCTCTTTCTAACCAGCTTTACTCTGTGCCAAGGCATCTGGGACTGTAATGAAGTGGGGTGCACTTATTTCTGTGTCACCTGAGCTGTCCGAGGATACAGATTTATAGTTGAAAATTTGATTTTCAACTCTGGCTGGAAACTGAGCTTTGCTTTCTTTCTCTCTCCCCACTCTAGCTCATTCCCTAACCCAGTGTACAGGAAGCCAGTGATAATGGAAGCTTGAGTTCCCCAAGTTTGAAAATATTGTAGAGAAAGTGAGCTGTAATGCTTTGCTATTTACTCTGGTTTCTATCTTTGCTTTTGTTAGGTTTTGTGAGATATGTGTATATGCAAATAGAAATAATATATTATCATCATCATGTTAAATATTTTTCAGCTAGAGATTTCCTTCTGACAACTTAATCAGCCACAATATCTCTGTTCCACTACTCTCTAGAAGTAATTTCAAAGCAATGGGGAATGTTAGGAATTGTTCATTGAAAAAAAAAAAGATCTCAGACAATTGTTTAGTGTTCAGGAATGTGGCCACAGAAGTGAGAGGATAGACACAGTTACATGAACTGAATCTAGTTCATTTTCACACTATGACTAGCCACACTTTTTACTATACTTATTAATAGTTTTGGTGAGTTAAAATAAAATTTTGGCACTCATAAGCTTTCAAACACAACTTCATGCTTACTTGGAAAACAATTTTGCCCATTTAAAAAATTTTATGGTCCTTTCTGGATTTTGTGGATAGCATGCCATAAGTAGATCTTTCTCCAAAGATCAATATATATTAACCTATACTTAAAAAGTTTTATAAATATGTTTTTATTTATTTTAGAGAGAGGACGGTAAAAAGATAGAGAGATGAAAACATTAATCAGTTGTCTCCCACTTTCCACTCAAAACCTGAGCGTGTGCCCTGACCAGGAATTGAAACATGACCTGGTTCATGGGTTGATGCTCAACCACTGAACAGCACCAGCCAGGATCACCTATACTTACAAAAACTCAAAAAATGTTATGGCTTCCCTCACAGCCCCAGCTTTGTCCGGAAGTAAATTTTGCCTAGTTAGCATATTATGCTTTTATTATTATTGATACCAACCCCATTATTAAATATTCTTTAATTTTACACATTTAAATTATAAATACTTTTAAAATAAATATTACTTTTATTTTTTACAATTAGTATATTTACAAATATCTCTGAATTCCAGCTCTATTTTCACTTAATTATGAGTATGTCTTTCGTGCATAGTGATTTATTCAAATGCCATGGTTATTAGAATGTCTTATACTAATCAATTTTAAAAAAAGATATACATTTGATCAAGAGGAAAAATTAATTTTACCTAATATATTAGAATAGGATAATAAGAGAAGTTATTTGAAATGGTAAACAAGCAAGTCTATATACCTTAAATTTGAAAGTCAAATTTATATTATTTCTTTAGTTCATGTAGTCATTAATGTAAAGCCAATAAGTTTGATCTCTTTATTACTTGATTTCTCATACAATTGATTCTTGCTCTGATTATAACATCAGGGTCATAGATCTTGCTCAGCTGAAATGAACCAATCAACATCAAATTGATACAGTTGCTCATAAATATGCTGCTTTGACCTGTGAACATTGGACTAGGGGAAACAAATTTACTGAAATTTGAGCCCTGGTAATTTCCCTTATGCACAAATATTAGTAGGCTTTGCTGGAAACAAAATGTGTATTTCTTACTGCACTTTATCCATCTCAAGTTGTGGTTTCTAAAATTATTGAGCACAATACTATCTTTAACCTATCTTATTAATTTTATAATAAGGATCCTTTATCTATATAGCATTTGAATCCTCTTATTTGATATTCTAAATTCTTACTACAGTAAAACATTATCATTCAAAAGTATACTATCCTTGAAATGGCTGGACTTTGAACTTGCACTCTATATAAAACTCAATCTTATATAGCAACTAACTTATGCAAGTTGCAAATTATTGTTAGCAATTAGCAATTAATTATTTAAAGTTATTTTAATTGTTTTACATCAATTAAAAAATTATCAAATCAATTCTTATTTTTTCTTCTTTCAGTACCAATCATAAATTTACAACACAATGCGTAAATATTGGGTTACAACAAAAAGACATAGGAGGTCTACATGTCTTACCAAGAATATTTCACAAATATACTTAAAAAAAGAGAGTATATCACTAAATGAAAAAGTACTTTCTGGTACATGTTTCAGAACCACTTTTATTCAAGGCTTTTTAATGAATAGAACTTGAGTGAACATCTGCTTAGACTCTTTCCTTTAAAACAAATAGGTTTTACTTTCCTTGGGAACATAATCATCTCTAGAATAATCTAGAGAAAGAACAGCTGTCAGGAGGAGGCGGGGGTGAGATGGGTGAAGGGAGTAACTAAAGAAAAAATAAAAAGACTCATGGACACAGACAACAGTATGATGGTTGTCTGAGGGAAAGGTAGAGGAGGAGGTAGAAGAGAAGGTAGAAAAGGGTAGGAGAATAAAAAGTGATGGAAGATTTGGCATTGAGTGGTGGATGCTCAGAAGATGAGGTTGAAATGTTTTCTTTGTGTGCAGACCAGCACAGTTTATTAAGACAAGGACATTGAAAACAGTCAAGGGATGGTCTGGTGTGGGACATCCTGGCCTGATCATCCTGGTTGTAGTTCTTCCTGGTTCTACAGTCAAAAGTCAGGAAATCTCCCGAACTGGGATGACTGAGGGTTGAAGTCTGTTGTCTTCTGAAGTTCCTTCCTAGGATTCTTATACAAACATGCTATTTGTCTACAAGCTGTATATTAGTCAGAGTTAGCATTTACAGAAATAATGTCAAAAGAATGGTGGGGTGGGTTATAATGTCCCACTGTTACAGAACCAGTATATATAAATATATTTTTAACAATACTATATTTCAAACTTCATTTACTTATTTCAGTTGTATTTTATGACAGAAACATATTCATATCTATAATAATAAAAGTATGATATGCTAATTAGACTGAACGACCTTCTAGACATCATTCCAGACATCCTTCTGGACAAAGCCACAACAGAGCAGTCAAGGCAGAGGTGGTTAGGGGTGATCAGACAGGCAGAAAAGTGGTTAGGGGTGATGAGGCAGGCATCCTCTATCACTTCTACCTTCCTTCAGTTTTTTTTCTATAGTAATCGATATATATTATATATTCCAGCAACCATTATGGTGGAAAGACCAGAACAACCAGAACAACCAGTTAACCAGTCGCTATGCTGCACACTTACCACAAGGGGCCAGACACTCAATGCAGGAGCTGCCCCCTGGTGGCCAGTGCACTTCCACAGCGGGAGCACTGCTTAGGCAGAAGCCGAACTCATGGCTGGTAAGCACAGCTGCATTGACGGGAGCCTCTCACAACTCCAAATTGCGAGAGGGCACCGGCCTGGCTGATGGACCTCCCGGTGCAGGAATTTCGTGCACTGGGCCTATAGTAAATGTAATAATTATAGTGAACAGCACATTTTATTTCTCCTAACAACTTCTATTGAACTTCAAAGTGTTTTAAGTTTTCTTTAAACATACAAAGGTTTGATAATGAAGTTTTTTATTTTTTTTATTTTTATTTCTATCAGATTGTTCATAATGTTGTTAGTTCTTCTCATGGTCATTTAATGCCTGATCTCTAAAATCAGAAGTTTTATTTTAATCTGTTCTTATAATGAAATGCTTCTCTCACTTTGGTTCATTATTTGCCATTCTTTTAATCTTTTCCTCTGCTTTGTTTTTTTTGTGAAGCACTAGGAACTGCACAGTACACTAAAACTAACTAATTATATCTGGCATAAAAAGTAGGCAAATGCTTTATTCTGGGTTTCCAAATCCTAGGAGGCCACCACTTTGTTAACTTTATTTAGTTTGCAGTAGAATAACTTCAGGGAAAGATATACAGACTCCTTGTTCCCTTTCCCAGCCAGTAATTGGACATTTACAAGCCATTATTTTTTCAAATTATTTTTTCAAAGTATTTTACTGTGTACTTGCTCATTGGACAATTCTATGCTAACTCGCAAAGTTATATTGTTTCCATCTTAAATCATCTTCCTTAGTATTCTCTCTCCCATAAATGCTTACGGCAATTGATACTTCACTGGGATTTTCATCATTCATCCAGATTATTTATGATCGTACATATTTCACAGGCAATATTAATATGCCTATTAATTATAAACATATTAGTATAACAAATAAATTCAGATAAAGGATATTAGTTTCTTATAATATTAGCATTCTGAAGTCCCAGTAGTTTCGGGTATGGAAGGGACAGAAAAGGGAGTGGCTGGATCTAAAGACAGGGACTTCCCATTGCTCTGGAACAAGTTCTATAGAAGTGGCCGTCATCCAGATGACAATGTTCAATGTGGATGTAATGTGGCAACAGGTGTCTCTAGGGCAAGTCAGGATACTGTGGATGGAGTGGTGCCATCGTTGTTATTTAGATGGTATGGATGCTTTGCATTTGACTAGAAACATTAAGATGGCATGGTCAGATGGAGAAAGGGATGTCTGGATATAGTCAGACTTTCAGGAACCAGGGAAATGTTTCACCTTTTAAAGGGAGATAGACTTCAATCAAGAGACCAAAGTATCATTCCAGTTGCACATTCTAGAAGCCATGACATAGGTAAGAAAAGACTGCAGCTCACTGAACACAGAGGTCTGTTGGGTGTTTATATGTCCTAGTGTTTATCAAAAGGTGACCTATCATGGTACACTGGGATTCTAGCTAAGAATTCAGATCCTTAGTTCTATTCCAGTTGTTAAGACTGGGATGGGATTCAGTAATCTGTATTAAACTCCCTGGAAAGTCCTCATGAATCTTAAAATTTGGGAATACATCTCTAAGCAAATAAGATATTGAGCTTATGACAGGGCAATAAATTCTAGGCATTTTATTTTATCTGCTCATTCCCCTTGGCGCAGGGATTGAGGCCAGTCTTTCTGATTCATAGTCATTTGTGAGGTATGAAAGCATTTATACCAGCTGTGGAGAGGACCTAGGACAGGAGAGGGTTGAGAAGGGATTACACCTCTTTGTTTTCTAGAGTAGTTGAATCTATGATAATCCTTAATAATAAAAGCATAATATGCTAATTAGACCAGACTGCTCAATGACCTTCTGGACGTCCTTCCTGGTGACCTTCCGGATGACCACACTATGACACCCACTGGCGCCAGGCCAGCCAAGGTGGGTGTGATGCCATCGCCCCATGATTGCCCTGCAGAGGGAGGCTCAGGCCTCTGACTGGTGGGCTGCAGCAGGTGGGTAGGGCCACTCTCTGTGGGGCATGATCAATTACCCAAAGAGGGAGGTCCAGGCTATCCCATGGCAGTGCTATGGCAGGTGGGCGAGGCCTCCCTCTGTGGGGGCGATCCATCGCAGAGCCCTGGCTGGGTGGCTGGGTGGACAGGGCCTACCTCTTTGGGGCAATTCATCGAGGGGCCCCATCAGGGTGGACAGGGCCTACCTCTTTGGGGCAATTCATTGAATAGCCCCATCAGGGTGGACAGGGCCTACCTCTTTGGGATGATAGATTGCAGGGCTCCCGGACTATGAGAGGATGCAAGCCTGGCTGGAGGACCTGTCCCCCAGTGCACGAATTTCATGCACTGGGCCACTAGTATGTAAATAAAACATGAACAGATTTTAGCTCCACCATATTCCACTTTGTTTTCCATAACATGTACTTAAAATTATATTAATGGGTGTAGCATCATAATCAGCATAAAACAATGTATGTATGGACATAGTAAACATTTACAGCTTTTGTTTTATTTAAAAAATATATATATTTTATTGATTTTTTACAAAGAGGAAGGGAGAGAGATAGAGAGCTAGAAACATCGATGGGAGAGAAACATCGACCAGCTGCCTCTTGCACACCCCCTCCCGGGGATGTGCCCGTAACCAAGGTACATGCCCTTGACCGGAATCGAACCTGGGACCTTTCAGTCTGCAGACCGATGCTCTACCACTGAGCCAAACCGGTTTCGGCTATGGGTTTTTGTTTTAAAAAAAATATTTTATTGATTTCAGAGAGGAAGGGAAAGGGAGAAAAAGAGAAAAACATCAATGATGAAAGAGAAACATTGATTGGCTGCCTACTGCACACCCACTACTAGGGTCTGAGCCTGCAACCCAGGCCCATGTGCCCGACCAGGAATGAAACAGTAACCTCTTGGTTCATAGGTCCACCACTGATCCATGCCGGCCAGGCCATATTACAGTTTTTGAAGTCTAACTTCCCTCTGTAAACTATGTGGACATATAACCCATTTACCGTTAATAATTATGAAAGCTAAGCTAGTTTATTATTAGTCAAAAATAAGTCATAAATGGCATGTTGAAGTAAAATAAAGCAAGGTTTCACAGCTCAATGACTAGTTTCTTTTCATTCACCCGATGGATGAAAGAAAGCATGCCAGTTGGATTAAAATCATCTGGAGTGTTCTCAGCTGCATTAAACTGGAGAGGCTTAGGGGATGCTAAGAAGTGTGATTTTGATTTCACCTGCAGACTTTTTTTAAGGCAACTCATTATAAGAAACAGTTGACAGTGATGTCATGCTGGTGGCACTTGAGCTTTCTGCTGGAGGTTGTAATCCAGTCTCTGCAAACCTGTAATCACAATTTCTAAACTAATGAGAGGTTTTCATTATTAAATCTGGATGTCTAAAAGGTACTGAAGGAAAACACACAAAACAGCCATTGCAATAAAATGTTCAAAGCCACTTTTGTTTCAACAGTATTAAGTGTTGATCTTTCTAATGATATCATGGCATGTCATAAGAACATTTAATATTATTGGCAGTTTGTTTTGTAATTGACATTTTTTATTATTATTTTTATAGTGACCAAATGTTATCTTTCGAATAGAAAGATGTTTTATTCCATTATTATGAATGTATACATTATAGCTTGATTATGAAGTTAAAGATAGTAGAAATTTTAAATTAAAACTTAAATATTTATATCTAGCTCTTCAAGGAAAATACTTTAAATTGTTTTATAACAATAGAACTTTTCATAAAAATGTGGAAATCACAAGTATTTGTATAGCGGAATGTAAAAAAATATATATTTTTGTTAATTTTGAAAATAATCCTGATAGTCATCATTTCTACTCTGGAATATATATTTAATATAAGTGATATGTAAGTGATCCAAATAAAATTTTGCACAAGAAAGTATAGTACAGATACTGTCATTTTCCTGGTGAAAAAGAATGAAATCTTTCTTTTTTCTTATCACTTCATCTCACTGTGTGGCCGGAACTCTCTTCTCCAGGGGAAATAGAGTAGTGAAGAAGATAAAGGGTATTCTGACGGGGGAAGATAGAGAGTAAACAAGTCAACAACAATTCCAGGCTGATATGGTGATTCAGAGGACAGTTGTTCCAGAGGCAATCATGACGGTGGACTTCCATAGATGTTGCAAAGATATGTCCAATGCCACTGCGTGTGGTATGCGACAAATAGAGTGGAATCTATAATAACTGAATCTAAATGTTAAGGCTGTGAATTCATTTCTCTCTTCACAGTCTCAAGTGGATCTCTAATGAGCTGAAATATTCCACAATTGTTGCTTTTAGGGGTGTCAGATAAATATTAGTTAAGTGTCTTGTGATTTAATGAAGTCAATTTGAAAGATGATGACTTGGAAAAATGTTGACTTTATTAATGAGGTGGTGATAACAGATGCTAAAATAATGACAATAGTGTCTATCACCCTTTTACCTCACTTCTCCATCTGTTTGCCAGTGAGGGGTATTTTTTCTTTTTCTTTTACAGTTCTTGAGATAGCACAAGTGATTGCCTGGAACGCTCTCTTTTTTTACTTTGTTTTGTTAGCTCACACTATGTGTTGTTTATATTGGTGTGTGTAACACTGAGGCTCAGTCAGGGAAAGAAAAAAAAGAATGAATTCAAGTGTCAGTTATTGGATATGAGAATAATCTGCAAAATAAAATAAATTGACAGTGAGCTCTAATATAGCCTTAGACTTATATTATGGAGCCTAGTAGATGATAAACTATATTCCAAATATTGTTTTCAAGTTCCCATAAAAATAGAAAAAAAAAACTAGCCATGAAATAATTCTAGGAACTTTTTTATTTATGTAGCTAAATTGTTTCACTTTTAGGGTTGGCCTCTCTCTGAATTCAGTTCTTCTGTTATTACCTTGAGTAAAAGCAAAATATTTGAAACTGATGAGAGTAAATTGGATTACCCCCCAAAAGCCAGCATCCCTCAAAGGGAACAATTGTAAAATTACAAAATATAGAATTACAAATAACATTTAATCATCATAAACATTACATAATATAGTTAATATTTTAATAAGTGTATTGACATCTGGAACATTTCTTTATAACTTTTATATCCTAATATTTCATTTCTAAAAGAAGACTCATCCATTTTAAGAAAAAAGTCTTGTAGAACATCATGACAGTTACAAATACTCATCTTGGGCAGAGGTCACTGCTCTCTCGTTGTTTGAAATGTCCCTTTCTTTTACTGTCATTGAATTGCATGGAAGGCAAACAACAAAAAAGCCAACAAAATATGCAAATATAAATACAAAACAGAAATGTCCATGATTTTTTATCAGGTTGAGAAAAATGGAGGTAGAAAAAGGCAGATTTCAGTTAGAGAAATCCTTCCTAACCTCTTGAGATTTTACATATATCCCTTGTCCCCCTTAATTTATATTCACACACACACACACACACACACACACACACACACGCACACACACACACACACACTAGAGGCCTGATGCACGAAACGCATGCAAGAGCAGGCTTTCCTTCCTTCCGGTGCCGGCACCAGCTTCCCTCCGGCACCCGGACCCGGGCTTCCCTCACAGCCCCAAAATCATCTGGAAGGTCGTCCTGTCTAATTACCGTATTATGCTTTTATTGTTATAGATATATAAATTATTTACTTGGCTGTTCCTTATCAGATTTCTCCAGTACACAGGCATACCTCGTTTTACTGCACTTTACAGGTGTTGCATTTTTTATAAATTGAAGGCCCGCCCTCTCTAATGCAGAGTATAGCTTTCTTCATCGCAATACCTGCTTTCTTGTGTTGATCTGGAACCAAGCCAGCGATGTCTCGAGGTATGCCTGCACACTCAATTTCCCCCCCTCCTCCAAAAGTCTTACCTAAAAATTATAAGCCTTTTGGAAATTAAGACTTTGGCAGAGAGCCGTGGTAGCCCGCAGTTAATTCAGAAGGATTGCTTGGCTGATAACTTTGAAGGGCTGGTGGAGTTCTGTTGTTGGTGGTGACGAAGGTCTGATGTGCTTGATGTTGATGCTTTTGTCGTTGGAGCTGTTATGGAGAGAGAAGAAATATGAATAAGGGGCTCCGTAGATAATTTTAGGGCACAAGGCTCAGAGAAAGACAGAGGACTGGAAATGGAGGCAGGTTATTGAGTAAATGTGAACAAACCCAAGTCAGACAAGAGTGAGTATAACATTAGCCTGGAACTGACCTGGGACGGAAGTACTTCTTCCCCAGGTGCTGGGAACTCAGTCTAGTGGCCTCAACACCACATGTCAGCTGCCGTGAGGATGGATCCTGTGTGTGGAATTCTGTGTTCAGGGCGCCGAAAAGCAAACTGACTTTTACAAGGACTTTACACTAGACTGTTTAGGGTATGATTCCACTTACAGGAAATGTCCAGAATAGGCAAATTCATAGCATAGGCGGTAGTTTGGTGGGTGGCAGTGGTGGTGTGTGGGTTGTGTTTGGGTTTGGGGCAGCAATGGCAGGGGGAATGTGGAAGGGCTGCTACTACCATGAGTTTCTTTTTTGGGTGAAAACATGTTCTACCAGTTGATAATTTGGTGGTGATAGTAACAGCCTTGTGACTATACTAACAACTGCATACATTTTAAACGGTGCACTGATGTGAAATATGTATCACTGGAAAGACTCTGAGTCGCTGGGTGGGAGCTCTGTGCAGTGATCTCTGGCAGCAGCTCAGCGGAGCTGGAGACAGAGCTGGGCTGTCAGGTTCAGGTCATTAAAGCAATTCACCCAAATGGAAGGATAAGCCTGTAACCACTTACCATGATGCTATAAGCAAGAGGCTAACCCAGAGCAAGTATGAACTCCCCCTGTCCCATTAGCCCCACAGTGGAAGGTCAAGTGGATCAGGGCAGACTTGGGGTGTCATCTCCCTATTGAAGGAACCCCAAACAAAAGACTTCAGCAATGTTATGGACCTCGCAGTGCGGTTGTGGAGAGCAAGGGGAAGGGCTAGGAATGGAAAGTTAAAGTACAGGGTACTAAGAAAGTTGGGGAAAAGTGTTTCAAGTTTCCCTCTTCACCCTCTACCCCTCCACCCAGTAAGGAGACCTCTGCAGAGATGCTTGAAGATCTCAGGCTAGGGTTCAGATAAAGAGACCTGTATCTGAAGATACCCAGCTAGGAGTGATAATATTAAAACAAAACAAAACAACAAAAACAGATTGGCAAGCAGCATCCTGATTCCTAGAGCAGCTGTTTTCAGGAATGCATGCACTGCCTGTGTACCAAGTCTGGTGTGCGGAGGGCACCTCTCCTCTCCCTGGGAAAGGGCTCCAGGGAAAGCCTTACTAATTCCCTGGAAAGTCACACATAGGTTTTTAATTCAGAGCCAGACGTCTTCATCTCTATCACAGTTGTTTTGTGGACACAGCCAGACCTATTTTTATTATCCCTTACGGAATTTGCGTTACAATGCCTAAGTAGTAGATTATTGTCCCATTCTACTTAAGAAGAAAGGAAAACTCTTCATTATCTTCTTGGTGTTCAATAAATTCATACATTGTTGGGCTGTGCTTTACCAATAATTTAATTTGCTTGAGTATGCATTATATGTTCTGTAATCATATAATTGAATGAAATTTATTACAAACCTATACAGTGCACTAAAGGGTTATGTAATGAATGGTCTCCTCTTTAGAAAGAGAAAAAAATGGTGACTTAGATATGTGTGTTAGAAAGACATTATATAAAATTCAGATAAAAGAAAGATTTATGAATCTTTCCGGTAACTTAAAGGAGAACTTTTAGTATGAAAACAGATATTTGCCTACTTTTACCACTGGAACAACTAAAGTTAATGTGGATCAAATTAATGCAATATATGTTGAACAATTTACCCTGAGCATGGCAGCCCATAGTAAAATATTAAAGAAATAAACACAGTGCCTACCTTCTGCAAACTTATAGACTAGCAGGGGCTGTATGCAAATAGGCAATTAATATGTAGTATAATAAATGCGCTGATAAGGGAAGTATAGTTTTTTAAAGGGCTGCATTGAAATAGCCATTAAGGAAGTTTTGCAAGGATGGAGAGTTGGGCTGGCTTCTGAGAAATAGCTACCTGATAAAATATGATCTTCTCCTCAACTTAAATAATGAAAATAGAAAATAAATAAATAAATAAATAAAAAGGCAAGAATATTTAGTAAAAAGGAAAGAATATGTGCCAACACCCACAACTTAAGGTGTTTTCTGGACCCTATGGCAGTGCAGTGTGGCTGAGCATGTAGCATTAGGTAAGACATCAGTGAGAGCAGAAGCCGGAAAAAGGTGAGGATTGAATAAAGAAGACTTTCTAAAATAGATTAGAGGGAACAATCCAATGTCATTATGCAGGGTGATGACATAATCAGATTTACAGTGTCTTCCTGGTGTCAATGCCAATAATGGATTAGAAATGAGCAAAAGCAAAGACAGAAAAGTTATTTGGAGAGCACTGGAATTTAATCCAGGAAATACAATGATGTTTTAATTTAGGATAGTAGCCATGGCAATAGAGAATTATATATGGTACGAAAATATTTAGAATTTAAAATGTATAGATGCTAGTGATTTGGATATGAAAGGTATGGAAAATAATTTGAAATTTTTAGTTTGGACAAGTGGGTGGATAGTGGCATACTTTACTCAAAAGGTAACCAAGCAAGAAGAATAGGTCTGAGAAGATGATAATAAAAGTTACGTGTGTTGAATCTGTAATATCTATGACCAATCCAAGTAGAAATACCCAGTAACCAATTATACATGTGCTGGATGCATGGCTAATTGAAGATATCTGCGTTATGGGTGTAGATTTAGAAATCACCCATCTATGAATGCTAAGAGATGCACAACCATGAGTTTGGCTATGCAGGGCAATTATGCATCAGATAGGAATGCCCCAGCAACCAAATGAACAGAAACATTAACAAAAGGCAATGAAGAGGAGGCAATAAGATAGTAAGAAAAGGTCAGAGAAGTAAGAGGGAATCCAGAAAATTGATGTCATGAAATCCAAGGAAAGAGATAGCTATGAGAAGGAACTAGTCAATGATTCTATAAACAGGTACAGTGGTCCTCAACCTTTCTAATGCCGCGACCCTTTAATACAGCTCCTCATGCTGCGATGACCCCCAGCCATAACATTATTTTCGTTGCTACTTCATCACTGTAATTTTGCTACTGTTATGAATCATAATGTAAATATCTGTGTTTTCCGATGGTCTTAGGCGACCCACAGGTTAAGAACCACTAGCAGGGTCGCCTAAGACCATCGGAAAACACATATTTACATTATGATTCATAACAGTAGCAAAATTACAGTGATGAAGTAGCAACGAAAATAATGTTATGGCTGGGGGTCATCGCAGCATGAGGGGCTGCATTCAAGGGTCGCGGCGTCAGGAAGGTTGAGAACCTTAGAGGATAGAGGGCTGGGGGGAAGAGACCAATTTGCTTAGCTTCAAGGTCATTGTTGCTTTAGCAAGAATACCTTCAGGTAAAATATTTCGACTAAATCCAAACATCAGTGAACTGAAGGAGTAGGCAGAGTGAATAAAGCCAGCTTTTAAGAAGTGAAATAGTGAAAGTTTGGGGGATATGTTTGTCAATATTGCATGGCCAATTCTGTCTACAGGAATTGCTCCTCCTTTTCATTTCAATGATCTATGTAGTGTTCTCCTGCTATAGTAAAAGTGTCCGTAGAAGCTGAACGTGTCATATTCTTACTTCATTTGCAATAGGATGTGAACAGGATGTAGAATCAAATAGACTTTTAATTTATAGTTGCTGACAGAACAAAGCAGGGCCAAGAAGTGTCTTCTGTCAGTGCTACTGGTAACAGCATAACAGATGGGGGGGGGGGGGGAGGGGCGGGGTCGCTACCAGAGTGAAGGGTGGAAGTTATAGCACCCTTCTCAGTACCCCTAGCAGAGATAATTTGAAAATTGTGGAGGTATAATGACAAAATACTTTCCCCCCCTCATTTTTCTCCATTTTCAGTTTGCAAGGAAAGTAAGATAAGAAATTAGAATACTGGAAGAAATAGGAATATTTTTTAAACATAAAATTTAAAGTCTAGAGCAATATGTATTTTTTAATCTGAAATCCCCCAAGGAACGGAGATCTCATAACAAATTCATTCTCTTTCCAACGTTCAATAGCCCTCAGGATCTGAGCATTATTTTTCATATGTGATCCACAAATGTTCCAAACATCATAATTAACACAAACTTAGTGAAAACGTATTTCAGAACAAGTCTTTTTAATGGATCTAAAATAGTGAAAATCAAGTACATTTGGAGTTGTGGAAGAATCAGAAAAAAAGAAAACAAAAGTAACTGATTTAATTATAAAATGACATCAAAATTAACTAGGAAAACTTTGTGGGTGGGAAAAGATTAACCAAAGAATTTGTATACATATATGCATATGTGCATAACCATGGACACAGACAATAGTGTGGTGAAGGCCTGAGGGGCGTGAGGGGTGGAGCAGGTCAATGGGGGAAAAATTGGACACATAATATTTTCAACAATTAAGATAAATTTAAAAATAAAAGAAAAAAAAATCATAATAAAACAAATTCAAGATCAAGATAAACCAAACAGAAAAAGAACTAGTAAAACATAATATTTAGTTTTTTGCTTCACAATTGAGAACATTATACTATGTTTTCCTTTTTTATTTATAACATTTGAAAAATATTTCTTGAAGACAGCACTACTTTCCTACTAGCACTGTGCTAATTCCAAATAGTTCAAGGTTCTCTAGCAAGTGGCCATTTTTTAAGCATAATTTATTGCATTCCAACTGTACCTAACTCAATGGCACTCCAAGTTTTCCAAAACCAGTCCCATTGCACTCTAAAATGGCATCTTCCCAAAGAGAGAAGCATAAGGATCCTTGAAATCTGGCATTTTAGTTTTGCTCTTGAGATTATTATATATTGTCTGGCAAAGGGGCAGGCTACAGTCTTTCTGGCTACACCAAAACACTTTATACATGAGCTGTATAATCCAGTCATAAATGAGTGTGAGATAAAATCTCAGTAAATAAGATGATTGTTACATATTTGGTATTACAGTTTTGTACTCTTAAATATCCTGATATTGGATGAGAATCATATACCGTATTTTTCGGACCATAAGACGCTCCGGACCATAAGACACACCAGTTTTTAGAGAAGGGAAATGAAGAAAAAAAGATTATGAAACAAATAGTGTCCTAAAATATTTTATGTGCATTAAAACCCAACATCACAGTTGTAAACACATGTAATCAACCCTGTAAAGTAAACAGCAGCATTTAGAACCATTTTAGAGCCGGGCAAGCACACAGAGACCACACAGAGCCGGGCAAGTAAAAAAACTTTTTTTTTAAAGTATATGTGTAGGCTATATTTGGACCATAAGACGCAGGGACTTTTTCCCCCCCACTTCTGGGGGGAAAAAAGTGCGTCTTATGTTCTGAAAAATATGGTAAATACTAGCTGCATGGTGCACAAAATTCGTGTACTGGGGGCAGAGAGGAGCTCACAGTCCGGGTCCCCTTGGGGGATGTGAGGGTCTTTTACATTTGTCACATGGTATCCCTACCACATCCAAATTACCCTAACCGTAGGGGGATATCTTTTCAACTGTCTTTAGCCTTTCTGATTCCAAACTCTGACTTTTATAACATGTATAGACTTCCCGGGTATTTAGTGTCCTCTCATGCAATTCTATCTTTTTCTTCTACTACCCATGTTTCTTTCTAGACCTAATATTTATTCAGCCACAGGAAATCTGATGGGCTCAAATTGGGCCTTCCGCAATCTGCTCTTTTGCCAAAGCTGACCCCAACTATTTTCTTGTTCTTTGGAAAATCTCAAATATGTTGGGAAATAACTATTGACGTTGGTTTTCAGAACTGTAAGGAGTCATTTACCTCTTTGTATTTTTGCAGAGCAGAATAGTTTATCGTTCTTTTCCTTTCTAACTCACATTCTCAAGGCTGAGAATTCAGTTTGGTTTCCGTAAAAATGCACATGTCCTTTTCTCTCAGAGAGGCTGTTTTACAACTACCTAACCACTGATAGCTAGGCAATTGTAGAAACTAAAGCATAAGATAACAACCACAATCACACACCTGATGACAAGGGTAGTTTGTTTACAATCTGCATCTCCTAGACAGGGGTCCTCAAACTTTTTAAAGTGGGGGCCAGATCACGGTCCCTCAGAGAGCTGGAGGGCCGGACTATATGAACTACTAATTCCTACTGCAACACCTCGGCTGCGCTCACTGCCCAAAAAACCTGGCGGGCCGGATCAGACTCCTCTGCGGGCCGCAGTTTGAAGACGCCTGTTACATATTACTCATGGACATACCTCATTAAACTGGGCCCCTTTGCTCTGGTCTGGAGGGCAATCTCAGAACACTGTCATTCTAAACAGCCCAGAAGAGTAATGTGGGCTTCTGCAGAACTGCCTCCTGAGGGGGTAGCAACAAGAGTGACATTGGATATATTATATAACACTCAGAAGAACTCAAAGACCTTTGTTGGGCATGTCTTCCCTTTGAGTCTTTCCTTCTCCAGAAAGCCCTTTATACTGAGTTCACATTTCCCTTCTTTAGTGACTGCCTTTTTCTAAAGCAAAGCAACACATTAGCTTTTGTTTAAGACTACTTCTCCCTCCTGGCGAGAACTATTGAGGACTTACATATTTTGTCCATGTCACTCGTTGAGATAATAATTTGCTTCTGATAAATGGCATTAATCAGTGTAAGATATTGCCTTACTTTAATACAACTGAAAATAAATAGAAGCAAAACTATCTTCTTCTCATTTCTATAATCTAGAGTTTTCATTCTCCTAACTCTTCCCCTGCCCATGCTATCCCATAAAAGAAACAGATTCATACCTTCTTATCTAATAAATGACTAAAACATCCCAACATGACCTCTGTTCACAGAAACATTACAATCCACATAGAAGCAATATTTTATATTCAGGGAAAGAATCTTTAATTTGGGGTTTCTGGCATTTGGGGAAGGCTTCTCTAAGTGGATAAAATTTCCAGAACTTCTGAAATCATACCATGTATTCAAGTTTCTATTTGCAGTTTGCTCATGAGGAAAATTATTATTGAATTTGTTTATTGAAGATCTTTTCCTCCTGTGATTGACTTGTGTAGGATCAAGGTCAAAATAGACCAAAGAATAATAAAATTTAGAAAAGAAATAGATTACAGTTTAACATATCCAAAATCTTTTTGGTAAATAATTCCACAGTCTATTTTATAAGTAGAGAGAGAAAAAGAGCTAACAGAGGAATGTTTTCCATAACAATAACTACCTCTTCTGTGTTTCACCTCTTCAGAGGCTAATAAGACTGTCAAATTGATGGAAAGCTTCCTGCTTTACTAAATTATAGCACCTCGATTTACGTTAGCGTAATGTGTGCCAAAAATGAAATACTATCTTATTTCAGTCTGTGTATGTATTTTATTACTTGTAGTTGATTTTCCTAGTACTCTAAGCTATAATAGTCCTTTATAAGTTACTGGGTGTTTTTTTTTTGGTTTTTGGTTTTGAACAGAGGAAGAGAAGAAGCATGGTTTGTGATGTCATAGTGGTTATCTTGAGGAAAATATTAACGCTGAACACTAATACAGAGACCCTAAAGAGGTTTCTCCTTACCCCCCAAATAATCTCATTTATGGGAGAGAATCTGTTGTGTAAATTTTGATAATATAAAACAAATCTGAGTAATAAATAAAATTTACAAGGCACGGCAAAGTAGAGATGTGGAGAGACCTTATTCAAAAGAGAGGCTATCATTTAAGAACATAGTGTAATATTCTCAAAAGGAAACTGAGCATTTTATATAGTGAAGTTGGATGCCTAATGGCAAAGCATCTAAGAGGAATTGTACCGTTCTAAATGTTACAACTCAAAATGATCACATCACTAACTCTAAAAGAACTATTTGTATTATGCTGATCTTGTAATCCTTTTAAAAAAGAAATTGTAGCCCTAGCTGGTTTGGCTCAGTGGATAGAGCATTGACCTGTAGACTGAAGGGTCCCAGGTTTGATTTCAGTCAAGGGCACATGCCCAGGTTATGGTTGTTCAGAAGGCAGCCAGTTGATGATTCTCTCTCATCATTGATGTTACTACCTCTCTCTCCCTTTTCTTACTCTCTGGAATATGTATGCATATATATTTAATGTTAACATAAATATTTCTCATAAATATCACATATGTGGTAATACCTTCATCAATAAAAGTATATCAAAGTTAAGCAAAAATAAAGATTGAATATCTATATTGGTTGTAATATAGAACTTTTGAAAGCCTCACAACACTAAGACATAATTAGAGTAGATTAATTTATTTTATAGGTGAGGAAACTGAAGCTTGGGGGTGTTTCAAGGGTAGAAGTAAGTTTGAGAGGACTAGCAGAGGACAATGAGGTTAATTCACACTGGGACATATTTTTTTTCCCCCCCAGTGGATGCTCTTGTAGTAAGAATTAAATTCTTTTATGATAAAGATATTTTTTTCTAAAGGAGCTTTTCATTTTATCATTTTATATTGCCCTGCCTCTGCCATAAAAAACAAAGTGATAACCTCTGTAGGTCCACAGTAGAATATGTGGTCTTGGCTCTCAGAGAGACTTCAAGTCAAGGTAAAGGGAAGAAAAGCAAAATCCTAAAGTTCTTACCCTTCCTTTTTACTGGAAACTTGGGCCTGCAATTGAAAAAATAAATTAAAAGTATTTCAGAGCTAATTTTCCCACTTCAGTGCTCCTCTAGAATTCTTTATATAATGCTATTCATGGTTTCCACATGTATTGTAATTATTTGTAATTATACTCCCAATTATTTTTTAATATCTTGGGTCTTGTTGAGTATGAAAATGAGTTTCTACTCATCCTGCTTTTATAAGGCCAAGACTAGTGCTTGGCACACAGTAAGTTCTCAATAGGTACATGGCTTTGTTTTATGTTTATTATTAGAAAGGTATGCACACCTTTATAAAATTTAAGCCATATATAAGTGTATAATCTAAAAAGTGCTACAATATAAATATATAAATTGGTACTATAACAAATTAGGCTTGTTTATAAGTAGAATTGATTACATATATTTTTTGAGTGAAAAATAAAACTTTCCCATCTCTTATATCCACATATATTGCCCTCTGCTAACCAAGCTTAGCATTGTGATTCAGAACCCCCTAGACATTTTTTACATGTAGAAATGTGATTCTGAATTATAAATTAAACACATAAAATGTTTTAAAACTATAAAATGACCCTCTAAAATATAGAAACTTTATGCAATGAATAACTTAATATTATTTATATTAAACTATTGTAGTGCCTTTTTGTAAGAAGACAATAGTTGGATTTTATGGTGACCTTGAAACTTTGAGGTTGTATAAATTATTAATAGCATTTTGCATGTCACACCAGGAATATTCATTTCAGGTTAACATTTTAATTTATCAGGGCAAAAATGTTGAATATTAGTTTTTCTCATCAATCCTTATTATAACAAGGCCCAGTGCATGACATTCATGCACTGGAGGAGGAGGAGGGGCTCCCTCAGAACGGCCTACACCCTCTCGCAGTCGGGAATCCCTTGGGGGATGTCTGCTGCTGGCTTAGGCTCGATCCCCCTGGGGTTGGGGCCTAAGCTGGCAGGCAGATATCCCTTTTGCAGCCCAGGCTCTAGCAGCCCAGGACCCCCACTCCTTACCGCCTGCCTGCAGCGGAGGCAGGAGCGGCCCCTGCCACCACGCTGCTCTTGCCAGCTCTGAGCCCAGCTTCTGGCTGAGCCGCTCTCCCGCTGTGGGAGCGCACTGACCACCAGAGGGCAGCTCCTGCAGTGGGCACCTGCCCCCTGGTGGTCAGTGTGCATCATAGCAACCAGTTGTTCCACCGTTAGGTTGATTTCCATATTAGCCTTTTATTATATAGGATTATATAGGATTTTTGCTTACATTATAATATTATTGGTCAAACTCTTAAGTCTAATGAAAGCTGACTTATTTCTGTTTGTTAGGTTCTAAGCCAGCAATTTAAAAGGTAATTCTACTTCTCAGTTCTCATGTAGTAAATGCCAGTAATAATTCTTGATCCCCTGAGAAGATATCGGGATAGGACATATTTAATAAATGAATATTAAGAATTTTATACTATTTCCTATTGTGTAAAAGTGTTTTTCTTTACAGACGTCAGTTCACATATTGTTTCTTGTTTTCTTTATTATTATTTTACTGATGCTTAACAATCTATTGTTTGGTTGGTAATGTAATATTTGCACTTTTTAGCTGATTTAAAGATGGAAATGATGTATGCTCTTTAGACTCCATACTACCTAGTTCAGATTCTCAGTGTTATAGAGTTGGAGTAGTGTAGAAATTATAAAATATTCCAGTGAGAAATAAAAGAAATATAAAATGGTACATTATAAAAAATAAATGATTTATGATTGAGCTAAATAGATTTTTTAAATCAGAATTTTCTGTATCCTAAAATAAGTTATAGTTAAATCAGTTGATTTTTTATTATTTTATAATATAAAAATATAAATTATAACAGATTACTATGAAATCAAATTATGCTTGGTATGTACAAACATTATGTAAAATATGGCAGAAAAGCTCTTTGTATCATAATGGACTCAAAGCTCAATATGTTTCCAATAACATGGTTCAACACAGATTAATGGGAAATATAGTATAAGAGGATATATTTCATCATTAAAATTTATTTGATTTAGGTCCTAATTATCTCAGTGTGCATTAATCTAATGGTGTATACAAACTTGGAATTATACAAATTTAAATTTAGTGAGGGATTTGAGATTTGAAATGGTTAAGATAGTTAAAATAATTGTGATTAATCTCACATGCAAAGGGAATATATAAATTGATACTGAAACAGATGAGTCTTATTTACAAGTAAAATTGATTGCTATATATTTTGGGTGAGCAATCTCAGGAAAGTTACATAATTAATATGAAATGTGATATTTGTAATGTGCAAATTGAGTATTACTACAATAGATAAAGTATTAGAAGCTTCCATCCTCTTTCCATAAAAAAGATGGTGATGATTAGTGATAATATTAATGATTCCTATATGCTATCACAAATATGAAATAGAAATAAATCAAGAGCTATTATTTACTGGATTTTCATCTCAATTTAGGTCCTTTCAGTATATTATTTTCTTTTCAGCTTTGGGGTGCAGAGTCTGTGAGGAGCTCAATGAAATATAATGTAACTAAACCATGGGACTCGAGGGAAACGTGGGGGTCTCCTTGGGCACAGGAAGGCTGTACATTTTGGACAGCCATGTATGTCGTGTGTCCTTTACCCTATGGGCAGTGGGAAAGCAGTGGGAGTTATAAGCAGTCAAGTTATATTATAGGATAAAATATGATTACATGTACCAAAATAACATAGATTTATTTCATTTTTATATTGGAAGACATCTTAAAGTTTTAGCAAACCTCATGTTAATGAGGTTGCAAAGAAAGAAATGTATTGTTTTTAGTGGTACAAGTTGACGCTATGATACTGTGTTTTGAAACTGAATAATCACCTACCCTTTAACTACAAAGCACAACAACTAGAAATCACACTATAGATTCTCCTCATACAAATTCATATAAATTGAGGATATCCATATAACCTAGAAGATCATGTCACTACTTAAGAAATAGTGACCTATCATATGGACAAATAATGAGAAAGAATCCTAACAGCCAGTGTTGTTGATAGGAAAATTGGAACCTGTATGCACTGCTGGATTAAACCATTATTATATTCCTACAAGGTAATTTTGCCTTTAAGAAAGATTTAAGACAGACTAAGAAATTTAACTTTCAGTTAACTATCCTAAGGAAAGTATTGGATTGATATTAAAAGATTTAAGTACAAATGTGCTGATGTAATATATTATTTATAACAGTGAAAAACTAAAAAAAGACAGTTAAATGAACACGATAGGTTACACATGAATTTTATGTAGTCATAAATAGTAAATATTTATTGAAATGAAAGTAATAATACTCTTTAAAAAGGGGAAAAAGTTATAGAATCATGTCTATACATATCCCATGTAAAATAGATATATACATATGCATTGAAAACATGTATAAATGTTTTCAATACATATATATATATAGTATTTAAAGAAATATATTTTGAAAAAACACATATATGAAAACCTATACCAAGTTCTATAGTAATAAATGCATGATAATGGAATTTTAGGTGGTGTTTTGTTCTTGTGGTAATGTTTATCTCTACTTCCTAATTTTTTTACAATGATTATTTAATGAAGAACACTAAAAATATGTTTCATGTGAATTCTGGATCCCATCTCCAACATCCATAAAGCCTATATCCTTTTAGGACTCTCATAAATTGCTCACCTAGAGGATTTACCTGGTATTTTATATTCTAAGGAGGGCCTCAGAATAGACTAGATCACTGGGGTCCTTCGTATCATTATTTGCATAGATTCGAATTAATCCGTTTGTTCAGAAATTGCTTCAGACATTACTAAGAATATATTATTGTAGATTATCCATAAATGCTGAAAGAATTAGAGAAACTTCTAAAGCAATTTCTCAGCTCTTGTTACTGGTTTGCGTGCTCGCTTTGTAGATGTGACAGGCTGACAGTATTCTTGTGTGGCTTCTTCATGGGCCGATGTCACATTTGACTCTAGCGTGTGGCATCACTCTATCTAGGCTGATTTGGCTCAGGAGATTGAAGACAGCCTTTGGACCAAAGAATCACGGGTTCTATTCTGGTCAAAAGCACGGACCTTGGTTGCAAGCTCCTGCCTGGCCCAGTCCCTGGTCAGGCCTTCTGCATGAGGTAACCAATCGATATGTCACATCCATATTTTCCTTTGTCTTTCCCTCTCTCTTCCACTCTCTCTAAAAATCAATGGAAAAATATCCTCCAGTGAGAATTTAAAAATAATAAAACGCTGTAACAACAACAACAAACTTGCATACATTAACATTTATTTTAAAAATTTAAAAATAATTTGAAGCCCTGACTGATTTGGGTTAGTGGATGGAACATTGGCCTGTGGACTGAGGGGTCCCAGGTTTGGTTCTGCTCAAGGGCATGTACCTTGGTCGCAGGCACATCCCCAGTAGGGAGTGTTTAGGAGGCAGCTGATCTATGTTTCTCTCTCATCAATGTTTCTAACTCTCTCTCCCTCTCCCTTCCTCTCTGTAAAAAATCAATGGAATATATTTAAAAATAATAATAATAATTTGAAGTGTGACAGGTTTATATTTATCAGCCCCATAATAATCAAACCCTTTTGCTACTTAATGGGTTTTTATTTTGCTTTGGGTTTTCATGTATGTAACTTGTATCTCTAAGCTGCCTGAAGGATATATAAAAAGTTGTCTTTACATTTCAAATTACATCAAATCCTTGGTCACCATGCCAGGTATCAATATTATTGATTTTGTAGATGAATACATTGTTATTAATACAATAGCTCTGAAATCATTTCTCAACTTCCATAGGTAGAGTTTTTCCTTTTATATAATTCTAGGTAATATAATGCCTTCTCTCCTCTATTAGTATCATGTTTGCTTTATAAAGATAGATGAATAACAGAAGTCTGAATATCTTTCCTGTTTATTCTGTCACTGAAAGAAAAATATTGGTGTGCTTAAAGATAAGGCATTGAATGCTAATACTTTGGAAGAGCCATTTTAATCATTTTGATGGTAGTTGGAACACTTTGAAATGCATGTAATGGAATTTAAAAATAGCTTACAATTACTTCAATAAATGCATTCACTCATTTGATTACTTTGCAGTTGGAAATAAATCCATTCTTTGTATAGGCTATGGTACTTCATTTTGGGCTAATTACTAAATAAGATGAATTCAGTTTTTGACGTTTAGTATTATATATTGATGTTTTATCAAGCATTTTGATAAATTTGACTTCAGTGATTTATACGGTTTCTCATTGAGACTTTTTTATAATTATATTAATCAATAATAGTAACTAAGTAGTGGCTATGCTTGTTTCATAAGTGAAACCATGGTGCTAAGAATTATCATGATCTTTATGTTAAGGTGTGTATAAGACATTGTCTACCATCTCTCCTGATAAATACAAATGAGAGACTATTGGTATTTTGTGTGAGATACTGTTTGCAGAATTTAAATTTGTTGGTCATTCTGTTTTTGTTTCACTAGCATCTTAAAAACAACACCACCATTTTAGTAAGCTGCATTCAACATTTGACAGGTCTGCTCAGTGACCGCCATATTTATTCACTAGCTGCAAGATTCCTATTGTTTCAAAAGGACTTGCCCTGATCATCTCCTTTACCACTGTATGAAACCATAGACTCCAAGATGCTTGAAATTCCAAGATTATTTTTTCTACAGGACTGAACATATCACATCTACCTACCCACTTTTAACCCCCAAGTATAGTAATCTATTTTGCCTTGATGTAAAAAATAATGTGAATCTTTTGTGTTCCCAGTATTTGAAAATGACATTATAATCATGCAATCCATTTTGGATCAAAACCTTGATATTAGCTTCCTTCTTCACTTTTTTTTTCTCTCTCCTAATAATTCATATTCAAAGCTGCCTTCCAAAGATGACCTTTGCCCTTCCTCCTTCCATGTGTCCTGTCCTTTCCATGCACTTGTTATTGCCTTTCAATATCATTTAATTTTGAATATTGCACTTACCTTCTACTCCCATGATACCATTCACTCTCTTGTTCTTTTGCAGTGTAGTACTTTTTCCTTATGGCCAAAATGACTCTTAAAATTATGTATTTAAGTATTTTAATTTAATTATTAAACACCATTGATGACTCATCGCTGCCTATAAAACATGATGCTTTTTTTCCCCTTTTTGGTAATCAAGACTCAACTATAGTTCCCCAAACTATCTTTTGAGCTCTGTAACTCACTTCCATATTCTTCAGCTTGCCAACTCTCACTTCTCAGTATTTTTATGTTGGGTTTAACACCAGTGGATCATTTACCATTTTATTTATTTTTATTTTTTAAAATATATTTTATTGATATTTTACAGAGAGGAAGAGAGAGGGATAGAGAATTAGAAACATTGATGAGAATCATGGATCAGCTGCCTCTTGCACACCCCCTACTGGGGATGTGCCCGCAACCAAGGTACATGCCCTTGACCGGAATCAAACCCGGGACCTTTCAATGCACAGGCCGACTCTCTATCCACTTAGCCAAACCTGTTTCGGCATCATTTACCATTTTCTGAGTATTCCTTCTTAAGGCACTCTTCTCATCGGTGTAAATGTCCTCCATAACTTAGTCATTATAGTCAACCTCATAGTTGTTTTTTTTTTTAATTTTAATACTGTTTTTTACTCTAAAAGTTTTGTGGGTTATTTCTGAAATGTTAGTCAATTTTTTATGTCTTCTATACGTGTGTTTTTATTAATTTATTCAATTGAATATATGGTATTAGTATAATTCTATACATCATGGGTAAAAAAAAACTCCTCACTGTATGCAATGCATGCATAACTAATAGTGTGTGTAGATGTGCTCTTGCATAATGTATGTGTGTGTGTGTGTGTGTGCGTGCGCGCACGTCCCTGTTTCACATTTGGTCATAGTCCAATTCTGGCTTCTCCACATCAGTTGATTTTGCACACAAGATAACTTAACTTTCTTCTGCTGTTCTGACCTTCACTCATCATCCAGCAGCTGCCTTAGTTTTTTGCTTTAATCTTTCACTACTCAGCTAATTTAGAAATACTATTTTAGATGAAAAGAGCATATAAGTATCTGCTGAGGAATCCCTGGTGGTTTAATTATCGCTGATTTTTTAAGAAGCAATTTGAAATGGTCTACAATTGTGGTTAAGTTAGCAATAAGTTTTCAGTGGTGTGGACATGGCAATAAGTGTTAAAATATTATACAAGCCTTTTCAGACTCAGAGTGGATTTGAATGCCAACTTTCTCTCACAGCAAAGCTAATATAGGAGTCTTTATAGTCAGGGCTTCTTTACCAATCCAAACCTTTATTGTGTGTGTGTGTGTGTGTGTGTGTGTGTGTGTGTGTGTTTGTGTTTAATCTTATGAGGAAAAAAATAAAAGTCTCTTTGGGAAAAAACATAGATTGCAAACAACTTAAATCCTTTCTATATACCCTTCATTTTTTAATCATGAGGCATATTCAGAAAAGTGGCCAGCAAATACTATTGGTGATCTTTAATATAATACATCTCCTGTTTATTTACACAGAGGAAGCAGATTTGAGGAATAAACTGGTACACTGAGTTCAGCTACTGAGTAGATAATCATAATTTTTATGGAAGACTATTTGACAACAGCTTAAGGGATACACAAAATAAGAGCATTAAACCATATAAAAGGATTAGACTGGTGTTCTCTCGGTAATGGGGTGAATTGCATAAATCTGGAATCTGAATGGGAGAAGGAATGCGTGAATCTTAATCTTAAGCACAAGAAAAACATGTTCATTCTTAAGTATGCATTCAATATTTTAAATAATACGCATGTTTTTGTAACATCCATATGGATTTTCTAAGCTCTATTATTCTGAAATGTAAGCCAAGCATGGTAAGACAAGTCCTTATCATTTAATGGAAGGGATTAGGCAAAGTATAAACATGTTTTACTAGGAAGTCACATTTCCCCAAGTTGGTTGTATGGAATAGAACTCCTACAAGACGTTTAATGAAAAAAAAGAAATATTTGTGAATAAAAGTTTAAAAAATATTGTGCATATTATGTCATCCCTTATTGAAGTCAGGCCGCTCATTAGCATGACAAAGACTGAGCATTTTGCAACACATTGAAGCCGAAGTCCCTCAAAATTATTTCAGCACAAAATATTTCCCAAGCCAAACATTTTTTCTCTCTCAAACCACCATATTAGCATTCATCAAGACACATGCTCTTGTATACTATTTTAAAATGTTATCAATTAAAAATATTTGAAGGAAGAATTTCTTTGCAGCCGAAACTCGAAACCGGTTTGGCTCAGTGGATAGAACTGAAAGGTCCCAGGTTCGATTCCGGTCAAGGACATGTACCTTGGTAGTGGGGGCACATCCCCAGCAGGGATTGTGCAAGAGGCAGCTGATTGATGATTCTCTCTCTATCCCTCTCTCTTCTTCTCTGTAAAAAATCAATAAAATATATATATTTTTTTAAAAAGAATTTCTTTGCAATAGCCCAGTCTTTAGCCCTTAAGGTGGGCCGGCAGAGGAATCCCGGGCTGCTGCTGAATAGAAGCAATCGCTGACTAGCTATGGTCTATGCCATCTGACCTCGTGACCTTTCCTGAAAGCCTCTCTCTGTGCGTTCCTCTTAGGACCGCTTGCGGAAATTTATTTTATGGTCATTAAAGTGCTACAGAAGCCCCTGTGCTTTCTCACTTAATTTTGTCTCAGGCTACCTGGCAACCTCAGTTTTTCAAGTCAATCAGGTTTCCCTTCCAACGGTAATGACTGTTTTTAAGCATGTTGTACTCCCCTCGGGTCGTGGAGGACACACCTCCAGCTGTGTTGCTCATTAAATGACTTTGCTTCTTACGTCTCAGGGAAAATGTAAATTTGATGGGAGGGAGGTCCGCTGCATGGTTCTAAAACGTACCTGCTTCTCGCCAGGGCTTTCCCGCTTATTAAAAGAGTGGTGTTGACCTAGTGGGTTTGGCTCAGTGGATAGAGCATCAGTTTGCTGACTGAAAGGTCCCCGGTTCAGTTCTGGTCAAGGGCCTGGACCTTGACTGTAGGCTTGATCACCAGCCCTGGTCTGGGCTCAGGTAGGAGACAACCAATGAATGTGTTTCTATCTGTGTCCCTCCCCGTCCCTACACTCTCTCTAAAAATCAATGGAAAAATATCCTTGGGTGAGGATTAACAACAACAAAATAGTGGTATACTTTTCTTACAGGAGGTCTGAATCCAACCCTCTTCAGCATCCTCAGAGCTCCAAACCAATTTTCCTTCATTATTTCATATTTTTATTGAGTTTATCACCTTTAGATTTTTCACATCAAAATTTAAAAACACGTTCTGTTCCTATCAAAGCAAGAATAGCACCAAAAACATACAAAACAAACAAACAAACAAACAAACAAACAAAAAAACACAGCCAAACATGTAAACCTTTATTCTATACTAGAGGCCTGGTGCACATCATTTGTGCACTGGGGTTGGAGGGTCCCTCTGCCTAGCCTGTGCCCTCTGGCAGTCCAGGACTCCATGGGAGATGTTTGCCTGATGGCTTAGGCCCGGCTCCCGCCCTAAGCTGGCAGTTGGACATCCCGCTCTAGCAATCCGGATTCCCTCGCTCTTTAAGGCCCACCTGCTGGCTCCTTACCACTTGGCTCGCTGTTCCCTAGCAGCAGGCCCCTTACTGCTCGACTCGCTCCTGCTTAGCAGCACTGCTGTGGGAACAGGATAGGCTGCCGTCATCACCACTGCGCTCACCAGCCATGAGCCCAGCTTCTGGCTGAGTAGCCAGCCGCTCCCCCTGTGACTGCACACTGACCACCAGGGGGCAGTTCCTGCATTGAGCATCTGGACCTGGTGCTCAGTGTGCATCATAGCGACCATTCATTCTGGTTGTTCCACCATAGCGATCACTTAGGCTTTTATTATATAGATACTAGAGGCCTGGTGCACAAATTCATACACAAGTGTGGTCCCTTGTGGTGACCTTGGGGTATCAGGCCTTAGCTTGAACTCCCAGGCTCGCAGCCTCCCCTGGCACCCCATGTTGGCCTGGCACTGCCTCCTCGACTGTTCCACCATCCCGCCTGTGGGGCGATCCATCAGGGCCAGGCCCCCCACCCGGCTCCCTCAGAACCTGGGAGCCAGGCGGCGGCCCCACTTCCCACCACCACCACTGGTAGCTGTCTGTGGAGCAATCGGCAGGGCGATCAGGTCCCACCTTGGCCTAGTGCCTCCCACTCAACTGCTTCACCATCCTGCCACAGTCCTGCTCTCCTGGGGCCCCTCCGGGCTGGCAGTGTTTCCACTGCCACCTGCTGCCAGCGCCGCATCACTGATGCCTGTCATGTACTGCACTGCCCCCTGGTGGTCAGCACACGTCATAGTGAGTCTTGGAACTCCTGGTTGAAAGACCGCCCGAGGGGACTATTTGCATATTAGGCTTTTATTAGATAGCACTAGTGGCCCGAGGCATGAAAATTTGTGCAAGAATGGGCCTTTCTTCCCCTGGCTGCCGACACCACCTTTGCTCTTGCCCGGAGTAACTTTTTGGCCTTCACTCTGGGCTGGAGCTGCCTTTCCACCTTCCCATGCTGCCCAGAGGCCCGGAGCAGCTGGGGCAGTGTGGAATGCCTGCCTCATTGCCATGGAGATGGCACAAGTGTCCTGCCCCTGGCTGCTCAGCGCCTGTGTTTGCAAATCAACCCACCATATTTGTTGGGTTTATTTGCATATTCACTCCTGATTGGCTAGTGGGTATCATGAAAGTATGGTCAATTTGCATCTTTCTCTTTTAGTAGTGTAGATACCCCCTTCAGCAATCATCATCACTTTCCTCCCATCTGGACTCAAATTATTTGAAAGAATTGTCTATACTTGCTACCTTCTAGTTCCTCTGAGTAAATAAATCATCAATCTTGTTCCTGGACATAGAATTTACTCTGAAATGTACTTTTCAATAGTAGCCACTGGGAGTTTGTGTCTAACAACTGTACTATAAGAAATACTTCAGAGAACTGATTTAAAATTTCTAAGTTTTTTGGATGTATATGACTTATAGTATATATTTATATATATATGATTATATACTCATTGATAATTTAAAAAGGAATTATATAAAACATATTAAGTAGATTAAGCAAGTTTTTATTTCTGAGATCAAAAATTAAGAGACAAGATAATGCTCCTATTGTCTTTTAAAAATGCTAGTTTCTTCTCCTTTGAACCATTTGGATATCCCAGAAGTCATAAAGTATCTTGTCTTAACACCTTCATGTATCTCTTATCTACCTATACTTTTTATTGATGAGCCATAAATAAGTGAGGAGACATTTCTCAGTAGATTATGAATATGCATTACTCTTCAAATGGCTTAAGTTTATTTCTTTTTAAAATAAGACACATTTAAATTGAACCAAGTCTTTTGTTTATGACATCATCCATTAAATTCTTAACCCTCCTGATCATATCTAAATTTAAGAATTTTTTTTAACCTTTTAAAAATATAATAAAGACTTCTCAGTATATCAGTGAGGTGTGTGTAAAAGGCTAGGGTGTTTTGAATTAAGGTTCAAATTTTATTCTTAACTGTTCATTTTATTATTTAGAACACTCTTAAAATCAGTGAATTACTTTGATAATTTACTTATTGTATTCTAAAATGACTCACTGAATTTGAAATGAAAATTATTTTAATTACAGTGACAGGAAAGTTAATATAACTTCCTTGCTGGAAGTTTGTTTCATATGAACTCCATTAGGAAGTGAAAATGTATTGGATATAACTAATCCACATTCGGTAGTTTTGGTATACAAATGAGAACTCAAATCATAATGGTAGACCAATTTTTATATGCAGTATTTTAAAACAAAGTACTAGGTTCTCTACAAATAGAGATGACTACTAAAAATAGAATATTGGTTTCCTGCATGTTCTTTTTTTCCAGTCTTTTGCTATTTGCTTAAGCTTTTCCCATTCCCTTATGTTGATTATATCATTTTTCTCTTAAACTTTTCTTTCCAAAATGCTTATCTCTAAGAATAGTTGTTGAGATAGAGACAATAAACTTGTTTGGCTGGTAGCATAAAAAACAAATTATGATTTGGAGAATATATCTGATTCCTCACAAGTTAAATGGGTAAAATTTATTTAGTACTTTTTAAAGTTTTTTTTCTCTCATTTAATCCAAATAGCATCCCTTTGAAACAAACAATAAAATTATGCCATTAATTTTGCAAATAAACAAATTTAGACTTGTGAATGAAATAACACCTATGATTACACTTGATAAAGGACTTAGAACATAAGTCTGTCTTTGATTTCTTGAAATAACTTGACATGTATTTAAGTATTTAGATTATCCAAAATTAATTTAGTCTTTAGGATATTAATTTATTTGGTCATAGGTAAAATTCATATACAGTATCTGAGCATCAGCAAGTGATGGTGCTATTATGATAATATGAGCCAATAAGAATAAAAACCAGTGCAGTTTTTAAAAAGGAGTGAGTATCACTTACCTATGTTATCTTAAATAATCGAGAGTTGATTCTAAAAGTCTGTAAAGGTTCTGTCCAGTGTGGTGATTGTGAGATAAACTTTGTAAATATTGCAAGCAATGAGAATTTATATTTAGCTATGATTAAATAATTATATTGGCAAATTTTGGAAATGACCTTAGTGATATGTTTGTACTCTTCGATTAATGTTAGTACTAAGTTTATAAAATGCTATTAAACTTTATCGATGCATAAAATTGATATTAACAGTACTAGTCATTTCTACACATTTATGTTTTACATCAGAAGAGTACCTTACGTCCGTATGCTTTCAACCTTTTTACATTTAGTATTAATAACTTATACCTCATACAATGTCTGCTTTCAGAATGTAAATTACTCCTTTTATTAAAATTATGGGCAGTATTCTATTTGCTCATATACTAGAAATTCTGTACTGAACGTTGGTTTTTAAGAAAAAAAGTTGTCATGCAGTCAGTGTTGTTCAGTGACTAGCATCAACCTATAAACCAGGATGTCTCAGTTCCTGCTCAGGGCACCTGCCTGGGTTTGGGCTCCAACCCTAGCAGGGGGCGTGCCGGAGGCAGCTAATCAATGATTCTCTCTCCTCATTGAAGTTTCTCTCTCTCCCTCTCCCTTCCTCTGTGAAACCAATAAAAATATTTTTAAAAAGGGGGAAAAAAAATCACATAATTATAACTATTTTATAGGACATGACATATATTAAGGGACTATTTAGTACATTATTCACATCCTCCAAAATATGCTAAAATGTTTATTAGAAATATTTGAATTTTTAATATTTTGATTTCTTCATTGAAGTTTTATGGTAATGCAATTTTTATTAGTTTATTTTAATTTTACAATATAATAATTTATAGTAAATTCACAGAATTGTACAACCATCAACACAATATAATTTTAAGATATAGCCATCATTATCAATAAATAAATAAAAATCTATAATTATTGTCAGTCAATCTTGTTTCTCCACCTCTAGAAAACAACCAAACTGCTTTCGGTCTCTATCTATTTGCCCATTCTGGACATTTCACATAAAATAGTGGGCTTGGTAAAAGCAGGTTTACAGTTCTGAGTTCATAAAACAGTTTACTTTTTTTCTATAATTTATCACTCATTATATTATTTATTTGTATTACAACTGCAAACATATTTTTGCAAACCCCTGTAGAGTCATGTAAGTTCTTTTCTGTCTGGCATATTTCATGAAGCATTATGTTTTCAATATTCATTCATGTCACAACATTTATGAATACTTCATTCCTTTTTATGATGGAATAATATTCATATATATGTCTATACATGGCAAATTTTTATCCATTTCCTAGTTGATGAATAATTGGGCTTTTATGACTTGTTAGCTATTGTGAATAAAGCTCCTATGAGCATTTGTCTGTAGTTCTTTGTGTAGGCATCTGTTTTAATTTCTCTGCTAGTTTCCGAGGTGTAGAGGTGCTGAGTTATATGATGATTTTTATGTTTAGCATTTTGAGACACTGGAAAGCTGTTTCAAAGTGCCTCTACCATTTTGCATTTCTACCAGCAATGTCTGAGTGTCCCAATTTCTCCCATTATCACCAAGACTTATCTTCTGTTTTATGATTATATTCTGGTGAATGTGAAATTATATATGATTATAGTGTTTATCTGCGTTTCTCTAATGGTAATACTCTTGAGAATTTTTTTTCTTATTATTTTACATATTGGCCATTTTCATATGTTCTTTGGAGAAATATCTACTCAGTTTCTTGGTCTAGTTTTAAAATTAACTCCTTTTTTTTAATATATCTTTATTGCTGAAAGTATTACAAATATCTCCCTTTTTCCCAATTGACCATGTTATTTTTTTAATACATATATGGATAAAAATTCATCATATATAAGACTTGCAAATACTTTCACCCATTATGTGGTATCCTAAGGAGCATAAACGTTTTTAATTTTGATGAAGTTCAATTTATCAATTTTTTAATCATTTGTACTTTTGGTGCAATCTAAGAAATCACAAATTAACCCATGATTCTGAAAACTTATCCTATGTTTTAAGATTTGTATAATTTTAACTTTTAAAATTAGGTGTGTGATCCGTTACAAGTTAATTTTTATGTATGATATAGTGATCAACATAAACATATTTACATATGGATGTCTGTACAATTTGTTTAAAATACTGTAATTTCCTATTTAATTTTCCAGGCATCTTTGTTAAAAACCAAATGACCATAAATGTAAGGGATTATTTCTGGGTTCTCAATTATACTACCTTTAGACAGATCACACAGCCTCTGGTAGTTTCTTCTCATTGCATGCACTGATACACAATCTTCTGTAATTATATATATATATATATTTCAGAGAGGAATGGAGATAGAAAGAGAGACAGAAACATCAATGATGAGGGAGAATCACTGATTTGCTGCCTCTTGCGTGCCCCCACACTGGGGATTGAACTTGCAACCTGGCACATGCCCTGACCTGAAGTTGCACCCTGAATCCTGGTTCATAGGTCAATGCTTGACCACGGGGCCTCGCCGGCTGGGCATCTTCTATAAACTATAGTTGGGACCCACTGTATAACTTTTACTTCTTCTACTGAACCAGAAGTCAGAAAACCCTTCCTTAAAAGATATTATAAACTTGTGGCCCTAGAGTCTATGATGCAGCTACTCACTCTGATGCTACAGCACAAAAATATTCACTGACAATGTATAAAAGAGTGAGTGTGCCTGGTGCAATAAAGAATTATTACTCAAACAAGAAGCTGGCTCATGATTCAGTATTTTATGACCCCATTTACTACTATGGGTATTTAAACTTTTATGGAATTAATGAAAACATTCCTCATATCTCACATCACTTCTGCTTTACCTCTTTTAGAAGCTCAAATTATGATGTGGATGGGATGCTTTGGTATGTCTAAAGTACAGTGAGGCTGTTGACCTCTTTCTTCTGGAAAGCCATTATTCTTTTTAATGCAACTATTAAACTATTCTTAGTTTCTATGTAGCAATATTGCAGTTTTGGCTTATGCCATTTATGTGATCACCTAATTTCCTAGGTATTTTTGATCATTAAAATTTTTTAATCATACTTTTCTCATATTTTTGTGTACTTTCCATTTATCCTTTCTATATGTCATCATATTGACCTCATCCCACAGTATTTCAGTTTTAAACAAGATCTGTTGGCTTTTTTCTAGAACTAGAATTAAATTATAAAGATTTTTTTAGGTGATAAGACCCAAGCTAGCCTTTCAGATATACTTCATCCCTATAATCCCAAACCTTGTGCCAAATTTGCAATGGTGCATTATATATGTGTAACACCCCAATCCTGCTTGAACTGACCCCACCCCACCACATAATACAGTAGAGTCAGTTTTGCCAATGTTTGTCTATGCTTTCTACAAAATATCATAAGGTTTGCAACACAAGAAGACATTTTAGTCAATTGAAAAAGCAACGAACCCCTGGAATTTTAACATTATATTTCTAATTCTAGTTTCCACAGGCTCTTTAATTTTGGAATTTTCATATGCCAACATTATCATTCTTAGCATAAAAACAATAAAGCCAACTGTTATGAATGCTAAATTAGGCATTTAAGATGTGATGATTTATGAGCAAAACTTTCTAAACATAAAATACTCCATCAAAGGGTGGGAGGGTCAAATCTCCCCAGCTGGTAAATTGAATGTGTATGGATTAAAGTAAGTAGGCAATACTTATAAGTTTTTATATATGTGTCATTAGCTATGACCTGGCATACTTTGAAATAGCTACTGTCAACGCAACCATAAATTAATATTGAACTATGAAAAAGAGGAATGAGGAAGAATCTATGCTTGGTTTTCTTTTCTTTTCTTACTCTTTCTTTTTCTTTGTTGTAAAGTAATGGCTTGCTATAATTTCTAATTTATGATTTTAGAATTCAGCTGTCATCAAGATGAAAATGCATTTCTTGGCAATATAAATTCGAAAGCTGTCAATAAGCTCTGTCATTTATTCCCATTGTTTCCATCATGCACCAAAAGATAATAAGAACAAAGTCATATTTTAGAAGAATGACTGTCCAGCCACATGCTATGTTAGCTCTGTAGTCAAATATGTGTTTTGCAGAACACAAGGTATACAGTTGTCTTTTTCAAAACTACATATTGAGTTGCAGAACTTTTCACAGTATCTAAACAACCTTATTACAAGGCAATAAAACAGAAAAACTAAAGCTTTATATCCCAAAGAGAGTATAGAAAAAGGGCCAGTTATGCAATACCAGGAGAAAATAGGAATTGAAAGTAGAGCAAGATGGTTGAAATAGAGGATCTGAGATAGAGCCTTGAGAATTGCCCATCCTAGACTCATTTCTTTATAGCCCTAGTATCTGAACTTGGGAGGAAATTTGAGAAAAGATGACAGTATTCTAATCTTGGGAAAAATTGAGGTGCTGATGATAATTGCAAGAACCAAATATTTAATGTGAATAATATTTTGCTTACTTGAACGATTTGATTTTGATTATCAGAATGAAATATTTTATAAATTCCAAATCAAATTGCTATAAATTCCATGCAAAATATAAGCACTTACTTAAACATTGTGTCATGTGTAGAAAATTACCTTTAGTATTTTCAAGTTATCAGTACACACACAATGATTGAAAATAACATGAGAAAAGATCAATTTTTTGGTTTCCATTGCTCTCATTCTATAAGGAAAAGCTTGCGTTATCTTCCCACTCCTCTTCCTATACAGTTGCTTTTATCTTGCAATAATTTTGAGGAAATGGACCTATTGAATAGAGGTGATAAAGGAGGAATGATTTAGATCTTGGCATACCTCTGATTGGCTTCCAGTAGTGAGTAGACACAGATCAGGAGAATAAGAGGTCAATCAGACAATAGGGGAAGTGCAAAGATGTTAGACACTCATCAACTTTCACAACCATTTGCCTATAATCGGCCCTCATATCAGCTATATAATTTCTAAGAAACCAACATTTTTACTAAAAAAAAATACTTCTACATGATTTATGTAATCTTACATATGTGAGCGTGGACTTCATCTATTATCATGTTTTGGTTGTATAATTCAGAGTTTTCTGAGATAGCCAACTATTACATTTTCCCAGTGTGATAAAGAACAGTTTCTTCTGAGAAAAGTTAAAATAAGAACCTGCCTTAATTGTAGAGACAAAGACAGTGATGGATACTTTTAATAATGGGTAAAAGAACCAACATCTGATTTTCTAAGAGGAATAATGTTAATAACACTAATGATTTTACAAAAATAGCAAAGGTGTTAAGAGGAATAAAGTATATAAGCTGCCTGTGATTATTCTGAGTTTAATTTGTATGCTTCTCATTTGGTGAATTATTCAGACTCTCTATTTCTCTCTCTCTTTTCTTTCTCTTATCTTTCACTGCTTATCACTTCCAGAAAAAGTGGGATAAAAACGCAGAAACAGAAGGAAACCCTCAAATTATAGCTGTTTCCATTTTCTTTTCACTATTCAGAATAATTGTTTTAGAATTGCAATTTTTAAAAGCTAGTACAACAGAAACTGAAATTGCTATCCAAGAAGATGAAAGAGTTCTGGGCCGCTATTTTATAAGAATTAGTAGTCTTTTGCCTCAAATGGATTATACCTCTAATACATAGGAATCTTTTTTTTTGCATTAAATATGTCTATAAAGTTAGACATAGCTGTGTAATATCTGTATAAGAAGAAAGAAAGAAATAGAAAATTTTAGCAAGCTAGATTTCAGAAAAAGTAGGTACCCTACAAGTAAGAAAATAGATCTCAATGAATCATCACAAATAATATTAACTACATAGAAATAAGGTGTCTTGGACTATGAAAAAATTATATATTAGAAAAAATTATAGATCCCATGCAGAATACCTTTCCCTTCTCCTGAGAATCAATAATTTCAGATGATCCTACTATAATATTATATAATAAGATAGTAATAATGGGCATGTGACAAGATACCTATGACAAAGATTTGATGGTCTTGTGTGCTAAGGGACACGGTACTGAGACAGGAGCAGAGAGAGATTTTTAAATTTGAATTGTATTATAAGCCACTTTTCACTGTTTCAGGCTCCTCCAAGGGACTGCAAGTAGACTCAAGAGGCAAAGCCCCAAGAGAAAGGAAAGGAAAACCCTTAAGTAATTCCAGATGTCTCAATTGAGAGCCTGAGGTGTTATCTCCAATTCTTTCTCCCAGCACTACATTATTTACTAAAAATCTGCTCTGTTTTTCAGCATCTCTTCCTAACTTCTTAACTTCTAACACTCGCGGCATCCTAGAATCAGAAAATTCCCTGAGGGGAAACCATTGCCAAATATTGAGCTCACATCCCTATGCCTGTCTTTTTTCCAGAATCTCCACCTCTTAGTTTTTGGTTTCTTTGACTGCAATTTACTCTACATAAATATTTATTGATGACCTATTGTAGTATGGAGCTAGGAACTAAGGTAAAACAGTGCAAAAACAGATGTGGTCTTCGCCCTTTTACAATTTAAAATCTATTGTATGACTGAGATGTATCACCTAATCACACAGTCACTGGTAAAACTGAAATTGGGACTAGCAGAAGGAAATACAAGGTTCTACAAAACCATGTGTGAAGTGAATTGACTGAGACCAGGAGATGATATTTTATTTCTGATTGAGAGAAGATAGAAATCAGTAAGAGAGAAGGAGAGGGAAGAGCATTTCTGGAAGACAGAGCACAGAGGTGAAAGTCCTGTGCACCACAGAGAGAATAAGAGCTGGAAAGACCGATGGGCCTGAATGAGCTTTGAGAGCTGTGACTTGTGAAAAGACATCTATGCTGCTGGAGGCCAGTGGATGTGGTGCCTTGTTAAAAAGACAAGCTAAGAAGCTTTATTTTTATTCTCAGAGCAATGATGGATCGTTGAAAGATTTTAAACAAGGGCACAGCACAATGGGAAGTGCTTTCTGGAAATATCAGCGGACTGTGTGGCAGCTAATGGCCTGCACTTCATTAAATATTGTAATACCGACTTTACCGTGGAAGAGACTAAAATTCACAAAGGTTATCTGGTAGAGGCATGGCCTTAGAACTAATAAGCGATGACATTGGGACTGAAGCTCAGACTGGCGCTCCGCTCCTCCCTTTAACACAAGTTGCCCAAGGTCAAAGGGAAAGGGCACGCATAGAGGGGACTTTGTGAACGCCAAGATCTGGTTTTGTGATCAGATGACATTAGAGATGAGAGATCAATCCGCTGATTTAGCTGCATCCCACAAATTTCAATGCACAGTGTTTTCATTACCTTTCAGTTCTAAATATTTTCTAAAATCCATTAGGAATTATATTTTGACACATAGGTGATTAAGAAGTGCATTTTTTAAACATTTAAACATGAAGTTTAACAATTACCTTTTAAGTCGTTAAATGGAATTGTGCTTTGGCTGAATTCTATGCTGCATATAATGTGGATTGTCTGAAATACCTTAAGCCTGGCTTTACAGGCCCGTGGGTGCTCCGTCCCACGTGCGATGAAGGGTGCATGTATCATTTCCTGTGTTCACTAGATCAAACTTGCCAGCTCTATCATTCCAATCTTCCATGTCCGTCTCACTGTGTCTGCTTGGTGTGTCAGCTCTTAAGCTATGTTAAATGTGTCCCACGTTTGCTGCGAATTGTTGATTTCTCCTTATGGTTGTGGCAGTTTTTGAAGCTATGTTATTGGAGCAGATGTTAGAACTGTTCTGTCTCCCAGGTCAACTGAGCCCCTTTTTATTCTGTGCTGTTATTCTTTGTCATTAGCAATGCTTTCTATCTTAGTCTACTTTGTCTAATAATACAGCCACCCCAACTTTCTCTTCATTACAGTCTCTATCTCTGGAGTTCAGTCAAAATAATGTTATTAATATTTTATTGAAATGTAAGTCACATATCATAAAATTCATCTCATTTTTGTCCATTTGCATTCATTTTGATTGCCTATTTTTTCAAATTAGAAGATAAAAAAAAAGAGAGAGAAAGACCAGGTTGGTGTAGACTTTGATGTTATGACCCATGAGAAATAGTTGAAGGAACATGGTATGTTTATCTTAAAGGAGAAAAGGTGGTATTTGGAGTATGGTAACTGTCTTCAAATACTGCAGACTATGAATTTATGCTGCTGGACTCCAGAGAGCTAACGAAGGCCAGTGTGGGTTACATACAGGGAATAATACATTTGAATCTCAGGATTCTCTGGGGATGGGTGTTGTCACAACTGCAGTGGAGTTTTCTTGTTATTGAAAGTAGCTAAGCAGAGTTGGATAACTACACGTTAATGATATTGTAGAAAACAACACTTGGGTAGGTAAATGAACCTTGCAATGTCTGACAGTACTTTCTATTCTTTAATTTTGTGACTCTCTGATATAAAATTACATATAACACTTTCAATTTATTAAGATAAAATACCAAATTATAAAGGTATAAAAATACAGAATTCTACAATGTAAATAAACTTCTCATAGTTCAAGCTATTTTTCAAAATTTAAAATGTTCTTTTATAACAGTGGTTATAATGCCTTAGATGAAGTGAGAATCCAGGTTCTAGGCATTGTGGCAAGTTAGAAATGCCAGGTTATATAATAAAACATCAATCTCTTTGAAAGCTTCCTTGAGATATATTGATCATTAATTTAAAAAAACCTATTTAGACATGCTAGAAATTGCTGCACATATGAAATGAATGGAGAATTATTTCAGGTTTTATGTCTAAGTTGATTGTTGATATAAAATTGATGGTTCTGTTGTTAGCATGAGGCATTATTCATGTGCTCAGCTTGCAGCTAGCAATGTGCCCAACAACTGCAGAGAGCACTGTCCTATAAAAGACAAAGACAGAGCTGTGAATGTTGTTTTTTCTTAAGTAAAGGATGAAACCTGCAGTCTGGCAGATACATTTATGATTGCTCAATGAGGCCTGCTTTATAGCCTTGCTCCCAATAATTAATATACCTTTCACTTCTGCCACCAGATGGCAGAAGAAGGCATTGCTTAAATAAGAGTTTACAGCTAAAGTGCTTTAATAATTTTTACATAATTAGATTGCTGGGATCAGTGCATAGCTAACTGAATTTAACTTCAAGTATTGTGACCTTAATTTAAGATATCTGGGTTGCAGAACTGGCTAAGAGTGCTATGCAATATCTGACCTGGGCCAGAAAACAAGTCAGTTTCACTAAAAAAGAGATGTTGACTCGAAGCCAGGAAGGCTGGTCAACAACCTTAATTGCTCTAACCACTCACCCTTTAGTTGAGACATTGTTAGCTGAGGCAGCCTCCACCTTGTTTGTCCCATGTAAGTTTCTGTTATTTCCTGCCTAAGGGCTACATGTAAATTTCTATTTATCTCGCCTGAGATGTTTTGCCCAAAGCCTCAATAACAGGGATGGCAGGGCCAGAGCAGGAGTAGTTCTCCCACTAGAGTTGGACTACCACCTGGCCCCCCATATTGCCAAGTTGAATTTCTTCAAGTCTCTTCATCTGTGTGCGGCCCTTCCCCAGAACCTGAACCCTGATATTGGAACTCTTTCCACGTGGGACGTGAAAGAGATTACTATAACCTGATGTTAGAAACGGGGAGGGGACAGTTTTGTTTTGCAGAGGGACAATCCTGGTTTGGAGCAGTGACCAGGACCCCAGTGAAGGGAGGGCTTGGGTGAGAATAGTGAACAACTGTTTGGTTGGTTCTCCTTTTGGGCGTGGCTTATGGATGATCTGGACAGCAAGGAGCTGGACCATTTTGGAAACCTTTTTTTTTTTTTCCACACTTATTTTATTATACATGGAAAAGTAAGCAACAGTTAATATATACATTTTAAGAACAAAGAAACATGCTTTAATATTCAATTTTTACAGTTTTGCATATTTCTAAGCAAAAACTCCTTTCCCAGTTTAATAGTATAAACCTTAAAGATTGCCGCTCAATATACCTCTTGGAAATGCAAAATATCTTTTATCTGCTAATGACTGTAATTAAGGTATACATTTTCTAAAAGACCAGTAATTAGGTTCCACGATAAACATACAGTAGTAACCCTTAGCTTTGACGAGGGTTTGCTTCCAGTTTATACTCTCGCATAAAACTCTTCCATACCGTGTGTGTGAATGTGTGTGTGTGTGTGTGTGTGTGTGTGTGTGTGAGAAGAGTGCTTTTTGCACATGATATGGTCGTGACAGCAAGAGAGGGTTGGACTTTTGATTCCCTGAGCAGGACCAATAATCTATTTGACAAGCAGGCAGTTTTCCTCTTTTTATGTTTCTCCTCTTCATCCCCTCCCCCCCTCCTCTTCTACCCCCGCACACGTCACTGCCAACAGGCCAGGGGATGAGCTGCCAAGGACTAAAGAGGATAACCCGACAAAGAGCCAGGGCAGGTGACCAGGCTGTCTGCCGAGGGGGAAAGGCAGCCTCCCAGCCATGGCATCAGTCAGGCTGATCCCGTGCCCCTTTTCTGGACTGACCTAACATAATGTCAGCTGCGACTATCTCATGACCACCGAGGGATAGCTTTCCCAAGGTAGGCCATGGGGAAAGTGAAGCAATAAGAGGCCAATCCTGGAAACTGTATAAAGTCCAGCTTCATATATGTAAGTTGACATAAAGCTGATTTTATGTTAGGTTAGTCAAGAAAATGTACACATGACGAGTGTAAAATCATCTCGGTTCTCCCCCAAATTGGTATTATAATATTTAATGAAGTGCAGGCCATTAGCTGCCATACAGTCCGCTGATATTTCCTGTAAGCACTTCCCATTGTGCTATGCCCTTGTTTAAAATCTTTCAATGACCCATGATTGCTCTGAGAATAAAAATAAAGCTTCTTAGCTTGTCATTGTTAAATGGCACCACACAAACTGGCCCTTCTTCCTTGAGATCAGAGCCTCATTGGTTTCATTTGCACAGGCAACTCGGTGTAACACTTGCCTTACAACTTGGCAGTTGTACCGGAGGGAGGGACTTCTGCTCAAGTTACTGCGCATTTGTTCCAGGAACTTAGTCTCTCAGAACTTAGGACTCTAGTTCTCTCATTCTTCAACCCTTCATCTCCCCCATTTCTTTTCCCATCTCCCTTCACTGTGCTGCTGACTCCTGCTGTTATTCCTATTTCGTAGCTCTTGTTGACTTGCCTCTCACCCCATAGGCATGATTGTGTAGTGTGGATTTCCATACTCTCCACTTGCCTGGACTTCTTCCAGGAAGTAGCCTGCAGTCGAGTCCACCCATGTTGCCCAGCCACCGTCTAGTTTCAGGAAAACATTTTTATTACATCAACATTTACAAATTCCTTTGGTGAAGGACCCCAGAGATATAAATTCATACCTGGGTGATTTTTTAAGAATTGAAAAATCCTCATTTTAATTTCCATAGTCACTTTGAAAAAAAAGTGTAATTTTGTTTACTGAGTGTAAGTACGAGAAAATTTTTGAGGATAATATATTATTTAGATTATTTTATTTATTTTTCTAATCTGTTAATGATTAAGAGAAGTATAACAGAGTCCCCTAAGTATTATATATTTATGGTATCCTATCAGATTTATATATGTTTATGACTATATCATCATTATGGATTGTATCTTTTATCAATATTAGATCAATATCAAATGACCCATGTTACCAAATTCTATCTTCTTAATGTCATTGCTAATCGCATAAAATTAGCACTAACAAACTTACTTTATTTTGTTCACTTTTCTTCTTTTTTAACTATGTTTTTATTAACCTTACAGAGAGAGGAAAGGAGAGGGAGTGAGATAGAAACAATGATGGGAGAGAAACATCAACATATGTCAGCTGCCTTCTTTATACTATCTCCTGCTGGATATGGAGCCTGCGTCCGGGGCCTGTGCCCTGACCAGGAATTGAATTGGTGACCTCCTGGTGCATGGGTCACTGCTCGATCACTGAGCCATACCAGTAGATCTATTTTGTTCAGTTTCATGTGCATAATGTTTTTATTTATAAAAACATGTATAAATAATTAATAAACGTGTCCTAAGTTTGTCTACTGTGTGAGGATCTGGGCACAGAGCGGTAAACAAACACAGGAATTCTTTTCTTAATGCTGATAAATATTTACCCGTCTTTTTTTTTTTTTTTTTTTTTTTTAACATTTCTTTATTGAGTTCCTTATACATAGAATACAGTAAGTTTTGTGGTGTCTGCTTTCTTTAACCAGTCTGTAAATTCTTCTTTCTTTTTTTAAAATATATTTTATTGATTTTTTACAGAGAGGAAGGGAGAGGGATAGAGTTAGGAACATCGATGAGAGGGAAACATCAATCAGCTGCCTCCTGGACACCACCCACTGGGGATGTGCCCGCAACCAAGGTACATGCCCTTGAACAGAATCGAACCCAAGACCTTTCATTCTGCAAGCTGATGCTCTATCCATTGAGCCAAACTGGTTTTGGCATATATATTCTTTTTTTCTTAAGCTGTTTAAATCTCTTAAATTCATATTGGTTTTTTACTTTTATACTTTCATATAAAGTATTGACTTTAGTTTCTAATTTCAGCTTTTTGAAGTGTTTTCTTGCTTTTTAAATTTTTTCTCTGTCAAATTGGAAAGCTTATAGCTTCTTTCTAATTCTGCTGGGAATTACCTTGAAAGTTGTAAAACATTATTGGACCTATGTTTTTTCATCAAATGAAAAAAAGATACAGTTTTAAATTTTATCTGTTTATTATAAAAAGGTATTGGACATAAATTGCCATTAGTGAATTGCTCTTTTATCAGCAAATTCTTATTTATTGTAAGATGTGATAGTTATTTTAAAAAATTATAGTTTAATTTTTGTGGTTCACTCTAGATTCACATTTATAGCAATTACTTGACTTTGTCCTATATTTGATTTTATCCAGTACTCATTATAATCTATTGTACTTTTTTCAAGGCTCACTTAAAATTCCCCAAACCTGAATTCTTAATTTTGATTCACATTTTATTGACTGCTAAATATTTTTCAGTATTTCTTTTCTGTTTATTATAAATGCTGTGCTTTCTGAGATGCTGATTAGCTTAGCTGACTTCTTCTGACCTTTATAAGTACATGATATTTGGCAGAATAAGAATCTGATTTCTAATTCTTTTCTCTTAAAATTCTTTAGTTGTTACTTCATTTTATTCATTTTATTGTTGAAAAGTGGAACATGTCTTCTTGTCTTTTATTACAACAGGTATTTTCCCCTGCCATATTTTTTATTTTTTATTTATCTTAGATTTTGTTTAAAAAAATATTTTCAGAGAATTTCTTTGTTACTTTTCTGTTGAATTACATGCATCCTATTAGCCATACCTTCTCATACCTTTTTGTCATTGTCTTTGTGGTGGTAATTTTTATTGTGTTTTGAATTTATTTGCTTTCAGCTCAAGAAAATTTTCTTGTGTCTTTGATTTTTATTTTACTTCACTTATTCATTTCTTCTAAGGAACTTGTCTGTTAAACCCGCCCCTCCATTTTCCAGAACTTTCTCTGCATTCTAGGAGTGCGTATGCATCAACAAGCCATGTCACTGGTTTGATATTATTAAGAATAGCTAACATTTATTCTTTTTAAAACTTTACAGGTATTAATTTATTTAATCTTATTAGTAATTTTATGTTGAAGATATTATTATTTTTCCAATGAATAGATCTATAGAAACAGAATCATAAACTGGTTTTGTAATTTGCCCAATACCACATAACTAGTAAGAATTGAAATAGTCTTGCTCCAAAGTCCACACTCTTAGCTATTAAGTGCAGACTTGACTTTTAACTACTTATGATGCAAAGTTTAATTCTGCTATTAAAGTTGTATGTATGTTTCATATAATCATTTTTTTGTCTAAGTTCTCTCTGAATTTCAATCTGAATTATTATGCTGCCTTACCCCCTCTCCCTCATCTTGATGGCATTCTCTCTTCATGGCATTTTAATTCTTTTTCCTCGAGATTACATCTTTAACACTCTATTATATCCTAAATATTACTTTAATTCCTATAATGTATTTTTCCTTTCTGTCCCCCAGAAATATCCTTTCTCACCTCAACTACTGTGTATTTTCTGTGTAGTATTTCTGAGAGATCTTAGGCTGTTGTTGGTCTTATTGCAATGGGTATTTTTCCTTTATTTTCTAAAGGTGAGAGATCACCTGATTATTTTCTAACATGCAGAGTAGTAACTAAATTCTCTAGCTCCCTATGTTCTGGTAGACCATGGTTTTCACACTTATTGTTGGTGGGAAGGTGTGTGTGTGTGTGTGTGTGTGTGTGTGTAAACAGCTCCTGGACCTGATTGGTTGAGATGTCCTTTAATGTGTCTGCTGGACCAATATGGGATCTTCTGTGGCTTGTTTCTGAGAAATTTAAACCACAATAAAAATTAAAAAAAAAACTACATATTTTTTTTCTGGGTCTCCCAATCTAAAGGTCCTTACTTCTGTATAATCTCCTTGCAATAAACCTACTACAGGTATTTTCATTTTCTCCCCCTTATAGTAAGGCAGATTTATTACTTAGTGCATCTGAACTAATGTAGAAAATATTTATCTTATATAATAAAAGGCTAATATGCAAATTGACCAAACAGCAGAACAACCAGTCACTATGATGTGCACGCTCAACACAGGAGCTGCCCCCTGGTGCTCAGTGGGCTCCCACAGGGTGAGCATTGATCAGCTAGAAGCCAGGCTCAAGGCTCACAAGCGCAGTGATGGTGGCGGGAGCCTCTCCCTCCTCTGTGGCACCCTCTGAGTGTTCCGGACTGCAAGGGGATACAGGCTGGACTGAGGGACCCCTGAGTGCATGGATTTTGTGCACTGGGCTTCTAGTATTTATATAAAGAAGTCATCATATTCTGTTTACCTTCAGAATGTACTGTATTTTTCGGACCATAAGACGCACCGGACCATAAGACGCACCAGTTTTTAGAGAAGGGAAATGAAGAAAAAAAGATTCTGAAACAAATAGTGTCCTAAAATAGTTTATGTGCATTAAAACCCAACATCACAGTCATAAACACAAGTAATCAACCCTGTAAAGTAAACAGCAGCATTTAGAACCATTTTAGAGCCGGGCAAGCACACAGAGACCACACAGAGCCGGGCAAGTAAAAAAACTTTTTTTTAAAGTATATGTGTAGGCTATATTTGGACCATAAGACGCAGGGACTTTTTCCCCCCACTTCTGGGGGGGGGGGGGGAAAGTGCGTCTTATGGTCCGAAAAATACGTATATGTTTTTCTAGGAAGGAACACTAGTAGGTTTTACAGTTTGTTTATGTTCTTGTATCTGATTTAGGGGGCAGATGGTTGTGTAAAGTGCAGTATGGTCTCAGCTTCTTTTGGTCCTAGGTTTTCTCACTGGATACTGTTTCACATTGCAAAGTGCATTTAGACACCCATCCCCACCTCCAGCCCAGACTTTCCTGCTCTCTGGTTATAGGTCATTATTAGATTCACAGTAGAATATTTTGGGCAGTTTCTATTTCTCCGATTTTAAAGACTACAACTTAGTGAGAGCTTTAGAAAACCAAGCTCAAAGAAATTTTGTATGGATAGAAAAATAAATCTTAAAAATATTAAATAGCTTGTAGGTTCTAGTGTCAGGATCAGAACCCAGAAATGCCTGGTTCTAGTGTCATGCTGTGTCCACGGTTATTTTTCCATTTGTTGTCTGAAAATATGTATTTGTTTTCTGAGTGAAAAACAAAGACCCAAGTAAATCACATAGAACTCTATTTTATAACCCAATAAAGTTAAACAATAGCCCCAAACAACCAGCTTGTTTCATAATTGTTTGTTTTGAGTGGGATGGATCTTAGAGAGCCCCATGAACTACTCAAACCCTGTTTTTCATTCTAAAGACCATTGTAAAATGTAGTCCTCAAACGTGTTCTAGAATCTATGTTAACAAATTTATGGTCTCTTCAAGTTTGGTATCATGCCTTTTATCTTTGTTTGTTTGTTTGTTTGTTTGTTTTTTCCAAGTACTTCATAGCACACTGCAGTATTTTCCTTTTTTTTTCCTTCAAAATTTTGATTGCATAATGAGACATATTAAAATGAGAGCTCTATTCCCTGATATTTTAGCTTCTGTACTTTATAAAATGTACTAATTTGGTATGTCAATATTTAATATTCTAATTGGAAAAAAACACTGCACAATTTGAATTATAGCAACATCAACCAGTTGAGTTTAACATTTGTACTTCATTTTACTATCAGAAGGTTATGATTTCTCATTTGAAGCAGAGTAATAATAGGTTGGTGGAGTTGCTGATGGTATTTGGCCAGATTCCATTTTTATTCTGTGGTTTAAATAAACCAAAGGTGAACCCATTACAGTTTTTACTTCATGCTTTGAAAATAACTGTTCATGTATTTTGCTAAATAGATTACTTTATGGGAACCAAAATCAATGGAAATTGGGTTGCTAAAATGATAACATTATCTCTTAGTTATCTGAGCCCAAACAATGTCTAAAAGCTTAAGTGGATACAATGAACTAGTAGCACTAATTTTATTCCTATGGGCAAACACAAACTCAGACTGAAGGTGTTTTCCTGTTTCCGTGTCTGAGAGAATAAAAACAGTTGTGAAGCTCTGAGGTATTATCGTTGCTCCTTGAATTCTCTTCTTTTACCATAGAAGCACACCCAAGGAATATATTAGCCAAAGGCAAAAGTAATTTTTCCAAAACTTTTTTAACTTAACATGAGAAGTATAGTTTAGTGGAAATTCTTGGTCTGTCTAAATTAGAAAAGTATTACCAAATTTTTAATATATTTTAATCTAATTTGACAATTATTATAGAGAATATAAAACATTGCTGTCATTATTTTGCATTTATATTAGGTGTTATATTGCTCCAGAATTACTTTTTTATTAGTCCTTTATAGGGGCAAAGAGCTACCCAACTACTCTTTTTGGAATTTCTCTATGCCTTCCAGCGACTCTGTGTTTTTGTTTATTTTTTACTCTGAGACTTTATCTAAATATTAATATTTTTTATTTCCCCAACAGTGCCTTCTCCCTGTGAAATGAGGTGGATATTAGCTCCCCTAGATATTTATTTATTTTCTTTGGATCAGCCTCTAGATCTCCCTGGTACTTTACTTTTGATACTTGACCAGAGACTCTTCATTTTCTATCTTGCTCTTGATGCCACCATCAGCTCCTTTCTTTTGTCATCTTGTAGATGCTTAGTGGCTTCCCTCCTTTGTGAATGCCCTCTTACAGGAATGGACCAGGAAACACATGTATGTATTCATGCAATGTTCTTTTCTATCCACCATTGTAGATTATAGTTTAGTGCTGTGTTAGGGAGCAAAGCTAGAGAAAATTTGGATCTATTGACTACAGAGGCCTTAGATAAAGAATTTTAAAAAATAGTTTTTATGTTCGAATACAGGCAAAAATAAACATCATTTATAGCCTGACAACTTGTATGCTCTTAACTAAATGAGAATTACAAATGGATCCAAATTATGCCAAATTGAATCTGTTTTATGCAAGGGTCACTTTTAAACATGCAAAAGTCACTTCTACCTCTCAGCATGTTTTATAGATTTTTAAAATACACTTTTCCATACAGTGCCGGTATAATGTTGCTATTTGCAGCTAATGACATTGGGTTGCTTTCATGACAATGTTTAAATCACCAGCATTTTAATATTTTTGCTGAAGGTAACAATATAATGGCAGTCAGAATAATGTCCCCTCAAAGATGTTCATGTCCTAATCAACAGAACTTGGGAATGTGACTTTATCTAGCAAATGGGATTTTGCAGATGCGATTAAGGATCTTGAGATGGGGAGGTTATTCTGGATTTTCTGAGTGAGCCCATGTAAGAGAAAGAAGGCAGCAAGAAAGTCTGCAGAGACAGAACAATGCACAGCAAGTGTCTGAGTCGTTACAGTCCTGACTTTGATGGTAGAGGAAGGGACCAGGAGCCATGGGCTATAGGTGGCTCTGAAGCTGGAAAAGGCAAGGAAATAGACTCTCTTCTGGATCCTCCAGAAGGAAGCAGTCCTCGCAATGTTTCGATTTTAGCCCAGTGAAACCCATTTCAAACTTCTGATGTCCAGAACCATAAGATAATAGTTGTATCACTGGGTTTGTGGCAATGTATTATATTACAGCAGCAAAAGGAATTAACAGCTGTCTACAGCCCTGGGCTGTTTTCTGTAGTCTCAGCACCCACCAGTGATTGGTTGTGAGCAGTTTGTGTTTCTCTGAAAAGAGCACTGTCCATGGGCTGTGAGGGAGCAGCTCTCCGAAGGCCACGTCCTTACCTGCTGGCTCCTCACTTGTCTGTGTGGAGGCGGGAGAAATGCGGATCTTGAGTATCCAATCATTCTAGGTGTGGAAGTTAGAAATTTAAAAAAATATAGCAAGGACATAAGTATGTACCCATTGATGTGTCTTGTTGACAAGTGTGTGGTCTGCATAGGGCATAGTTTTGAACTTGAACAAATGTTTCACCAACCTATTACCAAATATAATAACTTTGGTATATTTTTTATACCAAAATATAAATATAATTACCAATTATAACTTTCTAGCCTAGAATTCCTGGGTCTTTAACATTTGTCTTCTTTTCTCAAGCAGTTCCACGTTTAGGTTTCAACACTATGGCAAGGCAGTTTCAGGTGCCAACTTTGAATATTAGGTGTGCTTTACTAACAGGAGGCAAAATGACTAACATTCATTAAAAAACATAGGGATGTTTTAGTTCATTATGTTTTGAATATGTCTTATTGATTTCAGAGAGAGGAAGGGAGAGAGAGAGAGATAGAAGCATTAATGATGAAAGAGAATCATTGATCAGTTGCTTCCTGCACACTCCACACTGGGGATCCAGCCCACAACCCAGGCATGTGTCCTGACTGGAATCAAGCTGTGACCTCTTACTTTATAGATTGATGCTTAACCACTGAGCCACACTGGTTGGGCCATCGGGATGTTTTAATCTCATGCAGTGCTGGGCTGCAGACTATTTTAACAGAACCATTATGCAATCTGATTCCTTTTTCTTCTTTTTCCTGGTCTGTTATCCTTAGTCTGTTGCTTTTATCCTCCTGGTTATAGAACAAATTGCTGCATTTTCAGGCATCACATCCATTATAAGCAGGAAAATAAAAGTCAAAGGGCAAAAAACATCATCCTTGTCCCTGTTTTATGTGTAGGAAAGATTGTCCCTCCCAAGAACTTCAGCCCATTTCATTGCTCAATGAGCAGCAGAACTCTCACATGGCTACTGTGACTATCCAAATTGTATATGAAAGTGTTTTAGCTTTGTAAGATCTGTATGAGAGAGAGAGAGAGGGATAGAGAGAGAGAGAGAGAGAGAGAGAGAGAGAGAGAGAGAGAGAGAGAGAGAGAGAGAGAGAGATGACATGTGAATGATTGTAGGAGCCAGTCCTCAGAGACTGCAAAGTACAAATTTTAATAAGTGATACCTGCAAGATGGATTGGTTAACTCTATTCTAGATATCATAGTTCTTCAACTGCCATCTTATGTAAAATACTGAGCTGCTGGGAGCTCCTGCAGAAGACATGAAGAATAGTCACTAGATCTATTAATTATTAGTTGAGTCCTTTGTTAGTGTTCTTTAATTCAAAATGAAAATATGTGCCATGTAGAATTTTAATGGTTATTAATGTATTCTTTTTCTTTCCATATATATAATATATAAATAATGAAACACTTTTTCATGATCCTTTTTTTTCCATTCATAAAACAGTATTGGATTCACAAATAATTTCTAAGGAAATGTTTAATATCTCAGTAGAGTTTTCCTTACCAAAATCTAGATATAAAAATGATTTAAAATAAAGCTCCTCACACTTAGCAGTCTGATCGAGTTGAAAAATTCTAAAACATTTTACCAATTCTCTCACATATAGTATCTAGCCAAAACCAACAATTCTGAAATGAGATCTCTTTTATTATGTATTGCAAATTTTCTTAAAAGAGAACATATTCCACAACCTCGAATGTAACATTATTGTTGCTCGGCAGTCAAGTCGATGTGTGTAGTATGTGGCCTGCATCCAACCGCATCATCCATCAACGAATCCGGGGGCTGATTGTACTACAGTGCAGTCCTTTGGTGGAAAATTACCCACTTTCTCATGAGATACCATTTAAAACACCTTTTTTTGAAATGAAATTTGTGACTCCTGCTAACAGCTATAGAAAGGAGATGAGGAGGGGGATGCAAAGGGGAAGGCTCTTTTCATAATGAAAAGAAAGAGGGAAACAGGAAAAGTAGGATAACAACATTTAAATTGGCAATATCTGTAAAGAGAAAGCCACATGCTTAGCACGCTTTCCATATTACAGCTCTGTAATGACTCTTGGGTTCCAGAGACTTCCAGATCAGCCATTTATGAAAGCGTGCGTAGTTTTGTTGCTTTACAGTTGGATAATCTTCACACTTGGAAATTAGGAATGCATATTACAATATTGTTAGGACATTTAGTAGAGAAGAAATGAATTTATGTTTTTAATCACTCAACTTTAATAATAATCATATTTAGGTAGCTATCTATTACTGAGTGAAGAAAAGAATTGAAGCAATTTGACAATTAGACAAAATCATCCAGGAAGGATATTATCCAGGGCAGTTAGGTGAGTATTAGGTAAGCGGCCGCTACTCAGATCAAAATAGAAACTTTGTTGTTGTTCTTCTGGCTGTTATAACTCTTCATTTGTTTTGCTTTTGAGAAGAAGTCACTTAAAAAATGTGGCTCAGTGGTTGAGCATCGATCTATGAACCAGATCAGGATTTGATTCCTGGTCAGGGCACATGTCTGAGTTTTGGCTTACTACCCAATGTTGGGTGTGGAGGAGGCAGCAGATCAGTGATTCTCTTCATCGTTGATCTTTTTATCTCTCTCTCCCTCTTCCTTCCTCTCTGCAGTCAATAAATATATACATATTTTTAAAAGATGAATGAGAAGTAGAACAGTGATTGCTCAAGTTTGGAATATTTTCTAGAATCTTAGAAAGTTTGGTCAGTATTCACTAATTTGGGAATGTAAACTAATCAATTTAAAGCAGAATGATATAAATTTTTAAAATGTCTACAATAAACACTTTGGATAACAAATGGGGAAGAGGAAAACTGATAAGAGGAAAGCAAGAAAGGCTTCTTGGAAGAGGTAGTCTTTGAGATGGGCTTTCTACGTCTGAAATAGAGCAAGGAATGGTCAGTGAGAAGAGGGATACAGTAATGTGTTTTATGGAAGAACAAGTTATCACTAGATAGCGTTAGTGACAGCAGAAGCAAAACAATAAGATTGAAAAGTAAATTGCATATATTACTAGCATGTTTGTAGATAGGAGAGCAATTTAATATAAACAGTAACAACAGTCATTACAAAAGAATAAAGATGTGCTCAGACACGAGCACATGGTAGGTCCTGAAATGTTTCTCAGTCTGGAAAAATAACATTTGCCAGTGTCTCAAATAGACTTTACAGGTCTGGTGAAGTTCATTTATTGCCAACTAATTTGCCTACGGATATAAATTTCTATTAATTCCTGCAATGAAAAAATATTTTTCTCATTATTGTGCTTTCTTCTTTTTATTGATTGCCCTAAGAAAGGAAGGAGGGAGGGGGGAGAGAAAAAGAGAGGGGGGGGGAGAGAGAGAGAGAGAGAGGAGATTTTTTTTGTCTTGTTCCAGCCTATCCCCAAATTGCCTGAATATGACCATTGTGGATAAGAAGAGGATAAGAACAATAATGGATGAGTGAAGGCAGGCTTAGGATGGCAAGATTGTTTCTTCTTTACTATAGATGGGAAGCTGATTGGGCACAGGAGCATTTTAGATGTTTGGTCTACTTAATTGCTTGTCTATTTGCCTGATATATTAATACCATGTTTTTCCTGAATAAATTTATTTTTTAATATAATGAGTGAAAAAAATCACTTTAATGGAAATAGACTTAAAATTTGAAAATCACTTATCTGTAATAATAATTTGCATAACTTAGTATTATTCTTTTAATGATTATAATTGGGGCTTAATTGTTGTGCTTTTAAGGTTTCATTACTTTTCAGGTTCAAAGTATAGTTACATTTTTGTGTTAATGAAATATAATGCAGCTTATTTGATAATTGAAGACTTCTTTTTTAAATACAGAGAATACTCTTTCTTGTTGATTGTAATTATAGCCATGTTCATCGTGTCCAATTAAACATACATTATTAGGCCTTCAAATCCTATAAGTTCTGTATTTAACTATTGTGGGCCTTTTTCTTAATGGCCCCAAATATTTATATAAACAATATCTAAGTTATACTTATAAGAAAAAACTTTTCTCAATCTCTGCATTCTTTAAGACACACTTTTTTTGTAATAGAAGAAACAATATTTTAATGGCAAAATGGGATGCAATATTATTAGTAAATGATTATAAACTTATAATGAAGCACTTATGTTCATGTTTATAGCCTTGTAAAATAGTTGTATATCATATAACCCTTTGTTAAATCTAATGAAATATGAAAGCATCACGATACTTCATAAATGCCTGAATTAAGAATTCTGGATATTGAATATTTTTTTTCCTAAATATTATTCATGTATTTCTTTCCTGAATTTACTAAGGTTTAGGATCTTTTGAAGCATAATTATTTTATATGGAGAAGCATTTACTGGATTAGTAATACAAGCAAGGGACTAAGAATTTAGTAACATTATTATGGTGGTATATATATATTGCAGATACATTTTGTATAATTTGAAAATAGATTTATTTTCTTGGTAATAACTTCAGAACTTTTTGGTGTTTATTTGTATTCTTCTTTTGGTTTTACTCATAATTAATTTAATAGTAAAACGTAAAATGTCTATATGTTTTACCAAAATAAATTATATAAATAATTTGTATCTGAGCATATATTTTACTTTTTAAATTAAATAGTTAATTAATTTTTGTATATAAGCATCTGATTCCATTTCATATATCTAAATTCCATTTTCATCTTAGATAACTTTACTAAGAAGTGAATTGAAAACAGGACATGAGTATGTTAGATATATTGCATTTCTTTCCAAATATTTATTTTGTTAACATGTAAAACTAGATATTGTATATCATCAGTGCCTTGAAAAATTAGTTTTTTGTGTAGTGTGGTAATCTGCATATGAATTGCCAATGAATACAGGCAGTCCCTCAGGTTACATAGTAATCAACCTGTCATTTCTTGGTTATATCACCATCTCCCATCTTTCTAAGAAAAGGGTAATATGCAAATTGACTGTCACTCCAACCTATAAGATGGCCGCCATAAGATGGCCAGCAGGGGAAGGCAGTTGTGTGGGATGAGGCCAGCAGGGGAGGGCAGTTGAGAGAGACCAGGCCTGCAAGGGAGAGAAGTTGGGGGCAACCAGGCCAGTAGGAGGAGCAGTTAGGGGTCAACAGGCCAGCAAGACAGGGAAGTTAGGGCCACTGGGATGGCAGGGGATGGCAGTTAGGGGCAACCAAGTCTGCAGGGGAGGGCAGTTGGGAGATTCCAGGCCTGCATGGGAGGACAGTTAGGGGTGGCCAGGCTGGCAGAGGAGGGCAGTTATGGGCAATCAGGCTGGCAGGGAAGCAGTTAAACATTGATCAGGCTCATAGGGGAGTGGCAAGGGGGTGATCAGGCTGGCAGGCAGAGGCAGTTAGGAGCAGTCAGGCAGGCTAGCAGGCGAGCATTATGTCACACTGTAGGAACTGATCTCTGACATAACCCGAGGATCTACTGTAGGTAGACCTTTCCTTAATGTTAACATATTAGTTTTCTGTTTTAAGATAAAGCTGAAAGACAAACCTGATTTTTTGGGGGGTGGGGGGGATTGGGGAATTCTTAAGAGACATTAGGATTATTAGAGATGATTTTATAGAACTAAAGGCCCAGTGCACAAATTTCATGCATGGAGGGGGTTCCCCGCAGTCCAGCCTGCACCCTCTTCAATTCAGGACCCCTTAGGGGATGTCCGACTGCAGGGATGAGGCCTAAACTGGCAGTCAGACATCTTTTTCACAATTCTGGACTTCTGGGTTCTAATTGCTCACCTGCCTGCCTGCCTGATCATCCCTAACTACCCTCCCGCTACGGGCCAGTTCTCTCCCAACTGCCCCCTTCTTGCCAGCATGGTCACTTCTAACTGCCCCTCCACCAGCCTGGTTACCCTTTCTGCTCCCGCTACTGGCCCTTTCTGCCAGCCTGGTTATCCCTCACTGCCCTGTTGTTGGCCTGGTCAATGCACACAGCCTGTTTGTTCAGTTGTTTGGTTGTCCCTCACTAACCCTTCTCCGGCATGTTGTAGGCAGCCATCTTGTGAGGGTGTAAGGGTTAATTTGCATATTACCTATTTATTATATAGGAAAACATCACAGCTCTTGACCATTGTCATGTTAATACCAGTACTTTTCATGATTAACTATGACTAGAGAAAGATAGAGAAATGATATCTGATTGTTGTGAGAAGAGGAAGTAGAAAACCAACTATTCTGTATTATAGCAGGTAGAAAAGTACTGATCAGTTGTTTGGATCATTTATAGCTTTCGCCTATAATCTAACTTAGAAGGAAATCCATAGAAATAGTCCTTTGAGTAGTTTGGTGTGAAGAAAGGGTTTATCAGTCACTTCTTTCCATTAGCATCTATATTTCCAGTGAGTATTAGAAGACATATAAGAAAACTTGAGGAGGTAACCACCTGAGTTTTCTTCCTTCCCACATTAACACTATCTATAAAATAACACTGTTGCATAAGTTTGAAGGATTTGGATATTAAGGACATTTAAGAGATGTTTTAAACCCAATTGTGTGGTTTAAAATTAGGGGAAAAAAACCCACAATTTTCTGAGAAATTAATTTTTTTTCAGATTGATTTATAAGTGTGGACATAATTTCAAAAATAATAATCAACATTTAATTGAGCTTATATTTAACAGGTGTTTTCCTAATATCTGACAGGTGCTTTCCTAAGTGTTGCTATGTAATTTAATTTATACTTAATATCTCAGCATTCATGTTCTACAATTGAGGAAACAATGTTCTGGTAGGTAACCCATGTTAAAAGTGTGAAGGCATTATTTTAAAGTCTTAAGAAAATTATGAAAGGAAAAGCCATCTTAAGAAAGCAATGGTTTATAAGCAACTTCTAGGAAAATCCAATTGTTAGAATTTAATGTTATGTATTGTTTCCTGAAGCTAGTCATCAAGAACTACAATCCATGGTTACTAATCCATGCACTTGACCTGTGTCAAGCTGACAGCAAACCAAAAAATACAGGGAATATTAGGAGCTACCTCAAACTACTAGGATCAAATTCAAAATGCCCCAGGATTATATAAACCATGTTACTTTAGTTTTCCAAATGCTAGTGTTTGCCTTTTTCTCAAGATTTGGAATTTAGAGATAATTCTGCTTATTACTAAATATCAATTATGTGAAAAAGAACTGTCAAAAACTTATTTAAAATAATAATTAGAATAATTACATTTACTGCATATTAGACATTACACTGAACACTGTTTATGAGTTATCTCATTTAATCTCTATTTTACACAATAGAAAAATCGAGGCTCGGGCAACTTTTCCAGGTGCCAGGTTCAGGGTACATAAAGCACAGAATCTGTAGGGTAACTGCAGTATAGAGCTCCATTGCTTAAATTTTTGCTTTGGCTCTTTTAGCATCTCTCTATCTCTATCTTTATCTCTATCTCTATCATCTCTATCTCTATCATCTCTATCTCTATCTCTATCTCTATCTCTATCTCTATCTCTATCTCTATCTCTATCTTTATCTCTATCTCTATCTCTAACTCTATCTCATCTCTCATCTCTCTCATCTATTTTTATGTACACATATATACACAGATACATACACACATACATAAATATGTACATATATTATATATAGCAAATGTATATATATTTGATCATGACATAGAAAACCCTTCCTATTTTTGTCAAACTAATAGTATATGTTATAACAAAATAATTTTCTGTTGTCAAAAAATGTTCTAGAATAGGAATTATTTTTATTAATACACTTGCAACTTTGTGTTCATAACTGTCAGCACTTCAGTTTACCCAAGATGAACTAAAGAGGCATTTTCCATAATTACCTGCCTATATCATTCTTTGTTTCCAAACAGTTTGAACATAGCTTCAGTGCACCAGCAATATTGATAAAGGTGTGGGTGAGGACCTAGGGGGAGCAGCTGATCTGTTGCATAGAGGGTGGGAAGGTACCAAGTAAAGTTAAAATAAAATAAATGAAGTCATTCAACTAGATGAAATGCTACAGGTCACTGAAACCTTATATTGAGAAGAGATAAAACAGTACACAAGCATGCAGAACCATAGGCTCTTGTGCATTCTTATCCTTACATACGTGAAGTAGAGCAAGGACAGCCAGGCTCAGGGGAGTTTGAACACTGTAGCAAACACCACCCCTCTGTTCACCGGAAACTTACTGGGGTCTCAGTTGTAGCCCTCCAGCTTCTCTCTGGATTCACCAGCAAAACACAGTGAATGCCAACCTCAAAGGTTAGTTCACTTTTCTAGTCTCCATCAGTCCTACCCTTATAACATATGATGCAAATAAGGCATGATGATGTAAACTCATTCCATCTTAGCACATTTTAATATATAAGTTGAGACTCATTATATAACTCTAGAGGCCTAATTCGTGCACAGGTGGGGTTCGGCTGGCCCAGCCCCAAATGGGACCTGATCAGGGCCAGGCCCGTTGAGGGAAGGGGCTGCAGGCTATTGACCAGCAGGCCCTGTCCCTGATTGGGTTTGGGGTCCTATTGGGGGTAGGGCCAGCCAGGGGAGGGGTGTGGGTGGTGGGCCAGCGGGCCCCACCCTTGAATGGGGTAATGGGTGCCAATCTGGGAGCCAAAGGCCTAGGGGAGGAGCCATGGGTGGTTGGATAGCTATCTATGCCCTTGATTGGGGTGGAGGGGGGGCTGACATGGGGTGGGGTTGGCTGAGGGGAAGGGCTGCAGGAGGTTGGCCACCCAGTCCCACCCCCTGTTGGGGTGGGGGTACACTTAGGGGTGGGCCAGCCGAGAGAGGGGGAAGGGCTGCAGGTCTATTGTGGTGGGGCTGGCTGATCTGGACCTGGCTGGCCTGGGGGAAGGAGGGTGTGTTTGGACATAGGCCTGCTCTTGGTTAGGGTGGGAGAGTTGATCAGGGGCAGGCAGGCAGGATGAAGGGGCTGCAAAGTTGGCGAGCCAGCTCCACACCCTGATCGGCCAGGAGGGCATCATAGTGATTGGTTTTTATAGTCATATGGCCATTACAGTCGCTGCTATATATCTATATCTATATCTATATCTATATCTATATCTATATCTAGTCTATATCTCTATCTATACACACACACACAAATATATATAGATGATAATTCCAATATACATCTCTTAAATTCCATAACTTACTCTTTAGAAAAAGCTGAATTTATAATTAATTTTGGCTTTCTAATTTATCAAATAGGTACCAAACATAGTCGTCAGAAGTTAAACATCACAATCATCCCATTGGCTTTGTGGTTTCTCCTAAGCTGGGCCAAGTTTAGGACAGAATTCTGTACTTTACTTCAACATGGAAATTGACCTCAAATCTATGTTTTAAGTAGTAACACTTCTGGTTATTCATAGATTATATGTTGGTTATATCTCTAAATATCCTCCTGGAAAGAGATGCTAATGATAGAGCTCTTAGGAGGGGGAAGTTTTACTTCAGCTTAAAAAAGCATCTACTCTTTGTCACTAATATACTAAGGATATATAAAATGGGGAAAAAAATTATATTTGTAACTACACAGAACTCTTGTAGATTGCTGAAACATGAAATAACCAAATAAAATTTATTATTAAAATGGGTTTCTTAAGAACATAAATGTGTAATGTAACTCTAAACTCATTAAACCATAAAGAACTACAGCAATTTCATACCATGAAGCTCAGTGTATATAAAACGATGTAGCATAAAATGTCCAGCTGCTAAGAAAGCAGGAAGGTTCCAGCAGGTATTTGCACAAATCTTGAAGTTGTTAACTGTTCTGTTGATCTTCCTCATTCCATTTACCAAAATAGTGGGGCCTGCCTGTCGCAATCTTCGGAGTTTATAATTTCATTTAGTTGAATCTGTGTATCTTGGAATGGTCTTTATCATATTAGAAAGTTCAACAACTTCTTTTCTACATTTTTATTTTAAATTTAGTGGATAAAACAAGAATGCAGTAAAGGATACAGGATAAATGATATCACAATTGTTTTTAATGTGAGGAAAGAAAACATAATAAAGTCAAATGACTTTTGCTCAAGGCCACTGGTACCCCGTTGTTAAGAATTGTCATTTGAAAAATAATTGGGAAATTGCCTGGCTTCTGCACTGGCTAACTAAAGTATAAGTTCCCCCCACACCATAAAACAAAAAGTATAGATGAGGCGATGGTGTATTTTGAAAAATTATTAGGCTGCATATTTGCATGTAGGTTAAATGTCCATCAAGGACATTTGAATTGAGTGTTGGGAGAAAATCTATACATGTGTATGTGTATTTGAGGAATATTTTTTTTATGAAAATACAAATCTACAAATTTCAGTTGAGCATTTACACTAATTTATAGAGGAGGTAACAAAAAAGGGTTATTACCCATATTTATAGTAGTTGATTTAAGGAACATTAGCTAAAATTTGACTTTATCCAACCTGAAGACTTTTCCTAGAGGATTGATTATCTTTGGAATTAAGCTAAAACTTTAGTTTAAATGTATACATTTATACCATTTAATTCAAGAATAAATCATAGATTTTTGGAAAGTTTGTGGATCTGCTTCTTTACATGGAGTGAGAAAGACCAAATAATATATATATCTCGTTAAAATAGGATTAGGGTTGAGTCCATAAGCTGATAATATGGGCGACTGCGATGATATTGCATAGTATGTGTGACTTTGCTCTTTTCATAAGTGGCCTTTTGCTGCACACTATCTATTATCTAAATCACCTCTAGAGGCCTCTCCCATGGGAGAGCCAGTATTGGCTTCCTCCTTCAGACCTTGTGGCTGGGATTAGCACTGCCTCCCAGGTAGAAAGGTAGGCAGTGGGATAGCCCACCCCACTCCAAGGTTGGAAGGACACAGTTGGACTAGAAAAGTAAAAAGGAGATGTTAAGGTAATTGGGCAGAAAAGGGAGACATAGGTAACACTTTCAACAGTAAATAATTTAAACTTTTTTAAAAAGGAGATGTTAGCCTTTATGATTACACTACTGGGCATCCTATATGATAAAGAGCTAATATGCTGATTAGACTGGATGGCAGAAGGACCTTACAGAATGACCTTCGGGAAGGACCAGTAGGTGGGGGTTGGGGCCTCGGGACTGAGAGGAAGCCTGAGCTTCCAAGGCTGAGGCAGCTGGGGCTGGGAGGGCCTGCAGTTGCAGGAATTGTGCATCGGGCCTCTAGCTACCAGTAAATCCCACGGAGGGTGAAAATATCCCATCTACTCAGTGAAAAATGAAAGGAAGGCGCTGCTTCCCAGATCTGGGCAACATCATTTACACTTAACTTGGAACAAAATCTTCAGTATCACAGTTTTTAAACTTAAAGTGACAGGAAAGTATTAAAACTTCAATTTTTCATATTTTCTTAGCTGACTTCTGGAAATGAATGAACTCTGATCTCTTATTTTGACAGATTTCTCATTATTAAGTTTTGTGCACACATCTGTTTAATAACTTTTATTTCATTTTTGTTTTGCCACTTCTTTATTGTTGATTATTATAGATGTCCACCATATTCCATCCTTTGCCCAACCCCCTGCCCTCTGGACCTTCACACTATTGCCCATGTCCATCAGCTATGCATGTATGTTCTTGGCTAATCTCTTCACTTTTTTTTTTTATTCAGTCCCCACACCTCTCTCTCCTGTCAGATATGTCAGTCTGTTTCGTATATCCATGCCACTGGTTCTATTTTGTTCATCAGTAAAAGCACACTAATTTAATGTTCTTTATTTTATTTTTATTTTTTATAAATGTTATTGATTTTTTTACAGAGAGGAAGGGAGAGAGATAGAGAGTTAGAAACATAGATGAGAGAGAGAGAGTCATCAATCAGCTGCCTCTTGCCCACCCCCCTCAGGGGATGTGCCTGCAACCAAGGTACATTCCCTTGACAGGAATCAAACCTGGGACCCTTCAGTCCGCAGACCAATGCTCTCCACTGAGCCAAACCGGTCTTGGCTAATGTTCTTTATTGTTGAGAACAGCTGTGAGTTGACTTCCTGAAGGTAATGGTATAACTGTTAATATGCTAAAGTAACGCTGGTCTTACCTAATGAAGATCTACATGTTAAATTGATCTAAGGCATTATGCTGTGTCCTACTTTCTTCTTGTGCTTCCTGTTTTCTCATTTTCCACAGAGCACCTGGAGGAATCGTTTAAATAATTATCAAGCATATAACATTCTCTGACGTAAAACCATTCAGTGATCTCAGGATACATTTCAGTCTTCTGTTTTTTTTTTCGTTTTTTTTCTTTTTTCTCAGCTGATGAGGTCTACATGATCCGTGCTTGGTTTTCTATTTCTCCTCGCTCATCCTGAATACAGTCCTCCTTGCCTGCTCTCTTCAGTTTCCCTGGCCTTTCGTCTGTCCCCTGAAAACACCGACTCCTTTCAGCCAAGCAGTCACCTGTGTTTGACTACCCGTCCTTAAATCCTCCCAAGATGCTGCTTCCTTCTTGCCATTCTGATCTCAACTAGAATGTCACATCTTCAGCGAGGTCTCCTGTCACCACCTCAGTGAATAGGACTTTCTTCCCCCAGTCATTGTCATGCCACTTGATGTTTTTCAGATAGCTGGCCTAGTGTGTTTGTTTTAATGTTGCTGTTTCTGCCCACTTCCCCGCCCCCCCCTCTACCCCATATTCACATGTGAGCATCCTGAGTGGGATGCCTCTGTCTGTTTCGAAGGTTCTTCATAGATACTTTTTGAAATAAGGAAAAAAGGAAGTTACAAGTTAACAAATGCTTTGTAAATCCTGATTCATATCTAAATATAAGGTGCAATTATTAGCTATAACAACAATTGACAACTTTTTTGGCTGTCTTTGCTCTGGTAAGCTGTGTATAGACATATGTCATGTGTGAGTGTATGAAGTCATTTAGAGTAAATATGTGGCCACCACATCTCCATGGGGCTCATATTTTGATACTGATGTATTTTCAAACCACCACGCGTCTTCTATGCTGGATATAGTTAGAGCCTGTGCACCAACGTGAAGGAGACATTCACAGTGAAAATGAAGACAGGATGTCTACTTAGCTGTTCTCACGACCATCTTTTTTTTGGGATTAATTTTCTTCTCTTTGAAAAGTCTAATGGTGATGCTTATGTCACTGACTTTACTGATAATTAGTAGTGTTCTTCATACACCTACACGTGTTCTCTCCAAAATGTCCTTGTGTAAATCCACTACTGGAAAGAACAATTCAATTAGGGAGGGAGAGCTTTTGGAGGACGTATCAGCTGGTCTAATGTAGGGAATGTGCCCTATTACAAAAGGGGGCAACTCTCCGCTATTGTAGAACGTAATATTTTATGTAACAGGCCGAGCACATTGTTGAACAAAACATCGCATGGATGCTTCATCAGCACACGGCTTGGTTCAAGAGCGGGGCTAGCATCTACCCACATTTTCTTTCTTTTTTTTTTTTTAATCCTTAAGACGGTTCCTGTGCTATTTTCACCCTCGTCACGAGCTTATTAACTTGGGAGTGAGGTGACAGGGCCTTTGTCTCCGAATCATGTAATTATAATTAATAGTAAGTTAAAGGGAAGCAGCGAGCTTATATTCGAAGTTTAAAGTGATGTGACTCGGTGGCACGTAGGGCAGGTGCCAGGAAGATATTAAAAAAGGAGCTCGTTATTCTTATTAATTAGGACTTTGGGAAGACATCTCTTGAGAATGCGAGTCATTCGGTGGTGACAAGAGGGACACTTCTCTGTGGACAGAGCCCCAGGAGAGAGCGTGCTGTCTTCATGTCAGCACCCCAGGCCCCACCCGGCAGAGGCCTCCCTCCCGGCCCACAGTGGGTTGGTGCCGGTTGTAAACCTGAAAACAGGGATAGGAGTCAGTGTGTGCACTGTCCACTGCTTCTCTGAATGCATTCCTGAAAACTGGCATCAGGAAAAAAAAAATTCCACCAAACCTTTGTGTTCATCTGTGAAAGTAGTATATCTGAGGGTTACCATTCAGTCGGGAGATTTAACTTCAAGTCAAACCCAGCAATGTCCAGGGATTACTCAGACCCAACTGGGGACGTCATTTCTCTCTAAATATCTATAATTTTCTATGTTAAACTTACTTGCCATGATTATAGAAGTTATCTATTTCTTTTCTTTTTTAAAAAATATATTTTTTATTGATTTTTTACAGAGAGGAAGAGAGAGGGATAGAGAGTTAGAAACATTGATGAGAGAGAATCATCGACCAGCTGCCTCTTGCACACCTCCTACTGGGGATGTGCCTGCAACCAATGTACATGCCTTGACCGGAATCGAACCCGGGACCTTTCAGTCCGCAGGCCGACGCTCTATCCACTGAACCAAACCGGTTTTGGCTAGAAGTTATCTATTTCAAAGACCAGATTACAATGAAGTACAATGTTGATTAATGATATTAGCTAAACTTTTATGGAGAGCTGACTGTGTTCAGATACTGTTCCAACCACTTTACATAGATGAACTTATTTTATCCTCACAACGTCCCTCTGGATCAGTTTTATCACCCCATCCTTTTCACAAATAAGGAAACTGAGGTGGAGAGGTTGTACAATACAATGTAATCAGCTAATAAGGATAAGGGAAGCTGGTGTTCAGATCCAGGCAGCCTGGCCTCAGAGAGCTTATCTCTCTGTACGATCATAATGTTCATTGAGCTTTCACTATATGGCCAGCCCTGTTCTAGTCCTTTATATGCATTAACTCATTTAGCTCTCAGACCACTCCTATGAGAGCAATGCTATATTCTTCCTATTTTTTTCAGAAAAGGAGCCTGAGGCAAAGGCTGGTAAACTAACTTACCCCAGGATGCCTAGCAAGTAAACACTGGAGCAAGAGTTCACACATATCTTAGTGTGAAACCCAGAGCCTTACACACTAGCTTATTCCATGCAATACACATGCTTGGGGACAGGCTCAAAAGCCCAATCTGGCCCATCGCCTGGATTTATAAATAAAGTTGTGTTGTAGCATAACCCCGTTCATTCATTTATATGTTATCTATTGCTGCTTTCATGCTACAATGGCCGATTGGAGTAGTCACAAAAAGAGACCATATGACCATACATTACTCTCTGGCCCTTTACAGAAAAAGTTTACCAACCTCTGCTTTAGAACGTACGTACTTTTTTTCTCAATCATCTTTGATCCATCCCTCCGCCACTCTAAACCGAGCCAGTGCCTAACTAATAGAAAACAAGTGACAATAGTTATAACCTTTTATACATCCTTAGAAAATAGCAGGAAAAAGAAACTTCAAGATGCATCTCACTAAACCCCCTAGACAGAAATCAGGCAACCTCTGACTTGGCATTTGTCATCTTAAAAAGGAAAAAGGCAACTGAGACTCTGAGCTCACCCTACGGGGAGACATGGACTCTGGGCACAGTCCACTCAGATTTGTGACCTCACGCTGCCGCTTCCTGGCTTCGTGACCTTGAGCTGATCGCTTAACCACCATGTGCTTCAGATCCACCATCTGCAACGTGATGATACCAGTGGACCTAATTCACAGGCTTGTCATGACCATTAAATGAGTTAGTGTATGCAACTGTAGGATAAGAACTGACTCCGATGGAGTGGTAGTTATTTCCCTTTTCTTCGAATTCTTTGAAAGACTGACACAGAGATAAATAGAATGATAACAGTATACTAAGGAAATTATCAATGCTTATTAAATCCTAGAGGCCTGGTGCACGAAATCCATGCAAGAGTAGGCCTTCCTTCTCCCTGCTGCCAGCACCGGCTTCCCTCTGGCACCCGGGACCCGGCTTCCCTTGCAGCCCTGGCGTCTTCCAGAAGGATGTCCGGAAGGACATTTTATATTAATATTACGCTTTTATTATTTATAGATTCTCTTACATTTATTGTTTACAGCACACTCTATAAATGAGGTGATAAAAAAGGCAATGCTCTCTGACAACTTGAAGTGTAATACAAGGCTCATAATTTTAGCACAAGAGAACAAATTAAATACCTTATCAAGTTCAAAATGCAGTACATCAGCCTTATGTAGACAGGAATGTAGGAGGGTTGCTGTCACCTGGTTTCTCCTACAACACCAGAGCATTTCAACTGTCAAGGGCAGGGACCACCAACCCTTTAAAAGGCTATTGTCCCAGATGGTACCCAGCTCCAAAATATACCCTGACAATTCCTATATTATTTCTTTAACTCAGGATTTAATGTGTAAATGACTTGAGCATTTATGGGAATGATAATAATTATTTTCAATCTCTATTATAATTATTATTGATGTTTATAATGCACATATAAACAATAAACCATGAAATATTGATATGAAGTAGAAGTAGCTAAAATCATGATCCTTGAAATTAAACTATCCTGAATTCAAAGTTGGCCTCTAAACAATTTACATTGCTCATAAAATCCCCAAAATAATAGTGCCAAAATCATTCACTCAGTCAGATATATATTTTAAATACATTTTTTATTGATTTCAGAGAGGAAAGGAGAGGGAGAGAGAAACATCAATGATGAGAGAGAATCATTGATCGGCAGCCTCCTGCATACCCCTTACCTGAGATTGAGCCCACAATCTGGGCATGTGCCCTGACTGGGAATAGAACCTTAACCTTCTGGTTCATAGGTCAGTGTTCAACCACTGAGCCATGCCGACTGGGCTCAGTCAGACATTTGAAAAGCACTTGCTGAATAGCTATATATAGCAAACAAAGCAGGCATATACCCTGCCCTCATGAGTTTTCATTCCACTTGTGAAAATTAAAAGCATTTAGTATAAGTTCTGGTGCACATTAACTTTTCAAATAATATTGGATACTGTTATCATTAATTGATGATGATGGAGGAAGAAGTCTCCAGGCACCAGTACCTCATTATGGAGTTGATAACAACACTGAACTTCTGAATACGGATAGTGCCGGTCCATGTGTCTGTTCATCTTGACCATCTCCCCCCTAGAGTGATCTGAGTTGGAAGCTCTTAAATAGGGATCTTGATCACCATGACCCAGTCTCTGATGATGCTCTTGGTTAGTGACCAGATCAATAACAAGTGTTTATGGGCTGATGGGTTTGAGGCATGTGAATCACTAAGTTCCTTCTGATATATGCTGGAAATATTTCTGTTCACTTAAAGAACATTTCATGAATGAATTAACATATTTGCAGAATATACGGTAATATCAGAATTTGGCAGAATTTTGTGCAGAATGATTAGAAAATGAAGATATATTTTAGATAATGAATATATGAATAAAGACAGGGGAGAGTGGGATTAGTCTGTGTAAAGTAGAAGTGGGAGTTGCAGGTGGGATAGAGGAGGTCCCAAAGCAGAAAAGATAAGAGTCTGCAAAATCACTTTCAAAACTGATTAGCCATCAATGGTTTGTGTTTGTTTATATTTTTCCTTAACTTCTACAAATAGCTCCTCTCACAAAAGTCATTTGAGAAACTTATCTTTCAAAGTTCGTAAAGACATCAATGATTTAGTTATCTTCACTTAAAGAGGGTAATTTATCTTCTAGTCGAGTGTGCATGTGTCTGCCAGGAAAGCTGCGAGCCAGCATACATCATACTCATAGCTTCAAGGATTTGGTCTGCCTTCTTATGTGTATTTGAATATAGAATTCATTTCAGCCTGACATTTTTTACCTCTCATCATATTTTTCTTCTAATTAAGTTCTATAAATGTATCCTCTACCCAGTTTGAGCTGTAATAAATTTCTTTCTTGAATTGGCCTTCTGAAAATCACAAACCAACATTATGATGAATTGCAAAATGAAAAATTTCCCTTCCACTGTGTTTATTTTGAGCAGGGAAGTACCGGAGAAAAATGAAACAGTGCTGCACTAAAGAGTGCTTACATGCTCATAGTGGTCACATGCCTGTGATTTGAATGTCTGTAACACTGGTTGACCCCAGCAGACTTCCAAAACTGGAGAGGTCTAGTGCAAGAAAATGAATTTTCAGTTCAAAATTTTGAGATCAAATAGGAGGTATCCATAATGAGAAAAGTTTTAATTTCATTAAAACTGGAACTACCCATGTAGGTATAGACTGAGTCCATTATATATATTTTTTATTTTCCTAAAGTCTATATTGGAGAAGAAAAGAACAGGGCCATTCAGAGAATGCACTGTGGGAGAAATGAATGGGTAGTTTTTATTTTTAAGCCGTTGTTTCATTTCCCTGTGTACTCAAGCAAAAGCATGATGTCTTAGATTTGAGATGGCTATGTTGAAAGGGAACAATTTGTTGCTGTTATTTAGACTGGTATTTTAATAGGTGCTTAACATTGGGCACATTTGTTCCGTTTCACTGTAAGGCACAGATGAAACTCTATATAAATAAGATTAGAACATGGCCATAGATAAAATATCAGGCATTAACCTTGTAGACTCTTGATTTTCGAATGGTTTAGCTCCAATATTTGAATAGCCACAGTGATCATAGCCTGTTTCAAATAATTCTGCTTAATGTGTTAAAGTGTTAATTTCACATTCTTCTTACTCATTTCCCCCTTTGCCTTTATACAGTGGGGAATTGCCTTATGCATCCTGAATTCATTACTGTAATTTGTGTACTGTGCATTGACTGAAACCAGTTTAAGTGGCATATTAGCACGGAATTTGAGCTCCTTCGCTTTGTGTAGATAGTAGGCCATGGAGTTAATGTTTCATTTATAGCATTTATTCAAGGGCTATGATGGTGGTTATGATTTATGTTCTTTTCCTGGATAATGCCTGGCTTAAGATATACTATAATATGCAAAGAATTTTGATTTTCTTAATAATTACCATGGCTATAGGTCCAACTGTCCTAACACTGAACTATTATTGGCATCACCCTTTCTTCCTGAAACAAAACAAAACAAAAAAAAAACAGAATTATTGTTTTCAAATTAGAATTAGACATGATTTGTCTAGCATCTCATTTGACACATAAGAATGTGAGATGCAGTGAAGTAAATTGGGTTGGTGGCAATCAGAAAGTGATTGGTGTTAGAGCTATAGTCATGAGGTAGACACTGGTCCCTCTGAGCTCCAGGCCAGCACCTAGGAGCTGTCCTGCCGTGCTGAAGTGGGATGGCCACTGCCATGTCATCTGTCCACAGTGTGAGAGCGTTCGCTGTTACCGCTCCGTAACTCTCCCCTCTGTCTGACTGCAGCATCGTGGTGCACCCCAGCAAGGACATGCTGGTCTCCTGCGGTGAGGACCACCTCTGGAAGGCAGTGGGGCTTCCCAATGGCAACGTGCTTCTCACAGGAACTGGCCACACCGACTGGCTTTCCAACTGCTGCTTCCATCCCAGGTCAGTGCACACAGGCCCTGAACCAGCCTCATCTCTCCAGGGAACGCACTTGTCTATTCTGTTTCCACACTCTCCTGGCTTTTTAAAATTGAAATATGAATAATAGACTAAAACTGTACGTGTTTAATGTATACAATTTGATGAGTTTGGAGATAGGTATACATCCTTAAAACCATTACCACAGTACCACAATCTATCCTATAAATATTTCTATCATTTCAGAAAGTTTGCTGCTGCCCACTTTGTTTATTATTGTTATCATCAGTGGAACACTTAACATAAATTCTAACTTCTTAGCCAATTTTTAAGCACATGAGATAATACATCTCTAGGACTTATGTTGTATAAATGAAACTTTGTATTTAGGTGATTTTGATGGCACTTTCCCCCCCCCCTCTGCAACCTTACAATCTGAATTTAGAAAAGTGTAGATACATGCTCCTTTGGCTTTCCTTATATTGACTTTATAGACTGATTGCTTTTGATATTTGGTACCTGTAAAACTTAGTCACATGCTGATACATTTAACAGAGTAAAGAGCTTCCCAGAAGAAGCGTTATTGATGCTTCTTGTACTCACAAGCTCTGACAAGACACATGGCTTTCTAGAAAATAATGCATGCTAGTGTTTACTTTGCCTCAGTTTATCATGCAGGTTCTTCTTTTAGAAATAAATTATCTACCAAAAAGCATCAGAAGATAGTGATCAATTTTGTTAAAAGTAAATGACACTGAAAATATTAAAGAGATTAAAATTGAACTGAAAGCATTGAGTTCTGTAGTTTTAAGAATCTATTGAATTTTTGTACTGCAAAGGCCAAGGGCACAGAAGGAAAGATATTGTTAAACACAGAGATACATTAAAAAGCTCGACCCACAGTTGTTTGTAGTCAACTCCCACTGCCAATCCCAACTGTCTTTTCATGTTCATCATTGTACTCAATACTTGTAAATAGTCTTGCATCTGGATCTTTCTAATACTGTATTATTCCTGGATACTCATAGTTTTGGTGCAATTTCTAAACCATTTCATTGGGAAATTTTGTTCTTAGGATGACTCTTATTGATGTATTTTCATAAAACTCTTAATTTTTTTGAATCTTGTTATGATCCTATATAATAAAATGGAAATATGCAAATAGACCAAAAGGTGAAACGACCAATCACTATGATGCACACTGACGACCAGGGGGCAGATGCTCAATGCAGGAGCTGCCCCCTGGTGGTCAGTGCACTCCCACAGGGCGAGTGTAGCTCAGCCACAAGCCAGGCTGATGGCTGGTGAGCTCAGAGACCGCCTCCGTGGCAGAGCTAATGATGTCCAACAAGCTGTCAGTCAGACATCTCCCTAGGGCTCCCGGCCTGGGAAAGGGTGCAGGTCAGGCTGAGAGACCCCTGCCCAACCCCCCACAGTGCACGAATGTCATGCACCCGACCTCTATTTGTTAATAAAATTAGATAGAGTGTCATTTACTTTTTACAAAGATAGAGATGAACTAAGTGAGTTAATGAGAAGAGTAAACTATTTTTTTAATTTTTGAAAATTTTCTCAGTCTAATTTATCTTTAAGTGCTAGATGATTGAACTTAAGTTGTGAACATGTATGCATTCTGTACCTGTTGGGAACATGAAGCCCGTCTCATAAGCAGAGACAACCCAATTAGAAGTGTAACCTATCACTTACGAAGCTACTGGGCACAGTAATCAGATTTCCATAATGCCCAGTTACCATGACAGCCAGTGACTCAGATATTGTCTCATTAGTGCTTGACCAGCACAGGTTCTTTTAATAGATTTTCCCATTTTCCCACTCAATTACTGAAATTAAAATACAGTAATTGAGATGAAATACATCATTATTCACTCATAACATGAATTTACATTCAGTACTTTCTTTGGCAAAATTGTAGTAAAATACAGCCACACTGTTTGCTTTTTTTTTTTTTCGTGCATGAGGTAAAAATAATGGGAGAAAATACATTTAACATAGTGTTTTTAAGTGAGTGATATTTAATGGCAAATATTCTTTTGTATGCTTAATTAAAAGAAATACATTATTGTCAAAATAACAGTAAAAAATCTTTTTTGGGGGGGGATAGAGATTGATTTATTTTTATTTTTCAATTAGAATTTACATTCATTTTTATTTTGTTTCAGTTTCCATTGTACAATCTAGTGCTGATACAGTCATATATTTTACAAAGTGATCCCCCAGTATTTCCAGTACCCACCTGATACCATAAAGAGTTATAATATTATAGACATACTAGTGGCCTGGTGCATGAAATGCATGCACACAACCTGCTGGGAATTGAGCCTTTAACATGGGCATGTGTCATGACTGGGAATTGAACTATGGCCTCTCAGTTCATGGGACAATGCTCAACCAGCTAAGCCAGGGCAGTTTTTAGACTTTTTGAATCTTTGTTGGAAAAGGAAAAGGAAAAAGTACTGTTTTTTTGTTTGTTTGTTTTTGTTTTTTTTAGTACTGGTTTAAAAATATAGCATAGACATAGTTCCAAACTCAACAAATGTAAGACACTGGCCACAGAACTACTGTAGTCTCATTTCACAATTATAAATGCAAACTGTTTAAAAGAATGCAGAAAATATAACTTAGTTGTATGTTTAAAGGCAATTTACAATGATCCAGTAAAATTTGTATTTGAAAAGCATGGGATACATAGGGGTTTAATTATGAAGATATTATATTATAAACTATATTAATAGATAGATATTGTAAAGTTACTTTAAGATAGGGTTGTGAAGCCCCATGTTTTGATCTTGACAAGAAGAATGGATTTTGGTAGAACTGGGAAGTAAAAAGATCTGGCAGGTCTATGTAGAACTGGGATGCCACGGAGTTAGATGGGTCAAAAGAGATGAGCATGTTTACTGATTTGTACATAAGTTTGTAGGTTCCTTATTAGGATTTGTGTATCCAGACACTTTTCAGGAGTAACATGGGTAACCCAATCACCACAGAACTACTCTTACTGCATATTTACCGCTAGAGGGAGCTCATACATTGGTACGGTAAAGCAACCTGTGCATTGGCATTTACTTGGTAGACTGATGAACTAGCTGTTGAAAATTATTAGTTACTGAATGTGATGAATGAGTGGAAAAATTCAGAAGGCATGCATTGCAATATGTACTGTTAAAAGAGCAAAATGTACACCCTAAAAAGAAGGAAACTTAAGCATACTCTGGTGGAAGGAAAAGGTACCTAAATAGCTAACACATGGCGTCAGAGTTTCAGGTCCCCTTGCTAGAATCCTAGCTTTACCTTTGCTAGTTCTGTCAGTTTTATCATCTGTGAAATTGGTATAATAATGATGATACCTACTTTGTAGATCAGTTGTAAAACATATAATGACTGATTACTTTGTGTCCAAGCATGTTTTATTATTGTTAGTCTATTTAGATTAGTTTTGTATCAGTGTCCAGGTTAATATTAATAGATCAATAAAATGCTCACTACAGTCACTTAATAATATATTATTTGGTCTTTACCTATACCAATATATTTGATCTTTATCTATACCAATAATGTATTATTTGGTCTTTACCTTTAACTGTACTGCTCAATAACAGTAGAATGGTTTTGAATGTAAATAAAATGTCTATTTTTCTGATGCTTAGAGTTTCATTTTTTTCTGTGTGTCTACAGCTTATTATGTGAAACAGCATGTATCTTCCCAAATATCTCTATGAAATGAAAGAATTTGGGATTACTGGTTTAAACAATTTTACAGTGCTGCATTTTCTTCCCCTGAGTTCACTGCCTGAGGCAGAAGTAGCGCTAACAGCATCCTGTTAAACATAAATCACCCTTATACACTGACTTATGAATTGTGACTAAAAGGACCCCTCCCAAACCCCCATATCTCTCTTTCCTGTATGAGCTACCTATTCATGCGTTTCTATAGTGCCCAAAACCATGGTATGAAAGCTCTCTGACAAGTGTATCATTTAATTGTTTAAAAAGAACATCTTTTTATTTGCTACAAACATATAGTCAGGAGTTCACATTTCAAAGCATAATGAAGAGATGGATGCACTGTACTTGAGTTTCAGAGGTAGATGCTTTCATAATTTGAAAATCTCAGTAGATTACCACCACGGTAATTTTTAGATATGCCTGTCAAATAATAATATCCTACTTTATATTTTTGACGAGGTGTGCATTATGCTTCTGTTCTTAATATAGTTAGTTTTAGGTGAAGGGGCTGAGCATGGAAAGGAACAGCATGGTTGTTTAAATACATTTCCTGTCTGATTGTAAAAGTAATACATTATCACCATAGAGAAAAGTGTTAGGGAAATATTTTCCAGAGTCTCACAGCTCAGTGAAAACTTGGAGAAATTGCCCAAGGGCCTTCCTCAGGCAAATGGCAGGATCTGGTTATACACGAGAAGCCCCTTCTAAAGTCTGCATTATTTTCAAGTGTGGGTATGAAAAGAGAGCAGCTCTGTCATTTTGTAGAGCCTCTGAGTGCTTCGGATGCTCACTGTAAAACGGAGAAAACCTACTTCATAAGGTTTTCATGACAACTGCATGAGGAAGACCTATGTAAAACATTAGCAGCCATGGGCTCAGAGTAACCACTTGCTCAGAGTAGCATGGTTGGTATTTTTTGCAGATTCTAGCCTAGATATGGTTAACTCTAAAACCAATATTGTCTCTAAATCTATTGGCCTAGCATGAAAAAACAATTCTGAGTAATATTATAAGTGATTTAATGGCAGCGTCTGTGTCTTACTCATCTTTGTGTTCATGGGACAGAGCAGATAAATTGGAACATTAGAGGGAATCAGTAAATAGTTCCTTAATTAAAATAAACAAATTGAAGATGCTGGACCAGGAAGGTGGCCACTTCCTCTCATATTCCTGGTAGGTGTGATGTGATCACAAAAGGAATTCTGGAGATGAAATAGGCAGGTTTAGGGAATAAGGAGGGCTCATGGGGAGGCATGTATAGGTGAAGGATAGAGACATCTCAGATCTGAGTAATTAAAGCAATTATAAAATCAGCCCTGACCTGAGCAGCTTGGAGAGCCATAAGGGGTAATAAAATATCTCCAGCCAGGACAACTGAGAGAGAGAGCCATAAAGGAGATCAAAAGAAACTCCAACCTGAACTATAAGATGGATATGTGAAGGATAGAGAAATGTCATAGGATAAAGGGAGAGAAAGGCATACATTCACTGAGGATAAAGAAAAGCCACAAAGTACAGGAATAAGGAAACATGTCAACAGATGATAGGAAAATGTCAACAGATGCCAGAAAGAGAGAAACATATGTTCACAGGCTATAGAGGGATGTTGCAATATAAGGGGGAGAGAAAAAAGGGGGCATCATGTGGATTTTGGACTTTGAAACAAAAGAATGACCAATTAGGAGAGCCCAGGATCATAAAATGGGCAAGGGTTCCAGTTAGAAAGGAACATGAAGAGTCAAAAAGCTACAGCCTTTATAAACCTGAGACAAAGGAATATAAGACAGATTTTCAGATTTTAGATGTTTAGATTTAGATTTCCCCCCCCAGTATGGAAAGAACATGTTTTTCCTATTTGGGGGGCCCTTCCCTGGTGGTCCCTTTTGGGAATTTCCCTGCCCAGATGGAGTTTGTATATTCTTCCAATAAACTTTCACATTTTTTGTTAAAGAATCCTTTTGTCTACGAATTTATTCTTCATTTTCATTAGACAAGAACCCATGAAAAGAAGTCTGTACCCTAGACCCTATGTTTCAATTATAAAGATACTAGAGGCCTGATACATGGATTCATGCACCAGTTGGGTCCCTCAGCCTACCTAGCCTGCACCCTCTCACAATCCAGGACCCCTCAGGGGATGTTGGACTGCCTGTTTCAGCCTAGTCCTCGCAGGCCAGACTGAGAGACCCCACCGGTGCAGGAATCTGTGCCCTGGTCCTCTAGTATGCATATAAGATTATTGGTTAATCTCTTCCTGCCTGAGTCCCCCTCCCACACCCACCCACTTCCGCCTCTTCCTCTGAGATGTATCAGTCCTATGTTTCTATGCCTGTGTGTTGAGTATCTGCCCCCTGGTGCTCAGTGCACATCTTAGCTACCGGTCAAATGGTCAAATGGTCAAAAGGTTGAACAGTCACTTAGGCATATATAAATGATATAGCTATAGCTATAGCTATAGCTATAGATATAGATATAGATATAGATATATACACACACACATGTACTCACATATGTACACATACATACATACACAACATTTGCTATTCCTGAGATCTATTTACCAGAGGAAGTCTTTCATTTGGCATAAAACTCCTGAAACATAAACTCCTCTCTGAATAATATTTTAATGAGAATAAATTCCAGTCATAAGGAGAAGCATTACCAGTCTGGCAGAATAAGGACCTTTAAAAGTCTACTCTCCATAAAAGCAAAAATTTCTAAAATCAACTGTTTTAGAACTCTAGATCTTAACCAAAAAGCCTGCATCAATCCAAAGAGCATTTATTCAAGAAAAATTGCTGAACCTGAGTAAGAAGTGACGTTGTCTCATTCCCAACTCCCCTTCCCAACTCAGCAGTAGCCTTATACACTAACTCTCTCACAGTCATGTCGTTGTGCAGACCGGTATCATTGAATAGAGAGCACAGGTTTGCAGATTCCTGCAAAGCCCCATTCGCAGAGAGATAGGACTATTTGAACTTTCTGGAAGCTGGAAAATTCCCATTTTCAAGTCTTGTTTTTATTTAATCCATGTCAGGTCTTATTCTGTCAAAATGCACTATTTGCTAGAACACTTGTAGCAAACAATTAAGAACAAGTATTTAAAATTGCAACTGCCTGAGGCAGCAATGGCAGTTGAGCAAACAAAAGGTTGGCCAAAAAATTTAAACAGAAGAGCTTGAAAAATAAATGTCCATAGGGATTTAAAAATACTAAGTGATATGCCTATGAATATCAAAGGGCAATGTATTTGGGGAGCTGTGTGAATATCCAAGAAAAAACTGAGGAAGTCTAATCTCTTACCGTTGGCTGACCTTGAGGAATCCTGAAAGTAGAAAGTAAAGTCTGAGGCAGAGTTGTAAGCTCCAGAGTATTGAAAATGTGCCCCATATGCACACACAGCCACCTGCCAAAGACCTGAAGATCTACTGGATCAAGGCATTTAATCCTTCCTTGTCCAAATGTAAGTTGACCACTGAGCTAAACAAGCAGACTTCCTTGGCCATAAACAGCAAAGAACATAGACTTTACTGAATTACTTCAAAACAATTACTAAAAAAAACCAACAACAAACAGTAGCAACAACAAACTTTGGAGAAGGAGGAAACTTGATTTCCAGAGTTTCCACGTAATATATATTTTTTCAATGTTGTATTCAACAATGACAAAAATAGGAACTATGAAAAGAAGCAAGGCAATTTGCAGAACCTGCAAATATGTTATCCTATAAAATAAAAGGCTAATATGAAAACCGACTGGACAGCAGAATGACCAGTTGCTATGATGTGCACTGACCATCAGGAGGCAGATACTCAACACAGGATCTGCCCCCTGCTGGTCAGTGCGCTCCCACAGGAGGAGTGCTGTTCAGCCAGAAGCCAGGCTCACTGCTGGCGAGCACAGCTGTGGTGGCAGGAGCCTCTCCTGCCTCAGAGGCAGCGCTAAGGACTTCCAACTGTTGGCTTAGGCCCGCTCCCTGAGCAGGCTGGGATGAAGGACCTCTCCATGCACTGGGCCACTAGTATTGATATTATATAACAAAGTAGAATGAAAATGGCAAATATTTAAGATTCTAACCACTGACCTTAACATAAGAACATCCAGGATTATCTGGGTGGGCCAGAGTAATCACAAGATTCCTTCAATATGGACAAAGACAGAAGGGTCAGAGTGAGAGCAACGTGAGGTGGGAAAGAGATTCTCCCCAGGACACAACAGAAGGAACCAGACCTTTTGACACCTGGTCTTTAGCCCAATGAAACTTACTTCATAGGTGTGGTCTCCAGAATTAAAGAATAATAAATTTGTTTCATTTCACCCCACTAAGTTTGTGGTAACTATTTGTGCTGCTGTTGTTATATTTATTCTAAATATCCTATTTTGTTTGATGCTCTTATAAATAAAAATTTAAAATTTTAATTTCAGATTGGTCAATGTTAGGGTATATACATACAGTTGATTTTGTATATTAATCTGGTATCAATATACTACCTTATTTATTTTAACATTTATAATAGACTTAGAATTTTTATATATAAGATCAATTATCTGTGGAGATAATCTTCCTTTTATAATATTGATGCCTATTTATTTATTTATTTATTTATTATCTAATTATTTGGCTAAAACCTCTAGAACAATGTTGAATGGATGTGGCAAGGACAGACATCCTTAATAGGGAAATGTTAAGTATGATGATAACTGTGAGTTTTTTGTAAATGCTTTTATCAGGTTGAGGAGGTTCACTTCTAGTCCCAAACTGAGTGTGTTTATCATGAGAACATGTTAAACATTGGTAAATGTTGCAAATATTAAAATGATCAATTTTAATAGTTGCAATTTTAATTGTTGCCTTTTATTTCTTTATCCTATCAGCATGGTGATTAATTTTTACATCTATGGCAAAAAGACTAGGTGGTCATGGCATATAACCCTTTTAATATGCTTATTAGTATTTTTTGAGGACATTTACATCTATATTAATAAGGGATATAGGTCCATAGTTCTTTTGCTGTTGTTGTTATGTCATTGTCTTATTTTGGAATCTTATTTTGCAATCCTGGCTTCACAGAGTGAATCTGGAAATGTTCCCTATTCTTACATTTTTAGAAAGGTTTTTGTGAGCAGTTAGTGCTAATTCTTCTATAAAGATTTAGCAAAATTAATCAGTGAAGAAATGAATGTTTATATACTATCCCCCAAATATATATTCAGTTCAATCTCTATAGTAAGAACTAAAAAATAAAATAAAAATATATTTAATATTCTACTCTTAATTTTGTATCAGATCAGGCCCCCTTTCAAATAAGAATGCCCATTCTTGCCAACTCTGAGATTTAATTTTTTGTGTGTGTTTTTCGAAATCTTTGATTTGTGATGAGTATGGCACTGACATTTAAAGCTGCAATTATAGTTAAGCTGATATTTTCTTATATATTAGCTATTTGCATTTCTCCTTTTTGAATAGCTCACTTAACATATTCTATTTTTACAATTTAATTAATTTTTCAAAATTTCTTTATTGATTAAGGTATCACATATTTGTCCTCATCCTCCCTTTCCCATCCCAAACCTCTCCCAATGCATACTCCCACCCCCTTGTTGTCCATGACCACTGGTTAGGCTCATATGCATGCACACAAGTCCTTTGGTTGATCTCTCCCCCTTATCCCCACCCTCCCCTACCTTCCCTCTGAGGTTTGACAGTTTGATCTATGCTTCCTTGTCTCCAGATCTGTTCTAGTTCATCAGTCTATGTTGTTCATCATTTCCCCTAGATGAGTGAGATCATGTGATACTAGAAATACACTTATAAGAACTGAAAATGAGACAAGCAATAATGGTTATGCTAAGAGGCAAATGAATCAGTCTGTAGTGAGTTTCTTTCTGGGCCAACAGTTCTTTTGAGTTCCAATTTCAATGTCAAACAGTTCCTTATGTGTACATGTCAAAAATGATATTTCAATTCTGGATGGTGGACAAATGGTGGTGATGCAGTTCCAACCCTCTTTGGTTTGGTCTTGGGCCTGCAGTGACGCACAGCTGCTGACTGCTAGTATGGCAAAATGTCATCAGCATCTTCCATCTCTGGACTGTTTCTCTTCTGTGTTCATGGCTGGAGTAGTCCTGTCAATTCCATCTACATGGTCTCAGAGTTGTTTTCTGAAAAAAATATAAACATATTCTTGACCAAAAGTTAATAAAGGAATCTTTTCTATAAATTTGACTTGTGATCCTTTTTCATTTTTTGCCCAAATGATTTTCCTTTGGCATGTTTTGACATCATGTAATCTTTTACTTGTTAAATATAATCATTTTATATTATGTTATACTATATTTAAAAAATCTCCCAGCCTTGCTATCAAATACATTTTATCTTTTTATTTGTTTGATAAATATATTTTCTTATGACTTTTATAGCTGTTTGATATTAAATATTTCCAAATGTTTATATAGTATTATCTAACATATAATCATTATTATTGTTCTTTTTTTGCCCTAATATAAATAAAAAACTTTAACCTCACCATTTATTTTTTCTTTTATGTTTCAGTATTTTTATTTTTAAAATACATTTTTATCAATTTCCAAGAGGAAAGGAGAGGGAGAGATAGAAATATCAATGATTAGAATCATTGATTGGCCATCTCCTGCATGCCCTCTACTGTGGATTGAGCCAGCAATCTGGGCATGTGCCCTGATGGGGAACTAAACCAGTGGCCTCTTGGTTCTTGGGTCATTGCTCAACCACTGAGCCCCACCCAGCTGGGTTGGTCCAGTATTTTTAAAATGTCACTCTTCAATTTACTTTATTCCAAATGTAACAAAGAAATATGACTTTTTTTTTCTTTACATTAAATGCAACATTACATTTCTGTTTGAGTTAAACTTTTTTTTTCTTTTTTATCTTTATTGTAAAGCTTTATTTTGCTGTCAGATGTTTAAATAACTCTATGGTTAGTTGGTAATATTTACCACTGGCGTTTTTATACCAATATTTTCCTCTTCTTGAGGTTTTTTTTTTTTTTTTTGTATTTTCTTTTTTTTTCTTTAAGCATGGATCCATAATATTTCTTCATTAATGCTTGATAACATAATTTTCTCTTTTTTAATAAAACATATTGCATCTAAACTTTGCATTTCACTCAAGGCATTTTATTCTTATTAGTTTAATAATTCATTTTCTGGTTTCATCTTTTTGTTCTCTCTTTCTGCATTCCTCTTGACATACATTTGATTTCCCAAATCTATAATCTATTTATAACAACCTCATCTACTTCATCTTTTTATCCTCTCTCAGAGGAAAAGTTAAAAAATAAATAAAATTTTGTTTTACTAATTAACATTTATAAAATAACATATTTATGTTTATAGCTCCCCAGCAGATTTTACTTCAATAATCATGTTTTTATTGCTGCTTGAAAGGGAACTGTATTTGTGATTCTTTTAATTGTCTGTAAACATCTGAACACCACATGTGTTTCCGAGTTTGGGGTTACTCTTCCAAGTTCCCCGGGTAGCTCGGAATCGGCCTCTCCTCTCTTCTTTCTCCAGGTTCCCAGTTCATAGCTGTGTCTGCCATCTGCCACAACCAGTGTTGGGGCCCAAACAACTCTAATTGCGCCTTTATAAAATAGCTGATTTCACTTGCTTAGGCTGTCATTATAAGCAGTCGTGCTGTTCCACCAGAGATCAAGATTTCATTCCAATTGGGGTTGGTATTGCATGGCAGGCAAATATTGTTCCCACTTACACAACATATTTAGGTCAAGCATTCATATCCATCAGATTTGACAGAGAACAATAGTTCATGTCTCCATTTTTCTCTCAACTTGGGATTCTAGAGAGAGACAGCTTGGAAGGGGTGCTCTTGGTGCAGCCATCGGAGGTCCCCAAGTCTTTAGCTAGCGGCTGGTGCATGCTCGGGACCTGAGACACTCTGCTTACCTGGCCAAACCTTGGAGCTGCCCATGGCCTTCCTTTCATAACAAACTTCTGGATGGGCGAGCCACGGTGGTACTTGTTGAATTAGCAGAGAACATTTGCGCACTTATAACTGGTACTTTCAACTTAACCAAATACATATTCAACATATACCAAAATTATTTATAGTTTCAAATGCCTCCTCTGAGTGGGGTTCCATCTTTATAACCCCTCTCTTCATCTCATACTTTTCCTACCTCACTTTTACTCTAACTTCATACACACCAAGTTGTTTGATGCTGAGTTACCTTGAACCTTTTGGAAGTATGATTCATCACTTTTCTAATTTTTTTCGCCTTCCTTTGTTAGTGAACAGACTTCAAAGAGAGCTATTTTCTCTGATTCTTTGAAATTGTCCCATTCTTCTGACTCTTAGCGTCATTTCAAAGATCTTATGGTTTAAAGAAAAAAAAAAAAACCAAGATAAAGAAGAAACAGTGCAACTGGAAAGCAGCCTACGTGTGGTGACTTCCCACTTAATTTATATGCCCTTCAAAAAGGAGCCTCACGGCTTCCCGAACCCTATGATTATTTTTGTCCTTTACCGGAAAGGAAGGCCTGCTTCTGAGGTTTTATGGCCCATTCAAATCCAGGAGTATCTCCCGTGGGTATTCTGCCTGTATTTCAGATATGTGTTCCAGAAAAGCACCCCTTGTTGCTATGCCCCTTGTGTATTATGACAACTCGTCTCATAAATTCCCCTCCCTTCTCTGAGGAGGTATTAGTGGGGTTTCCAGGCTCATTTTCTGAACGCTTCTTAGCGCTGCTGTCTTTTGTGGCAGGGAAACTGCAAATAAGACTTCTATGCATTCTTGCAACCAATTTAGTGTGCAGTGTATTTAGCAGACATCCCTTAAAATCGTTGGCATTTAATGACAAGTTTTCTAATTTTCAGGCCTAGAGCCTGTTCCTTGTTTTCCATCTTCCTGGTCATTCTTATAACCTCTGGATAGAGGAAGTTAGAAGCTTGGACCCAGTCATCATCTTACTCAGAAGCCCATATTTATTTTTAATAGATGATTATAATTGACCTTTCAGGTCATTTTTATTCTTGAGGTTTTATATAAGCAAATTTTGCCCTAAGCCTATTTTTGTAGGCAAGAAGTTTCTCAGGTCAAATAGATGCTGTCAAAATAATGACTCTAGGAACTGTTAAATGTCATAAGGAACTAACATTTTGCCTCTAGTTAAACCAAAAATCATTCAACTATATCTAAGCTCCAAAGAAACATTAGCCTGTATGACCTAACCTTGCTGATTGATGGCCTGATTAAATTCCAGTGTTACTTGGCAAGTTACTGCAGTTTTTAAGGAAATGTTATTGCTTCACAGTTCTCATCTTGGAGAGGCATTGTAATATATGCAAGAGCATTCTAATTGAGAGGATGCAACACCTCGAAAGACAGCGCCAAGCCCTCAGGTCAAGGAGTGTCATTCTGCACCATCTGCTTTGATGTAAATATATGCAAGGGCCAGACCCACTGGGCAGACTGGCTCACGGCATGGCTATTTTAGGTATTTTCAACTCTCTTCAAAGACTACATCGAATGCTTAGTCAGTCAATCAAAGAGAGATACAGTGACAGTAGCAAGTTTTTATACTTAACTATTGTTACTGATATATAGCCAGGTAAGCAACATAAAAGTACTAATAATATATATTCTATTGTTTGAATTTCATTAGCATCCTTGTCAGAGAGGATCTAACATTTTTCTTATATAAAATTCAGTTACAGATGAAAAACAATGACAAAGGCTAGAGATCATCATAACTTAGGGAGGATCAAGTAGAAGAAGGTGAAGCTTATCAAGGTAGAAAAACCATGTAGATTATTGCAAGGGCGCTCTAGAAAATGAGCAAGGCCTTCTTAGATCTGGATTCTTCATGGGAATTAAACCTTAGAGAAGTTATTTGAGTGAACACTTTTCATTTCTCTAATTCTGGATATATATGGTATATGATAATTAATGTATTACATTCAGTGGGTGCACTAGAACACTAGGGATTTCTTTCAAGAGCCCTGATTGAGAAAGTCCATTCAAGGCCTGGTGATTGATGACAGAAGAAAACAATGATTTATTAAGATATATAAGAGAGAGATTCAATAGGAATAGCTCCTATTAAAATTGGAAAAGAGGAAGAATTTAATATGGTCCCAGAATTTTAACTTGGAAAACTGGATTTCTGAGATGAAGGAATCTAGGTGAATGAATCTGGATCTCAGGAGAGAGATTAGGAGTTATCTAAAGCTACAATAATGTTGCATGATGAACCACCTCAAATATTTTTAGCTTAATATAAGAATTATTTATTCAACTCATGATTGTATGGGTTAGCAGTAAAAATTGGGCTTGTCTGGGATAATCACCTGGTCTCAGCTGGGCTTCCATACATCTGTTTTCAGACAAAGTCAGCCGAAGACCTCAGCTTCTGGTGCTATCAGCTGGCATGCTTTCAAAATCTTCCACATGTCTCATGCTCTGCATGCTTCTCACATCCCTCCCACAGGGGAGGCTGGGTGTGTTCTCTCAGAGAGGCTCAGGCACACAGACCAGCCAGCCCAGCTGTACAAGAGAACCAACAGAAGTATGCACATTCTCTTGACCACCAGGCCTGAACTGGAACAACGTAATATCCTTCTCATTCTATTGGCCAAATCCCAGAGTGAGAGAGGGTTAGAACTCCATAAAGACAGGGTCAAGGGCTTGGATACAGGAAGAGGTGGAGAATTGAAATTAGTTTTTCATTCTATTATTTCATACTAGAGGCCCATTACAGGAAGTTTCCTGCAATAGGGATTCCTGCTTGGTTGCTGCCCTGTCTGCATCCCTCTCTTCTCCACTGCCCCACTAGCTTGCTTCTCTGCAGCTTCACTCTCTTCTGCAGTGCTTGGCTTCTTTCTAGGCTGTTTTCAGTCTTCGATGCAAATTAACTTCTATCTTGGTTGTGTTAATTTGCATACTCACCCTGATTGGCTGGTGGGCGTGGCTTGTGGGTGTAGCGAAGGTGTGGTCAATTTGCATGTTTCTCTTTTATTAGATAGGATGGATGGGGTGACCATGCATCCAGAAAAGTCTCAGGTTATCACTGTTAACCATATAGAACTATTAGTAACACCCTTTCTTACTGTAAAAATTGTTCCAATTTGAGTGATAAATTTATGTTGGATCTCTACATTTAGGAGGGGTTGACTAGGAATCAATGACCTATTGAAACAAAACTTGCGAAGGAGGTGCCATTGAGCAGGAACTGAGTTGAGACAGAATGGATATGAGGAAGCCAGGAGATGAGAGGTGCATAAAGGAGGCTAAATGACAAGGTTACCACCACCAAGAAGTGACATAAAATATGGAACGGATTTGTCTCTTTCACTTGACAACTAGAAATCTTTGAAGAACATAGTGAGAGGTTTCTGAAAAGTGATTGCAGTGAATTAAAAGTTGACTCTAGTTCTTGTTCTCACACTGATTTAACAGTGAAACTTTTTAATTATATTTTTATGGGTCTTAGATTTAAAACAAAAAGGTCTGAGAAATGAGGTCCTTCAGGTGCTAACAACACTCTCTGGATTTGAATAATAAAGCCCAAATGTACAAGAACCAAGGCCTATAGTTTACATTTCTTTTCTTTTCATCATTTTTAGTCCTAAATGAATGATCTGATGTGTACTCATTAGGAGTTATTCTAATTTTATTTTATTATGTCTGGTAAATTCCTTTTTTTTTTTTTTCTGTGTATGTGATGTTGATTGACACAAAACTCCCTAAGACCTACTGTAGTTACATTAAATATTTACCAGAACATTGTTTAAGACATCTGGAAATCTGTGATATCTCAGCTTGAATTGAAGCCTATTGAACATATTAAGCAAGACACTTTTAAGGCTGGTCATGATACTTTTGACAATTGTCATAACTTGATGAAGCAAATAAAAAAATACAAACTGCTCCAATAGAGAGCTTACCTTAGAAAGCTTTATGGATTTGATATTGTGTAAAGGTTTCCAACTATAAGTAGGTACAGCCTTAATGGCCGTAAATGACACTGAAATCTTGAACTAACAAAACCCTCATTTGAAATTAGGAACATGGCTTTGGTAATTTGAAGCTTCAAGGATAACTAATAGACTAACACATAAGAAGACAAAAAAATCTAGTATTGACTTTGCAACAAACAAGAAAATAAAGGAGAAAAAAACTGGAAAAGATAAAACCCACAATTGCCATGCAGTTGCATCCTTTTCTTGGCTACTGCTTAAACTTTACAAACTTATTCTGTCCCAGCTTTTACCTTGACTCATCCAATAGCTTTGGCCAAATATCTCAATGTCAAATGCATTATAAGCATTCTGCAAGGTATGTCTGGCAGAGGTAAATCAATAACAAAGTATTAGATTTGATTAAAATATTTACTTTTTTCCTCCAGCCTTCCACTTCCCAAGCTAAATAGCCCTTTCTCTTACTAACTGATCTTTGTTATTGGCTGGCCTCATTTCTTGTCATAATGCCATATGCCTAAGAACTAAGTTCTGCTTTTCCATAATTTCAACTTTGGAGTTCATGCTCTGATGTTATGCCATGTGTCAATCAATTTGTTAACAGACTTCAAAGAAATATAACAAATCATTTATATAAATTATTTTTATTCCAACAATTTCATAAATTCCAACAACTTCATAGTTTATATAGAAAAGAAAACATGCTTAGCAAGGTAATTCTGCTAATTCTAGAGTCAACTTTTAATTCACTGCAATCACTTTTCAGAAACCTCTCACTATGTTCTTCAAAGACTTTTCAATTGTCTTGCTTATTAGAGACTTTTGATTATCATAGAAAATTCCAGAAAACTCGTTATGATATTTATCTAGCTTCTCAGAGCCTTTACCTCAGGGTCTTTCTGCTTAGAATGTTCTTCAAACTCTCCGCTTTCCTAGTCCTTTATATAATTAACTCTTGATGTATCTCTGGGTCCAAGTGTTTTAGTCAATGTTGTTATTCTATAACTAATTATCCTGGATTGAGTACTTCAAACAGCAAACCCATATTTCTTACTGTTGAGGCTTGAGAGTCCAAGATTATAGAACTGACAGATGTGGTCCATGGTGAGGTGGTTTGCAGATGGCTGATTTTTCATTGGATCCTTGTGGCAGAGAGCAGAGGAGGAGGGATGTCTTCACTGTCCTTCTTATGAAAGCACTGTCAAGGGGGCTCTGCCTTCATGAACTGGTTACCTCCCAAAGGCCCCATCTCAAAACATCCGTTCACTTCAGGGATTATGATTTCAAGATATGAATTTGCGGTTTTGAGGGAGACACGGTGATTCAGCCTATAGCATGGAGCTTTCAGAGTCACTTTTAAAGACATCTTTCCCTGATTCTTCAAGACCAGGAAAATGTCCCAGATATACTCTTATACCGACCATCTTCTTACCAGCATTCATCACAGAAAAGATTGTTTTTTCTTAAGAATACCTGCTCTCTTGACTGGACTGAGAAGTCTGAGAACTCTGGGAACAATAGTGTTTATTTCTGTATTCCCAACAGCTTGTGGCACTGAAAAATATTTGTCATCATGCTAATGCTCTACTTGCTATTTTAAGACTTTGTGATCTTATTAATAGATTATGGCTCAAACTAGTTTCCTTACTTTTCTGCCTGCCTCTCTCAAGTCCATGTTGTTCAGAACTGACTTGAGTTGTCATTCTCAAAACACATTTTATCATATTATGTTAAAGTGCAACCACTCTATAACCATGATATTTATCATAGTCAAGACCCTTCATACTATATATACTATATGACTAAGAATCTGAAATCCCCAAATGGAAACGAATATTGTCAAGTGACAGGCTAGAATTTCTTTAGCATATTGTTAGTTTTTTCTCTATATTGTGATATTCTTGAGAGAAAGGAAAGCTGGTGTCCTATTTATATTCCACTTTTGATGGCTAACACAGTAAATGGAATCGAATCTCTCTGATGAACTCTGTACTTTGAAGCACCAGCATGACTATTTAGAGGCACACATAAATATTTATTTTAATATTCAGATAGTATATAAGGCTTAAAAATGTCTTACTGTAATAAATCCCTTAGAATTTCCATGAAATCTCTTAATAGATAAACAAAATTATCTTGTTAAAGAACAAACACTACCACCGGGGCTAAAACTAATCCATTTGGACTATATCTTAGGGATTTTAACTTAAATAAATAAATTAGTTTGAATGGGCTGAGGGAGATTTGAGAAAGATTTTTCTATAAAGTGATTAATGTAAGACAGTATGAATAAAATATCAATAATTACATCAAGTTTATTGTAATTTGTCTGGAAAAAAGTATATGTTAGCAGAAAAAAAGTCTTTTTCATGGAAATAGTAGGAACAAAAGTAAGAATTGTTAGGAACCTGTGTATAATATCAGATATTAAAACAACCTAACACTTTTTGTCTAATTTCATGATCACCAAATAATATTTTAACCATACATACATTGGTTTCCATTTCAGACTCTTTAAGGTTCGGTAAACAAAGCTAAGGATTTGAGTATTCCATTGCAGAAGTACCAGCTATGTTTTTGTTTGTGTATTACTAAGAATTGCCATTATGTTTTATGTTTGCCCATGGCTTGTGGGTTTGTTTAGAATGAATAATCCTTTCCTGCCTTTTCTGTGCTTGGTCCACCATCATGTCTTCCCAACCCAACATTTAACCCAAAGGGATGCTGCACTGAGAAGCTGTTGAGTAGCCCAGCAGACTATGTTCCTTTCCAGTAGGCACCACAAATCTGTGCTTGTGAGAGTTAGCATGCGCCTGAATGTAAAATCTTTAAGCCTTTAAATTAACGATTACATTTTAATATTTAACTTTTTAAGCATCCATTTCTTTTATATAAAGAATTTTCTGATTAATTGATACCTAAGCTGGAAGAAAGGTTCTTTGACTGGTCTTGAGGTGTATTTCTCTGAAACATGAGTAAAAACATGGAGGTTCTCCAGTCGTTTAAGCTCTGGGAAATGCAAACTTCTTTGAGAAGATCATCATGTGCTTTCCTGAGTCCTACCATTTTGTGCATCTGTCCATAGCATCTTCCACTCAGTAAACTCAGGATAACCCATGGCTTTTATTTCTCATGGCAGTTGTAAGAATATTTTATTTTCTGTCAAAGCTCCTGTTGAGAATGCTGTTTTTGTACAAATTCTTCTCCATCTATTTAGATGTCTTCAAATCAATTATGTACATTTTAGTACTGCAGTTAAGTATTTATTTGTGTGATCGTAATGGATATATATTTTCTCTTGTCTTAGGAATTATATTTACTAGTATACTATTCATTTGGTCCTCAGTTACATGATAGAGCTTTCAAATACTTAGGACTATCCTCAATTTGGCCATTTATGTAAGCTTTTGAGAGTTATAAAGTGATTGGAACAATAGGGAAAATTAGATTTAAAATAGTTCTAAAATTTCACTGAACTGAGGCTATTCTATGATGACTGACTGCAAGAGAATTTTTTTTTACATTAGTTGTTTAGACATATAAGTATTTGATGCCTATTTTATATTATGCATAGTATGTATTTTATAATTTTTACTCATAGTTCTTATTTAAAACATATTCACAATGAATATAAATTAAATTATGAGTATATGAATGCATGTATGTATATATAAATTTTTATTGTCTTTTTTGCTAAATTATACAAAGAGAAGGTTTGCTCTGAATTCTATATTAGGGAAACAGTTCCTTTCAGGCAAACATTTTAAATTGGATTCAAATATCTATAAACTATAATATCTAAAAATTAGATAAATTATATTTAAAGGAAGGCCATGATTGAGAGTCAAGCAAAAGAGAGAATTACTGAAAGTATAACCAATTCATTCCTATTGATTCTGGTGAGAAGCTAGTTAGTTGAGATTATGAAAGCAGATTTGGAGGAAAATATTTTCTTCCCTCACTCTTACAAAAGGAAAAGATATTCTTAGATGTACAAAACAAAATTAAATCCACTTCATAGTATTTAAATACTATTTATATGAATGACCTATTTTTATATATACTATATTTCTGCTTTAACATTAATTCTTTACTAAAATTAAAGCACCATAAAATATTTATTAAGAACTATAAGGCTTTTCTGGAAGACAATAACTTAACTGTATTTTCATTATACATTTTCCCAACCTATATTTCCAATTCTTGAACACTTTTGCAGTTTAATTACAATGTCAAGACATTGCACCATGCAAGGATAAACACTTGCATCCAAAATATAAATTAAAGTTATCTCTAAAAATAAATGAAGCATTTTAACTTTATGTATATAGCAACAACTTAAATCACCTATGCATAGAACATATAGTTATGAAATATACTGAACCTCCCATGTAAACTATTTACTCTGCAAATTTTATCACTCTGAGGAAATCTCAGAAGAATTTTTCAGATGTGTAGTTATTATATCAAACTACCAAGGAAAACTTGTATTTATGGTTATGTTATTTCCTTGAGCAGTGAAATAGATATTTTTCCCACTAAGTATCTTTTAGGGTAAGGAAAAGTAGTGCTGAGGAAAAAAAATGTCGTCTCATAAAACATAACTTTTTTTGGAACATTTAACATCTACTTATGTAAAGTACTCCCCAATTCTGCAAGTTTGAGAAAAATAATGATATAGAAACCTGTTCATGGCAAACTTCTACTCTGTGAAATATTGAGACTTTGTACCCAAAGATAAAACTTCATGGCTGTAAAGTATTTCATATTTCCTGAATATAAAAACATTAAAAATCCCTACACATTTATTTGAAAAAGGAATTTATCCTGGAGTCATGTTATAGTGTGATAGGTAGTATATGCAAATGAAATTATTGTAAAATGAAGTGAGATTATTAAGTAATTTTCTTTGTAATTATCTTCCTGAAAGTAGTACAATTTGAGTTCAAGTTCAGTAGACCAACATCAGCCATAAATTAGCATCCTTCAAGCCACTTAAGCAGTTTTAAGCCTTGTGAATATTGGCAAGTTTAGTGAGAGGGGCACTTTTTAGACAATCTCTAAGCTAATGACTTCAGTGGCATTGTGAAATATTCACAGGGAAACCCTTAATACAGAAATGTGAATTTTTACTTTATCTTCACCTGAGGATTATTTTTTTTTAAAGAGAGAGAGAAAAAGAGAGAGAAATATTGATGTGCGAGAGGAACATGTGTGGGGTCCCACAGTCTAGATATGTGCCCTGAATGGGAATTGAACCCACAAACTTTTATGTATGGGATGCTGCTTCAACCAACTGAGCACCTGGGCAGGACCAGAAATGTAAATTTAAATGGAAAAAACTACCACATTAAATGTGAAAGATCATATTCATAAATTATGTTCTTTTTAAAAGTAATCATATTTCCCAATGACCTCAATTATTTATTTACATAAGGAAATGAGTAAATATGTTGAAGCTACAAAAAGCACAATTAGTTATTAGAAAACAGTCTATTGTAAAACAGAAATCTCAATAGTAATGAAATGGGAAGCATTTCTATTGTTCTCTTTCCAACTTTCAATATCTTCACAAATATGCAACAATTTAATCAAGAATAATAATTTAAAATGAGACTCATTTGTTACTTTGGCAGACAGGAAAGATTGCTTTATTTATATTTCTTTAATTATTTCGTTGACCATTATTTTGTGTGTAGACAAGTTACATTTCCCCCTTTGTTTATAACTTGTATAATCATTTTTCATGTGGGATTATTTTCAATATGAATTAACCACTTATAATCCAAATGTTTCTTTTTATGAAGTTTTAGTAATATTTTGTTTTACATGTCTATTTTTCCCTTTGTTTAATTTTTAGCATATTGAACTTTGGAGTTTGTAGTGTTAATATTTTGGGTGAGGATGGAGAGTTTTGTTTTGTTTTTTAAATATGTGAACATATAGCTCAGAAAGTCATTCTTTTCACCTATAGTTGGTTAATATTCATATTTCTTCTAATTTCCCAGGGCTTTATTATTTTGTAGCAGTTTTAAGTTTATGATATTGAGATAGGTGTACAGAGATTTAAATTTTCAATATTGAGATAGGTGTATGAATATTTAAGTTTATAATATTGAGGTAGGTATACAGAGATTTTTAACATACATTGGGTCCCCCACACATACATACCCTATCCCATTATCTATATAACTAGGATGGTACTTTTTTTTTTTACTAACAGTGTTCCAACTTCACTTAGAACTTTCAAAAGTTTGTATAAAGTAGTTCTCTTCACTACACTTTCGTTGTTGTTGTTGTTGTTGTTGTGTGTGTGTGTGTGTGTGTGTTTGTCTTATTTAAGCTTTGTACAATAACTCTTAGTTTCTAAGAAGCTTCTGCTTAGAAAGTAATCCATTCTATATTTAGTCATTGGCTACAAGAGATGACATATATATCCTGCCTCCATTGACCTTGATTATTTTGTCAAATCAATCCTCATAAGACTTGAACTTTGCATCACACTTGTATATTTTGGTTACAATGTATGCTTGAAAGGCAGGATAGTATACATTGAAAAATTCTAAAATTCAAGATTTTTTTCAAGTCAGATCAGAGGTTCTAAGAAGGTAGAGAAGCAGCAGCACAGTTTGGGGTGGCTTTCTTCTGGAAGAATGGCATGTCTTACACTTTGCATTGAGACTTGGACAGATTTTTTAGCTAAGTGAAAAAGACAAGTGTTATGCTAAGAACAAGTGTTATGCTGGGTACTGAAGGGCCCCGGTTCAATTTCAGTCATGGCATATGCCAGGTTGTGGGCTCAGTCCCCAGTGAGGGGGTGTGCAGGAGGCGGCTAATCAATGATTCCCTCTCACCATTGATGTTTCTATCTTTTTCACTCTCTCCATTCCTCTCTGAAATCAAGAAAAAACATATTACAAAATAAAAATTAAAAAATAAAACTGAACTAGAGATCAAAAGGTAATATTTTCAAAAATAATCTTAAGTTATACAAAATCAAGGTGTCAATCTTAAATTGGAGAAGTACCTAGAAATAAAGTATGCTGTTTTAAGACTTCTCTTATTTGACCTTTAAAACATCACTATGTTATATTAAACAGAACTTATCCCTATTTTCAAATAAGGATAATGAAATTCAGAGATGTTATATGTAAATAATAAATGGTCTGTCTGAGCTAGCGTGGGCTGTCTAACAGAGGAGAATGAGAGGGCAAACAAGTTCTCTTGTTGCTATGCTTTCCCCTTCCTGTCTCCTGACACTGGAGGTTTTCAGTCTCCACTCCACACTCTCTCATGAAACACTAGCATATTTCTTTAAAAACAATAATTAGAGTCAATCTGGAACCCATAATGTATTTAGTTCTCAAAGCTGAAGTCATTTAAAAAAAAATCAATGATTTTCAAAGAGTGAAACCAAGCAATTACAATATAGACCGAATGGCCAGATTATTATGATCTCTGAATGCATAATATTATACTCTGGCCATTCAGTGTATATTCTGTATAATAATATACATATACATATATATTTCTAAAATTAGAGCCCATTTTTAGCAGAAAAATATTGAGGCTGTTTTTTTTTCATTATAAAAAGATTAAAAATTAATTTGCCTTCAAAATACTATTTTGCTTCATAGTTTTGATAAGTTGTTTTCATTCAGTTCTAATTATTTGCAAATATCCAGTAATATTTCCTATTTGATATGTAGGTTTTTTAAACTGTGTTTTAAAATTAATGCATGCATAGATTTAAAAATATATAATCATGTTATTTATACCAATTGAATCATGATGAGAAAATATAATTCTTATATCAATTATATTAAATTTTTAAGATTTGCTTTGTGGCTTATATTGTCTGTTTTTATAAATGCTCCACACATACTTGAGAAAAATGTGTAGTTATTTGGGGAAAAAATTAACATGTGTCCTTTTCTTGAATTTTCTATTTTCCACAAATTATCCACCTCAAATTCTCTGAGTGTTGCATCTAGCCTTTTATATCATTCTATTTTGATATTTTGATTAAGAAAATGTATTTTTATTTAATCATCCCTATTTCTTAACTTACGTACTGTTATGACCTGAATGTCTATATCCTCTCTAAATGCATATGCTGAAGCCATACACCCCTGATGTGATGGCATAAGGAGGTGGAATTTTGGAGAGATAATTACATTTAGGTGAGGTCATCAGGATGGAGCTCCGTGATGAGATTCATACCCCTATGAAAACAAGAAGAGACACCACAGCTTCCTTTCTGCCACATGAGAATAAGAAAGAATACAGATACCTGCAAGCTAGGAAGACAGCCCTTACTATGAACCAAATTGTCCTTGTTTGACACCTTGATTTTGTATTATTATTATTTATTAATGATTGCATTATTTTTCATACAAACAACTGTAAACCTACTTTTGCCCCACACTCTATGTGCAAATAAAAAAAAAAAACAGTTACAAAGCAAAAGGCAGGTTTTAATCTATTAGTAAAGGACTGTCTGCATTATAACAATTTTTTCAACTCTGCTAATTTGAAAAATAAAATAGATGTCCTTTTATAACTTTAATGAGAAGTTCTTCACTATAATTACACTTTTCCGTCAACAGCTTTATTGAGCTCTCCCTCTCCAATGGTTGTTTCTCTTCTACAAATAAAAATTAAATCCAGCACAAAAATAAAACCCTCTAGTCTTCCCCCAAACAACAAGCAAGCAGAACACTTGTCTTGATGGTGCCATTTTGTCTCTTGGTAATAGTGGGCATATTTTCTTCTTCACTGCTAGCATAAGTTCATTGATATATTTATTCTGGAAAGATTTGCTTAGCACTTCTATTTATGCTGGATACCGTAGAAACAGGGAGATGAAATAAAATTTTCCATTAAAAACACAAGGAAGGAGCCCTAGATGGTTTAGCTCAGTGGATAGAGCCTCAGCCTATGGACCAAAGGGTCCTGGGCTTGATTCCAGTTAAGGGCACATACCTTGGTTGCGGGCTCTTGAAAGTCCAGGCCTTGATAGGGGTGCATGCAGGAGGCAAACAACCAATGTGTTTCTCTCATATTGATGTTTCTCTCTATTTTTCCTCCTCTCTTCTACTCTCTCTAAACAATTAATGGGAAAATATCCCCGAGTGAGGATTAACAACAATAAAAAAGCACAAGGAAGGAGAAAAAAAAATAAGCATTTTATTATATTCATTGAGTAAGATATTAAGAGAACATAAGGGTGAGGGAGTAAGAGATCAAAGGACTTGTATGATGCATATGAGCATAAACAATGGGCACAGATGGGGCGAGGTGGCATGATGAGGGCATGTGCTGGGGATTGGGGGCGGCCAGGGAGAGGTATTGGGGGGAAGAGGGGAAGGAGACTTATGTAATACATTAAACAATAAAGAATTTAAATAAAAATTAAAGAAAAAAATCACTGAGTGTCTAATCAAGCTCAGAAACTAACCAGTTATTTTCTTGAGCAAGCAACTTCACATCTCTGAGCCTTAAAAATAATTTTTTTATGTAACAATAAATGGAAATTGATGGCCTTTGAATTTCTTTTCAGCTTAAGAAATTCCTTAAGCAGCAGTATTTCTGCTATACCCACTAAAAATGACCTCAGGTCACCGATGGCACATACACAACATTTGATGTATGACAACCATCTGTCCTTGTTTGACTGAGACTATGTTAGTTTATTCCTGTTGTTCTCATGTAGTTAAACACTTTCATTGTCAAAGTCATTCTGGTTTTAAATATAAATGATAAAAGTAAATTTATACATATAGAAAAGGTTAATGCTGGGTCAAGCTGATATATTTATAAAGCAAGTAGAGTAATGATAATAATAACAATGAAAAAAGAGAGACTATATAGGAATATAATGCAATACAGGGTAATGTGGAGATGATGATGGAATAGAAATCTTCTTGCAGTGATATTTCACAAAACAACAACAACAACAAAAAAACACAAAAAAACCCCTAGATCATTCTGATTATGTTATTGACACTCACTCATTTCTTAAACTAGATTGTGTTCACCATTTCAAAGTCACAGCTTTGGGATGGTCAAGACTTGGTGGAGTAGAGGTTGGATGGAGGGGGATAAAGTGTGGGGAAATGGGAGACATCTGTAATACTGTGAATAATAAAAAAAAAAACACTTTTTTTTTTAAAAAAGAAAGTCACAGCTTTTTATTTTTTTATTTTTACATCTAATGGTCTAAATGGAAAATTCAAAGACTCATCCTTAACTACCCAGCATTTCAAATCTTTCATCTCTCAAGAGCTAGATCAAATGCCCCCTCAACCCTGATTCACTTATTATTTCATTATCCAAACTCTACTCCTGGGGTATTTACTTAATGCTGACCTACTGGTTCGTATGTTGTTTCTGAAATTGTCCTTGACCTGTGTTTATACTTTCATCATTCTGAGGCTGCCTCATCCACAAAGCCTAACATATAGCCCTGAACCTAATGCATACTAAAAAAATATTGAATTACTGAATTAATTCAGTAGCATATAGGAGAATTAATTTAGAAAGTGTATGACACCGGTTTTATCAACTTGAATTACTAAATAATGTAAGTAAGCATCTAATTGTGTAGACTTAAGATAATAAGACTTAGGCATTTGGACATGCCATTATAAGTAAAATTAAAATATATACAAACACAAGTTACAGAATACAAGCATTCATGAAAAATAAATGACTTGTAAATAGATTTTTTGACAAATTACTTTTTTTTCTTTTTTTCAAACAGTGGCAACATGTTGGCTACTTCAAGTGGTGATACTACAGTGAAATTATGGGACATGACTGGAGGCAATTGCACTTTGACCTTTGAAGGCCATAAACATGCAGTATGGTCCTGCACGTGGCATTCCTGTGGTGACTTTGTGGCTTCATCTTCACTGGATACCACCAGCAAAATCTGGGATGTTAATAGGTAAGAAGTACTTCAAACATTATTCACTTTCTATGTTGATAAATATACATTGATGATGTATGTGTGTGTGTTTTCCCTCAATACTAACACTGGGAAACATTTCTTTTTAAATAAAAAAAACTATTAGTTCATAAAATTGTAGAGAACTACTTAAAAGTTTTGTGAAATCTATTTCTAACTCCATTAGTCTTTGTTTATATAATGGGTTCTTTCCAAATGTAGGTATCAAGATCAAGCCTATGAATTACAATAGAATTGCATCATTAGAAAGCTGTTTATTTTAGGCTAGGTAGAAACAAATACTAATTTTAAACAGGTTGTTAGTCGTTCCTTTTCGCAGGATTATTATCTCTGTATTATCAAACTAACAATTTAATAGACATAAATATGACAGAAATAATTACTTGTTTTAGCTTAGTTTTAATATAATATTTTCCAAATTAAATGCTTCTGGCAATTCACAAATTATAAGAACACAATTAATTGTATCCACAGTCCTATATAATGTCATATGAATATAGAAGCTTTTCATTTTGCTTTTAATTCAAGAAAGACATATTCTATATAATAAAGATGTAATATGCAAATGGTCATTATGCCATGAAGTATAATGACCAACCGTATAACGACCAGATCACGGATCAGCAGGAGGGTGCAATGAGCTACAAGTGGTGGTGGAGAGCTACAGGAGGGGGCAGGACAGAAAGCTCTGAGAGGGGATGTGGAGAGAGGGGTGAGAGGCACTATAGGAGGGTTGGGCTGTGGGCAAAGAGCTACTGGAGGGCAGCAGCAAGCTACTGGTGCACAGATTTGTGCACAGGGCTACTGGTCTATTATGCTCACAGTGTCAAAATACATGTGCTTCGTATCTATTTGGATGATTATTACTTTGTTAGCTATACAAATAGTATATAAAGAGCTGCTCTCAAATATCATGATGGCCTCAGTTCACTAAAGAACTATAAATCATCAGTCAAGTTTCTGATCACTTTAGTTATTGAACAATGTCCAGATTCTAAATATAAGTCATAAGGACTCCTAAAAATTTAGGTAGACAGTTGTCGCTGAGAGCCATTATGGTTTATTTTGAAGAGAAAAGTTGACTGATTCAAAGGTGGACACTCTTACTTTGAGGTCATTTGTAAAAGCTTGAACAAACTCTCTCCATTCTTCCTTGAGTCATGGGCAACATATTTAGAAGAAGGACAGGTAAGGTACTTGCAAAAGGTCAGCAGATTTTTCTGGGAGGATTCATTGACAGTGTGTGCTCTTTCCTGTGGGTAAATTGATTATCTCCTGATGCCATGTGCAGGATATTATGCTATTCTTCCTCAGCACCAAAATCACCCTTCTGTACCAGTTTTGGTGATGCTGAGAATTGGACATTTGCAAACCACATTTTTGCTTTGCCCAGCTGACTTTCTGTTAGGCTTTAGCGATACTTGTAGAAGACAGCAAGGCAGGAGGGGGGAGAGGGGGCTCGCTTCTTCCTGTCTCCTTCCTGTGGGTTCCTTCTGGACGTAGAGTCCCCAGGAGCATCAGCCCAGCAGCAGGTCACCTCAGCGACAGCAGGGCCTTCTCATCTCAGCGGCTGAATCCGGATGGAGGTTTACCCAGTGCCCGCACCACAGGGGCATCATGCCATCATCAAAGACATGCGCCTCAGCAGCTGGGTGCCCTCTTCCCGGAGGTCTGTGCTCCAGCTCTGCACGGCTCCTCCTCTGGGTTGTAGAAAACCAGTATCAGCAGACAAGTAGGAGCCCCACACAGAGGGCTGAGCGTTAGCTCTGCGGGCACCCCTTCCCACGGTTCTGAGTGTCAGTAAGGCTATCCTATTCCCTCGGTCCACTCAGTCCTACAGATAGCAGCTCCTTTCTGCAGTTGGTTTTTCCAGGAAACCTTAATGTTTTCTTTTTCTCTCGTTAGTTACCTAGTGAACAACTTTATATACTGGTGGTTAACAATCCCATGTATTAAATCCTTACTGTTAAAATGATGGGTGCAAATTCTGTATCCTGACTAGACCTGGACAGGTACAGGGCATTGATTAGTGGATAAATAGCATAAGTCACCTGTGTTATAAGATACAGATTAAAAATGTTGGAATATGCTATATGAGGAAACATTTTAGACTTAAAATAATGATAATGTGAGGTATGTTTTAATTTTTAAATGGGTACCATTTGGTTATCTGGATAATCAATCATGTAAATCTTAACTTTATTTTTCTAATTATGTGACCAGATTTTATAAATATTTTCTATAATAGAGTATTGGAATTTTTTAAAACTACTTTATTGAGGTATGACTAACATATAAAAAGCTGTAAATATTTAGTGTAGATAAATTGATGAGTTTATAAAGAATATACTCATGAAGTCATCATCACTAATGTATGCTGTAAATATATCCATCACCTTCAAAAATATATCCCTGCTCTCTTTATCTAATTTAGTGAATTTTTAAACATACTATACAGTAATGTTAACTATTGGTACTATGTTATACAGTGTATATCTCTAGGACTTAGTCATCTTGTATAACTGAAAATTTGATACTAGTATCTAATTTTAATATTTATCACTGGCTCAGATGAGGAGCCTAACAGAAGCTGAGTTCTGTTCTAAAATAGAACATCTCTTCAGATGTGCTTTCACTGTGGTTAAAGGTGGATTCCTAACAGACTCAGCCCTTCTTAGAGTGACTGCAGAGACTTTGGCCTGACAGCTTTTCTCCATGACCCTGATATCTAAATGCTTTCTTCCAACTGATACTCAGTAGAGATTGATATATTAATATTTCTCCTGATTGATGCCAAAAATCCTTTACATTTCAAAATTTCCATCAATGTTAAGAGCTCACTTTCATCATCAAAGACCAAAGACTTGTATTAATTTTGAAGCTGAGGGACTAGACACATTTTAACAAATAATGGAGAAATTGATTATTTATATAATGATTACTGATATATCTTTCACAGCTAAAATCAAAGCACTAAACTGTACATTCTGATTTTGCATGAATCAATGCTGTGTAGATATATCTACTAGTGTCTGCTTTTTAGATTTCATAGGTTAATGGAACCAGCTTAGTGAGTTAAGGGGAGTGGTTATTTGCCTTGGTGAGATTTTGGTAGTAGAAGCTGTTCTGTTCTGGATCAAATACTCTAATCTTGATGCCATATGTTCTTGATAAGACAAATTACATTGATAGGCTGTGCTGTTCACCAAACTAGGACAAGTTTAGACTATATTGTTCTCTCTTACACTTTACCTTACCCTTAGAACCCCTGGCCCTAGCCCTTCAACTGCTCCTGACTTGGGCATTATCTACCAAGATCACCTCATTAGCTCCTTATCAGAAAGTTGGATAACTGGTAATTATAATTCATGTAAAAAAATCCAGATCAAGAGCCACTTTTGCTAAATCCTAATAAGATCAATAGTTGTGGGACCCTTCGTCTGGATGATCAGCACTCCATGAGATTTCTACAAATAATTAACAATAGCACTTAGATGATCTTCTTAATGATCATTTGTAAAAAATGGAAATTTTTATGTGTTTCAATTTGTGATCACTTATTTCTGCATACACACACACACACACACACACACACGCACACACTGTTGTATCCTAAAGTAGAGTGTTTGACAAATGGCAGTTTTGTTGCATGAATTGATTAAAAAAAGAATAAATCAACACATACATAGAATAAAATGTTCTCCTTGCTCCCACCCACATTCAAACTATAATTTAATTGTCTTATTCTATATGAATCTGTTAAGTGATGAAAAAAGGATAAGAAAATCAGAAAATATCGCAGTAGACTATAAAAATAATTTGTGTTTATTTAAATTATACGATTATCAGTAAGTATTCATGAAATGAATTACCTGGCTATATTATAGACATTAGAATATTATAATATTCCATTACTGCCCTCAGTGAAATTACAAGTAATTTTAAAATGTAGATATTTTGAAGCAGAGAATATACATTGTATCTGCAATTGATAATATCAGGTAGGGTGTTCTGGTTTACCTCTGGCTGTCTTTCTTTAGCTGAGTAGCTATTCTACACCATTACAGTGATATTTGGAAGGCAGACCATGTGCCTGCTTTAGAGCTTGCAAGGAAGGGACTGAACCAAAGTTACTGAGTGTAGCTGCCCCCACTGCTTTTAACAGAATACTACACAGAGAGGAAGTGAGCTGGTTGTATAGTAAAGAAGGAAGGAAAATAGTTTTGTAAAATTTAACAGCTTCTGGACCTCCAACAATTGCCTTTATATCCAAATGTATTGTTTCCTCGAGAATAAGTTTAGAGAGAAAAATGAAGCAGGTTTGGAAACTTTGTTTAGGACAGTAATTTGTGATTACTGCTGCACTGCATTGACTGTAAGCAAATATATCGGAAGCCTACTAAGTATTTGAGAGAAGTATATTGACAAAGAAACCACGAATCCATGCCTAAGATTCCCATGACTCTTCAAACTCAACTTCAGGGCCTGAATTCACATCCAGAGGAAATGGACTCATGGTGTTTTACAATCCTCGGTGGAAGCACAAACCACAGCACCCACATCAGATGTGGCCATAGAGATAATGGTCAAGGGAAACCCTTGGCTGTGGAATAAACCTACAGGCCACAGAGGACAGTGGACAAAGCATCTCCTCGGAGGGAGAGAGGCATGATCCAATCAAAGAGTGACCTCAGAGCCCTGGCCAGGTTCCCCGTGATCCTGCCCAGAGTTCTATCTCATGTGTTTTCCGTTTTTCTACCTTTTGTACTAGAGTTTGTGTTGCAGTTATTTTGTCTTTGCTGCTGGTGGTAGAGGAGGCAGAAAATTTGGCTTTTATTTTTTTGGTCACCAGAACACAAGTGACACCTCTGACCCCCTTGGAGCAGATTGTGTGTCATACAGAGATCAAGGGCTGCGAAATCCATGCAGTAAACGAGTGTGACTTGTGTTGTCTCCTTTTGGGGGGACGGAGGGAGCAGTGACTACCCTGCCAGTGGAAGGAAGGATGGAACAGATATTTGCTGAGCAAAAAGCCAAGCTATGGCAGATACCATCAGCTGTTTGCCAGATTCTCCTTCCATGTTAGTGGGGCCTTGGCTGCCTGTTAAAATGGTACTTTTCAGCCTTCCTTTCAGTTGTGTAGTTATGTCAGTACATTCTGTACAGTAGAATATGAGTTTAATGATAGATGCCATTTCTACATTCTTCCCTCCTTGTGGTCGGATGGAATATCAGTGGCAATGGCCAGTCATCTTAGAAGCCAGTTACGGAAAATGACAGAGCAGTCCTCAGCCTGCTTGAAGTAAAGCCACTCCCACCTCCCAGACCAGTTAGCCTTCATCATTCTCTGCATTCTTTAGCAGCAAGAAAATAATGGGGAGTATTGAGGAGAGGGAGGGGAAGAGCTCAATCAAAGAACCTGTATGTATGCACATAAGCACAACCAATGGACACAAGACACTGGGAGATGGAATGAGGATATGTGACAGGGCATAGGGGAGGCTAGGGGAAGGTCAATGGAGGAAAAAAAGGGAGATATATGTACTACTCTATGTAATACTTTAAACAATAAAAAATGAAAAAAAATTATTGTATTTGAGATATTATATTTCTAGCCTATTTATTATAGCAGTTGAGCCTGTCCAGTCCAATATAGACATTTGGTAAGTAGTTTTTAGGTGATGTTTTCCTTTCATGACATATTAATAAGTCAACAAAGAGAAACCCTGAAATATTCTCAAAATTATTTGGACAGGGTAGTAACAGACAGTCTATGCTTATAATGGTTGGCTCTACAGCTCCCTGTAATTTTATTTTTCCTTTCCCTCTCTTCTTTTCCTTGGACTTTGCTTTCTATCATGTTGGAACTATGAGTTCTTACTTGCTAGTGATAATGCAAGTTGAGAAACTATCTTATATGCAAGTTAATCCCTATAAAAATAGCTGTAAATTATAAGAAAATATGCAACTATAATATATTATTTTCTATTAGTGGGAATCTGATTTAATAATTATTTCACTTAAACAATAAAAAGCACTGAGGATCACAATTTTATAGTAGCTTGACCATAGCTTGACCATATTTACTGATGCGAATAGATTTTGTTGACTGCAGTCAAGCTGATGGAATACAAATAGTGCCTTCCATGTGGGTGCCCTAATAAGTTTTAAAATTTATTTATAAATCCGATAAATATGCATTCAGTACTTACTCTGCTATGTACATTGTTTTAACCACTAAGCTATGGCAGTGAACAAAATAGAAAAACAAAACAAAACAAGAAAACTCTCATAGACAGCATTCTATTGGGAATCAGAAAAAAAAGACAAATAAAAAATTGTATGTACAGTATTTATTAAAAAAAATATGGACGTCAGAAAGGATTGGTGAACACTGGGAAGAATTGCAATATTAAACTAGATGGTCAGGGAAAGTCTCAGTGTATACACATTTGGATAACCTGAAGTAAGTGCTGCAACAAGCCAATAAAATGTCTAGAAGAATATCCCAAGCTCTTGTGGATATTAACTCTCTCATGACGGTAGCAACAGCAAGACAGCCAGTGTGACTGGAGTAGAATGAGCAGATGAGTGAATGGTAGAAGAAAGGCAGTTCGATGGGTTATAACACGGCCTTATAGCACATGTGAGTGACTTTGACCTCAATGAGATGAGAAACTACTGGGTGGTTTTGAACAGTAGAGCCCCATAGTACGTTTTACATTTTAGCAGACTGTCCCTGGTTACCTTGTTGAGAACAGACGATGGCAGAAAAAGGAGTGGGGCATAAGGATGAAGACAAAAAGACCAGCTGGGAAGCTATTGTAACAGTCCAGAAAAATTACAGAGAAGGCTGGAAGCATAATGCGAACAATAAAGGTGATAAAAATTTGTTTTTATTCTGGATAGATTTGGAAGATAAAGCCAATAGGAATTGCTGACATATCGTTGGTTGTGAGAAAGAGAAACAAACAAACCAACCAACAAACAAAAAAACACACTTGTTAAATTTTGAAACACCTGAAAAGCAAAGATTTATTCTCTTTATATTGGAACACTAATGTAAACCTTATAAAAAGGCTTTTCCAACCAGATTCATCAACTGGAATTCCAGAACCTCTGTGAAAATGAGGAATGCCTTCACATTGTCTATCTAAGATGTCATTTCCATCAGAGACTGGAATGCTTCTTTCTACCCAACAGCATTGCTTTCTTTATAATTCAATAATTCATTTTCCAATCATAATCCCTGGGCTGAGATGAAGTAAATGAGAGGCTATTAATAATGGGAACAGTTAAAATTTAGAAAAAAATGTGAAATATTAAGATATCTTTATAATGAGTTTTCTTAATAAAATGTCCTGTAAACTTCTTTGGGGCAAATAACGGAGTCTAAAATGGAAGGATTACTTTTCCTTTATTATAAAATTAGTAATAATAAGAAGGCACCAAATAAGTTATAAAAAATGAGGTTTAGTATTTATAATAGGAAGTATTTCATTAATAATACATTTCATGTTCTTTATGATTCATTTGCAAAGTTGGATATTTTAGAAATGAAGAACATATTGTACAATATTAATGGTTTTAAAACATAATGTAAGAAGCATGGAGACTCCAGGGCATAGAATATCATATATTAATGCCTGTCTTGTAAAGACACCCCCCCACCCCCCCACAGTTTGCCTTCTTATACTTGAAAAGGCACCCACGGTATATATTAATGCACTGCCGAAGCTGCTCTTGAAACATAATTATGTTACATTAAAAGAAATGGTAACACTGAAATTGACCTCTTGTGATCAATTTATCCTGTTCTAAGAATAATAAATCAATTCTTACATCTTCTTGGATTTTCATTTATATTCAAGTTAATTGTTCCCCTTTGAAATATAGACTTAAAGTTATACCTAAGTATTATTGAACTTAAATATATGGAGAGGCCCAAAAAATGAATACCATATTTCCCCCAAAACACTGTATAACTAATAAGTACTATTCAAGAAGGGTCTTTTTTAGGGATAAAAATACATGTTAAAGCTAAATTTAGATTTATATTTTTAATTAAGTTTAATTTTATTCCAGACTTTAGATGGAATTCCATTTCTAAACCCATGAGGTTAGAAGGCCAGAACTAGATCCTTTGTGGCTGATCTTTGTGAAAAATAATAATAATAATAATAATAATAATAATAATTAGGATAGTAATATGAAAAGGACCACTTTGCTATAGCCTGGCTTTATCTACTGTAGAATATAACTAACTAGAGTAGGGGTGTCGAACTCAATCAGAGAAGGGGCCAAAATCTAAAATCCAGCCTAAATCGCGGCCGAATGGTTTACTGAACAGTCATAAACTGTCATTGTGATGGAAACACAGTGGAGTGCAGTGATGACAGCGCGGTGCGGGCCACATTGCAAGGCCTGGCGGGATGGATTTGGCCCATGGGCCTTGTGTTTGACACATGTGAACTAGAGGCCTGATTCACGACATTTGTGCAAGAGTAGGCCTTCCTTCCCCTGGCTGCTGGCACCAGCCTCCCTCTGGCACCCAGGACCCGGCTTCCCCCTGGCTTCATCTGGAAGGTTGTGCAGAGGAACGCCCTGGTCTAATTAGCATATTATGCTTTTATTATTATTATAGATGATTTGGTGTTTATGAACTCCTTTATTTTTTTCTTGCCTGTGACGCTCTTTGTCCTTCCATTCTAAATGATAGCCTTGCCTGGTGGGGTAATATTGGTCGTAGATCCTTGCTTCTAAGTTTAGATTTCATCTAGCAAGTTATGCCATGATTAAAAAATTGGGAAGCTCTAAACTAATATGGCTTTGGGTGTTAAACTGTATATTAGAAATAATTGGGAAGAGTATTGATGGAGCTAAAAATATTCCAATAACACTTAATATAGGTATTTTATAACATGTTATAATATTACTCTACTAGAGGCCCAGTGCATGAAAGTCAGGGGAAGGGGTCACCTCAGCCCATCCTGTACCTTCTCCAATTCAATACCCCTTGGGGGATGTCAGACATTCCCCTCACAATCCTGGATGCTGGCTCCTAACTCGCTTGCCTGCCTGCCTGATCACCCCCAACTGCTTCCGCCTGCCAGCCTGATCACATTCTACCTGCTCCCCTGATTAACACCTAACTGGTCCCCTGCCAACCCAGTCACCCCCAACTGCCCTCCGTGGCTGGTCTGATCACCCCCAATTGTCCTCCCCTTTAGACTTGGTTCTCCCAACTGCCCTCCCCTGCAGGCCTGGTTCACTCTAACCGCCCACACCTGCAGGCCTGGTTACCCCCAACTGCCCTCCTCTGCTAGCCCAGTCACCCCTAACTGCCCTCCCCTACAGGCCTTTTCGCCCCCAACTATCCTCCCTTGGAGGCCTCGTCCCTCCCAACTACCCTCCCCTGCCAGCCATCTTGTGGTGGCCATCTTGTGTCCATATGGGGGCTGCCATCTTTGACCACATGGGTCAGCCAGCTTGTGTGTTGGAGTGATGGTCAATTTGCATGTTATCTCTTTATTATATAGGATTAATATAAATACATTGAGTTTGAATCCTCAACTTTAATTTTAGAATGCATAAATATTTTACCACCTCAAGTATGATAAATATCATTTAACCAAATAATGTTTTATTTATTAATTATGCTTTATCTATGATTCCAAAACCAAAATTGTAGTAAATCATTTATTTGAAACAGCAAAAATTGCCCAGCCAGTGTGACTCAATGGTTGTCAACCCATGAACCAAGAGGTCACCTGCTTGATTCCTGGTCCGGGCACATGCCTGTTGTGGGCTTGCTATTCCCAGTAGGGGGCATGCGGGAGGCAGTGGATCAATGTTTCTATCTCTATCCTTTTTCCTTCCCCTCTCTCTAAATCAATAAGAACATAAAAAAATTTAAATTTAAATTAAAAAAAAAAAAACAACAGCAAAAACTGTTAGCATGCCCCTGAAAAATTATTTTGGAATTACTGAAATGGTTTTCATATAAAGAAAACTCTAAGATTTTATTTGTTACTCAAAGGAATTGAATATCTAATTGCATCACATCAAAATAAAATGCAAACTAGTTTATATAAAAATAGTAAGCAATAAAGTTTTAGGCAGAATAAACTACTTTCATATAAAATCATGTTGTTAGATACAAAATACGCCCTATTTAGATAATAAAGGGGAATTTGTTCTGTTCAATAAACCACCAGGGAATAAAATTTTTATAGAAATTTTAAATAGTACTTGATACTGTCTGAAAGAAGTGTGTGCAAAATTCTAACATGCACCAATAAGAGCAGAACATGGCATGCCCTCAGTAGAAAGTGAAGCAGACTACCTTCAGTCACGGATTCTGGAATGGTTGACCCATGGATCTAGCCTTTGGTTGCCTTAGAACATCCTGTGGGAAGCCAGACCTCTGGCAGGATTCCACCTTCTAGAAAAGTCATGCCTTCTGATTGACCTGTAATCTCTTGCGTTACTTACTAGGTTTGACCACAGGTTTACTAAATATTGCTTTTTAGTGAGAAATTTATTATTCAAATCTTCAATATTTACCAACTACATACCTAGCCAGCCACACGTTTTAAATTATATAAAATACAAATTTTATTAGGTACCCAAACCACCCAGTTAAGGTAGTTTAATGCACTTTCCACATGAAGAATCAACCTTCCTTTGATGCTTCTATTTCAGTTTGGGTTGGGGTTATCAGGGTTGTTGTCTTTTTAGTAAGAAAGAATATGATGAAATTTAGAATAATATACATTGGCAAAAAACAATATAAAGTGCTATTCAGTAGTTATAATTAGAAATAATTATTCTAAGAGATGTTGTATGCCACTCTGCTTATATTTAAACTTTCTACCACTGGCTAGTAAAATGCAAATCTAAATTATGTGTTGTCTAAGTGTACAGACAAATTCAGAGGGATCTACAGATTGTTTTTTTTTTTCTTAAATTAAGTAATGCAGACATTTAAATATTATTCTTGAAGATGTAGAGTGAGTTAATTATAGTTATTTTATGTATTACTGTCTGAATACATGTCCAACTAAAATTTCTTAACCATAAATTTAAGATTTACAGTTGTTGTTGGAAACTCATGGTGATTATGCAAATGTGCATTTTAAAAGGTGAAATGTTTTAGCTTAGAAACACAAAACATATCTTTATGTGAAAGCTTTAACTACTGTACAAGAAAGTGGGTAGTTGATATTTTTTACTTTGCCCAGATTTTTGACAAGTTTATAAAAACACTTTTTAGGAAATATCAGTCAGTATCTCCAGAATAAATGTAACTTTACTATTTTACATACATAAATTAATATATTATAAGTATATGCAAAACTCTAATAGTAAATTTTATGTCTGCACCTGAAGATACGGCCTATATGAATTATAAGTCCCGTACACAAATCACACTTACTAATAAATACATGTTAGAAACCTATGTAGTCATCACTACACCTTGTTCTAATTTCCTTCTACTTATGTCTGAGCAGGTAATGATATCTTAGTCTTAAGACTTGCCATGATATATCCAACAATAAATTGACTCTTAACTATCTGAATTACCGTGGTTCTTGTCTATGTTCATGTTCTACCTACAAACCGTATCCCAAAAGTGTAACTGATTGTTTACCATCCTTTAAGGGGCCATGCATTAATAAGGCTAACAGCTATTGTGTTTATTTGGTTCACTACAGTAAAGCCAGTCATTATATTCTAGATATTGTCTACATATCCACCAATCATAATTGTTCTCTCACACCTGATATCCATTCTACTGTATGCACTAGGACTCAATGCCATTCATCAGCTAAATATTCCATATCCTCAATCTCTTCAATATACTCTTTTATCTTCTTACTTAACTATCACCCCTTGAGGAAATTGAGTTCCTTTTCTAATGGAGCCTGAGACTTCCTCCTCTTAATTCTTCCCCAAATATTTGCAATCCACAGTGAATACTAAGCATGTAGATCCCGACCTTGAGGTGCATATATAAGATTTATTTTTGAGTTTTGTGCATATCTATAATATATTACTGCTTAATGATCACACTCTGTCCCCAACCCTAACATTTGTCAACCACTGATTTGTGCTTCATCACTATTATTGTCAATTCAGTTCTTAAGTCAATTGAATCCTACAATATGTGGTCATCTTCAGTTGGCTTGTTTCTATTTTGCAAAATGTCCTTGATCCCTAGCTGGTTTGGCTCAGTGGATAGAACATTGGCCCGAGGACTGAGGGGTCCCAGGTTTGATTTCAGTCAAGAGTTTGTACCTTGGTTGCAGATTCCCCAGCCCTGGTCAGGGTACATGCAGTAGGCAACCAATCAATGCCTCTCTCTCCCATGGATGTTTCTCTCTCTCTCTTCCTCTCCCTTCCACTCTCTCTAAAAGTCAATGGAAATTTTTTTTTTTTCAGTTTATGTTGTTCATGTAAAACTTCAGAAGGAAGGTAGGGAAAGTGGGGGAAGGAGGAGAGATCAACCAAAGGCCTTATATGCATGCATATAGGCCTAATCACTGGACACAGAAAACAGGGGGGTGAGGCCATGAGTGGGGGGTATAGGGGAGTTCTGGGGAGATAAGGACACATATGTAATAACTTAATCAATCAATAAATTAAAAATTTAATGGGAAAATATCCTCAGGTAAGGATTAACAACAACAACAACAACAACAACAAAATACTCTATGGAGCCTCTAATAGTTAACAATGTCATATTATTTCATGTTCTGTCTCACATTTTCACTTAGAATTTATGCTTAAATCTTTACCCTTTTTGAAAGTAAAATTACTTTTACATTTCACATATATTTCTCTTAGAGTTATTCTATAGATACCAAATTAATAAAGTATTCTCCCACAACTCCTCTCTTTAGTAAGATAGGTACTTACAGTGTTTCAACTGGAATGAATGGTTCCTTGTAACGTTTCACTCCTTGTCCTCTGCTGCAGGGTCTGTCTGGCTTGTCTTTGCCTAGCCATACTGAGTGTGAACTAAAGGAAACTGAGCACCTGTGAGACTTTCTTTAGATGGTCACTGCATTACAAGACAAGGTGATGAGAGAAAACAAAATAGATGGAAATTGTGTACACATACATGTACCTTGTTATTTTCGGGGAGCTAAATCACCACTCAACTATCACACTTATTTTTTTTATTTTTACTCCTCCAACACTGGATAACTGGATTCTCTGAGAAATTCAAAGCATCTTGCCAGAATGATCACCATTTCTTACTTTTAAACATATATTTGTTTGCCCTATGAGGAAAGGTCTTTGGTACTCAGTCCTTCTGAAGGCAACTAAGTTTTAACTGGAGCATTGAAAGAATATTCTCCCTGAATAATATTTACCTCCAATTATTATTTACCATGTCTACATGTCCCCGTTTTTGTCTTTTTTAATCTTTAACAGATGATATGTTTCGTTTATATAATCGAGAGAGAGAGAGAGAGAGAGAGAGAGAGAGAGAGTGAGAGAGAGGTGAGAGAGATGATTTGAATCCCATACACATCCCAAATGGGGCTCCAACCTGCGACCTAGACATGTGCCCTCTCTGGGAATCGAACCCACAATCTTTTGGTGCACAGGGGATACTCCAACCACCTGAGCCCCCTGTCCGGGGCCTGTTCCTTTGGTTGTATAATCAGGTGTATGAAAGCAGGTTCGAGTCTGACAAAATTAAATAAGCACAAACACTATCTACGGGCTATTTTCTAAGATTAATATTAATGCTAATTATGATGATTTTTCTCTCTCTGCCACTTTAGCAAATCTTTGCCATATAACGCCACTTCACCAAGTACAAGCCTTACATGTGTGAACAAAATGTAGCCTTTATTCAGATGACACAAAATATATAATGTTGGATCAGAAGTAACGGAAGCCTCTTTCACTGCATATATCTGTAGTTAGGTGACAGGAACTGACACATATTTCTTATTCATGAGTTCTACTGCACCAGAAGGAGGATTCAACTGAATCTTAAAACTGTTATCAACCCTTAATATATTCGAGCTTGGAATTAAGCAAGCTCATCTATTGTACCAAAGGAAATTTCTGTGCAATGGCTGCTTCACACATCAGTGCTTCTCATTTGGATTCCAGTTCCTGTGGACTGTGACAATCTTTGCAAATTATCTATATTCCCTTTCCTCTTCTAAAAATTAAGGTAAAAAATAAGAGTTTGAAAACAAAACCTCACACTGTGCATTGATTTTCTTTTTCTCTTCTTATGGTCAGTTTTTGCCCTAATACTGTGTATGTGGACGAAAGAGAGGGGTACACATGCACATACATCCCCATCTCAGTGGTAGACCATTCCCCTTCATCTGTGGTCTACTTTAGTTTACTATGAGCCCAGGTCACATTGCTCTTGAACAATGGCCTCTCCTGTTCAGAAGGTCTTCAGAGCATTGCAATGATGTCAGTGGCTTCCAAATCGCCTCTATAACTTCTTACGACATTTTAAACACATTATATCTCTTCTGCTTTAGAAATACTTTGTTTCCCATTTCCCCTTTGACATAGTTTTCCTTAGAATATATTTGGCATACTTTGAATAGTATTTAATGTCAAAAATACTTTTAGTTTGATAACCAAGGTTCTTAAATGACAGTGCTCATATTCAAATGTGCGGTAACAGGAATCAAATTCTGCTTTTCAAATTAAAGAATTCATAATTTGGGCATGGATGGCACATAAACTCTCAATAAGTGAGAAAATTGAACATTTCTGAAAATACATAATCTACTTTCCTTTTATAAAAACCTGTATTATTTAAAATTTGGCTACTTTAGATGACATAAAATAAACATTCTAACAGAAATGTCAATTAAATTAAACTGAATTTAAAATTAATCTAATTAGCAGAAATATAGAGTGTTTATAAATTAAAGATCCCAGTAATAACATGTTCCTTTAAGGTAGAAAAATGCTCAAAATCAACATAGCATAGCAAGCTCACCATGATTTCTCCAATGTCTAATGTAAGTAGTTATACAACATACAAAAGATGTAAGTACATAAATACAGTAAATATAAATAAGCAAAGGCATGCTTGGCCCAAGTTTAATGCCCACTCTTAATTTCATTTATTTATATTATACTTCCAGAAAATAATTAAACTGCTGTATAAGAATAAACAAAATAAGACAGAAGAGTGGAAATTAAAGTTGAAAGAAATAAGAGATGATAAACATTGTGGAATAAAAAAAAATGGAAACAGGAATATACCAAAATGCATGCCGTAATAACTCCCTTCTCAACTCTGAGTAACACTCAGCTTTAAGCTTTCACCTGGCCATGCAAAGGACACTGCATATGTATAAGTGAAAATGTTTGAGATGCAATCAATCTAAGCATTAAAGGGAAAAACACAGCTGTGTCAGTAGTAGTGAGGAAGAGTTTTTGTCAGGGATTGCAGATGGTACATGAAACAATGATATCAACAGTACTGGATCCATGCTGCCACATGGCTGAAACTGGAGGTGTACATCCCATAAAATGATCTCATAAAATGATCCCATAAAGGATCTACCCTTACCCTTATTCCTGGAAGTTTTGACCCTACAAACTCTTTGTAATTTGGTAAAGGAAAATTTATTTTTAAAATTATCAGGCAAAATAAGACATAAGAAAAATGACACTGCCCCGTCCGGCAAGCTCAGTTAGTTAGAGAGCATCATCATAATATGCCAAGGTTGTGGCTTTGATCCCTGGCCAGTACGCATACAAGAACCAACCAATGAACGCATAGATAAGTAGAACAACAAGTCAATGTTTCTCTCTTTCTCTCCTTTCCTCTCTCTCTAAAATCAATAAATAAAGTGTTTTTTAAATTCTCTTTTAAAAAAGAAAAAAGTGACAGAAAGAATTCCATAATGGGAAGAAGGTAGAGTAGAAATTGATACATTACATATTAAATATACAATATGCTGAGCATATAAAAATGATTCTAAAGCTACTATCATTAGAATAGGAGCTTAGACAATTAGTAAATGTTTAGGAAAAACTCTCAAATTTACATAATTATTTTCCTGTATAAATCATAGATGTCAATAAACAAAAGAACTAAAATTATAAAATAAAATATCACTGGGTGATGCATATGGGGTTATGCAAAATAGATTTACTGTTGTGAGAACATGAAGCACAGTGTTTATTATTATTTATTAATTACTGTATTATTTTCCAAATGAGCAACTGTAAACCTACTTTTAACAACCCCTGTATAACAAAACATTAATTTACTTTATAATAAGAAAAGTGCCCCAATATTAGATTCGGTGTTAAAGCAGAAACAAAACGCTATAATCCTTTCAAGAGTATTAATATAAAGATAGCTGAGAGTAAGGGAAAGAAATAATATTCTTCAGTATACCAAGATGTTACAAATACTTTTTTTGAAGTTGTGTGATTAAGGGTGATTCTAGTTTTTCTAACATGTCTTTGCATATTTTCAAGTCTTCTACAATATGCATTTATTTAGTTAATAATTAGGAAAAGGCATTATTCAAAATAATAATGAAAAAAAAATAATGCCTTTCTTAGACCCTAGAAATGTTTGAATGAATTACATCACATGCTTCTTGGCTGTTTTCTTGATTGTTTTTCCCGTCATCTGACCACCTTTGCTTTCTCTGTCTTGATTGATATGGCCCTTGACCTGCTATGGCCACCTCTGTTCCTGTGCTCACCGAGGGGAGCAGGAGGGGGATGAAATTCACATCCCAGCAGTAATTGCCTTGTCTTCTGGGTCCTAGCTGCTTACAAGTGACATGGAGCATTGGGAAATTCCTTTTGAGCTGGAGGTTTAACTATATTCAGCAGGAGGATCTGTTTCAACTTGGAATAGTTTGGTTCAATCCGGTTCTACTTCCTTTGCCTATAAATAAAGTAGTTGTCATTCCTGTGATTTTTACATTGGAACCTATTATATCCTTCAACATACTTAATGTAGCTATTCTCTTTTGCACTCCTCTAAAAGAACCAACAAAATATGACAGAAGAGTAGAAATTAAAGTTGAAAGAATGTACTAGATCATAAAAATGTACTAGACCCTAGCACTTTATGTGGACCTCAGAGAATATGACAGTCATCAAATCTATTTATCTCACCTTTGGTATTCATTAGGAAATTGGTTTCCTCTCACTTTGCGTTTTACCCAATAAAGCCTCAAGTCCAGTAAAGCCAAATCTCAAAGGTAAATAAAAAGATTAAAGGAGCCGAAACCGGTTTGCTTCAGTGGATAGAGCATCAACCCACGGACTGAAAGGTCCCAGGTTTGATTCCACTCAAGGGCATGTACCTTGGTTGTGAGCACATCCCTCGTGGGGGATGTGCAGGAGGCAACTGATCGATATTTCTCTCTCATTGATGTTTCTAACTCTCTATCCCTCTTCCTTCCTCTCTGTAAAAAATCAACAAAATGTAAAAAAACAAAACAAACAAAAAAAACCACAAAAAGATTAAAGGAAAGAAAATAAAAAACATTAAAATTACAGATGAATGATTTATAAGATTTTTAAATATTCAGATTTACCACAGCTATGCGGGGGCAGGAAAGACTGTCTTGATTTGTGATCCTAAGATCAATTTTAAATGTATACTTTAACATAGAATAATGTAAAAACATAGTAAGATTCTTTAACTTTTGTGAAAAGGACAAAAATGTAAATTGTACTCTAATCTCTATGATTACTAATTGTAAAGGTAATTATAAATTAAGTTGTCATACTTTATGTTGATTATAGGTAGCATTTTAGTTTTAAGTAAACTTTATATTATGAAAGCATAGTATTTTATGGACTTTATAGACATTTTATTATTTGCTGAGTCTGAATAATCATTGTGCATAGTACATTTAGGCCAATTTTATAGTACTTGAAGAATGATAGCAGTTTTTTAAATGATAATAGGGGTTTATAATGGTTGTGCCTCCTTTTATGACATATCTGATTGATTAATTTAATGGCCAATTATTAATATACTAGTGACCCCATGCATGGATTCATGCATGTTGAAAGGAAATTAATCAGAAGGTGGCTGGCTGAGCAGGATTGGCGAGATGAGCCAGACACGCCCTGGAGCCAACCTCCCACAGTTCCTCTCCAGCATCCTCGGAGTAAACAGGTCCTTCTGGCAGGTGAGGCCCCTCGGCCTGGCCTGCGGGGATTGGAAACTAGCTCTCTGACATCGCCCGAGGGGTCTCAGAGTGTGAGAGGGCACTCTGCAAAGTTGCTGTTATACAGAGTATGGAGCATAAATGCACGTGTGGAATAAACCAGAGTTAGGGCTGACAGTGTCCCAGCAACAACATAACCCATGAATGAAGGTGGGATTCCTCATGAAGAATCGAGCTCCCTCCTCTTTAGTATCAGGGTGAGTCACCCAAGAACTGCCGCTGCCAAGTCACTGCAGCTCAGCATACTCTGTGTTGTCTGACCCCTGGTGGCCAGTGCACATCATAGCGACTGGTTGGAATGTCAGACATTTAGCATATTAGCCTTTTATATACATAGACTAGAGGCCCAGAGCACGAAATCGTGTGGTAGGGTCCCTAGGGCCTAGCCTCCTGCCATCAGGGCCATCTTCTGCCCATTCACCAGGCCCTAGGCCAAATGTCACCTCCGCCACCAGGCTGTCAGCCCGTTGGGATCACCAGCTCATCCCCGGCTGCTCTGGGGCTCAAGCCTGTGGGAAAGTGGGTGCTGGTGACTTCATCTCCATGTGCATGTGCCAGGCTGGCAACTGATGGAACGAGCTGCCCACTCAGGGTTGCTCATGTGGGTGCTGCCACTGCTGCTGCTGCTGCTGCCTCTACAAAGTTGCTGTCTGAAGCTTGAGGTGCTGATGGAATCTGCAGGATGTGCCCGGGACCTACTTGCCCCAGTGTGAGTGGCCAGGAGTGGGCAGGACGTTCCATCAGCAGCCATCCTGGTGCATGCACATGGAGGTGAAGTCAATGGCGCCTGTTTTTCTGCAGCCTGAGCTCCTGAGCAACCAGGGATGAGCTGGTGATCCCATCGACCTCACAATCAGCTGGGTCCTCCTGCCACTCACTTCGATTCCCCCATTCACCATTGTTGATCCATCAGAGCCTGTAGCATGAGGCAAGGGCCAAGAGGTCATCCATTCAGTCTGCTGGACAGTCCACAGTCCTACCCTTCCCTGCTCACAGGCCAAAAGGGAGGGTCTGCGAGGTGCTCAATGCACCTCGTGGCAATGGGTTGTTTGGTCATCCTGGTCATCACGAACACTGGCTTTTTATATGTATAGATTGCAATGTGTAACGGCAGTATACTTCTATGTTGTCTAACATACATGAAGCTGTCCATAGAGGTGCCTCAATCTACTAATTTATCTATAATTTCAAAATATCAATATTTTCTTTTAAGCCCATAGTTTTAGGCTTCTGCTGATAGAATAGAAAATGTACAGGGCTTAGATTCAGAACTGGATTCAAATCTTATATCTTTGGGCAATGATTTAACTAACCTTTTACTTCATTTCACTTCTCTTGGTTATATAAAACTATAAATTTGAAAGTGATGGTCTTTGATTTAAATCTGGCCTCACTCAGTATTACTAGATGTTTGACACTGGACACATTTCTTGATTTCTATGAACATTAGATCCGTTTTGTGAAATGGGAATTGTAATATCTCTTGCCTTAAGAGAAACAAATGAAGTAATAAATATAAAAGTGTTCTGTAAATTGCAGAGCTTCATTCCAACTTTTGTATGTAGCACACCTACATTTAGTCCTTACTTTTATGCTGAGTTCCCGTCTCCTGAAAGGGGGCAAATACAAGCGCCATTCCCTCAGAGTCTGATAACACACAGACGTGAGACTTCACCAAAGTGGTGGCATTTGAAGTGGGGTTTTAAAAAGTGAAGAAAGCCTGGTGAGCATGGCTCAGTGGTTGGGCATGAACCTATGAACCAGGAGGCCATGGTTCATTTTTCGATCAGAGCATGTGTTGGGGTTGATCCTCTCCCATCATTGATGTTTCTATCATCAGGAGCAAGAACTCGCTATGTCATGAGTGGTATGAAGTATAGGTTAGAGAACCAGTATAGGATATAGAAGGAAACATGGTGGAAGCTGAGGTTTGCAAAGCGTTTTGACACAAGAGGGCAAAGAATCATAGAAGCCAAGCTAGGACCTCCTCGTTGGTTCAGTGTGGAACCCATCAGAATTATTTAACGATTCTTTATGCAGATTATGGCCAAGTGATTTCTATGCCTTTTACATTTTTTTTTTAACTTAAAATGCCAGGTGGTTAATTCCTAAGACCTGAAACCCTGAACTCAAGGGACCAGTTTAAATGAACTGAGTGTGGATAAAACTTGGAAGAAAATAAAAAAAATCACAACCAATCTGCTTATAATTATCAAACAGTAAAAAAAAAATAAAAAAATGGCACAGCAGTCAAATGTTGATAGTCAGGGAATGCTCAGTGTAATACTCTACTGATGAAAGTGGCAGGGTAACCTCTTGGTTCATAGTATCTGTTGGCCTATTGCTTTAGGAATAGTGTATTCTGGCCTCAGAGATATTTGATAGATGCTATTTTTGAAGTATATACATGAACCCAGACAGTTTGTATAATATGTGCAGGCTTATGTTTATCATACATAGTAAATGCTTGGAAATATGTGTGTTGAGTGAATACATGGTAGCTAGTACATTTACTTATTAAGTTTACATAATTATCCCTTTTGCTCATAACACTGGCAGAACTGGCCTAATTTTCATTAAGTATGACTACAGTTTCCTACACTAATAATATTAATGCCATACTTGTTTTCATACCCAAGAAAATAATTAGGTTGTTTTGATGACAGTGAATATAATATGTATATTAACAAATTGATATGTTTCATTTCATTTTTCATTTCAATTAAATGTAATCAACAGACAATGATCCTAGTCATCTAGCTAACAATTAAAATAAGGATTCTTTTCCCAAAGCGTATTTAGTTTATTATTTGAAAGCACTGTTTTAATAAATTTTCAAAGATTAATTAGAAAATCGTAAGAAGAAAGAAGATCTAAATCTATTAAGAACACTTTTTCCATCATAACAATTGCACCTTAGTGAAAACTCCTTATCATTAAATGGATTAAGTACTTTCTTTACCTTCACATCAAATAACTACTTTAACATCCTTTTTAAAAAATACTGATGATTTATGGAATACTTATATATTTGAAACTGAATTATCCAAGTCCTTAGAAATTATATCTGCCATCATCTGCTTAATTATTACATGTTACTAGAATATAAACTTAATGCACTGTAGTATTTATTACATATATAAGCATATCTAGTGACATTGCCATGTTAATTATTTTTAAGTGTACAGCTGGCAGTGGTACAAATTATAAGGTTGCACAACCATCACCAGAATCTATTTCACAATTTTTCATCAATTTCATCGTTTTCAGCAAAACGGTACCTCTAACTGTTAAAACATAGAATTACTATATGATCCAGCAATTCCACTTCTGGATATACACTGAGTGGCCAGATTATTATGATCTCTGAATGCAAAATAATTTGGCCACTCAGTGTGTGTATGTGTGTGTGTATTAGAGGCCTGGTGCATGAATTCTTGCATAGGTTAAGTCAGGCCATCCTGGCGAGGGTCAGGGGATATGGGTGGTTGGCCAACCTGCCTGCTGGTGGAACTCCTGATTGAGGGTACAATTTGCATATTAGCCTTTTATTATATAGGATATACTCTGAGTGGCCAGATTGTTATGCATTCAGAGATCATCATAATCTGACCGCTCAGTGTATATCCAAAAGACTTGAAAGCAGGGACTCAAAAGGTATACCAGTATATTCATATGCTTAACATTTTGAGGAACCACAGAACTATTTTCCACAATGCCTACACTATTTTACTCACTGCCAACAAAGTGCAAGGTTCCATTTTTTCACATCCTTACTATCATGTTTAATGTTCTTTTTTATTATTATTATTATAGCTAATCTAGCTTATGTATCTCCTGGTTTTGATTTTCATTTCTCCTAATGATGCTAATTATTTTTGTGTGTTTATTGGAGAAATATCTATTTAAGACCTTTTCCCATTTTCTAATTAGATTATTTATCTTTTTATTATTGCATTTAAACATATATATATATGTATATATATATATATATACACTCTCTATCTCTCTCCCTTCCTCTCTGTAAAAATCGATTTTTACAGAGAGGAAGGGAGAGAGATAGAAAGTCCAAAACACCGATGAGAGAGAAACATTGCTCAGCCGCCTCCTGCATACACTCCACCATACACTCCACCGGGGATGTGCCCGCAACCAAAGTACATGCCCTTGACCGGCCAGAATGAACTTGTGACCCTTCAGTTCACAGCCCGAAGTTCTATCCACTGAGCCAAACCAGTTAGGGCGCGTTGTAAACATTCTTAACATATCCAGTCTTTAGGGTATCTATCCCCCAGGCAGGTTAGAGCAGGCAAACACAATCATGTGTTTGTAAGCCCTGCTCTATTCTCCGCCCTCCAGAACTAGGGACTGTAGTCCCACTTGGGAATCCTGGGCCTCCCACCTCAGGGCTGCAACCAAGGGTGGGTGGGTTTGGACAAGAGCATGTCAGAATTCTGCAAGTTTTTCTCACCATGTTTAAGTTACCCTGTTCTTGATTCAGCGTTCACTGAGCTGCTGTACTCCTCTGGCTACTGCAGGGTTTGAAAAGTTGGTTCTGACAGCTTCTGCTTGCTCTTCAGGGTTTCTTATTGTGAAGAGACAGGTCTTTGAGCTGCCTGTTCTATCATTTTGCTGACATCACACTCTTGTACTATAGTTTTATATTCTAATGAGTCAGTGGAATTAATAAGTAACCTGAGAATTGTAAGACAGGCACAATATCAAGTACTGTAGGAGATAGACAGGTGAAAGACTGGCCCTCACGGAATCTGGAGGCTCCTGACAAGCATATAAATTTCTGTTAAACAAGGTACTTTATGACCTGCTGTAATCCAGAGGAGTTGGGGAAGAATTAATAATGATAACTTTTAAGGTGGATCTTGGGGGTTATGTAAGATTTCTATAGTTGGCCGAAATGGTTTGACTGTGACAGCATAAGGATAATATAAGGACTGAGGAATGAAGCAGAAGATATCCGATGTATAGGTATGAAGTGTTTTGATGGAAGTTGGAGACAAATGATAATTACTCCTATATTCAGAAGACAAAGAAAATAACTCTAAGAAAGAAATGCTATGATTAAAGATACTGCTTCAGAAGTTCAGTTTGGCCATGATGTGTAGAATGAATGAGAACACTAAAGTACAATATGTAATGGTTTGAGATGAGGATATTTTTCTGAGTGGCTGAATCCTTATATTTTATGTATGAGTAATTAGAAATTACATCTAATTTGAAAAAAAATTAATTAGTAGTTTAAAAACCCACCATATTTTATGAAACAGATGAAAGCCGTTTTCTAGAATTTATCATCCAAACATCACAAACTTTTCATTTACATCAAACACACTATACATTATAGTATTTTGGCCCTTTTTGATATAGCTGGTATTTTCTATTTTAAGTATTCCAAAATATTTTAAATTCTGCCCTTAGTCTGTCAGTGGTTAAAAGTTATCTATTCTCCCTGCAAACATTTCTAAAAATGTTTGCCAACAAGTAGCTAATCAGAGTTAAGAATTCTGTCACAGAGCTCTATGCCAATTAACAACATATTTACTTATCCCATTGCTTCTCATTTCTTTTGAATGCCCTGCCAGGTTTTGTCTACATTAGATATTTAATAAATATTGTTTTCAGACAATAAATAGTGAACACCTTTGTTTAAAAAAATTCCCCATAGCTGTAATAAAAATAATTTTCTGTGTTTTGGCTCTATAATATTATTTGATTCTTTAATATTAATTAATCTCTAAACCATGCCAACCCCTGCCCTTCATGCACCAGAGTACAACTAATGAAAAAATACTAAGTATCTCTTTCATGACCAGCAATTTATTGTTACTATCTTGCTTTATTGTGTGGCTGTCTCTCATCTACATTAGTTTGTTGAAATACCTAATGAAGATGAAATTCGATTAATCTGTCCCAGAAAAAAAAACTGAAAGGAAAAATAATTTCCACAAAGTATTATATCTTATCTAATAAAGAGGGAATATGCTAATCGACCCTCATGCAGTCACAAATATTGGCAGTGCCCAGAGCCAATAAGGAGAGAATATGCTAATTGGCTGCCCCACCCTCAAATATGGTGGTGCCCACAGCTACAAGATAGCGGTGCCCAGTCCCTTTGGCTCCACTGGGGCCGCAGGCACGTGGCAAGGCTGGGCCCGTTCCAAGCAGGCTCAGCCACTCTGTGCACCTGCCTTCCAGAGTCCCCCAGTCCCTAAGCGCCCCAGCCACTCAGGACTGGCCCAAGAACCAGGCAAGCTTCAGATGTGGCTGCACAGCTGCCCAGGGCCGCCTGAGGCTCAGGTAACCAGGGCTGGCCGAGGCTTGTGCTGCCAGCAGTGGCAGAAGCAGAGATGTGATGGGGCATCATCTTCCCCTTATCACCAGGTTGCCTCCCACCCCTGTGGGCTCCCAGACTGTGAGAGGGGTCAGGCAGGGCTGAAGGACCTCCCCTTATCATTTCCAGTGCATGAATTTTCATGCACTGAGCCTCTAGTATAGAGAGAATCATGAAGGTTTATTCTAGCCATTTTACTGAAACCAGTAGAATGCATGTTCACTGCTGTGCATCACCCATAGTTAATGCAGCCAGAATGTCCTCTACAGAATGACACTTAGCCCTGCAGGGAGATAACAATTATCGCTTTGTAAAAACAACAGCGTATCAGAACCTTATCTGTGGAACCTCAGAATTACATGTGAGTTACTTCTAATCCAAGATAGTAATCAGGCCTGTGGATTTTATTCTCTGCTTAAAATTTATCATTACAATGTCAAAGGAAGAGAAAATATATATCCCCAGCAAGTAAACAGGAAAGTACATCATCCAAATGCTAGAAACATGAGGACTTTTGTAAAAGATAGCCCAGAGTGGAAGAAAAACAACTAAATGCACGGATAAGTACATATACTGCGTATGCATATCTACATGCATAAAGATGTTGAATACATAAAGTAGTGTACTCTATATCAAAGCCTGTGTTGTGTCCTTTAGACTTGGATGTCTAGACAGCACAGTCTGCCAAAACTCTCCAGTTCCACTGGCTTCCATGCTTCCTCCCGTCTCGGAGAATAGGGCCACAGTAACCCTGTTTTGCTTGTACACTGCTGTATCTCCCAAACCCAGCCTGTCACTCAGTATACGGGGAAGCAGTCAGGGGATCACACAAGTTCAAGCACCTTGTACTTTGATTATCGCTGTCAGACATTTAAAGCTGCGCTCCATCAGGCCACTGGTGTTTTGAGGTGGGTCCCTAGGTATAGCTTTGGTGAAGCAAATGGAATGGGGAAGGAACTGAAGTTCCTACCATCCATGGTTTCAGGCCTTCTGAGATGACCTCCAGCTCCATCTCTGACCTCATCTGCTTCCACTCTCCGCATCCCTCACTCCTGTCCAGAAGCCACTGGCCTTTCTGCTGCTCCTTCAGATAAGCCTATATTAAAAGATATGACTTAATTATTATATCTGCGGGGATTATATCTGCCTCAGCGACCTTACTCCACCTAGAAATCACCTTCTCAATATCCGCATGACTTATCCCCTCACTTTATTTAAACCTCTGCTCATGATCATCTCATTAGAGAGGACTTCCCTGACTACCTGCCTCAATAGAACCTTATACCACTCTTATGTTTCGTTGTTGGACTTGCCACTTGCTTATTGCCTCACATAAACAAGAATTCTGGGGAAAGTTTATCAGATTCATATTATGTCCTACTGCTCAGAATATAGTATAGAAAATAGGAGGTCTCTGAAAAATATTTGTTGAATGAACAAATGTAGAAGTGAACCCCACACATCCTTGTCGATGAGTATTTGTTTCACGTTTTGCAGTAGAGCAAAATGGGCTGTTAAGTTCACTGCCTTCTGTAATAATGTCACCAGAGGAAGACCTGGACGGAGGCTGGTCTGCCTCAGCATGGTCTGGAAATAGGATTCCTCTGTGGTGGTGTTGCTGGAAAGGCGGAGGAGGATTTTAAGTGACAGTGGGAAGGTTCAGCAGAGTGCAAAGAGAGAGTATGCCCTCGGAGAGATGATAGAGAGTGGGCAGGCTCTCTCTGGGGCCTCTTGGAAGTCCTTGCCAAGCCTCCACATGTTTTCTTGGGTTCAGAGAAGAGCAGCCTTTCTTTTAAACTACCGGCCTCTTTCCTGGCTCTTCCGGAGCTGTGCCTGTATGCCCCCCACCTGGTCCATTGCCCAGATATCCCAAGGTTTTGTGCCCTTATCCTCTCAGATTTTTCCAGGCTAGTTGCCCCACCCCCACCCCCTGCCTTTATAATGCCATCTTGGCTTCTACTGTGCATGCACTCAATGAAAGGAATTTCCCTCCCAGTGTTCTCCCTCCCTTGGTGAATGCAGCAGAATGGTGCCAGTTATCCACCTCATGTGGCTATTAAACTATGCCAGTTACCTCCCCGGCTGACTGTGAAACTGCAGCTTCCCCACTCAGTTAGGCATAACTATGCCTGGCTCCCTTCTCTTTCATAGCCGCCAATTGTAGCAATAAGATCTCTTTGTCTGAAAATAGTTTGATTTATTAAAATCTGTGGCACTTGGTAGCATACGTTTGAAGTGCGTTTTATGATGCTACTAAAAATAATTCTAGAAATTATTAAATAATCTTAAAAATAAAATTAAAACAGTTTATAAAACTCTACTTGTGTATAAAGATTGCCAAGTCAACTTGGCAAAGATAAACTTTTTTTTTTTGTAGGATCTGTACAGTTTGATAACAATTGATATTATTCTGCAACAAGGTTCATGTAAACCTGAGTCTTGCACTGTGAGTCACTTTCTCCGAATAAAATTCCCCCCTGCAGCTGTGCACAAAAGCACCAGAGAGTGGGCATAGTCTGCATGTAGGGATGATGCAGAGTCCTGGCTAGATGCCATCTGAGACAGTAGTCAGTCCTCTAGGGTGTGTGAGCCAGGAGGGAGTGAATACAAAGGGACAAAGTACCCAAACAGACCACCCAGTTCTCTCCTGAGTAGAAAATCATTCTACTAATCAATTCTAATACTAGTATGTGAAGGAGAATAGAGAGCCAGACAGGGAAATGGCAGAGACTGCTGAGGCCAGCCCGTATTGGCACATCTTCAAGAGCTTAGGACTTAAGAGTGGCGTTACACAGCTATTACCCGCCAACACACAGTGGCCTGCCTACATAACAGTGAATTTGCTGTACTTAAGGTCATGAATGCTGAGAAAGAGCATCGGTGACCTCTTTCTGTAAGGGGGAATGAGGAAAAAGAGTTGCCTTTCTTCACTGAAAGAAATGTGGGCGCAGTATGTTCATAAATTATAGCAATACAAGGCAGAAAGTAGGAAGCTCTGCAAGAAAATAATGAGGATTTATAGCCTTGAGGGGACATAGAAAAGAGGAGCTTGCCTTTCCAGGGTGATAAGGGAAGCCTTCACAGAGAAGGTGGGACTAGAGGTGGGCCTGAAGGTTGGGTAGAATTTGGGTTGCCCAGGAGCTGGAAGGACATTCTAAAGTGAGCAAATATCGATAGTATGAGCTCTGGAGCAGAAACATGCAAAGAACTGATGAGTAGACAAACCTAGCTGTTTGGGCTTATTTTAGGTTTATTTCTCACTATTTATTTTAGGTTTATTTCTCTGACATGTTTTATATTAATTTATTTTAACAATAAGTGACTCAATTCTATCTTGAATATTGCCAAGAAAGATACCAGTTTAATGTACATTTAAATATAATGCTTTTAAGAGGCCATATTTTAAAATGTGTTTATCATTAAATCTGAGCTTAGAAGTATACTGAAATCCATGGGAAATAAAGCTATAATATATTTTAGGTAAAGAATGAAATTAAAATTTTATAAAGAGCCTATTTTTAAACCTGTAAAACACTAGAGTGGCTACAAAAGGAACACAATGATTTGTGAGAATGCTTCAAAGAAATAATTCACACAGTTGGAGAGAAACCTTGCATCCAAACAGCTATTTTCACATTATTCTTAAATTAAAAAATGCTCACATTCTCATATTTCTTCAGAACACTGAACAGGTTTTAAACCATGCCTTATTACAGCTTGTGAAATTGGGGAAAAAGAAAATTGGACTGTGTATATAACTGTAGCAGTTTAATAAAACGTAATGTAAGCTATTGTCTTTTTTAATAATGCCAGTTAAATGAAAATAATTTCTAGTCAAGTTTTCTGCCCCTAGCTTTTACAAAAAGAAAAAAAAAAACTAAGAAAATAAAAAATATTTGAAGCATTATTTTAAGATATTAGGGTAACACAACAAAATATACAATGTATTTTTAAAATTAATCCTGAGATCTGATCATACTTATCTTTTACAAAAATCCCAGTGGGAGGAGATAAAACATAAAAAATTCATTCCTTCAAGGTGAGGATAATTGTGGTAAATTGGTTATGTATTATAATTCTTCCTTTTTTCTCTCCCACTCCCTTCTCCCCTTCCTCCTTCCCTCCCTTCCTTTCTTCCTTCCTTCCTTTCTTTCTTCCTTCCTTCCTTCCTTCTTTCCTTTCTTCCCTTTTTTCTTTCTTCCCCTACCATATGCTATTGTAGATATTGCAGCTTTATATTTACTCCTTTAGCCTGATTCTGAACCCCGGCATTATTTATACTCAGGCACTGATACTTTCAAACTCCTCTGCCACCTACTGCCTGCCTACTTCATATTTAACTGAATTAAATATGTATTAGCACTTCAGAGGCTCACCAACCTATAGGAGAGAGAGAGGCTAAATTTTGGATATAGTACTGCATTTAATTGTTCATGTTGTGTTTTCAGTCTTATCCTAATTTTCCAATAAATCTAGTTGACTTCAAAACATATATGTTTGGTAAGTCTAGATAGGCTATAACTTCTACTTCTGGATTGGGTTCTCTAAATTCTCATTCATAATCCAATATATCTGTGTTCATATGCCCATCTTTGGTTATCTGGATTCTGTCTGAGACTAAAATAGTAATACTGGACAATTCTAGTTTCACCCACTTGATTGATATTTAATTCCTCAATTAAGCATATATTTGATACCATGAAGAAGGAAAAATATTGAACTCTGCTCATACTTTTAAAAAATATGTACATTCTTTAAACACAAAGTCCCTAAATTCTAATAAATTATCTGAATAACAATACACAAGCAAGGAAGACTGTGTTACTGCTACAAGAGAGCAACTATATCTATTTTGGGAAGATCATAAAAAGCTTTCTAGGGTGAGGAGACACTTTTACTTACATACATTTTCAGTGTCAAGCCCACTGAAATGGGAGAAGGAAGTGATTGTTTACCTAGAAAGTTGAGATGATTGTTTAAGAAACAAATAGATCATTCGTTGGATAAGTGCTTAAACTTTTCCACATGTGTGTGCTAACACGTTTATATGAACCAAGGTCCTCCACACAAATACATGCTATAAATACTTGATTGAACAAATAGAAAAGCAGTAAAATATGTAGAAAATTTGAACATTTTAAACCATATTTACCTAATTGTGGGGTATTTTATACAACAGCTGCAGAATATACATTCTTTTAAAATGCACATGGAACATCACCAAGATAGACTGTATGCTAGGCCCTAAAACAAGATCAATACATTTTAAGTGATTTAAATCATACAGAGTGTTTCCTGTACAAAACTGAATTAAATTTAGAAATCAATAATGGGAAGATATCTGGATTTTCTCCAAATATTTTGAAATTTATAAAAACACATTGTAAATAACTCAAAGGTCAAAGTAGAAATCACAAGAAAATTAGAAGCAATCTGATCAGATAAAAGCACAACATATTAAAATTGGTAGGATAAAGTCTAACAAGGTTGAAGAGTACAAGGTTAATGAACAATAACAATCTTATTTCTTCTATACACTAAATTACACATTGTATCACAATTTCTTTTAAGAAGCAACTATTCATGATAGTTCCAAAAATGGAAAAAATTTAGGGATTAATTTTAAAAAATACAGCCCGTATGCTAAAAGTATACTAAAACACAAAAATAAGAAAGAAAGAAAGAAAAAAAAAAAACAAGGAAAGAAAAGAAAAGAAGAAAAAAGAAAAAAGGAAAAAGGAAAAAGGAAAAAGGAAAAAGGAAAAAGGAAAAAGGAAAGGAAAGGAAAGGAAAGGAAAGGAAAGGAAAGGAAACCCACAGGCCCTAGAGAGCATCAACGTGCTGACTATAGGATCCCAGGTTTAATTCCTGTCAAAGGCAGATGCTCAGGTTGCGGGCTTGATCCCCAGTAAAAAGCATGTAAGAGGCAGCATACCCATGATTCTCTCTCAGCATTGATGTTTCTATCTCTCCCTCTTCCTTCCTCTCCAAAACCAACAAAAATATATTTTAAGAAATGAAAAGAAAAATATCTCAGAAGACTTTGATAAATGAGAGGCATATTTTTATGGTTTAGAGGACTCAATGTAGTAAAGATGTCAATTCTCCATAAATTGATATACAAATGTAATGCAACTTCTATTAAAAAACATTAAATTTTAAATGTAAACAAATAATTCAGTTGTGTAATGTGTAGTCCTATTATTGCAGTTATTGAAATAGCCAGGACAAGGTTTTGCAGCTTAAATGCTAGTAATTGCAGGAGTTTATTGCTGGATACAAATTTGAGCTAAGTCCAGGGATGATTCTGGATGCCATAATGGGCTGAAGCTACTAGAATAGTGAGAGTGATTCTCCAGCTAGGGCTTGTTCCGTGGGCCCAATTCTTTGTTGATTGGGCCAGGGGAAACTGAGGACATGGTTTACTTAACCTCTCATTTCCCCAGAGTTTCCTACTGTTGACTTGGCTATCTTCACCCTTTTCTCTATATCCTCTCAGGCCATCATACCAAGGATGAGAGCTTTATCCAACCCATTTTTTAAGAAGCAAGATCAAATGCCAATTGCATTATATCCACATTTGCATTATCAAATGACGTGTTATAGAGTGTGTATGTGTGTGCGTGTGTGTGTGTTTTACTTTAAATTATCGACTCTAGTTTTTAAAGCTCTGATTTAATACATTTATTTGAGCATGCCCTGAATAGAAATACTACTCCATATGACCAAACTAATTTTCCTGTGTTTAGAGCTGACCACAGCCAAGAAGAATCATACTTGGATCACTTATGGCCAAGTAAGATATGACTTCTGGTAAAAATCATTTCTGATGGTAATAATCAAACTCGTGTCATGTTAATAGACAGGGGATGTTAATGATATTAATTAATATTTAGCTATCCTTTAACAATTCTCAAATGTCTCTAACTTTAAAAAAAATTTATACTGATTATTCATAAATGTAGAGTGTGTATGTGATTGGCCTGTAGTCATGTGTGGCCATATTGGTTCCTAATCCCAGTCCCCAAGTCTAGTAAGTTCTCTTCCTATAAAACCTTTAGGAAGGATTGTTATCAAACATTCATGTAAGCATTGTATTGTGTGAGCAAATTTAAACAAATACCATGGATTTTAGAAGAACCATTTATGTTGTAGTTTTTATTTTATTACAGTGGTTAATAAGTGTCTTTGTGCCTTATTTCAAAAACGGTTCAATGTACTGTGGTCTTTAGGCTTACTAGAAAAGTTTCAAGTATAAACTGAATACTTTCCCATTTACATTTCCTGCTTTGCTATAGGGGTAATTAGAAATAGATATGGTTCCACATTGAAGATTATATAAAAACTAGCAGCCATTGCATGAAGAAATTCGTGCAATAGGCCTGCCTTCCCCTGGCTGCTGGCACTGGTTTTCCTCCAGCACCCGGGACCCAAGCCTTCACTCTGTGCCACCTTCAATCTTTGCTCTGGGCAAAGGGCTGCTCCTGTAGCTCCCTCCACCCTTCTCCCTCCCCCTCATAGCAGATTTCCTGCCACTCTGGGGGGGTGGGGCTGCTGCCATATCAATTTGCATACTCACTCCTGATTGGCTGGTGGGTATAGTGTAGTGATGGTCAAATTGCATATTTCTCTTTTATTAGTGTAGATCACTTGTGTCAAACACAAGGCCCGCGGGCCAAATCCATCCCGCCAGGCCTTGCAATGTGGCCCGCACCGCGCTGTCATCACTGCACTCCGCTGCGTTTCCATCACAATGACAGTTTATGACTGTTCAGTAAACCATTCGGCCCGCGATTTAGGCTGGATTTTAGATTTTGGCCCCTTCTCTGATTGAGTTCGACACCCCTAGTGTAGATAGTATATCTGAAAATGTGATTTATGTTTTAATAGAGTTGTTTTATTTTGGTAAAATACATAAGATAAACTTTGCCATCTTAATCATTTTAAATGAGCCATTCAGTAACATTAAGTATATATTGTTGTGCAACTATCCCCACCATCCATCTCTAGGACCTTTCTATCACCCCAAACTCTAACTGTGCCCCCATTTCTCCTCCCCCCACCTCCTAGCAACCCCCAATCTTTCTGTCTCTATGTATTTGACTAGTCTATGTGCCTCATGGAAGTGAATAATAAATAGATTTTTTGAATCTTTTTCAACATGTTAGTTTGAAAGAATTTTAGGTTTAAAAATGTTATTTACATTTACATTGTCTATACTACTAATTGTATCTGAGTATGGGTAATAAATTGTCTTTAGTCAAAATATTATACTATGGGCAAAGAGTATATTAGAAGCTCAAAGGTTAATCATATCTTGCATCTACCCATTAACAATTTGTCTGATAAGACACTTAAAAACATAACCTGTATAAAATTTAAAAACAGCTGTGGAATTTTGTCAGATGACCCAATTTCTTCATAATGAAACAGCAAAAGTAATACAGTAGAGGGTTGGCAGCAGGTGGAGAGTTTTCCCAGCTTCTTTCTTCTCTAAATCCTCTTGCTCCCACTTTTCTTTGGTTTGCAATCTTCATCTAACTCCAGATATTTCCCCCAGAGCCTGCTCATCTGTCTTATGATACTCTGACAGCTTCTCCTGACTCTCCAACTACTGGAGAGAACTGGGATATTCATGAGCCAAACATCCAATTTATAAGTTAGATGGACTTAAAGGAGAGCACTAATAAATACAAAACTGGCTTTCCTGGAACCTTCAATGGATGGGTTTCAAAGTGTTTTTTTGGGGCAATGCATTGGTTGGTAGGAATAAATAGCAAAATCAGTATAATCATTAAGTTGGTGGCTTACCAGGATGGTTAGTGGGCAGTACTACTTCCAAAGGGATGTTTTAGTAATTCAGAAAGTGTTTTCTATTGTTTCAGTGACTCATGGATTTATGATTGCTACTGGCAGGAAGTGGTTGGGGCTAGGCATGGCTGACATCTAGCTGAGTAGAAGCAGTCCTATACCATGAAGGCATTTTTTTTATGTGCGTACTACATGACTTCCAAACGCCCCAATGTATATTCATGAAGTTGAAAGAAAATCATGTTGGTAATTCTTTTTTAAGTTTTATTACTAGCTAGAACTCAACTCCATTACACAAATAAACAAAAAGCATTGCGAAGCTTTAATTACATACTATTCTTTAGGAATGCAAATACTTTGTAAATTTTTACCAGAACTTTACCAATACTTGTTTACCATTGCAGAAAATTACCTCAGTGGCAGTAAGACCACTTGAATTTGCATCTCCAATGCAACAGACCTTAACAACTTGCATTTATAGCATCACAACCTTGATGATTTTATCATATAGGTGTGAGCCTCTGGTTCCATCACTATGTCTACTAGTGTTGGACCTGAGCATTTATATTTTGCAAGTGATATTCTGTTAAAATTACTGAATTTATATTGTTCTTTATAGTATAATTAGGTCAAAATATTTATTTTATAAGTTATTATTTTCTATTAATTTCACTTTAATATAGTAGATAGAGTTTTATATATTTGTTTTTCAGAGGGACCATTAGAGTTCATTGAATTAAGAATTAGTGTGTGAAGTAATTAAGCAGATTAGTACCAATGCAAAAATTGCATAAGTTTCTTAGCTGAGCATATGAAGTGCTAATTACAAAAAAAGATTCTTTGGGAATTATTGACACACTTATATTTTTGATTGACATTTCCATTGTGTATAAGCGATGCCATATATAATACAAATGATAAAACAAAGTCCTGTAAAAGTTGGCCTTATAATGCCGGTGTCTGATGGGCATATGAGTCATCTTTATCAACTTTCAGCCCCGCTGACCAGTCAGGTAATGAAAATGGATGGCACCTGAATGAGAAAACAATTATGTGACGATCTGAGGGAGGGTGGCTGTACCCAAAGGATAAACGAAATACTTCAAGCAAAACTAACAGCAGCATAATGAGCTGAGAAGTGACAGGCATGAGCACAAGCAGCTCATGTTGGCTTGAAGCAAGCAGAGTTTGAGCTGCTTCGCTGCCTCATTTAAACAGAGGCGTATGCTCAGCGTGAAGCGAAGAGACAGCTTACAGAGAATGACGCCCTGCAGGTAACAGCTGCTCCTGACACAAAGGACAGCATACATAGGTGGCATATTTATTTATTTTTGCAATTTGCGAGGGAGCATTGCCTGACAGGAATCAGTCCTCTCAACCCCACTCTTATGAACAGGAAACCTCAAGGTCAATAGCCCAATCACACAGTGTGGGAGATACTGCTTATTTATATGGCTCAGTGGAATAGCTGAAGTCATTTGAACAGGGATATGGAGACTGTGTCATCAGTATAAATATAAGTAATGTGCTGATTCTGGTTTCTTAAGAAAAATGGACATTCAGAACTAAGTACCCTAAAGCATAATTTTAATGGCTCTGCCCTAGAGCCATAATACTGTATTCAATTTCTGTTCTGGAAATTGTATCCATCTTGAGTCCAGTTCCAGGTCCAGGCCAGAAAGCAGAGGAAATCCAACTGGATAGAGCATCAGCCTGCGGACTGAAGGGTCCCAGGTTCGATTCCAGTCAAGGGTATGTACCTTGGTTGCGGGCACATCCCCAGTAGGGGGTGTGCAAAAGGCAGCTGATCGATGTTTCTAACTCTCTATCCTTCTTCCTTCCTCTCTGTAAAAAATCAACAAAAATATATATTTTTTAAAAAAGAAAGAAAGATATGCTTTAAAAAAACAATGTTTTCTCCCATAAAATCTAGGCTTTGTTTAAGAAATATATTGAAACCAAAGATAAAATATAGTAATCAAAAAAATATGTCTGTCTTTATTGAAACCCTGGCAGTTTTAAATTCCTGACATGAATAATTGGGTATGTCTTATGTGCATCCTAACAAGGAATAAAATAGAGGTCATAAAATGTAAAGACATGATAGGAAATATTTATAACCTCATAAAATAAACTGGCATTTTAATATCTTAATCTGGTCACTTTACTGTGCGTGTATGTGGGTCCTCACTACAAATCCCGTCCCTGATTTAAACACATCGCATATGAGAGATAAAGAGCACATGGTGGGGGGGGAGACAAATGCTATTCTCTTCATGGTCCTTACCTGTAGGTTGGTAACAATCTATCAGCATGACCGAGGTAATAACACATCTTTATAATGATATTTAAGGAGATCCTGCAGAACTTTTCTAACAATATATTCAGGTCCTAACACATCAATTTGTGAAGCAAAAACAGCAGGTGGAAGTTAAGAAAAGTCAGTTCAATCTGATGTTAGAAAGAAAAGCACGTGTGTCTTTTTTCAAACTTGGTTTAATATATATATTTTTGCAGATGGTAGTTTTATTTAAGGCATTAATTAGTTCAGTGTTTGTGTGTTTTATGGGGAGGAGGGCTGAATAGCCGTCCTGGCAGCAGTCAAATGCAGTGAGCCCTCACATATAATTCACTGTAATAATGGCGAGGCGCACACATTAAGTGACATATTTCACTGGACTGGTAAAATGAATGCTCAGGAAAAGAGAGAATGTCAGTTTCAATATAAAAGGTAGAGGTCATTGAGTAAAGTGGAGGCATGAAAGCAGATGCTTAAAGCATTCATTAAAATATGCAATATTAAATTATTCCTATGATAGTTAATTCTTTCTGATAAACAGAATGATCAAAGTTTTATTCAGTAGTCACAGATCAAAAATGAGACCCTTTTAGAAGTCATCTCTTACAATCCAGCTATTAACGTAGTAATTTCAAAGAGAGAAAACAATTTTCCTTAAGTTGTTTAGAAAACTACGGTGCAGGTAGGAAATAATTGCTTGTGTTACTACTAAAGTGTACGCTTCCATTCAGTGAACCTGGGACAGATTCATGGCTGCTTTGAAAAGCAACCTCTTTTTAAAGTTTGCTCTCCACATTACAGTTGCAAAATAAAGAAGATAAAAAGGATATACTTTGTTTAAAGATATCAATGGAGCACAATTATTGATATTTTCATAATAAAAAAACAGATGCAAACAGAGACAATTGACCTAATCATACAATTTAATAGTTATTACAAGGTCCTTTGTGACCACAAGTATCTATTTTCCTACCAGCTTACTATCATGTGTGTGTGTGTGTGTGTGTGTGTGTGTGTGTGTGTGTGTGTGTTTTCTGGTATGGAGTAATATTCCTACAATTAGAATGACTTTTCTTGGAAGAAGAATCAATACATAGCTTTATTGTGGTTTTTACATAGCATTTATGATGAAATTCAGAAGTTAACTATTTAAAATATTCTCTGGTGGAACAGACCCAAGAGAAAAGCTAGGTTAAAGGAAGTCTTCTTTCTGGTTTTATTAGCATTAGGATTAATTAATTAAATTAGCTTGATGCTCATCAAAACTTGACCTAAGAATCATGAAGTAGAAAGGCTACTACGTATAACTATGTTCTAGAAACAACAGCCAAAGCCCTGAGGGAACTGATGAGCAGCATGGGCTCCTGTCAGGTGGGTCCACCTGGAGGAGGGCCAGGGAGGCCTCTGGAAGCATGGGGGAGAGGGGGCGTCAGGGCAAGCAGGCCCAGGGCTTGAGAGGACCCTGGAGGTGCTCATGCTGTAGCATAGAAGAGACTGACTCTACCCTCCTAACGTCTCTCTCTCCCTGCCATAAATAACGTCCGTGAAGTTATTTAATTATGTGATGCATACATGCATAACCCCTGATCATGAATCTCTGCCTACAAATCAGGCATGGGAGAAATATTTTATTTCCTTATTTTCTAGAATCAAGATGATTTGAATGTGTGTCTCTTTTTCAGAAGTCTAGCTGGAAATTCTAACCGAGGCATTATCAGTGCATTCATTCCCCAGAGCTCTGCTGATGACCTAGGACCTCATGCACCCCTGGAAACGAGGACACCCATAGTCATGTTATCAATGTACTTCTCAGTGCCCCGGCTTCATGGTGATGTCTGTCATTGTGGTGTCACACCGAGAGCACCTGGTGTTTTTGGACAAAGGGTGAGCCTTGGGCCTGGGAAGCAACCCCTCACATGAACCAGTGGCCTTTCCCTCTGAGACCTGGCACCTTTCTCCAGGCTCTGCAATGAGTGACACGGTGTTCCTTCTCACGGAGCCTGACGAGCATCCATGCCCTCTGCCCCTTCAAGGAAATCCCTCTCATCTTCCTCACCTTTAAAAGCTTTCCAGCAGCTTTCCACCCTTCAGAGATGACTTGCTTGAGGACAGAGTTTAACAACATATGAGAAATGCCTTTGCCTCTGTGTAGTTTCTGCTGTCTGTCCATCCAACATCCAGAGGCAAGGATTTACAAAGCCTCTCTCCCTGCTTCACCTAAGGGATTAGGGGGAAACAGGAGGAAAACAATGTGGATTAATGTTTTTAATAGATTACGCTGTCCGAGAGAAATAGCCTCACACACTGACATCACCAGGCTCACTGTGGAAAAGAAATTCATTCCAAAACACAAATTTAAAGTAAATACCTAATGGCCAAATTATGACAAGGAGTTTAGTCTGATTTGTGCATCATCCATGGAGCTATTTCAAAGACACAGACATTAAATCATATTAAAGGTATTATATTGTATTTATCATATTTATTGAAAATAAAAATATTATACAAAACCAAGTCTGTCAGGAAAACCTGGAATGTTTGGCCAGTGTACTCAGTGTAAAGATACTGAGTAAAGACAGGTGTACGGCCATTGTATCCCTAACTGAAATGATAGTGAAGTAATGAGGAAGCTCTTCCACCAATGCTGTTACTAAACTGTCTATCCTTTCTGTTTTTGTCCTTTTTAATGTTTTCATATATTTTATATTCTTATTTAGTGGTTATAAAGCCCTCAGGTCTGGATAGAAGGAGGCAAACAGGAGAGTAGGACTGATTGAGAAAAACGATATGTATTTAAATGGTTTACCACTTCCAGTATTTTCATTTCCAGGGAGGGCATTCATAAAGACATGCATCCTGACTTAGGAAGTTCAAGCTGCGTTTAATTGTATTTCTCCTAAAGTCCATGTAGCCTTTGCCAGTGATCTCCATCTCTCATTCTTGCCTCCAGTTGTTATAGAATTTATTAAAGAGTAAGAAGAGAAGGAAATAGGAGGACACCCCAGGGACAGACAGATGAGAGTGTACAGACAGTTCCGTACAATTTTTCTTTAGATGTTAAAAATGACTCTCTCTGAAGTATTGCTATAAACTTTGTTTTTTCTACCTCAGGAAGGTGTTAGATATTTATAGCAGATAGAGACAGTGGGGAACTAAGGCCATTCTGTGTCAAGTTATGCTGGGCAGCTGATGGCAGTAATCAAGGGATAATTAAGTTGCAAGGAGCACTGTAGATTAGATGTGCTATGACAACACTGAAGGTCCCCTGGTAAACTTAAAATGTTTCCCAACATTTCTTTTCCAATTGTTTTGTTCTCATTCAAACATTTTAAAAAGCTCATTTTTAATCACATTCCAAAGTAACACAGCAGAAAAATGAGAGCACCAGTTGATACCATTAAGAATGATGATACAGGATTTATCAATTCAATACTCTTAATAAAGTCTTGTTTCTAAGACTAAGCTTGTGAATTAAGACAAGAAGTTTAAGCTAACGAGATTCCACTTTTAGAAGAGGAAAAATAAACTAACTAAACTAGCAGTTTCTACAGTGTCTTCAGGGGGAATTGAACATTTGTGTTAGTCATGTAATTATTTCTTTTTTTTTAAGCTAATTAAAATCCACATATGGCTCAGTTAATTTTATTTTAAAACAATATATTCATCATTTTAAGATGAAATCCAAAGGGAAGGCAGTTGGACTGAGGGTTAAATATTGGGAAGTAATGTGCCCTCCTAGAGTGTATAACTCTAAGCAGAACAGAAAGGTAGGAGAGGGCACAAGGGCAAAAACAACCAAGCTAGTTTCACCCAGTGACTGGTGCTCTGAAGGAAACAAATGGGGTGATGTGGCAGATGGCTGTTGTGGGCCCATTCAGTTTTTCACCTCTTTATGGTCAGAAGATACCAATCTCTTTATCTCTTTTTTTTGTTTTTTTTTGTTTTTTTTTTGTTTTAGTGTTTTTATTGATTTTGGCGAGAGGAAGAGAAAGGGGGAGAGGGAGAGAGAAACATTCATGTGAGAGAGAACCATCAGTTAGTTGCCTCCCATATGCACCCCAACCAAATACTGAACCTACAACTTGGGCGTGTGCCCTCACCGGGAATCAAACAGAAGACTTTTCGGTGTGCAAGACAATCCTCAACCGACTGAGCTGCACTAGTCAGGGCAAGAAACCCGAGAGCTTCGAATGCAAACCCTGAGCATGAGGGAAACCCATACTGAAATCTCTCCCCCAATATCTAAGGATAACCCACCCCTCATTTCAGCCCTGCTTCCTTCTCTTTCTGCTGTGCTCGCTGGGCCCCCTGCTCTCCTAGAGCCCAGCTGTGGTGGCTCAAGATCTTGCCTCTTGTCATCAACCTTTTTCCCAATCCTGGCTTCTGACTAAACTCTCTTTCACAGTCTTGGCATGGAAAGGGAAAGAAGTATAAGATTCAAATGTATCAATGTGGCTATTTTTGATCATATTATATTAAAATATCTTGTAAAGAGAAAATTGAGTGGAAGATTTCAGAAGTGTTTTTTCAGATTCAAAGTACTAAATGTGACATCTATGGATCAACTTCCCGTTAACAATGAAGTTGATTACAATGATCTTTAAAGCTACTTTATTTCCTATTTTGCTTAGTTTTGTTTGCAAGAAAAAAATTTTCAAAAGAACTCTGTTGATTTGTTTGTAGGTAAAAAACAAGACATTTGAAAAGGTGGTTGATAGGTTTGAATTATAGAATTGTTAGAATCCAAAGTTCTTTAGAAACTCATCTAACTATAGGACAAAAAAAAAAAAAAAGCAACAGTGCGTGATTGAAAGCATGTGAGCGTTCACTTTCTTATTTGGATCTGAGGTTCGGGCACATGAAGGATTGCCTTTCATGTTCCACATCATGAGACACAGGTTCTAAAGCATAAGTAACCATTTCGTTTAGTCTATTAACTTCAGACACCTAGACCATGAGTCAATGTGACAATCTCACTCCCAGCCCTTTCTATCCTTCAGGAAAAAGAATAGTTTGGATTTGTTCAGAAAGATAGGAATGGCAGCTAGCAAGCCTGTGCTCTGGATGAAAAGGAAGAGTCAGGGAATTACTAAGGAAATAGTTTGGTATTGAGTTCTTAAGAACCGAGACACTTAATTTATTCTCACCATATCAAATGTGCTGGATTATAAAATATATAAACATGACATAATAGCAAAAAATAAAACAAAGGATGCAAAGGAAATGCTTGTTATCCATGCAACGTGTGTGATCGGGTGATGGATGGAATTTTTAAAGAAATCTTTAATTAAAATAAATTTGAAATATAAGTAAAATCTGGCTGAACTAAGAATAGGGGGAATCAAACTACTCCCAGAAAAACAAAACCCTGATGCGAGGCACTTGTCAGTTTCCGTGGTTTAAGTCTCCCGCCATGACAAATTTCAGATTCCCCAGAGAAGTTACTAAATGTGGAACTAGGGAGAGATGCCATACCATTGTCTTGTGAACAATACAAATTGACTACAATGTATGCACCACTATGCCAGACCTGATAACATTCATTTTACCTAAATTTAAAAATGTCTCTAATTCATGAAGATTGATCTGCGTGGCACTATGGGAGGATAGGCTAACAGAAATTAATTTTCTGGATAATGTTTCACCTCAAGCGCTGAACTATTTTAATAGTAACTATTTCTTAAATCAACTTTCTATGAAATATATGTTGTATTGTTCTGCCTGGCAGAGCATCATTTCATCAAAGGTCTTCAGTTGGCATAATATTATTGTATTATGCAGTGCAGATAGTAGATAAAAGTTCATGGACTTAAGCCAACTAGTTGGTTGGGATTGGGGGGGAAATGGTAACTCCATCACTAACTACCTGTGTAATACTGAGATAGTTACCAGGATTCTATATATTGAGCCTTTCTTATCTTTAAACTGGAAAACTTATCAGTGCAGTGGGTTCTTGTAATTTAAGGTCGTTAACTATCTATACTAAAATATCCTAGGGCCATTACAACCTAAACAACCAGGCAGATGGTCACCAGGAAGTGCATGGAGCTCCTATCACAACAAGGCTGGTGGCAGGCAGGGTGGTAGGAGGCAGTGGGGCGGGGCAGCTGTGACTAGATCATTAGCCTTTGGTCCAGGGCCAAGCCAGACGCCTAACAAACTTGCCATAGATGCAACAGCTGCAGATCAGGCCCAGAAAGAGGCCCAGAGAGAGAGAGAGAGAGAGAGAGAGAGAGAGAGAGAGAGAGAGAGGCAGGGCCTGATCCACAGTTGCTGTGGCTGCTGGTGAGGCCAGGAGAAAGAGAATGGTGGAGACTGATCTGCAGCTGCCATGGAGGCTGTGGATCAGGACAGGAGATAGGCCTGGAGAAAAAGGCAGCTGTCAGCGCGGCAGTTCTGGATTTTCCAGAAGAGCCAATGGCAGCCTAGGAGGTGGAGCTTTTGATGCTGACTCGCATAGAAACCGACCAGTCAGAACCTAATCTGGATGAACTTCGAAGGCAGAACCTAAGATGGGGGCTGAGGAGGGGTTTTAAAGGCAACAGCCGTTTGGCGTAAGGTGTAAGAAAGCAGTCCAAATTTTAATAACTGGTTTGGTAGCATAGTGCCTATGGCTGGCTATTAGTCCAGATATAGGGATTATGTATTTTTGTCTGCCAAGAGCATCTCCTCCTGGGGAAAACGGTCTCTCCCTCCACCATTTAATCAATCCTATCCCATATAATCTATCTATACTAATAAAAGGGTAATATACTAATTAGACTGGGTCAACCGGACATCTTCCAGATGTTCAACTTCCTTCTGGACAAAGTCATGGTAGCATGGCAGTTAGTGGAGATCAGGTGGGCAAGGGAGGGCAGTTGGGGGTGATATTAGGCTAGCAGAGGGTTAGAGGCAATCAGGCCAGGAAGGGAGGGCATTTGGGGAAACCAAGCTGGCAGGGGAGGGCAGTTGGGGGCAACCAGGCTGGCAGGGCAGTTGGGGGTGATCAGGCAAGCAGGGGAGAGTAGTTAGGGGTAATCAGATAGGCAGACAGAGAGTTTAGGGGTGATCAGGCAGGCAGACAGAGGGATTAGGGGCAATCAGGCAGGCAGGCAGAGTGGTTAGGGACAATCAGGCAGGCAGGCAGATGAGCGGTTAGGAGCCAGCAGTCCTAGATTGTGAGAAGGATGTTCCTGATTGGAGAGGATGCAGGCTGGACTGAGAGAACCCTCCACCCCATGCATGAATTTCATGCACCAGTCCTCTAGTATTCTATAAAGTCACAGCAAACATTGAATTGGTGAATATGAAATTCTTGTTCCTAAGAGAAACACAGGGTTAGTTTTCTGTAAGCTGGTTCATCAAGCAATCAATATGTAAACTTGTTTTGTGTGTGTTTCTGTTTAAAGGCACCTTGTTTAGTATATATTATTGATACATCAACCTTGAACTCATAATCAACAGTGCTATGTAGCTCATGCATGAACGAAGCTTATTTAACACACATATTTCCTCCATAAGTCACATCAAGGGCTTGTTGCTCTTCAGAACTCTGGATAACACTACACTTGAAGGCCATTTTGAATTGCAAATTACTATGAAAAGCACAAAAATGTGAAAACAGTGGCACTAAAATGGCACAAGGGACCCCTTAAATATATATAGCATGAGACTTGAAATAAGAAGGTGGAAACTTTGCCTAGTTTGACCTCAGCAGGGAACATGCACATCATGGGACTAACTTTTTGCCATTCTCTGCATGGCCACATCTGGGAATGTCTGCAGAAGCATCGATTTGGGGGTTACGAATGACGGTTAACAAGTGAGCGACTCACAAACAGGGAATCTGCAAGTAATGAGGGCCAGGTGCACTTCAGGGTGCTAATATATGTGAATGAGAACAGTAAGCACTCAATAGATGCTTCATGTCAAATGTAGGAACCGTGTAGTGAAAAGAGTTATGTTCTTTTGCCTTTACTAATTTCCCTTAGGTTGCCATTCCAATATTTGGTCTTTTTATTTTATTTTTTCATTTCCCAGTTTACTGCCATTTGCTGCTAAGCATCCACATGTGCTCACTGTTAACGTGCACAGGGGGCAGCCTCTTAACCCGTCCCTGCACCCGCACCCTGAGCAAAAACAATCCAGCTGACGGTTCACCAAGGTGGAGTGGGGACTTGGTACCCTGAGTGCTCAGCTCCATTACCATCATTTTATGAATTCACATTTTGCTTTTATTCCCAGCCTCCTGGCTGCATGTCAGGTATCTGAGTTCACCAGGAACATGCCCTTTACATTTGTGAAGTGTTATTGCCATTTCGAAGGAAAGCTCAGACTGTATGTTGTGGTTTAGGGTTTTGGACAAGAGCTTTCCTTGTCCAGGAACTGTGACCTTTTCATGATCTTTCCTCCATGAGGTACTCAGAACACATCACCGATTGTTATTTCACGATAGATTGTAGTGAACTGGAAGGTAGAGTTTGTGGCAGCCACCTGGTAGATTTTATGTAAATATCACTCCCTTCACTAACTGTTCAACTGAATTCCATAGTAACAGAAAAAAAAAAAAAAAAAAAGCAAAAAACTATTGCCTAGTGAAGGTTTTTATATTATTTGTGGTAATACAAAGCAAACAAACTTTCTCATTATTAACCTGTTACTAACTTCTGAAGTCAAAATTTACATGTCACCTGAAGAGTTTGCCTTGCTGAGATAAAAAGTCTGGTGGGTTTTAAAACTAGTGCATATATAAACTTAACAAACAACCTAGAGATGGGAGGAATCCCTCACTGAACTTGAAAGTTATGAATTACAATATAAGGATTTATTTTTATTTATTTATTTATTTATTTATTTATTTATTGATTGATTGATTGATTGATTGATTATAGTCTCACATAATTGTCCTTATTCCCCCATTCCCATCACAATCCCCTCCCTAGATATGTCCCCCTCCCCCTGTTGTCCATGGGCACTGGCTAGGCCCATATGTAAATAGGTTTCACTTATGATTATTTTAGGTAGCTCATAAAGATAAACCCCATGAAATACTTCATCATTGTATGTTGGCTCAATTTATAAATACTATGTAAAATCCAGGCCTTACTAAAGTTAATAAGATAATAATTCCAGTTAATGTTTTTAAGCAAGGATAGATATTTTGGGCCCTTTTCTTCATATTTACTTACACATATATTGCTGCTGCCTTTTGTAAATGTTCCATAATTTCATTAACCACATTTTATTGAAAGGTACGGTTTCATGTTCAATATTACAGTGTTAAGACAAACGCACCAAAACATAAAATCAAACTTTTAAAACGGGATGCCTCACGAAGGAGAAGTGGTGTAGCCTTATGAGTTAACACATGTACGGGAAGTGCATTTTAAATGAAAATGTAACTGCTCTAGAAGAACAGATAGCTTTGTTTTACAGCGAGTGGAAAGTTCAGAAAAATATCCACCCGTCGGTTACTAGAATAATAAATTAAATCCAGGGGGCAGGGAGAGAAAATAGAAGGAGACAGAGGGAAATAAAGAAAAGGCAGGAGGTGAGTGAAGAATGAGCTATTGCTTGGGAAGTAACTTCTGCCTGCGAAAATGATAGGAAGCCAGCGGACAGGGCAACAGAGAGAAAATTGCATCAAGCTTCAGTGTTTATGTTTTTGATGGAAATGTACAAATCACTTCCATTTCTTACGGTGCTGTCATGCTCCATCACTTTAGTCCATTTTCACCTTGCAGAGGAATTCTGAGTAGGACTTCCTTCTCTGGCAGCTAATTAATCTCTCGCAAGCCTGCTCTTGCAACTCCTCTGCTGGAAGGCCCGCACCTTTAGCCAGTGACTCTGGAGCAGTCCTCCTTCCCTTAAGCTATAAAAAGACCCATCCTTCCCCTTTCGTTTGGGAAACCATGTGAACTTTAATGTATGACCGAGAAATGTCTCCCTCCACCTCACCACCGTAAATGAAGGTACACTCCCAAATAATTTAATTAGGTTTTAATGATAACAGACAAACCCTGAATATAAATTGTGAAGGTGCACCATTTTTCCCCCCTTCTCAGTAGTGTATATGACATGTAAGGACAGGCATTACTTATATTATGTATTTCCTGTGTATTTGTATTTCTGAGGTCTTTATTGTGATGACATAAATATACTCATAATACTGTTGCATTTGCCTTAAAAATATTACCAGAGTTTGCAAATAGAATACTTAGTTTAATGACTAATTCTTTATGTAAAAAAAATAAGAATATAATTATATGTTGAAATGCTCCAATTAAAAATAATAAAAATCCTATTTAGTTTTAGTCTCTTTAATAAATATAGCCTTTTAATAAGTTGCCATTAATCAACCACTTCCAAAGTGTACTGCTTAATTTTGTCACAGATGGAACTTTTGTTTCAGTAATTGCTCATAGGAGGTTGGAAATATGAACCATACTTTAATATTTTTCTGATGCTGTTCACATATATCTTTCTTTTTATTAATAATAATCTGTATTGCTTTTATATTATATGTATTGCTTGTTTTTGTTACATTTTTATGACATTTTGTCTATCTTTATGTTTTCTTTTTATTTCCTTTTAATTAAATATAAAACACCTGCCAGCAGCTATATATTTCATGCCTGTAGAAAGCAGAAGACATAACTGTCAATAGACTTGTATACATGCATATAAGTACAACCAATGGACATAAAACTATGGGGAGGGAGAGGATATGGGGGAGGGAGGGAGGGAGGGGGGCAAAAAAAATCATTAAAATATGTAAAAAATAAATAAATAAATAAATTTAAAATAAATAAATAAATTAATTACTTAAAAAAAAAGAATAGCTATTCTAAATATTAAAGATTCTCTTTCTCTCTGCTAACATGTATGTAATTTGACCATGCATGTATGAAAAACATACTTGACAAGAATAGGATTACTATAAATATTCAGCATGTGCTGGGGAATGGGGGTTGCCTGGGAGAGCCCAATGGGGGGGGGGAAAGGAGATATATGTAATACTACATGTAATACTTTAAACAATAAAGAATTTTTTAAAAAGTATTATACGGATCAGAGCTTAACTAATGGGTCATCATATTAAAAATGTACTTATATTGACTCATCTGTTCACAGTACTATTAGTTACCTTACATCCACTCTTCGTCAATTTTTAAAATAGGTTTATAAATAAAGTTAATTAAAAGCAACCAAACCTTACAAATGAAGAGTGATATTCCTGTACCCTGCTTCAGTGAGAACAGCCCTTTCATAAAATGGGGGGGAAAGGCAAAACTGGAGTTGTCTTTTCTTTTCAGCCATTTCTAACAGTTTAGATCCGTGGTCCTCAAATGGTAGCCCGAATCAGAATTACCTAGAGAGCTTCTTAAAACAGGTCTCTGGGCCTCTATCCCACTGGAGAATTTGCATTTTGATATCTTCCCAAGAAGCGCCGATGCTGTCGGCCTGTGTAAAACCCTTTGAAAACCATTGGTTTAGATTCTCATCCCTGAAGGCAAATTATAATCACCAAGAGGGGAGGCTAATGCACACTAATACTCACGCTCCATCTCAGAACCACTGGAATAGAATATGTGGCCTCGAGGCTAAGAATGGGCTAAAAGTGTCTCAGGCGATTCTAATGCACATTACAGCTGAGGGGGAAAGAAACAGAAAGACTTAAAGCAGTTTATCTGGTCTTAACATGTTAGTGAGCTGTTGTTGGTTTTTTTTTTTTCTCTCAGCATATTCATTTATGATGTGGGAACAGTTTCTATGTAGTCATTCACAATAAGGAATAAATTAGATACTGTAAAGATGGCTTTAGCAAGTGGCTTTTTAAATGAAAGATAATTTAAATTTATTCATTTCCATGCTACTAATTTATAAAGTGCTTAGGATGTAAGGTAGTTTTAGAATTTTAAAAAACATTGTTCTTGTACATTTTGCCATTTAAACTACTTTACATCTTAGATAATTAAACTATTTTATCAGCATTGTTCTATGCACATAGGCAGCATAAAGAACACATAGGTGCTAACTCCAATTTTAACTCTTCATCTCTCTCCAGTGAAAGATGCAGATGCACTTTGTATGGACATACGGACTCCGTCAACAGCATTGAGTTCTTTCCTTGCTCCAACACTCTCCTCACAGCTTCTGCAGACAAGTCCCTGTCTATATGGGATGCAAGGACGGTAAGAAAATTGTCAGTTTTTCCCAGGTTTTAACAAACCCACGGTCACTCTTTGCGCTAATGAACACAACTTACAAATTAATTGATCAGGGGCAGGTAGTAAGCTTCTATTTATAAGATCCTGTCCATGTACTCTTATCTACCCTGCCTCCGAAATGTAAGACCTATAAAAATAATCTCATTACTTCATTAAACATTATCTCAATTATTTATTGAAATAGAAATGCTGCTGGTGCAGCCCACATGAAAGGGAAACATAGAGTGCCTCTCCTTGAGTGTAATTAAATAGGGAAGAGAGAAAAAGAGATTATGAGGTACGTGTTACAATAAAAGAATATACAAGGTACAGCAGAAAAGCAAGTAGGAGGACCCTCATCTGCTTGGAAGAGTGTGGATGGCTTCCAGGAGTAGCTGTGCTTTCCTGAGCTGAGATTGGCGGGTAAGATTTGACTATATCAGGTAATTTCGAGAAGCGTGGATTGCAGGAAAGAGCAGCACATGTACAAAGTCATGAAGTGTCTATTGTGGGAGTAATAATACGTTTGAAAAGAACTTAAGGAAGAAGAAGAAAAAAGTCAGGCAAGGGCATTCAGATGAACCAATACAGGATCGAGAGTAGCTGACTGAAGTTTTATACTGCTCTGCAGGGTAACAGAATCAGATGTGCCTTTTAGAAAGATCGATAGGAGGGTGAGGGAATCAGTCTCATTGTGGAGGCTAGTACAATAGCCTAGGGGCAGATGAGAATCTGAACCAGGAGATTTTGAAAATAAAAAAAGATTGAGTGGATTAAAGAGAAAAGTTTAACTCTCAGAATTTGAAGTGGTTGTGATTGTGGCAGAGATTACAGGAGGAGGAGGGATCTAGGGCAAAGCGAACAACTGTCCCAGGTTTTCTAGGACTGAGGGCTTTCCTGGGCCATGGGATTTTCATGCTAAAACTGGACGGTCCTGGATTACTGAGGCTTGGAGAGCTTTACATGTGAAGAAATGGATATGAAATGTGGGAACTACATTTTTCACACAGTTTGGCTGTGAAGATGAAGAGGAGAAAAGATTGTAGCTCTAGGGTCTGAGAAAGGCTCTTCCTTTGTTCAGATATAACTAACATGCTTATTTGTTTGGGGTGGCGGGTAATAGAGGGATAGAAAGACGGTGAAACTGAAGGAAAGAGAAGAGATAATAGAGATGCTTATTGAGCACAGATTTTAGTAATTTGGGGTATGCCAAGATATACAAAACAGGAGGATCTCCATATTCATTCTTAGAAACATTTAATGAAAATAATGAAGAAAACCAAGACTCCAGGAGATTACAAGGCAAAAAAGAGAGAGAGATCCATAGTATCTGGTTCCTAGGTCAGTAAAAAAAAATTGCCACTATGATTTCCCTCGTTTGTCTCCCCTTATACAACATAGGATTGGCATTGATGAGGGAGTATGAGGATGACATACAGATGGTGTGAACAGGGAGCCAAGTTCAGTCCGAGGGGCTCTGTTAAGTCCTCGAAGGCAAATGTATTCAGGGTGAACGGAGAACAAGAAGTCTTTAAGTAGAGCTGCAAGTGCCTGAGACACCAGCTTCCCCTGCTGCAGAGCTTTAGACTTCTGAGGAGGCAGGAGTCAAGAACGCACTGCGGAGACTGACTAAAGCATAAAATCAGTGATTTGTTGGGGGAGGGGGTACAGAAATCTCAAGGCCTTTCAAAAATAGCTTGGACCTGATGCAGTGGAGTTCACTTCTGCTAATGGAGCATCAATGGAAAAGTAAGATTTTAGGTGCATTTAGTCCAAACACTTAGATGTGAAGTGCGTATAAAAGCAATCGGTAAAGGAAAACTCATAGGGAAAATATTCATTTAGCAGTGACCTAAATTTTATGTTCATTTCCTCTTAATTTCAGTTTTTTCTTTCCTGTCTCTCAAAAGTGCTCCAATGGAGTGTTCTCAGAAAGTGTGTCTCTTACACACTTTCTCTCGTGTAAAAAACTAAAAACTAATGCTTGGATGTATGTACAACTGTCCTCATTATAAGAACTTGCTTCTCACAAATCTGCCTTAAGTGCATGGAGTTTTTTATTGACACTGACCTTCCTAACCAGTGCTGGGAGCTCTGTGTGCGCTGTTTGTATTTTCCACAGTAGCTCTGAAAAGAAGGACTCAGCCTGCACAGGGCCAATAGCATAGAGGGACTTATGGATATTGGAGATGTGCGTAAAAAGATTGTGAATCCAAAGAACATTATTTTAATCAATATCAATATATATATTTTAACTGGTTTAATATCAAATTAAAATTTATATTGTTAAATTATTTTTGTAGTTTTATTTTTAGTATGCATACTAGCTCTATATTCATTAGTACTAAGAAAATGCTCTGAAATATTTTGGTATAAATGTTACAAATAATGGTAGATGTATCAATGATTAGAAATAAAATCCAGCCGAAGCTGGTTTGGCTCAGTGGTAGAGCATCGGTCTGCGGACTGAAAGGTCCCAGGTTCAATTCCGGGCAAGGGCATGTACGTTGGTTGCGGGCACATCCCAGTAGGGGGTGTGCAAGAGGCAGCTGGTCGATGTTTCTCTCTCATTGACATTTCTAGCTCTCTATCTCTCTCCCTGCCTCTCTGTAAAAAATCAATAAAATATATTTTTTTTAAAAAGAAATAAAATCCATATAATGTGTTCATTTATATATTTTTAATTGGCATCTGTAATATAGATTTAGCATATAAAACAAAGGAAAAGTTACCCTATTTAGTATATTGATAATTAGACAAGGCAGGGTATTAAATAAAATAATGACATAAAAATTTTAAAAAAAGGTATGAAAACAACTCTAGAATTAAACAGACTCATTTCACTACAGTTGCATTTGGCACTACTAGTGATTTTGTTTTAGATGTACCTCAGTATTTAAAACACAAAGCAGGAAATCTTTACATAAGCAGAATTTTAAAAATTCATTTTATACACATAGTTTTAAAAAGGTACATATTATATGTTGTTTATATAATACAGAATTATTAGCTGTTTAGTATCCCAGTGGTTCATGAAGGAGTTAAATGTAAATTAATTGTTGCAGTTGAATATTATGACATATTGAAAAGGGTAGCCAGGATAGCTATAGTTCCTTTCATTATATGGTAAAAAAATGTACAACATACTGATAGGGATGATGTTATATGACTTGTAACATCAACTAAACCCATAGTATGCTAATTTTTAATAGCTTTAAGATATGTTAATTCTTTGGTAATTTATAAACTTTCAGGTTATGCTAAAACTCTGAACCTAACAGGAGATGCATGACTTCCTTCTCTTCTCAGTAAAGCAAGAACAGTACATTTTGTCACCTTAATGGGACCAATTAGTAATGAAACATCCTCTAAAATATTTTTGATGAAACATTAAAATGACCAGTAGATTATATTCCTATAAATTAGTTTTAAACATCTTTCTCCCATTCCCAAACATATACTAGTCTTAAATCATTATCCTAATCTCACAGCTTATTGTCAACGATGATGAATGCGCCGACCTCTAAGTCAGTCTCTGAATCAGCTGGACAGATCATTGCTGGGTTTTGTGGGAGATGAGGAGAGAGATATCAATTTCTATAATTACCAAAGAGAGGCTACTAAATTGCTTGCAGTTTGGAAACCCATGAAATTACTCAGCTTTGCAGAAATACATGCAGTACTTTTCCTCAAAGTTATGAAACAGTATGATTATTTCATTATTAAAATTGAAATATAAGACTTACTATTGCCAGAGTATGATATGTAATATAGTATTAAATGAAAACTTATGATGCCTCCCAGAAAGCAACATGAAAAATCCCAATATACATCTGTGATTTAGAAGCCAATTTAAAATAAATGCAATGACATTTTTAGTCATTCACAAGTCCAATGGAAATATTAAGGCTTTTGATATATGTATTTTTACAGGATGTGCTCAGAGTACAGTAAAGCAGAGAACTGAATGAGTAATGCACCTGTGAGCTGTTCAGAGCTGGGTTGGCAATGGTCAGAGTTGCTGACATCTATTCTCTTGCAATGAATCAGATACAGAGTGCATGACCTGGACTACCTTTGGCGGCCATGCTTTGCTCCCTAGACTGTCTGCTCTTGTCCAACATCTGGCATTGTCCTGACTTAACTTGAACCAAAAGATTCAGTAACTGATCGCTCTGAGTTTATTTAAAGCAGAACTAAAAATGCAGACTGGTGCAGCCACTGTGGAGAACAGTATGGAGTTTCCTAAAAAAAAACTAAAAATGGAATTCCCATTTGACCCAGTGATTCCACTTCTAGGAATATATCCTAAGAAACTAGAAACACCAATCAGAAAGGACATATACACCCAAATGTGCATAGCAGCACAATTTACCATAGTTAAGATTTGGAAACAGTCTAAGTGCCCATCAACAGATGAATGGATTAAAAAACTTGTATTGTACATTTACACAATGGAATGCTATGCTGTGTTAAAAAGAAGGAATTCTTACCATTTGCAACAACATGGATGGAACTTGAGAGCATTATACTAAAAGAAATAAGCAAGTCAGAGAAAGATAAATATCACATGATCTCACTCATTTGTGGATTATAATGAACAACATGAATTCATGAACAAAAACAGATCCAGAGACAGAGAAGCATCCATCAGATCGTCAAACCTCAGAGGAAAGGATAGGGATTAGGGAGGGAGATCAACCAAAGGACTTGTACACATGCATATAAGCCTAACCAATGGACACAGACACCAGCAGTGGGTGAGGGCATAAATGGGGGGTGGATGGGAGGATAAGGACACATATTAATATCTTAATAAAGGGAAAAAATTAAAAAGAGTTAAAAAAAAAAACCTCACTAAAGTAGTTAAATTCCTGAATCCTTCTACCTGTGCCCTCCATGGGCCTGTTGGTTTTCTGGGATGGGAATCTGGTGAACTCTCAGAGGAGTCAGGCATGACTCATAAGCCAGAACATGGAAACAAGGTCAGAGCTCGCTTTTCTCTCTAGGTTTGAACCCTCAGCCACGTTCAACTTAGTAATACCTAGTGATGATGTTGGTGGCTGTGACAGAGTCCATGTCCTTTATGAACACATAGTCTATGAGGGAGCAAGCATAAAGATACATTATTTAAAAATGCTGTAGTAATCGCTATATACTCAGCGTTACTATAGCTTTGGCTTGTTGTGCCCAAGCCCACTATTTCAAAAGGTGATTTTCTGATTAACACTGATTTAATACCTACCCTTTACCTATATCATCCATTTAATCATTACTGGAATTACCACTGCTATCTATATTAGGGATTGGAAAAGCAAAGGTTAGAAGAGTAAGCTAAGTTGCCCAAGGTTGGCCGACTGGCTGGTGGTAAAGTCAGGAAGCGGGATCAATCCTGTGTTGTTTTATTATGGCCTGCAGTTTTTGTTGCTTCTCACTGGAAAATGAGAAGTGTTGAAATGACATTTCAGTGAGGGGGGAAAAAAGATGATTCAATGTGCTTATATTTTCAAAAATATTGTTTTAACACTGTAATTAAATGCTTCACAAGTCAGATCTCTGTTTGCATTTAGGAACCATCAAAGTTACCAATAATGGTCCCTTGCAAAGAGAGAAACCCCTAAAGGGAAAAAGAACATCGTGGTCTAGCTATCATTTAGATTCTGGATTGTCACATTTACCCACCAATTATGCAAAGGGATTTTGATAAAAGTTTGCTAGATATTTCTCTTATTTTACATAAACTAGTTGGTCTTATAAACCAATTAGAAGTAGTTTTAAAATATTTTCAAAGTAGAAACTTCTGTTCCTAAATTTAAAAAGAAGAATTTTATTCCAAAGCTTTTACAGGTGATTGCCCTTACATAGATGTGCCAGAGGAAGAACTTGCAAACAAATGTTCTATAGAGCAAACATTTTTTTTAATGGTTCCTTTTTTGTTCAGTTAAAATGTTGCCTATACTTTGATAGGATGATTAATGGTAATATCATTTTCAAAAATATCTGCTTATAGCACATGGTTGACAAATACTTGTCATCACATAAAATGTCAGCAAATTAACTTACGTTTTGTGGAGAAAAGGCATAATTCATCTTTAAGGTCAACTTTAAAATAATATTTTGCTGAAATACAACGTGAAATTCTGTGAAACATTTTCTGGGTTATTCCCTAACTCATTACAAAAGATTCTGAATGTTATAATCAGGGTAGGAGTAGTTTGCATAAAATTAACCCACTTAAAGATATTCAGAGTGCTCCAAATTGCAGTGATACATTGCAGTACTCAAAGAAAGCCTCATTGCATTGTTATCCACATACTGGGATACAGCTGGCTTTGGGGATCTGCTCCATTGGCCTTCATATTGTACAAATCCTCCACAAAAGCAATAAATGTCAGCTATCATCAGTTTTAAACATTATTCCCTACCTATGTGAAATTAACCACTAAATGCAAAGATCTTTTTTTTCTATTTTATTTACCAACATACCTTTCCCCCTTCAACTGGTGAATTTACTTATTAAAGTCCTATTATACCTTTTTGAAACAACTCTCCATTTTTTCCACTCTGGATTAGAGTGTCAAGAGGCAACAAAGAAAACTTTGGAATTTGTTATTTTTTTTAAAATAAAGTACTTAAAATATTGAACTTGACAAGTGGAACATTTTTTTTTTTCACAAAAAGATAAGACTTACACATTTGCTGGCTATTTATGTAATAACTCATAGCTTCAATAATGTGATGCAAGCAGATATATTTGAAAAATTAATGTACTTAATTGGTTCTATAGAATCCTGGGCTTACGTCATATGTTATGTTGTATCGATGTCAGAGATGACAGTACAGTAATAATGCACAGTCATTATGTCTGCATTCAAACCCTAATTCTGGTGCTTTTGAGCAGTGTGGCCTTGGCATTCATTGTCTAAAATCTTTGTGTTTCAATTTCTTCATTTGTAAAATGTGAATAGTAATAGTTACTTCAGAAGGGTACAATGTGACTGAATGATTAATCATGTAAAATGTTGAAAAGATTGATACATATAAGAACATAAAATATTTTAGATATTCTTATAGCAGCTGTCACATCTTAGAGTCGTTTGCCTACTAATATTTGCTTATCATGAAACTGAACTTTATTTTCTGATTTCAAAATCAGGTGCTCAAATAAATATAGAAGAAAGGGAGAGAGGGAGCAGGGTAGGAGAGTTGAGGGACCACTAATCATATTTTTTTTTTCATGCAGAAGTCTTTTATCTAAAATATCCAATTTTTTATAAATTAAAAGTAAATATTTTAATACAATAAAATGATCAAATATTAAATCATTTTAGTATAAATATTCACAATATTGTTATTTAATGAATAAAATGTATTTCTTTACATATCTTATACACTACATAAAATTTTTATTAGTGAATCTAGCCAGGGGGTTGTCAATTTTGTATGTAATCTTTAAAAAATCCGTTTGTTGTATTAATTTATATAGTCATTTTGTTCTGTACTTCATTCAGTTCTGCTTTATATTTTATTATTTCCTTTCTTTTGCTGATTTTAGGCTGTTTTTGTTTTTCTTTTTCTAGATTTTAAGATGTAAAGGCATTTACTTTACTTGAGCTTTTTCTTGTTTCTTGAGATAGGCCTATCTCAAGTTTAAATAATGATTTAAACTTCCCTCTTATTACGGCTTCTTGTGTGTTTCTATCTGAGACATGCAGATTGGTTAATTTTGTGAAATTATTTAAAATTTTAAGAGATACAGATAATTTCTTCATACTCATGTAGCTCACTTAAATTTGCTCCAATAAAGATGTAAAGTTGTGTTTGGAAGAGGGCATAAGAATAAGCAAAATTCCTAACCAGTGTTTAGTATAACTTAAACATTTAAAAGGAATGTATAGGTTTTTACTGGTTTCAGAGAGGAAGGGGAGGAAGAAGGAGAGATAGAAGCATCAATGATGAGAGAGAATCATTGACTGTCTGCCCCTTGCATGTCCCCTATCAGGGATCAGGCCGAAACCTGGGCATGTGCCCTGACCGAGAATCAAACTGTGATTTGCTCATTGATAGGTCGATGCTCAACTACTGAGTAACACCAGCTGGGCAACTTAAACATTTTTGACAACACTTCACTTTTGCCATAGTTAAGACACCCCTTTACCTTGTCTTTTGTATTGAATTGTACTGATTGAAGTGAATTTTAAGATTGAAGGGAACAAACTAAAAGAATATACTGAGGTGAAAAGTTTTCTTTTGGATAAAAATAACATGGGCTGAATCTTCTCTAAAACTTTCCTCATATGCTTCCCCAACTTTCATTTCCTTGTTGAAATGGGTTATTTGTGTCAATTTTAGAATATCTGTGTTATTGGGAAAGAGATTATAACCTAAGGTGTTAAGTGTGGATATAGTAGACACAGGCAGCTCTGTTCCTCATATGGTCATTAATACTGGCTTTAATAAACATAACTCACATTTATTCTCTCAGGCACTTTAGAGCATTATTATATTTAGTTATCACACACAGAACTTCAAATTAGAGAATATTTTCACCACATTATAGAAAATATTATATATTGTTCACCAACACATCTCCGAAGATCAGAGATGTTGAATAACATTTTTAAAAGTCTATAGCTATAAGTCGCAGTCTTGAGACTATAATCCTGTTCCTTCCAGCCTCAAAGTCCATGTGCCTTCACTGCTACCGGATATCTCTATTTTAACATGTCATTAAATTAAACTGATGTTCAAAAGGCAGTTTTAAGCATCTGTCTATGACACCGAGTTTGATACTATTTCCAATAAAATAAAAACCCTCTGAGTCAAGTTCAACTTCATCACCTTGCCTCATTTATCAGAATGTATTTTCTTAGAGAAGAGTAAAGATTAATGTATGGTTAAACATAACTATTTAGTTTAACATTTATGGATATCACCTTATTTTTTTTATGCAATAGGACCTAGGTCTGGTCTCTTGGCAAAAATAAACTTTTTGAACTATTGGAATGAACATGGTATGGTATTATTGTGTAAGAACATTGGGGGTACTTACCATAGAATGCATTTGACCCAAAGGAAACCCCAATGCATAGCCTTCAGCCCTCGCCTGGGTATAATGTAGAGCATATATAGACTTTGAAATCAGACAGAATGGAGTTTGAATACAGATTTTGTGACTTCCTGATTGTGTGTAATTAGGCATGAAATGTAATACCTGTGAAGTTCAGCATTTGCTTTTTAAATAGAAATAATAATTAAATCACAGTGTTAATACTGGGAGTATGTATTTGGAAGTTAAATTCCCCTAATTGGTAGCTGAGAATACTGCTGGCAAGTCTGCTGGTGGTTTGTAGCTCTGTTTCTTTGGCTGATGGGTTAAATGCTATGTAATATGAAAAATTCCATTATGGATTGCTTCACCTAGTGTTGCTGTCACTTTAAAGGACTCAGTGACTGTTATCCATTGCATCAATTTGTGTTTATTTGACCTATTTTGCTCATAGTCTCCTAATTTCATTTGCTCATAGTCTCCTAATTGCTTGTAGTCTCATATACATTCAAACAATTAGTGCTTCAGTAGTGATTACTTGGCTCTTCTTCAAGATAATTTTACTTTGAAGCCATTGTAGCACTACATGTTAATCATAATTTTTAGGCACTACATGTTAATCATTTTGGGCAAGTATTCCTGGTATCCTACAGTGGGTTTTATCAGTGCAAGATAATAAGCCACCTCTTGTTATATAGACCCCCAGCACCAGAAAATTATTAGCAAATTAACGTGTATTTCTAATAAATAACCACTAGTGCTTCATACATAACATGGTGTTTTATAACCATCAATCATGCTCTAACCTTGCATTCAATAAAGGAAACATCAAAAAATAAGACAAGACTTCTTGTGTACACTCCTTTCCTCATGACATAACAGATCTTCTGAATTTTAAATTAACTGAAGTGAAATCAGACATATCAGTCTGTGGCAGTTTCACATTCTATATGTTTAAAGGCAAAATTTTCAAATGGAGTCATAGAACAAAATACGTTTATAAGGAGATGGCCATCTGTTGTTTATTTGACTGCCAAGCACTAAGAAACATTTTCGTTCTTGGAAAAACCGACAATGTACACATGAAACTAAACTCGGTGGGAGGCTGGACTGAACAGGTGCGAGCTTTTCGTTTGCTTGTTTTTTGTTAAGTTTGTGGGTCTGTTTCTGTGGTTTCCAGGAAGATAGCACACAGGCAAGTCCACGTGCAACTAGGAATCTGGGGGTAGTAATGCAAAGACAGAGACTCAGGTAGCAAATTATTTGTGGTCTTAACTTTTTGTTGAGCCGAAATTTACCAAAGGCAGAGTCCCAAACAGACTCTTTCTAGCAGGTGTTTGACATCATTTAGTTTCCATTGGTTCTTGGATTCCCCAAAATTTGTCTCTTTTTTTTGGGGGGGAGGGTATTTGGTAAATATATTAGTAGAGAGGAATTATCGTTTCATGATCAAGGCTACATTATAATCCATTATATAGGTGAACCGCTGTTTGCTTGCAGTGTCTTGCTAATGGATATTTGGATTGTTTCTCGTGTATTTGATACTCTAAGCCACACTGCAAAAACATCCATGCAGGTGTTTTCCACACGTATCAACTCATTTCATTGAGATACACTTAATGGCTGTTTAATCTACATCTTAACAAAGCATTTAAATGACATTTACAAAGGTATAATAAAAGGTTAACCATAGCTACATAGGTGCTGCCTTGAGCAATACAGGTGTACCCGCTTTTCCACAGTCTGATCACTTTCATTTTAGCATTAGGGTAAAATTACCGTAATGTTTTCATATGTAACTGTTAAGTTTTTTTTTGAAGTGTTTTATACACTGAGTGGCCAGATTATTATGATCTCTGAAGGCATAATAATCTGGCCACTCAGTGTATATCCGTTAAGCATATTTTTGACATGCAAACTGTAATTAATAATGTTTATGTAATTTATAATTGATATTTAAGTTATTTGACAGAATTTTGGGTAATTTTTTAAGCTTTAGTGTGGCTTTGATTTCTTCATTTAAAATTCAGACTAGTTGAATATCATTTTATTTTTTCTCTCTTTTTCTCAGGAAGACAGTACTTCCTGAAGTTTATTGTGATTCTCCTCATGGTACAACTCATGACTGCCTTCTGTTAGTTCATCCATTATCAGTGGTGTGCTATCACCTGCAGTCTTCCTGCTTCTTGCCCATTGTTTTCTGCCATTTCAGCACCTGCCCGGGGCTGGATGAGGGTGTGAGACCAGGGACGTGAGCCCACTATTGTACACAGGCTTCTCCTTTTCAGTTCTCAGGTCCCACCAAACTCGTCATGTCATGTCTTTGCCATATTTTCTGTGGTTATTCTCCGAGGTTTGTCATTCTGATGGGAGGAGAACTGTGTGCCATAGGACAGAATGAGAAGCCCAGAGCACCAGAGAGCAGAAGCAGGGTGCTTTATATTTTGCCTCAGTTCATGGGACTTGAGCCATACTGCTGTCAATGTTCTAGGTCAGTGTCGGCAAACTCATTAGTCAACAGAGCCAAATATCAACAGTACAACGATTGAAATTTCTTTTGAGAGACAAATTTTTTAAACTTAAACTTTTTTAAATGTCACTTCTTCAAAATAGACTCACCCAGACGGTGGTATTTTGTGGAAGAGCCACACTCAAGAGGCCAAAGAGCTGCATGTGGCTTGCGAGCCGCAGTTTGTCGACCAAGGTTTTAGTTCAGGGAGGCCATAGGACTCAGGGTCAGCGGTGGATGCTGATTGTGTAGGAAATATATTCTCTGCCTCTTCATAACCCGCCACTATTCCATGTAGCAGAGCTACAGCCCAGCGGGTGCTATAAAGCCTGGGACGGATTTTCAATTTAGGAAATTAAGAGCCAGGTTATTCACTAGTATTTTCTAATGTGTTTTCATGCTTTAGTCTTCTCCTGCATCTTTGTGGACACTAAATATATCCTGATGATCCAATTGCAGTTTTACATCAGGTGCCTCAAACCAAAATTTTAACAAACCAAAATTTTAAATTTAATGTGCATTTTACAACATTTAAATATGTCTAATTAATGTTATTTAACATTGTTAAAGAAAGAATACTATATATCTCTGATATAGTGATATTAAAATCACTTGATCTGAGATCCTAATTAATTTAACTATCTCTATATTATCTGTGAAATAACTTTTGTTTTTTTCAAAAGTGTGTGCATGTATATGCATATATACGTATATATATATATATATATGCATATGCACATACACACAATACATACACACATATATATATATTAATATATATATATATATATATATATATATATATAGAGAGAGAGAGAGAGAGAGAGAGAGAGAGAGAGAGAGAGAGAGAGAAAGAGAGGGGGGGGCAAATCTTTACTATTTCATAATTTAAATATTTTTAAAATATATTTTATTGACTTTCCAAAGAGCCATTGTTAATATGTGTATTCTTTTATATCTATTATATAACTGGTATGGCTGGTATTTTAATGCCATCGCTATTTCTATCAATTTCTACCCAGGTTTCTCTCAGTGACTTATACCTTTCAAGTAAATTCAACTCTCTAAGTGTTGAGTGGACAGCTTCACGTTCAGAGACGATGCATATAAGCCGGGGCTGCGGCAGACACTTGCCCCATAACCCTGAGTGGCCTTTCGGCTTTCCTCTGCCCTTCTTTGCCCTGTGTGTCCCGCTTCGTTCAGCATTACAGAAAGCAAGGATCTTCAAAAGCTATACAGCTCTCTGTGCTCCCCTACCAAATGCACTGTGGCTGTAAGCACATATTTTACAAATGGTGAATCTGGGTCTACTTCTGTAATTAATCATTCCTTGTCAATGGTCACAAACACAGCCATGAGATGCAGAATGAATAATAGGGAGCTGGAAATGTCTGAGCATGCTGCGCAGATATAATGATCGCTTGTATCTGTACCAGAGAAGCAGGGATACAGCTGCTTGGAGCTCGGGCCAGTTTAGAGGGAAAAGGGAGACTCTGCCAGAGGACGCTGTGTTTCCCCATCCAGAGGAGAGCTGGGAGAATATAAAGAGCCACAGTCCTCTGAAGGCACAGTGAGAGTCACAGTGTGACCGAATTCTGGGGAAACCACATGCTGGAAGCCCTCGGTAAAGATCAGACCCAAGAGGATAAGGAAATGAAATATTTATAAAAGCAAAAATGATATACACCCCTCCTTCTCTATTTATGGTTTATGTTAATATCCTTAAGGAGCATCATAGGGTTTCTAGTTTAAAAAAGCTGAGATATAAGGAATTTGGGTGAGTAAATAGTCAAAGTCATTTTCTTTACCTCTACTGCCATAATCTTAATCCCAGTGACAAATACCCACGATAACAGGGCACATTTGTGATAAGAAGAGTCAGAAAGATACCACTTGTTTAGAGATCTGAGAAACTGTTAACAGAGAGTATGTTCTTATGCCACAAGAACATTTTCAGATAAATCAAGCAGCAGAGAAAGGCAGGAAGTGGGAATTCAAGTCAGAGGCCCTGTATCATTTTCCTGCTGCGATAGGAAAAGTGAAATGTTTTTCATCAAAACAGTATGAACCAAATTACATTATTTGTATGCACCAACTAATGAACTTGTTTAATGGATGGAAACACAGCAAATGCACGATTATGTGCTTTCCCGATGATTGATGCTAAATAGGTTAATTTCACAAAATTAACATTTACGGAATTTTCAGTGCTCTGTATAGGTATGGGCCAGAGGAAATGAGGCAAGAGTAAATAAAGTGTGTTTTTTTCTTTGAGTGATTTACAGGTTAGTGGTTGAAAAAAATATGTAAAGAAGTTATTTCATTACAATGTGAAAAGGGCACGAGTCCTGCATAGAGCTAGATGCAAAGGAGTGACATCATCCGATTTACATTTTCAGAGAATTACCCTGTCTCTCAGTTAAGAAAAATTGAAAAGAGGCAGGGAAACCACAATCTAGGCAGAAGTCTTTGGTGGAACAAGAGGGTAGCAGTTGAGGTGACAAAACATTGATTAAAAAAAAAATATTTTATTTATTTATCTATTTATCCATTTATTCAGTCAATTCATTTATTTAGAAAGGTTCCCTCTTACTGAAAAATTGTGACAATAATACAATATTCACTTAAAAAGTGAATATGACAGCAGGGTGCCAGTCGCTGTCATCAGGTTAGGCCTTTGTTGTTTACTGAAAATTCTTTGCTCCCAAGCGCCGTGGTCCCACCCTGAACTTGTACCTGCGGCTTGTGCTGGTCCTGCTCAAATCTACTGCCAGCGTCTGGCTCTGGCCCTGATTGCTCAGTGCCGTTAGTGTGTGTGAGCAGTGGCTGCCAACACCAATTGCCCCTCAGGACTTCTCCACCTCCCCCTGCTCCTGAGGCAAGATTGGGGCTGGCAACCACTTCTCAGACCCGCTGCCCGTAATGGCTCCTCTCACACCTGCTGTTGGTGCCCGTCACAGGTCCCTGTCCCAGTGGCTCAGCACCCTCAGTGGGTGTCAGTGGCTGCCGCTGGCCCTGATTGCCCCTGAGGGCTTCTCCACCTCCCCTTACTCCCGAGGGGCTGCTGGCTTCGGCCCAATTGCTTCATGCCTTCAGCAGGCACAAGTGGGACCAGCACTATCAGTGCGTGGGAACGATGGGGGCAGGAGCAGGGATCTGGCAGAGAGGTGACCAGGGGCCATGGTGGGAGGGGTCAGGCAGGGGGATGGAGGACGGACCAAGAACCTACTGCAGCCTCCTGGCCCACAGTTCCTTTCAAGGTGCACAAATTCATGCACTAAGCCCCTAGTAATATTTATAATTATGAAACATTTTGTGACTTAATATATGATTAAATTTAATGATTGTTTCTTGATTGAGATGATATATTCATTATTATCCAAGTATATATATATATATATATATACATATATATATATATATATATATATGTGTGTGTGTGTGTGTGTGTGTGTGTGTGTGTGTGTGTGTGTTTTAGGACTTCTATATAGAGTCTTTATGTCTACTTCATTTATCCCAACTAATTTTAATGTATTAAAATTTCCTCTGATTAATGTCTCTGTCTCCACATCTCTTGTAGTTTTTGCTTAAATAGGTGTTTGCTGTATCATTTTATGCATGGATATTCACAATTTTTATATCTTTATTGTGAATTGATATTTCTAGCTTTTAAGACAGTAATTCTTACCACATTTGATGTACCTTACTTTAAAGTTTCTTTTTATCTCTTTATTTCTTTAGAAGAATAGACACCTTTATGAGCTGAGATAGGAGGGAGGATTCATTTGCCTTTCCGGGCCTTGTTTCCTCAGACAGAACAGCTCCTCGCCCTGTGGCGTGTTGGCTGTCTGTCTGCTCAGAAGCTCGCCCTGCTGGAATTGCTCCCAGGGAAGACTGCAGATCCTGGCATGCTCTTTTCCCTTTCTTCTGGATTTTCTTTGATCACTTCTTGTTTACAATCTCTTCCTCCTCAGGAATCAGCTTGGCTCCCTTCTTGTTTTCCTGTGGCAGTGCCTAGTGAGACCCCCATCACCGTAGGCTCTTGGTGCAGACCAGTTTGTTGTTGGATGCATTGTAGACAACATCAGTGATCCTTGTTTTGTGCATACAACACTCACAGCACCGGGAGAAATTTCTCATATCCAACTTCAAAACAAGGTCCGTCTTGCTGCCTCCCCACACATGGGGACTGTACAGATGGGACAGGGACCAATCTCAGTGTTGGCGTCCAGCTCTTGTGGTGGGACTTCCTCCCCCCACCTCATCCGGGTTTCGCAGCACTTGTGCCAGCTGCCCAGAGAGATGCCTGTGGCTCAGCAGCAGAGGAAAGAACTGAGGTTTGTTTTGTTTTGTTTGATATCAGTATTGCCTGAGAAGTCTTTGCCCATCGCTTTACAGTTTATTTTTTAAATATATTTTTATTGATTTCAGAGAAGAAGGGAGAGGGAGAGAGATAGAAATAACAATGGTGAGAATCATTGATTGGCTTGCCTCCTGCACATCCCCCACTGTGGGTCAAGCCCACAACCCAGGCATGTGCCCTGACCTGGAATTGAACTGTGACCTCCTGGTTCATAGGGCAGCCACACCAGATGGGTTCTTTAGAGTTTCTGAATCATTTGTGTGTGTGTGTGTGTCTCAAATATATTTGGGTTTTGCTATGTCAGTCTAATTGAAAATCATTTTTGTTTAGTAGAGAGTTAAAATATTCATTCATATTATTGATAAGTCTGAAAGGTTTGGATACAACTCTCATTTTGTATAATAATGACTATACGTTATGTTATATTGGATTTATTTTTCTATATGAAAAAGAGTGGAGTTTGAGTCTTTTTTAAAATGTATTTAATTGATTTTTTTACAGAGAGTAAGGGAGAGGGATAGAGTGTCAGAAACATCGATGAGAGAGAAACATTGATCAGTTGCCTCCTACACATAGTGGGTATGTGTCCGCAACCAAGGCACATGCTTTTGACAGGAATTGAACCTGGGACCCTTGAGTCTGCAGGTCAATCAATGCCCTAGCCAATGAGCCAAAGTGGTTAGGGCTAACTATTTTCTTTCTTTCTTTCTTTTCTTTTCTTTTTTTTTTTTTTTTTTTTTTAACTTATTTTGGTGTTTAGGAAAGACTAGTTTTGGTCTATGTGCTAATTTTGAAATATTTCTTTTTTAATTTATTTGTTTTCCTGATTTCTTTTTATAGCATGTTACTTTGTTGTTTGCAATTTTGAATAATGTACTTTTAGTTCTAACTTATCATCTACAAAAAAACACTTCTCTTTTTCTTCTCCCTTCTCCTCTCATTTTTAGTTGCATTATTTCTACTTTGTAGAACATTCAATACACATTATGTACCTAATATTACAAAATACATTCCACCCTTCACCTCTTCTTTGTTTGAGTCTTAAATCTACAATTGAGTATATTAAAAGGTCACTATCAGTTTTATTGCTGAAATTTCTCAATTCATCTCTAGGTTGGGTTCTGTGAGCACTAAAAACATTTTTACAATAGAATTGATCCTTGAATTACCATGTAGCCAACTGTGAAATCCTTGGTTAAATTTTCTATCCTCGAATTATTTTTAAATACTGGTTTCACTGGTATGTCATTTTGTATGTAGTTTCTTAGAAATCTAATACCAATTAATTACCTTACCTCATTATCTATCTATATACTGAAGTCTACATATTCTTCATTATACTATGTTTTTCTCTAGTTTTTCATTCAATATCTAATATTTTATTAAAAATTGGGAAAATAACCGAGACCGGTTTGGCTCAGTGGATAGAGCGTCGGCTTGGGGACTGAAGGGACCCGGGTTCGATTCCGGTCAAGGGCATGTACCTTGGTTGCGGGCATATCCCCAGTAGGGGGTGTGCAAGAGGCAGCTGATCGATGACTCTCTCATCGATGTTTCTAGCTCTCTATCTCTCTCCCTTCCTCTCTGTACAAAATCAATAAAATATATTAAAAAAAAATTGGGAAAATATAAAAAATTAAGGCACATCAAATTGCTAGAAGGAAGTAATTAAAGCAGCTCATCTATAATCCATTAACTCCTATCTTAGTCCATTTGTTTGCTATAATAAAGACTGGATAGCTTATAAACATAGATTTATTTCTCACTGTCTGGAGACTGTAAGTCCAAGGTCAGGTGGAGGCACTGTCAGTACAAGCCCTCCTCTGGCTTTCAGGCTTCTGGATTCTTGGGTGAGGAAAGTGACTAGGGAGCACAGTTTTAAGAACACTGATCCCATTCATGAGGGTTCCACCCTCAAGACTTAATAACACCCCAAAGGCCCCATTTAAAAAATACCATCACTTTTGGAAGTTGAGATGTCACCATGGATTGGAGGGGAAACACAAACATTCAGACCATAGCATTCTCTTTATGGGGTTAAGTGCTCCCAGGAAAAAGAATATTGGCAGGTGACCTAATCCTATCTTCTTATTGATATTTGGGTGTATAAACTATTGATATTTTTTGGAAAAAGAGAATCCTATCTAATAAAAAAGCAATATGAAAATTGACCACACCTCTGCTACACCCACAAGCCATGCCTAGCAGCCAATCAGGAGTGAGTATGCAAATTAACCCAACCAAGATAGCCATGGCCACTGAGCAAGCAGGAGGCTTAGGTTTCCTCAGCAATGGCGGAAGCCAAGCTTCCCACAAACCCTGGCTGACCCTGGACTCCACTCAAGGCTACAAAGTTTTAATTATAAAAAATAAATAAATCCCAGATAACAGGTCCTCCACATGGGTTGCTAGGGGATGTGGGCAGCCTGCAAACCACCAGAGGCTCCCCACCCAGGCCACCCCACATCCCGAGGGAACCCCCACCCTCATCTGGGACACCCTTCAGGGCAAATAAGCCAGTCCCCACCAGTGCACCAGGCCTCTATCCTATCTAATTAAAAAGTAATATGCAAATTGACCATCACTCCAACACACAAGATATGTGGACACAAGATGGCTGCCACAAGATGGCCAGCTGGGAAGGCAGTTGAGAGGGACCATGCCTGCAAGAGAGGGCAGTTGTGGTGATCAGGCCAGCAGAGGAGGGAAGTTGGGGGCAGCTGAGCCTTCAAGGAAGAGTAGTTGGGGGTGGGGGGGAGACCTAGGCCTGGAGGGGAGAACATTTGGGGGCACCAGGCCTGCAGGGGAGGGCAGTTAGGGGCAATCAGGTTGGCAGGAGAGCAATTAGGCATCGATCAGGCTGGCAGGGAAGTGGTTAGGGAGTGATCAGGCTGGTAGGCAGAAGCGGTTAGGGGCAATCAGGAAGGCAGGCAGGAGAAGCATGTCCCAGATTGGAGAGGGTTCAGGCTGAGCTGAGGGACACTCCTCCTCCCCTGTGCACAAATTTTATCTATAAAATGCACCTCACAGGATGTACTAGTTTAGGGTATACTATAGAATCCAGTATCTATAAGGTTCAGCTCCCTAGAAAATATGATGTCAGCTATACAAGTGTTGGACGTATTAAATATAGGCGTTTCATAATTTAAATGTTTCCACTGTATAAGATTACCCCAAGTTTGTCACCTAGAGACCTCATCCACAATTCTTGGCCAGAAGTGTGTGTCTAATATGGAAAGATAGGATCTGGGGAGTTATCTTTGGTATGCCAGACCCTTCTTTCTCCTCTGAGTTTTTTGATATATCTAGAAAACTTCCTACTAGTAAGATCTCTGATTCTTATAAGTCTATTTAGGAGAAGTACTCTTTTATGTTAACTTACTACCCTCAAGAGATTTGTTTTCTACTAACAGCTATAGATTTTAAAACCTTTTTCCACTCACTGTATTAACAGAGTGAAGATGGGATACATTTTATCATCACTGCCCTCTAAAATGGTAACTGGGAGGTCCTTCTAATGCTGAGCACTTTGATGAACTTGGCTATATAAATGAGGAAAATAAACTTAGGAGAGCTGCATTGTTTTCCATATCAGAAAGAGATGCATATTAGAAAAAACCTAGATTAGCTTCAAGAGATTATTGACAGGAATATGGATGTTGAAGGTGATTCTGATGAAGCCTCAAACAAAAATGAAAAACATGTTTTTGAAAACTAAAGAAAAATTAATCCTTCTGAAGTAGCAAAGACCTTAGCTGAATTGTGTTCTAGTGTTTTGTGAAAAATTAGCAAGTGATGAACTTGGATATGCAGCTGAGGAAATATCTAAGCAGTGTTAAGAGTGCAGTCCAGGTTTCTCCATGTTGCTTATAGTAAAATGTGAGAGAAAAGAGACAACTTGAAGGAATTGAAAAAGAAACCAAAACTTGAAGATTTATAAAATTCTCAGCCTATCCATATTGCAAAAAAAAAAATAAGAGAATAGGAAGGGTAGGGCTGAAAAATCACATCATAAGGAGATCGTGGGTGTGAGTCATGTGTCTAATCAGCCATCTTAGCAGAAGGCAGGAATAGAGATGGATTATACCAGAAGAAGCACTGCTGGCTTTGACTAAAGGGGACAGAGATGGGACAATATGAAAAAAGGCTGTTGGACAGCTGAGATTCTACATGATGGGATAGTAGAGCTATCTGGCTGTGAACAGGTATTATCCTCCAATAAAAGGGAAGGATGGCCCTAAAGGCAGTGGCATTTCCTCCTCAGTTCCAAAGGGTGGGATTACCTCCTTAGTTATTATTGCAATAATGCCTTAATTTGTCTATTCATACATAGTCTCATTGATAACTATTTTTTCTTTATATTGCAAGCCAAAGTAATTTTCCAAACTGTACTATGATCTGTATATTCATACTTCCCTCCAATCCCATCACCTCCTCTCTAAGAACCATTACTTTGCTCTTAGGAAAAATAAAACCCTCTGAATATTACTTACCTATTTCACCTCAAATGACCTGGCATCTACCTACCTCCCCAAGCTCATTTTATATCATCCTCTTCCTCCATCTTTCTGGCCCAGTCCAACTGATTTTCCCATAGTCCTCATACTCAACAAGGAAAGTATTCTGCAAGGCCTGCATATGTTTTTCTCTCTTCTTATAGTGGTCTTCCTATCTTTCTTTTCCTTTTTAATACCTACCAATCCTTTAGTTCTCAGCACTAATTTCCTTAGAAAAGTCTGAGTATGTAAAATTTCACTGTTATGGTTACTCATAGAATTGCAAATTCTTCTTCACATGGTAATGTAAGACACACAAAGAGAAGGAAAAGGTTCATGTGCACATTTGTATCTTTAGAGATGTGCACTTAACTCTGAGTAGAAATCTAATAAATACCTTTGAGTAAATATATGCATGTATGAATGAATGAATGAATGAATTTTATATCTCAAAGAGAATCTTGCTTTGGATTGTTCATGACTGTTTGCTTTAATTCTATCCAGCTTTGTTAAATAATAATTTTTAAAACCCATATGAACATTGTTATGAGTGAACTGGTTAATTTTTAGTACTTTATATTCACAACTAGAGGCACAGTGCATGAAATCGTGCACAGGTGGGGTCTGGCTGGCCTGCCCCTATGCGGCTGATCAGGACTGGAGGGAGGGAGGGGCCATGGGAAGTTGGCTGCCAGTCCCATCCCCAATTGGGATGGGGCTGGCTGTGGGGGAGGGGTCACAGAAGGTTACCTGCCCATCATGCCCGGATAAGGCTGGCTGGTCACCACAGTGTGCATCATAGCGACTGGTCGTTATGGTCATTCTACCCTTAGGTCACTGAGCTTTTACATATATAGATAAATCTATAAAAAACACACTTATTCATCCAGAGTAAAGCAATTAATGTAAAAGACATTTCTTGAAAATGGTAAGAGGCACCATCAACTCTTGATACAGACTCAAAGTTTGATAGTGTGCACTGCTATACATATTTCCCTGTTCCTTCTTTTTCTGCTCTCTGTCACCAGATCATTTCTTCTTCTATATTATGCAACTAAACTGTTTCTTTAAAAATTATCATAGGCTTTGAAAGAAAACTGAGCCTACAGAGGAGATTATAGGGTGTAAGCCAAACCATGACAGTCACTGGTAGAACACTATTATTCATTTCACTCTAAAACATTATTGTTAAGTACTCAGAGCTCAGGAGGGTGAGCTATGCCAGAGAATGGGGCTGCTGGTTTCTCTGAGGACCAGCTATGACTGTACTTTTTGAAACATACAATCATAGCAGTGTCTTACTTTTTCATATTGATGACACAATGGCTTGTTATGTTTTAATTTATCTCTAAGAATACCTCTGGCATTTAGCATTCCTTTTCCCCACTCAGAAGGTCCCTTTTCAAGGACGGTGTGTAATATTTTGCTAATGCTAGTGTTTTATATGCCAGTCTCTTAGTCAGCTCAGCATGGTTTTTTTTTCCTCTCTGAAAATATTTCATAGCAAAGGAATAATATCTCAAAAAGAAAAGATATTTATCAAGTGAAAGTAGAAAAAAGAAGACCAAGAACTGCCAAGAAAAGCTTTTATTCCTTGTAAGGAATAGTGCAGAAACACACCCAGAGAATGATGAAATGGCCAGATTTGAAGGGTTCTAACACCCTATAGAGGCTAAAGTTGTATCAAGTTCATTTGCTTTTTATTTGTTGTTTTCTTCCTCATCTCATTCCTTTCAGAGTTTGTATTTTCTCTTCCTTTATGGGTGCACACTTTCATTTTGCTTTTCTCAATGATGTGTACTATAGCCTCTGTAATATTCTAATTAGACCCTTTCCAAATGTATGTAGTAGTATAGTGCAAACATCTCAAGATAGAACTTTTCTTGCACCCAGAGAGTAGGCAATCCATGATGGGGAAGTTCAGACAGATGCAGTTTAGCAGAGTCAGCAGGAATGCTCTCATCACTGTGAGGGATCTGCCTTCCGGAGTCTGACAGATGACACTCCTCAGGCCACGAGCCCAGAGGGCTAATGCGTATTATTATTACTTTTCTTGGTAATCTGTTCTCAAGCTCCAAGCAGCTGCATATCACGGGGTTTTATTATCACAGGGTTTTATACCATGTCATTAGCTGTACTTGATACATTTTGCCCAAGAGGCAGACTTAGTTTTAACATATTCATATTTATTTAATGCATAATAGATTTCCTCTTTGTCCTATATGGCATAATTAATATTGATGGAATATACTTGTATACTGTTTTCAAGCATGTGAATGTGCTTCATGAGCTCTATTCATGTCAACTGAAACAACAATTTTGAAGTAGTCTATTGTGAAATTATTTTATCGGTAAAACAGATTTTACATGGCATAGAAATGGAATTTAGCAAGCTCCTTAAAATACAACCATTAGCATCATTCTTTACTTAGTACCACCTGTAGTCCTTCCTTCATCAGTGCCTGATTAATTACATTCAATTAACTTGTCCAACTTGCTAGACTGGACAAGGAGCTTGGCCACCAGGGTCAACCACCAGGTGACCTTCTTTGAAACAGAAGTGGACCCTCTACAGGCCCATGGCTTTTGTGGTGGTCACACCACTTTCACCTTTTTCTGGTTTAACTCACAGTTTGGCATAAAATGATGGAGATACCTTGCCCTGAGGCACAACTAATTCATTTCCATGTGATTCATATCTGCTAAACTCTGACTTGCCTGCATCAGCCACAGACTCCAGTGTAGATTGCTCCGTTACTCACAAATTATCTGGAGTCAAGGTCTAGTGTGTTTCTTCTAGACATAGTTTTGGAGTTTTTCCTCCTTGCGTCATATATAATAACAAGAGTATGACTTCAATTCAGAAGAGGTGTTAATTTTTGCATAGTAAACTAAAATATCTTCTCTGCCAATTTTAATTGTACTTTGGTTTCACCCTTATATGCTGATACTGAACCTCCAGGCCAGACTTTTATTCATTTCTTGCACTGCCCCTGTCCTTACAGCACAGTTCCATTAAAAAACAAACACAGCCCTAGCCAGGTTTCTTAGTGGTTAAGGCTTTGGCCCTAGTACTGAAGGATTCAAGTTCAATTCTGGTCAAGGGCAAGTACCTTTGATTGCAGGCTCCGTCCCAGCCCTGGTCAGCAGGCAACCAATCTATGTGTTTCTCTCACATTGATGTTTCTCTCTGTGTGTGTGTATTTCCCCCTCCCTTCCATTCTGGCTAAAAATCAATGGAAAAAAATATTCTAAGGTGAGGATGAACAACAACAACAACAAACACAAATCCCCCACAAAAGGATACACAAAAACAAACAAACAAACAAACAAAAGAATAAAAAGGGAAATGATACAACTTCACTGATTTACTATAATTCAAGCATGGTTAGTGATACTGCAGTAAATATGGGAGACAGCTTTTCCGTTTGAGCCGGGGATTAGAATTTAATCCCATCTGAACTAAAATTAAATTTAGTTTTAATTTATATCAGGAGGAATTTGCAATTCATTAAGTATTCTTAACTAGACCACAACAAAGCAAAGTGAAAAGTGGATATTCTAAAAATATCTCTGGTTAATGCTGCTTTAACGCAAAGGTGTATTGAAGATGAGAATAGGTAAGACCATGTGTTCAGTACTTACTACAGGTCAGACCATTTGAAGCAGGAGTGGGTCTTTCAGAAGCACTTCAGCCTCTGTGTAACCACAATGCTCTTGGCTCTCTCTTCATACGAGCCAGGGCATTGCAGAGAAGCACAAGAGAGAAACAGTATCTTAGGAACATAACCAGCTTGCTTCTAGATCATTCACTCCTGCAAAAGTGATTTGGGGCACCAGTCAGAGACCCCAGTGCTGGTTGAAGTATGGCTCACAAATTATCTGGAGTCAAGGTCCAAGCTGATGCAGGTTTGCTCACGCAGTGATCACAACAGCAAGGGCGATGGAACAGAAAGGTGGAGCTGTAACTGCACCAGCCTCTCAGTTAGGAAAGGCGAGCTTGGATGAGAATCTCAGGCTATCCACGCCCTAGTGTGTGTTTTCCCCATCCTTCTACACTGTGTACCTAGGTGAGGTTTAGAAATCCTTTTTAAACTTTGGGTTGTACTAATATATGCCACTAGAGATAATGCCGAATGTGTTATTTTGTGTAAGGTTTTATGTGGAATTCAAAGGTTAATAGGAAAACAATGAAATGGCTTATCTTTCCTTTCTCCCTTTTTATTTGGAAACTCTTTATCTCCTTGTTACTAAATACAAGCTAGTAATTAGAAAATCCATAGGGAAGTCTTAGTTCAAGGGTTTATATATCCCTCTCAGAAGCTTTTAAGGTGTCTCATAGAGCATAACCATGGACAGACAAAAGTGCTGGTGAAGGCCTGACGGAGGGTGGGGGGGGGGGCGCGAGGGGGGTTTGGGGGGTGGTGTAGGGTGGAAGGGATGGGGTCAACTTGAGAAATAAAAGGAGACATCTGTAATATTTTTAGCAAAAATATATATTTTTAAAAAAGAGAGAAAATATGAAAATAGCAAATTTCCTTCGCAAAGCTCAATATATATTTTTTGAGATCTAATGGACTCTGTTAATTAACTGGTGAATGAGTAACTAAGCCATAGTTATTGGAACTGCAGAATCTTAGTGTACTATTTCTGTAACCTTTAGCTGGACATGATCTACTTTGATGAATTAACCCTAGAGCCCTCACAAAGAATCTTTGTCTCTAAATGAGAAAGTGTCTGTGTGCCTCTTGCTTACATATAGCTAAGTATATTATTTCTGTAGAAGAGAGTTTTTGCTGTTGCTAATTTAAGGTGATTAAAATGGTTTTCACTGGCAGCAATTTTGCAATTCTAATTACAATGTTTATTATCATGAAGAATTTAATATAAAGGCATGGCAATTAGCAGTGTTCTGTTGGAAAAGGCTGAAAATAATTTGTCCTAATCTGGAGATTTTCTGAGATCCATAATATGTATCCACTAATCTCTTCACCCCGACAATACCATTGTAGGGAGTAACTCTAGGGATTTATAAAAGTTAAAGAGATATTCACAGCAGGAGAGCACATAGAGAAATCCTAAATTCTCCAGCCATTTAGCAGGATTTTCTCTCAATTAAATCACGGCAGCACAAAAGTAGGTATATGAAATCACTTCATCGCACGTATTCTTCAACTAGAGTTTATATATTTTCAAAGTGCAAGGAAAAACTCCCTAAATTTCTCATCTTGTATTCTACTATATTTGAAACTCTCTGGGAATTTCAAATTATGTATTGGTAATTTCCATTTTGATGGATATTTTAAGTATAGAATTTTAAAAACATCACTCCAATTAAATAATTCTACTGAATGAGTGGGCTTACTTTATCCATTAGCCATCCTGTATTACTAAACGGATTACTCTTCTTAATTAACTTGGCACTCCTCAGTATATAAAGAAGCAAACAATAATGATTTTTAAAAAAATATTTGATTTTCAAGGCTTTATTTCATTTCCTCAATTTTAACTTTTCAAAAATGAAACAAATGTCTATGGAAAGGTAATTACTTTTCTCCTTCTTTAAGTTATTTTTAATTAACTTTTAATCTATGTGGTGACTCAGGGAGCATCCTTTCTAAAATATAGGAGACTGATTTAAATGATCTGGATAAACATCTGCCTAGCACAGAGGCATAAAAATTACAAAATTAGGATATGGGTGGCTGAGTGCCAATTGTAGCTGCCAGTGAAAGAAAAGTATTGCTGTCATTTAAAAAATATTTTGCTTATAAACAAACCAACTTAATAAATGCCTTCTAACCATACATACTTATTTTGAGGCATATTTATTGGTTTACCCTACATAAAATTCTTTTTAAAATCTTTTGGATGGGTTAATTCAGGAAAGACAACTATGCAATCATTTATGAAATACATGTTTTAATAGAGAAAAATCAATAAATTGAAAAGTTTAACCATGAAGTAAAGCACTATTTTTTTAGTTGGAGTGCATTCTGTCTACAGTAATTTAAAATAATCAGTTCAATGATATGATTCCTGGTTGGTGTTCAGATAATTACTGTACTTATGCCTAGTAATTTTCATCTATTAAATGGATTACAGAGTGGCAAGTAAAGACAGAAAGCTTTGACACAGAACACCTCCTTTACTATATGTGTGTAATTTGTCCTCTAATAACTAAAAGAACATGTCAATAAATTCCATATATACAAAATAGAAACCATTCTACATTCTTTATACATGTCCACTTAACCAAAATGTCTTGAATGTTTTTGCACAAAGTATGCATGATAGAAACCCATGCATGTACACACACACACACACACACACACACACACACACACGGAGAGAGAAAGATGAAGAGCCAGAGAAGTACAAGCATTTATCTTGATTTTGTTTCCAAATCCAATTGATGTAAAGGAAGAAAAATAAACAAACATGAATATACTTATGGAATTACTGAGAAGAGTAGATGAGGACATCACAGATTAGATATTTCTACAAACATCTTTTATCTCTGGGTATGTCCTCCACTTTTTTTCTTTCCCTTATGATTTTCATTGTTTTGTTTTTTCCTCTCTGTTCCAAGTTATTTCTTACACTTGATCTTGTCATTACAGATATACTTTTGAGCTACATCTGGCCTTTAACTTTCTTTGACTCCTTATCAGTTTTGTTTTGGGGGAATATTTTTAGAATTTTGGCTCATTTGGCATTTCTAAGGTTTTTAATGTCATTTAAATATATATTTACATATATTTTCTTTTCCTTGTATGTTTTCTTAGCCTTCATACACATGGGGATATTAATGGATGTTGAGCCATGGAATACTTTCTATGTGGAGATTGGAATCAAATGGAAAGCACAATCGTTTTTGCTCTTGTAGTTATATTGAGTTATTGGTCAAATGGGTCCTTCTCTCAGAGTATAAAAGTGTAGCTTCCTAATTCTTATTTTATCTGGGTATAAGTAAAGGCCCTCTATCAGTAACAAGAACTTGTGACAATGGGTTTCCTCCAAGTCTAAGAGAGTGACTAGGATCAGGCAAACATTCAAAAGACCACATATAGCCCCTGTACACCTTTGTCAAAAAAGTTGTAGGTTTCTTTTAATTGATTCTTCTTGGGAGGGGATTTTTTTCTACCCTCCACCCCCAGATTATCAGAGGCAGTCTCTAGAGTCCCCAGTTCCCAATTCCTCCAGGCAGAAGTGGGAGGGATAGGAGGTCATTGATGAGACCTGGCGTTTTCATTCTTCATTTTGAAAAGAAGGAGCCAAAAATATTGTTAAATGTGAAAAATTTGATTGAATACCTCTAACACCCAAGAGAATAAACTGAAATGCTTTTTGAAAATAATAAGAGAATTCGATAAGATGACAGGTTACTACATGTCCAAAAATCAAACAGAAAAATATAACGGAAGAAAAAGGACCATTTACTTTTACAACAAAACCATAAAACTCTTGGAGTGGAATCATTAAGTGATGTTTATAATAGTAAAACTGTAAAATTGACTTGAGGAACAAAAGAAGACTTGCATTAAAAGAGAGGTCATCTTTTTCCTAGATTGAAATATTTCATATTATAAAGAGATCAGATCTCCCCAACTATCTCTATGAAATCAGAAAGACTGTTCAAAATTCCAACTAGATTCATTTTTTCAGGGGTAGGGCTGGGGCAGAGTTAGAATGGTGTTATGCAAAATAAATCTCTTGTATTTGATATATTCCATATGAGAAGAGTCAGAAAAGTCTTTCTAAATACAAAACATACCACAAAGCTATGACAGTTAAAAATGTGATATGGGTAAAGGGACATGTGACAGAAACACCAGTTTTTAAGACTCTGGTCATCAAATAATGAAAATGTTTGATTCCTGAGTGATGGGAATCAAATGAGTGGAGGCCATCATGAGCACCAGTGGCACCAATGTGTTTACCATAGTGAAAGCAACAACGTCTGTTTATCTGTAGAAGACATAGTTCTAAAATTACACAGGGATTTTAATTAAAATCTACTATAAGTCACTCACATGGAACTGATATGTGTGATATTGTATCACCTCACCTAAAATAACTAGAAGATAGTAGGTACACAATCAGTAACTTTAAACCAATGGCGTCAGGGAGAATTTGTCATTCTAAATCTTACTTTGAAGAACAATAACTAATAAGGAGGAAAGGAAAGAAGCAGATGACATGGAGAACTGTTAGCATTTAAGAATAAATGGAATTAAAATTTACTAGACTGTAATCAGGTAGGAACAATTGATAAAGAGAAAGGAGGAAAGTGCCAAAATATTCCATGATATGCTTATCTGAGGTGTCACTGCATAGAGATTTATTTTTGAATACGTAGATCATAATGCAGCTCCATTTGACTAAAATATTAGATCACCTAAGTTGATATAACTAATGGAAATATTTATTTCTTCAGGTGGTTTTATACCTCTTAAAATATTTGAAGGCCTACTTAAAACATGAAACGTTCTCTGCAGGCTAGATATGATTCCTCTCCATTAAATCTGGAGACTTTGCTTTGCCTTTGAAATATCACCTTGTCCTAGTGAAGCAAACTAATGATGCTTCACTTTCTCTTTGACCCATTCCTCCTTCCAAATTTGTCGCCCACTTTCAAAGTATCATGTCACATTGAATTCCATGTATATAATGATACTAGAAGTCCACCTTACTGACCACCCCCCCTCTTCCCAGTGTCTTCAGATTTGTCTTTCTAGAACTGGAATTTTTTCTTAAGTCTTGTTAGTTCTTTTAGCTTCTTCCTTTGTCATCAAAATCATAGAGCATCAAGGCTCAGAAAACATGCCATCTTCTTCAGGATGCTTCCCCTGGCCTCTCCCATTTCACGCCCCACTTATAATTAATCACCCCCATCCATCTTCATCCATACCTCTATATGCTACATATTCACTCATCATTATTGTAGTTGTCATCATGCATTTCCTCATTGAGCTTGAACTCTTTGTGGGCAAGTGCAATGGATTAAGTTTTTTTTATCTAGCACCTATGATAGGGCAATATTTACAGAAAAAAAATATCCAATATAATAAATGTATGTTGTTTACTGACATATCAAATAAAGTAAAAAGCAACAATAACGTATTTTTAAATCTGCAGAATAAAGATAGCACAAGGGAGAAAAAAATAATCTTGGTATTATAAAAATGGCACAGGATAAGACCTGTATTGATAACTGGGTAAATGTAGATGGATGTCTTATTGGAAATGAGAAATAGAAAAGCTGAAAGGAAAATAAATCAAAATTATTCTTTGATTTCAAGTTTTCAAGGAAAAATATATTTTCAGGTACTGAGTTTATCTGCCCTGGGAAGGAGTGATTTTGTAATTTCCAGAACTGCCATCCTTTGTTAGGACGTTGTCCTTCACCTCCTATGATCTCCAGGGTTTTCGGCAGATCACACGCCAGCAGCTTTGGACACAATGGCAGGTCTTGCGGCTCAGGAAGGCTGGGTAATGATTCCCCTTTTCCAGGTGGTGCTGTGTGGCTCTATTCGCATTAGCTTTTCGGGGCTCTCTGTGAGAAAGCTTCCAGATAGTGTGGGGGGAGGAAGAGCAATAAGACCAGTGATTACACATCAATCACTTTTATTGCTGCCAGAGCGAGTAGCAGAACACGGGTGATAGACAAAGCAATGGTTTTGTTCAATAATTGAGTTGTTTCTTAGGGGAGGAAAGGAAGTCTTTTCAATATCCCACTCTTTTAGAAAATATGTATATTGTTTTCAACATTAAGTGGCACACAATAGAAATGAAAGTTTTAATAGTGGGTCTTGTGAACACTGACAGTGAGAAGGCAGATTTGATTAGATTTGAGAGAGGATCGGTTCTCCAGGCATAGAACCAAAAAAATATGTGAAACCTATACACATGGAAAAGAAAGGTGCACGTTCCCTAAATTAGGGGTGATTCAGAGAAGGCACTCCTGTTGAGTAAATGCACTCAAAACGTGGGCAAAGATAAGAAAAAGGAGTTTTGTGCACATAGATGTGTGTGTATGTTTCTTTCTGGGGGAAAAAAAACACATTAAAGTTATGATAGTACTAGCATAATGATATAGAGGTCAAATATCTATTTGGACTTGAATATAACGGAGGCTCTGCACAGTGGACTTTTGTTAAAATACCTTTTTATACTATTAGTTGTTTTAAATAAATGCCATTGGGTGTTTTTGTTTCTTTTACCGGCCCCTATTTTTCCCCAATTCTTTGACATCACTACCACCAAATGTAAACTTACATTAACTATAAGTACAACAAAGAAATAGTATAAAACATTCTTCAGTGACTAGAAGAATTTGCCTGGAGAAGATGCAAGACTATAAAAATAGTGTAATCATTTTGTAAGTAGAATCCAAATTAAATAGTTTAATTCTCATAAGTGATGTGAGAATATTTCATCTGTGTAGAAGCCCTGCAATGTAACAGAATATGTCCTTCAGCACATACGGAATTTACTCTGACAACCATCATTGGCTTCTATGACATTAGCGCTAGTCACTTAATTTTCTGCGGCTTCCGGTCATATTATTAAAAGCAGAAACAATGACACAGATTTTTAGCAGGAGAACATGAAAGTATTGGATGACAAACAACATGGGACTATATTTAGTTGCTCGATGTGCCAGTTTTGTTATTTTCCTGAAAAGATCCACTCCCAGAAGGAAATTACAGAAAATGAGCACTATTCGTGTACACTGTGCTATTAGATATTTTCACACAAACCATTATGCTGAACTCTCAGAAAGAGCATATTTAACCGGACACAGAGCCTTTATTTGTTCTAATAAAACCCTAATTTGCCCAACTTCTCTCAGTAACCATGGTTTCCACATAGAACTCATGGAAGTGACCGTGGCTTTTATTTCCTAATAAGACTCACTGTGGCACAAGGTCTGATTCGGAGCTTTTCTAGCTGTACAAAAAGGATAAATAAAAATGTAAAAGACAAATGTCTAAACTATTCCTTGATAACTAAGTGGCTTGATCATAAATTGGAGTGTCTATGCAAATGAAGTAAATAATTAAAAACTCCAAGAACAGCATGGACTAGGTGGTTGATGACTGGCAATTATAAAAGCTGCATTTTTAATATGAATACATCTAAGGAGCCAGTAAAAATTAGCTCCCAGACTAATGGACTTGCCTTTCTTCCCAGGCAGAATTTTAATGAGAGCATTATTTATAACAGAGGGCCCAAGAATCAGGGTATTCTTGCTCATTCTCATTTTTTTTTTACTCCCTGACACCTTATCCATTAAACTATGAACTCTTTCCAGAAGAATAATACTTTATGCACAAGGAAGTAAAGGTCAAAATTGCATCGGAATTTAGTCACAGCATATATTATATATATATATATATATATATATATATATATATATAAAAGATATGCCACTAAGGAGAAAAGAAATTATAAAGCCTGTTCTAAATATGCAAGTTGTAAGTATATATATATATATATATATATATATATATATATATATATCGCATTGATTAAATTACATTTCATGTAGTTTTGCTCTCATTGATTAAATTACAATCCATATAGTTTTGCTCTTGATGCTAACATAAATTGTTATTCTTCCACAGATTTTCTGTGTGATGAGATTATTTCCTACATAAAATGACTCGTCATAAAAAAAAAAATCCTTAATACTAGTATATTCTTTAGTTGTTGGGGTCTTTAAGACAGTTGCAGTGTTGCAGTTTTCTTTTGACATACCATTTTAAAACATTTTTGATTGATTCTAGAAAGAAAGAAGAAGGGAGAGAGAAACTTCCACTTATCCATGCATTTATTTGTATGCATTATTTGACGCCCTGCCCAGAGATCTGACTCACAACCTGGGTGTGAGTATTGGGACAGTGGTCTAACCAACTGAGCTACCCCAACAGAGCGGAGATGCCATTTTATTATTGACAGACTTTAGTAGAAGCATCGTAGACTCATCTAGTTCTCTAAGGCTAGATTTCCCCTTTTCTAAAACTTGGATTCAATCAGAGCTACCTCTGGTCTTGCTTCCGTGACCCCATCCCACACAGCTGTGACTAAGCAAGGACTGTTTGGCAGACAGCATCCCGGAGGGTTTTATTGGCCGTGTGACATCCCACCCTAAATGATGAGTCAGACAAAGGCCAAGTCCAAAGATGAGTCAGAAGAGTGGTTTGCTCAGAACAACTTTGAACAGAAATTCACCAGGAGCTTCCTAATTCTGTCCCTTCACCCTCACCCAGCACTAACCCAAAATCATAGGACCAAGAGACAGGCATAGAGGAAGCAGTATCAGGAGGAATATGGTAAATGGGCTCCATTTGTCCTAGTGTGTCTCCTTGTATTTTCTTTTTTTAAGTACTTAAGCATTTTATTAACTCTGTGTGTGTGTATGTATGTGTGTGTGTGTATAAATTAGTGACCATGATGACCAAAATGACTGTTTGACTGGTCGCCATGGGGTGCTAGTATAGTGCACAGACACAGGTAAAGCCTATGAGTGAACTAAGAACGAACAAGACAAATGCTTGCCTTCACGGAGCTCTCTCACTGTAAGAAGGTTAGGTCAGGGATGAGAATTCAGAATTGCCACCAGCACAGACCTGAGGTGTTTTTTCTCAAGCAGCCAAAGATATACCCAGTAGTGGACTGGGGCATGACTAAAAGCTGACACCAACGTGAAGGCAGGGACATTCTGAATTTCCCAGAGGAGACAATGGCTGCCCAGGAGGCAGAGTTTTTGACACTGACTGTCATAGAAACCAAACAATCAGAACCTGATCTGGGTGAACTGTGAAAGCAGAATCTAAGGTGGGGGCTGAGGAGGGGTTTTATGCGCAACAGCTATTTGGCTGGTTTCCGCCTGATCCCCACAGGCCAGGCGGAGGGACTCCCAACAGTGCACAAATCCATGCACTGGGCCTTTATTATACTCATAAATACCCTGTTTCCCTGAAAATAAGACAGTGTCTTATATTAATTTTTTCTCCCAAAGATGCGCTAGGTCTTATTTTCAGGGGATGTCTTATCTTTCCATGCGCTAGGTCTTATTTTCAGGGGATGTCTTATTTTCGGGGAAACACGGTATGGAAGAATTTGGGCTTTCTAAGAAATGTCAGGTGTTATTAAAGTTCTCAGTATTGTAGGTCCTTCTCTAATCAGCAACATCAGTCAGCAGACATATGCCCAAGGTAGCGTAGATCCTTTATATTAACCATAGCAAAGCCAGGATGTCAGGCTGTAGTGCTGGGAATCTCTGTTTAGTAAGCTATATTGGTAACATTGGTTAACATTGGATTGTGCATACAGTTAAGTTCTCATGTATGTTTTGGCAATATTTTTAATGGCCTGTTCTTTTTGTTGTTTTTTGTTTTGTTTTGTTTCGTTTTTTTCCTTTGGACTGTTTCCTATTGGATTTTGTTTTGGATTGATTTAAAATAATGTTTTATATATTAAGACTGTAACTTCTTTCCTTTCTGTAAATATTTTCTAGCTTATTTTTTGCCTTTTAATTGTTATATTCTTAAAGCATAGGTGGTTGGTTCTGCTGTATGATTAAATATACCCATATTTTTTAATGTTTTTCATATTTTTATATTTAAAAATGCTATTCCTACTCTGATATTGGATAAATATTTACTTTTATTTTTCTATAATTCTGATTTATTATTGTTTTTTAAACAAATGTAATTAATTTTGTATATTTTATTTATTATTTGCCAAATACTTAACAAACTATCCAAAGACTATTTATCAAAGAAAGTTATTTCTCTACTTCTTAGACAGTAATATAGAATATATTTATATATTAGAGGCCCAGTGCACAAAATTCATGCAGGATGGGGTGCTGTCCGTCAGCCCAGCCTGCACCCTCTCCAATGTGGGACCCTTTGAGAGATGTCCAAGTGCCCAGGGGGATGGGACCTAAACAGGCGGTCAGACATCCCTCTCACAATCCAGGACTGCTAGGTCCCAACCGCTTGCCTGAGCTGCCTGATTGCCCCTAACAGCTTCTGCCTGCCAGCCTGATTACCCCCTAACCACTCCCCTGCCAGCCTGATTGATGCCTAACTTCTCCCTGGCAGGCCCAATTGCCCCTAACTGACCTCCCCTATAGGCCTGGTCCTCCGCAAATGCCCTCCCCTGCAGGCCTGGGTCCCACCCCCCAACTGCCTTCCCTTGCTGGCCTTGTCACCCCCAACTCCCCACAACTGCCCTCCCCTGCCAGCAACCTGGTGGCGGCCATCTTTGTCCATATGGGGGTGGCCATCTTGCGTCTTGGAGTAATGATCAATTTGTATATTACTCTTTCATTACATAGGATTATAAATGTGTATAGTAACATATGCATCCTCCACTGCTATGTAAGCAATTTATAAAATATGTATATATTTCTTTATAATATATAAATAACTAATTAATATATTATTAAGAAACATAAATATTTTATATTTCTATGTTTATTTATAATATATAAATAACTAATGTACATTATATATGAATCTATCACTAGGCTTTTAAATCTGCTCAAGTCATTTATTTTTAATCTATATCAGGAAATGTTTTATTCTCAGAATACTGTAGAATTTATGAGACAATACATTTTCAGTTTTTTCATTTGTCTTTTTAACATCATTGAGCTGGTAATTTTAATATACCAATATAATCATGTGACATTATTGATAGGATTATTAATATTTAACTGATTTTGTTTCTCTAAAATAAATTCTACCTGGTTATGGTAGAATATTAACATATTACTGATATTCTTTGGGTTTCTGCATATGTAGTATAACTGAGAATATTCTATAGTTTTCTTTTTGATTTATCATTGCCCAGGGTTTTATAATTTTTTCATCTTGATCGTGAGTTGAATTGGAAAATATATTAGGAAAACTTTTAAAAATATGCCTAAGTCAATGAAGACAATTGGTGCTTCCCTTTCATCTTGCCCTACTTAGAATCTACAGAAATAATCAAATAATTATAAATATAGGGAAAAACTAAAAGTATGCGCCAGTGCTGGAAACTAGGAAAGGAATCTATCCAGGTAATATTGAACAATTTCTGCAGTATGTGATGCATATGGGAGCACATGAAATGATTTTATGATCGACATCTCACAACTCTATATATATTTGAAAACTTTATGTATTAAGGGAATAGTGTGATTTCTCAGAAAGAAAGCTAAAAAAAAGTCTAGGCAGATCGCTAATAAAACCTCCTCATTTGAATGTTTGAGGCCTGAAAGCAAGAAGACAACTGTAGATAGATGACATTGAAATTTCTGTCACCACTGCAATCACGTAGCTATGCCTAGAACATTAAATAGGATTGTAGCCATATTAGACCAAAGTCTTCAACAGCTGAACTTGTCCTGGTGTGATATTGAAAGCTATGAAAAATGCAAAAATATAGTAAATTGTGTAAGGAATGTGGAGGGTAACCTGGAGATGGTCACTGGTATGGCAGAGGAGAAAGGAAATGCAATGAAAACAACCAAAGGAAAACCATTTGCCTAGATTACTAACCTTGGAAACCTAAGGCGTCGAACTCCAACAGGAAGCTGGGGGTGGTTAGAGGATGTCTCCTGGTTACTGCACTTGTTCCAGGAGAGATGGAACTGCCAGTCAGTTGTTCCTGTTTCCCTTTTAGTGGTTCTCAACCTTTCTAATGCTGACCCTTTAATACAGTTCCTCATGTTGTGGTGACCCCCAACCATAACATTATTTTCGTTGTGACTTCATAACTATAATTTTGCTACTGTCAATGAATCGAAATGTAAATATCTGTGTTTTCCAATAGTCTTAGGCTCTACAGCAGCGGTTCTCAACCTGTGGGTTGACTAAGACAGCGTTTTTCAACCGCTGTAGTGTGCCGCGAGATGTTGCCTGGTGTGCCGTAGGTGCAGACAAGACAAGAATTGTATAATTTCTCACTATTTTGTTTACTTAATATTTCATAATGAAGTAATTATAAAATACTTTCTTTGTGTTTATTTGATTCCTATTCAAGAGAATTACTTTATATATAGTCAATATAGGCACAGAGTTAAATTTTTTAACATTTTCTAATGGTGGTGTGCCTCGTGATTTTTTTCATGAAACAAGTGTGCCTTTGCCCAAAAAAGGTTGAAAAACACTGGACTAAGACCATCAGAAAACACAGATATTTACATTACAATTCATAACAGTAGCAAAATTACAATTATGAAGTAGCAACGAAAACAATTTTATGGTTGGGGGTCACCACAACATGAGGAACTGTGTTGGGTCGTGGAATTAGAAAAGTTGAGAACCACTGCTTTAACTGCCTTGATGGGTTGTAAATATTCTCTTAAATATATTCAATTTTTTGTTCATTTATATCTAAGATTTTTTGTAAGTGAATGGTACCTTTCCCTCATTTTCAGCTTCTTTTTTGATATGTAAGATGAAGAACCTAACCTAAATCATATCCTTTTACTCATGCCATATATTTCAAGGCAAAAAAGCACTGTCATTTAGTTAAAATTTAACTCACTGACTCAAAAAAAAAAAAAAGATAACTAATTAATAGTAAAATCCTTTAGATTTAGGTGTTAAAAGTTAGAGATTTTTTTTTTCTTTGGTTTGACAGACAATTTATCCTAAATAGGAGCAAAATTTTTTGGAACAAATCCTTAACCCCAAAAGTTGCAAATTGAATTTTTAGACAAGTAGTATATATAAGAAGCTGCCTTTTAACTTCTGCTCTACTTTTCTAAACATAAATGCATTACCTTTAGCACATCTAGTTTTCCAGGTGTCACACCTCCTTAAAGTGGCAAGCACAAAATTTGCACCTTGTACTTGGGAGAAGTAAATGTCCCTTGAAATGCTTTGGCTGACATTATTATAAATTATAACAAAATGAAGAAGACCAACATTTTTCATCTTGTATAAAAAGAAAATAGAAATATCTCATGAAGGATATGAAGAAAGTTGTTGCTATTTCTGACCTGTTTATCTAATGCTAGAAACAATATTTCATCATCTCAAAGTCTTGAATTCTATTAACTGGAAAATATGGCCTTATTAAACCCATCACAACCTCAATTCGATGATAACAGTGCCACTTCTCTTGCATGCAAATCCTGAATATACTTTGTTAGAATTTTTTTTTCTTCATTCAGTAACATACCATTTAAGACTGACTTTAGGAGAGATTGGGGAATTTGTTTAGCAAAATCTACTATTCAACAAAATTGCCTTAAATTTAATAACATTGGTAATTGAAGATAGAAATGTAGGTGTTTGATAGAAATTTAAGTGTCTGAAATGAAAATGTTTAAAGATAGACATTGAAGATATTTAAAAATGGAATCAAGGATGATTTTGTAGAACTGGTCATGCTCAGAAAAAGTATAAAAAGATGTATTTTAATTAGGAAGTCAAGGATTTTAATTTTTTAAATTCAAACAATGCATTTCAACAATATGAGCGAGGGAAAGCCAATTTTTACTAGTAATAACTAAATTTGGATTTAATTCCTATAGCATTTTAATATTTATATTTCTAATGTAGTCATCTATATGCAACCATTTAGCATATTTGTGAATATGAACACAAGAAAATATTTGGTCATTCTTACTTTACAAATTATAATGATAATTATTGCCCTTTTATACACTTTACAAAATGGCTAAATTTAAGGTCAATATGAAGAAATAAGCATTAGTCTATAAACTTGCAACAAATTATTATAAAATTAAACTTAAAGTAAGCTATCCCTAAAGTAGCATTAAAATCAAACCAAGTATCTAGCAACTAATTTAATGAAGGATGTGAATGACCTATACACTAAAAATTGCAATATAGTGGGAAAAATTTTAAAGAACTAAATATAGGTAGGAGTATATCATTTACATGCATTGAAGGCACTCAATATCATAAAGATGTCAGTTCTTCCTAAGTTGACTCATAAATTCTATGCAATAACAATAAAATAAATCCATTAGTTTCTTTTATGGAAAGAGAAGTTGATTCTAAAATTCATCTGGAAATTCAAAAAGTCAAAGGGCACAAACTTTCAGTTATATGATGAATAATTTCTGGGGATCTAATATACAACATGATGACTATAGTTAGTAACACTGTATTTATTTTTGAATTTGCTAAGAGAGTTGATCTTAGCATTATCACCAAAAATGGTAACTGTGAGCTGATGGATGTATTAATTAGCTTGTTTGTGATAATCATATCACATTGTATGTGTATATCAAACCATCCCATTGTATGCCTTAAATATATCCAATTATGTTTGTTGATTATATCTCAATACACTGGGAAAATAAGTGACACTGAAATACTTTAGGAGAAAAGATATTGTTATAAGTGTTGCAGGCCCAATTTTACATCTGTATAGAAAATAATTATTACTGTAAACTTATATAATACACAGATATTAATTCAAAACTAATTATAGACCTAACATAAATTGTAAGGCTATACATTTTCTAGAAGATAAAAAATGATGTTCTAATTATCTTTGGCTTTAGTGAGTTGAAGACTTGTTAAACAGACCACAAAACGTATTGTTAATAAAATAATAAATTGATAGATTCAATATTATAAAAATCATGAAATTCTGTTCATTTAAAATACCATTATCAAACTGTCAAACTTCAGAGGGAAGGTAGGGGAAGGTGGGGGTAAGGGGAAGCGATCAATCAAAGGACTTGTATGCATCCATATAGGCCTAACCAATGGACACAGACAACAGGGAGATGAGGGCATGAGTAGGGGGGTGGGGATGAGGGGTAATTTGGGGATAAGGACACATATGTAATAACTTAATCAATAAAGAAATTGAAAAAATAAAATACCATTATAAAGAAAAGACAACCAGAGTTGAGAGAACATCTGAAAATAAAAAAAGAAAAGAAAAGAAAAATCTTAGGACACAGAAAAATAAAGTACTCCTAAAAATCGTAAGAAGATAATTTCCAATTGAAAAAAAGAAAACAAGAGATTTGAAGAGGACATTTACAAATGAAGGTATTCAGAGAGCTAATAAATATCCTTAAAGTTATTTAACATCTTTAGTCATCAGGAAATGCAAATTAATAACATGAGTTACATGCCACTGTGCAACCACTACAATGCCTAAAACTAAGAAGATATAAAATACCAACTGTTGACAAGAATATAGACTAAGTGGGGGAAGATATTCATATAGCATTGTTTGTAATAGCCATAACCTAAAATAACTAATAATGTCCATGGACAGTAGAGTCTATAAATAAATAGGGTAGCTTCATACACTGCAATACCATAAAACAATGAAAAATAATGGAATACTGTCATATACAACATGGATGAATCTTATAAGCATACATTTAAACATAAAAGAGTACAAAAGTAGTAAGTCCATTTATGTAAAATTTCAAAAAGAAATACTACTATGTATTGATAAAAATAAAAATAGTAGTTACATTGCAGGGAGACAGTGGTTGGCAAGGGTGTGAAGGCTTTTGAGTGCCAGAAATGATGGCTAAGTTTATCTGTGTGTTTTCACTTTGGCATTAAACTTGTCAATTTAAACACTTATGATTCAGCACTTTGATGTATGCATGTTATACACATCGATAAAAACGTATAACATAAAATGGAAAAATGTGCGTAGAAAGAAACTGCTAAAAAAATAAAATACACATTCTATGACGGAAGCAGAATTTAAATGCAGACCCACTTTTTAGGTCCAAAACACAAACACGATGACAACTAAGTAAAACTGATTTATTTTTATCTCAGTATACATTCATTATCATAACTCTTTATTTCTTTATGTGTTATGCCTAAAGAAAAATACATTCTGATGTCTGCAGTAAGAAAGAACAGATTGTAAATTCAAGGACTGTGCTTGAGTTTAGGCTTGTCAAAAGTAATTGTTAATTTTCTTAAGTAAAGATGTGCCTTGATTACAACTGATTAGCCAAAGGACATTTCTTTCAGTCAGTTTTCTTTATATGGAATAAAAAAGTATGAAAATAAGCATATGTCTATATTTGGATGTAAAATTTTATATATTTAAATACGCATTTTATATAGAACAGTATATATTTAAAACAGACACACAAAAATATATATTCAATCTTAAATGAATGGAAAAGTCTGGTATAGATTTTCTAACAATCAGATTCATTTCTATTTGAATTTAGAATGTTTTACATGATTCTTAAGGCATACTTATTATCTTGATTAGAGTTTGTTTTGCCTGATATTAAAATTAGTCTGCACTACTTGAAGACACAACACCTGATCTTGCAGAATTATATCTTTATAACAGAAATAAGCTATCTGGGGATTAAATATTTTATACTAATATTCATCCAAAAATATCAGTGACATACTGGTAAATGAGAATTTACTGTAAATTAAAAATCTATCTCTAAAATAAGGACATGCCTGAAGTTAAATTCAATTAAGAAATTAGTATAAAGTGCAAATTGGGATATCTCAATTAATTTTAATCTTTTTTTAGTGTGTGTGTGTGTGTGTGTGTGTGTGTGCGCGCATGTGTGGACACATGTGTGTTAAGAAGAGAGTATGCCTTTATAAAAATATCAAGGCTTCAGATTCTGGCAAACAAGTGTTCAAATTCTATGTCTGTTACTTTTAAGATGTGTTAGCAAGTTACTAATCCTCTTCCAGCTCCTGCAATAGCATACGCTTTACACAACAGTTGAGTAGGTGTAATGGGACTGTGTAGCTGTACTATAATCCATAGCAAGTAGAATTTAGAGAGAGATGGGCACAGGAAGTGATGGACATGAACCAAGGCCCCTAGGATGAGGGGGCATCAAGAGAAAAGAGGAGAGGCTAGCTCTGAAACCTAATGACATTCATGGGAGGCCAAGAAGATATTTCCTCCGGGTCTTACAAAGTGATGGTATGTGTATTCCATTCATACCATTTGCTTTCACCTATAAATGAACAGAAAGACATTTTGAGCAAACAGAAAAAAAATTAATAAAACAAGTCACAAAGTCTCTGACACCTGAAGTCCGGGTACCTAAAGGCAAGCAGAGCTCTGTACTTCGTAAGGGACTGGAGCCAGGAATAGGAAGCCTTCAGCGACCCTGAGTGGATGCTCTCTCACTCTTGCCTCTGCTTCTACCTTTTTTTTTTTTTTTAAACTTCAATTACAGTTTACATTCAATATCATTTTGTATTAGTTTCAGGTGTGCAGCATAGTGGTTAGACAATCATATATTTATTTATTTGTTTTTATTTCTAGATTTGAGAGAGAGAAGAGAGAGAAGAGGGAAGAGAGAAAGAGAAACAATTTGCTGTCCCACTTATTCACACATTCTCTGGTTGCCCCTTCTATGTGCCCTAACTGGGGATCAAACCTGCAACCTTGGCACATTGGGAAGATGCTCCAACCAACCAATCAAACCTGCCAGGGCCGCAGTCGTATCCTTTATAAAGTGTTCCCCCAGTATTCCCAGTACCAACCCGGCACCGTGGGTAGTTACTACAACATTATTTCGTATATTCCCTATGTTGTACTTTACATCCCTGTGACCGGTTTGTAACTGCCACTTTGCACTTCTTAATCCTTTCACATTTTCACCACCCTCCTAATTTTTTCTTTTTTCTTTTTCTTCTTCTACGCCCAGCCTTTATTTGTCCCTCTGAACCCGTGTTGAAAGAAGTCTACACCACAGATTCTGGGTTTTACTTGCACTCATCCAAGAAGCCAATTTAACATGAAAGTAGAATGTAGGTCCTTCCTCTGAGTTTTGGAAAAGGGGGATAGGTTCAGACATAAATCTTACGAGTTTCCCTCATGGCCTAGCGCCACCAGCCTGGCTGAGCTCCTGGGCCAGAGCCATTTAGTCACTTGTCTTGGGAGAGCTGAGCTCTCCCTCTTCTTGGCTGCCCCACGCAGGCGAGCTAAAGGGCCCTGAGCCAAGAACTCTGGCCCCACTGCCCACTGTCAGTCTCCCATGGAAAACTACCCTGGAGGGCGTGGATCAGGCCTCTGGCAGGACTCCCACAGTTCCAGAGGATGCTCTTCTCAAGTGGAGGGGACCTTGATTTCCAAGAAGCAACCTTCAGCGGCATCCCACTTTGTCCCGCCTCCCATGAATTACTCAGAGCCCTGGTTTTTCCTGTGTCCTGTCCTGGGGAGCCCTGTGTGCCAAGGGGGACCGCTGCGGAGCAGCCTGCTGTTGGCTGGTGTGTAGCCACTGGGGCAGCCATGCCTCCTTTCTTCCTGTCCCTGCCTCGCTTCTCTCCTCCTCACCTTCGCTGCCTGGGGCTGGCACCTTCCACAGGGAGCATTAGCACCTTAATCCTGGCTTCAGGCTTCAGTTTGTGGGGAGCTCAGGCTAAGAGAGCAGCTGACTGCTTAGCTGTGCTCCAGTAACTCCTGATTCGGTCTCCGTGGGGAGGACAGGCCGAGTCCTTGCAGCGTGTCTGCAGGGACCCATCCGTGGGAGTCTGTGGCTCAGACGGTCCCGGGAGCTTGTTTCCCGAGGAGAACGAACCAGGGTCGTCAAGTCAGACACCCCAGGATATCTCTGACAAAAGTTAAAAGCAGGGCCATCGAACTTTACAGTCACTTATCACTCCTTCCCTGTACGTCTGATAATTGCAAATACCTTCAGTTTACGTTTCCCCTTTTTAAACAGTTAAATGAATCTGATCAGATGAGGTGTTACTCTAAATAGGGTATAATTCTGTGAAAGATTAATATTATTGGGAAATGTATTATAACTGACATTTTTGTAGATTGAGGAAGTGACATATATATATATATATATATATATATATATATATATATATATATATGGATATTTCATGTAAATATTTTCAGTTTACTTTTTTTTCTATTTTTTATTGTTTAAAGTATCACAAATAGTAGTACATACGTCACTTTTTTTTTTCCAATTAACCTTCCCCTAGCTCCCCTACCCATTCTCAACATGCCCTCACCCCACTCCCAGTGTCTTGCGTCCATTGGTATGCTTTTAAAATACACATAATTGCTTTAAGATGCAATTATATACCCTTATTAATATAATGTTTGCAAAGCATACCTTTTGGTTTCCAGGAGCCGTACCGTCACTAGTTCATCTGAGTTTGCTGAGATGGTCGGGAGGACACTGGCATGCTTTTTCTGCCATAGAAAAGGCAGCAGGGACCAGTGAGACTGACAGCCAGCCTCTGTGTGACAAGTGGCATTCGTGTTTGGACCTTGCGGGGCCCCTCAAGTCTTTGCTTTTCCGTTGTTTCTTATAGGCCCTACACCAGGCCTGGGCATAGTCAAGAGTAAGGATGGTAGTCGTAACAAGATAGAAAGCAACATCTTATAAAGCAAAAACATGGTCCTAGCTGGCTTGGCTCAGTGGATAGAGTCTTGGCCTGTGGACAGAAGGGTCCCAGGTTTGATTCTGGTCAAGGTCATATACCGTGGTTGCAGGCTCTTCCCCAACCTGGGCCCAGGTCTGGGTGCATGCAGGAGGCAACCAATCAACGTGTTTCTCTCACATGGCTGTTTCTCTCTGTCTTTCCCTCTCTCTTACACTCTCTCTAAAAAATTAATGGAAAAATATCCTTGGCTGAGGATTAAAAAAACCAAAGAAACAAAAAATAAAAACATGAATCTTTCAATCACTGAGGAAATAGCAAATAAATCACTAACTTTTCTTCAAGTCACCTCACCATCAGGAGGCTCTAGTAACTTTTATCCTTTCCTTTTAATCTTCTAACTAAGTTGTATGCAGCATGCTACACACAGAAAGCCACAGGAGGGCTATAAATATTAACCAAATTATATATCACTGCCCTTGGCAACAATCATCTTGTATGGAAATAATTTTGTTTAAATAATGTTACATTCTGGATTCATTAAATATATATATTTCAGAGAGAAAGGGAGAGGGAGAGAGATAGAAACAGTAATGATGAGAGAGAATCATTGATCAGCTACCTCTTGCATGCCCCTTACTGGAGATTGAACCAGCAACCCAAGCATGGCCCTGACTGGGAATTGAACCCTGACCTTCTAGTTCATAGGTCAACATTCTACCACTAAGCCAGGCCACCTGGGCTCATAGCAATCCTTAAATGGACCAGTTAGAAAAGTATTAATGCAAAAACTTAATCATTGTGTTTAAATTATCAATAAAAGTCAAGCAATACTTAGAATATGGCCAATCCCTGTTAAAAAGGAATACTTAGGAAAAATTGGAAAAATAACTCTCAATTCTTATTACAACCCTACATTGTTCCTTGACTTTTTCCAATTTATCAAATCTAATGTCATTCATTACTTTGAAGTCTACACAACCAGAAATGTGGTCTGCCATTTCAATAGTACTGCCATCTGTTGGTAAGAAATGCTTTTTCCGCATTCATCACTTTAACACAGAGGGGAGGGAACTTCTGTTTCCTAGGAGGAAAACGTTGAAGGAATACTTGAGGTCTTTTCCTCAGAGCCCCTTACAGAAATGCCCCCAAAGGAGGCTATGGTTCAGAAGCATCTCTTTGGTAAGCATGGATGCAGAACCTGCGCATGAACAGCTCAGTATCTTTATCCCTCTGCCGAGCTAAGGTGGCTGTTATCCCTTCTCTGCCAAGTATTCAGTTCAGTTTTGCAGCTCCTCCTATGATTATGTGACTATGTTTGGTTCACTGAAGGAAATACTTAAATATGTGTTTCCAATCTATATCCAATAATTCAGCTACAACAGGAACAAAACTTGTGTTATGAGCCCTGTAAATAGACTCAACCAATTAAAGTCCTTTTATTTTCCTTTTGTTGACAAGCTAATCTGGGAATTCATGTAATAGGATTTGTGTTTCTTAACCACTTTGTTCCTGTATATTTACATAAATGCACAAAGTCATACTTACTGGATCCACTGTAATTCCTTACTCCAGAACTCAGCCAGCCCCTCATTGATGTATTTTTTAAATGTTCCCTTTAAATTACAGTTTACAGTTATATGGTATAGTGGTTAGATAACCATATACTTTAAAAAGTGCTCCCCCTGATATTTCCAGTAACCACTTGGCATCAGACATAGTTAATACAGTATTATTGACTGTGTTCCCTATGCTCTACTTTACCTCCCTGTGACTATTAACCACCAATTTGTACTTCTTAATCCTTTCACCTTTCCACCCAATTCCCCAACCCCCTCTCCTCTGGCAACCATCAGTTTGTTTTCTGAGTCTATGAGTCTGCTTTAATTTTGTATGTTTATTTTATTCCTTAGGCTCCACAAATAAATGAAATCATATGGTATTTGCCTTCCTATGACTGACTTTTTTCATTAAACATAATACCTCTAGATCCTCCATGCTGTTGCAAATTAGAATGTCTTATTTTTTATGGCTGAGTAATATTTCATTATTATACTATATATATATACTTGGTATGTATATATAATGAAATATTGCCCAGCCATATACATACCAAGTATATATACATACTAAGTATTTGCTATACTTGGTATGTATATATAGTGAAATATTACTTAGCCATAAAAAATAAAATTGGATTCCTTCCATATCTTGGCTATTGTAAATAACACTGCAGTGAACACAAAGTTTCTAAATGGTGTTTGTGGTATTTATTTTTTCACATATATGCCCAGAAGTGGAATCACTGGGTCAAAAGGCATTTCCATTTTTAATTTTTTGGGAAATCTCCATACTGTTTTCCACAGTGCTGCACTAATCTGCATTCCTACCACCAGTGCACAAGGGTTCCCTTTTCTCTGCATCCTTGCTAGCACTTATTTGTTGATTTATTGACCATAGCCATTCTGACAGGTGTGATGGTACATTATTTTTAATTTCTTTTATATGCTTACTGTTTAACCCTTTTCTCACAACCACTTCTATCTTCCATATCATACTGAAGCTCTAATGATAAATCCAGGCACTCCCAAATTCTCAGAGAATAAACTTATAAAGTTCTGAGAAGATCGTGAGGCAGTTACAGACTTCCCTTTCCTCCTCTTTACTTTAAAATTTATCTCAATCCACGTTTTCTTCCTTGTGCTTCTCAACACTCTCAAAGCCTCACCTCTCTGAAACATTCCATAAAGCCCTCCCATTTGTTTACATCTTTAATTTCTTTCTCTCTCAAAATTGTTTCTCTCTGCCTGTCAACGTGGGCACTACCAAGAAGGCCATGGCTAACAACAAAGGCCATGGCTGACAACAAAGTCACTCCTGGCTTTTTGGTTTCCTCCCTTCAGCACAATCCTTAAAAGAATCTCCTAGAGCCGAGACCAGTTTGGCTCAATGGATAGAGCCTCCGCTTGGGGACTGAAGGGACCCGGGTTCGATTCCGGTCAAGGGCATGTACCTTGGTTGCGAGCATATCCCCAGTAGGGGGTGTGCAAGAGGCAGCTGATCGATGACTCTCTCTCACCGATGTTTCTGGCTTTCTATCTCTCTCCCTTCCTCTCTGTACAAAATCAATAAAATATATTTAAAAAAAAAAAAAAAAAGAATCTCCTAGATTTGCTGACTACTTTTTTAAAATTTCTTTCCCTTACCTTACAACATTACTATCTAACCCTCCCTTATATCAGCAGAAATATCTTATTTGTAATTCATCAATAAAAAATAAACATCATATTAACAATGTGGTGTGTTATTTTTTATTTTGTTTTTATTTCTTATCTTACATTGTTCCTCTCCTCTCTGTCCCTTTTTCCAATCCAACCAGGTCCTAGGCTTCAGCTCCTTATGTCGGTAATAATATGTAGTTGCTATCACTCATCCCACTTCATAGTCATATTCACACTTATTTACGTGGGCTTTTACCCCAATTTCTCAGGTGACTGCTTATTTCAGTAAATTACAACTTTATTTCCTAATGACTCAGACTCAAAGTAGCAATGTCATTTATACATTTTATTGGTCAAGTTCTCCATTATTCATCATGAACCTGCTCCTTGCTGATGATTGAATCCATGTCCTGAAGATTAAAAGGAGAATAAAACAATATATCTTCTCAGTGATTAGTGCCGTTCTACTGGTACCACTAACGGGCTCTCTTAACACAGTCACAATTCATGTTGTGTGGGGGAGTCGGAGGGAATGCTTTGGATGAGGTGGGTAGTTCAGTTCAGTCTTAAGTAAAGACACTTCCAAAAGGAGATACTAGGACAGCATTTATAAAGTCAATGATGTGTAAAGCCATATGCAATTTGCTTTGACTGGAGTATAAAATTTTTAAGAAAGGAAAGGACCAAGGGGAATGAGCCTGAAGAGTTACCGTGAAGGTCTCCATGTGCTGGTCCACTGAATCTGTGGCCAAATTTGGTTTCAGGGCAATCATCCTTCAACATCATGGAGTGGGAAACACAGTCATCTTTGGTTTTACTTCTCCAGTTTCCCAAGCATTCATCATTTGTTCGTTTTGCAACTGTGCTCTTTACATTGCCTTTTACATCTTTCCCTGCTGTCTCTTTCCCACTGCCCCTCCCTGGTTCACAAGCTTAGTACCCTTCCCTTGGATTCCAGACTTCTGGCCGCTGACTACAGCCTCTACTTTAAGATGCGACTTAATGAGATTTTCAAAGAGGACAGTTCTAATCATGTCATTCACAGTCACAGACATTTTAGGAAATCCCACTACCACCACATTGGGTACAGTTTCTTTATCACAACCTTTAAGACTCCCCCCTATGACCCATCTGTTTAATTATCTGCTTAGATGAAGTGCACACGTTCAGTGTCACAGCCAGCCATGCAGCCCTGTGGTCTGACATCTTTGCATGACAGAAGCTTTCTCTCCCCATTCCTTTGCCCCATGCTTCTTTTAACTTTAACACCATCTTTCCCCTCTCTGAAATTCTGTCCGTCCTTTAAAATGTATCTCAAATATATATATATATATATATATTTGAGATACATTTATAAATATATATATATATTTATATATATTTAAGATACATTTATAAAGATATATATATCTTTATATATATTTAAGATACATTTATAAAGATATATATACCTTTTCTCTTTATTTTTATTATTGACTCTATTACAGATGTCTCCATCCCCCTTTGCCTACCTCCACCCAGCCCCCTTATTCCAAGATCAAAATTTTAAATTATTCTAAACATATGTGATTTTTGCTTTTGTTTTTATGACATATTAACTCTGAAGCAGCAGAACTGATACCACAGAAAACTGAGTTACTATGTAAAAGACAACTCTAAATACCTTTGCCAGGGAGTGGAGGAAGAGAATGGAGACATTCATAGTTTGCAAAGGAGCAAAAGATTTGGAAAAATGACATGAAAGATAACAGTTATGAAGGTCGGAAAACAAGGAGCCATCACACATATAAGTGGTGTTTCAGAAGAAACTATCAGAGCATATGTAACCAAACTTATTCCAAACTTGACTAGACCTCTGTCACTACAGTTTGAAGGAGCTCTGCAAACTTCAGATGAAGAAGAAAACCACACCAAGTCTCTTCCACAGATTTGGGCACCCTGTCCCGAGCACTCACAGCACTATGTTCATTCTTTCCAGTAGATATATTCTAGACAGCCGTGTATTGGAAAAATAATTAAGAAAAAAATCTACTCCACAGGAATAAAAAGTCATTAGTTATACTAAAATACAAATAATTTACCTTTGAAACAGGTTTAAAAAAAGGCAGATTTGAAGGTAAAAATGTGACTCAGAGATTTGATAAAATGCTAATTTATAGGACAAATTGACAGTCCTATAAATCCAGTAGATATTGGAAAACACACACACACTATATACAAACATGAAATAAGGGGGAGAAAATATCAGTGTTTAAGGACTAGATCTTTAAAATAATTAATATTAATAATTTAAGATATTTCAAATGGGAATAAAATTAACATAGAAACTAGACCAGTGCCTAGCAGAGTAACACTAATTTAATACTTATTAAAATAAATGTTCTAGAGAATTATAAATTTAAAAAATTGAAACAAAAAACAAAAGAAGTGGATAACCTGAATAGAATCATATTCTGGAAAGAACTGGATCTAACATCTAAAACAGGTGTTAGCACCCCAGCCAGTCTGGCTCAGTGGGTAGAGCATCAGCCTGCAGACTGAAGGGTCCTGGGTTCAATTCTGGTCAAGGACACATGCCTGAGTTGTGGGCCTGATACCAAGTATGGGGCATGCAGGAGGCAGCTAATCAGTGACTCCCTCTCATCATTGATGTTTCCATCCGTCTTTCTTGCTCTCTGAAATCAATAAAATATTTTAAAACAAGTGCTAGGACAAGATGACTTTATGAAAGAGTCCTCTCACCACCCTGTAGGGGACAGATAATACTAATGCTGTTCAAACTATTCTAGGACATGAAAAAAATAGAAATATAACCTGGTCATCTTATAAAACTGGAATGAAAAGGATATTGAAATATGGCAAAAAAGTAAAGGAAAAATGCAGCCCAACTGTATTTTAAAATATAGATATAAAATAATAAAATGTTGGCAAAATGAAATCCAGCAGTATATTAAAACATTGGAATCCAGTACCTTACAGAAAACAATGCTTGCTTCTTAGCAGGAAGTCGTTAGTATGCTTTCTAGTCTTTCTATTCCCACCTTCTCAAACACTTCACTGTAAATTCCTCATGGCAGAATGATCTCTTCTAATATGTAGAAAATGAGAGATACAGTGCATGACATTTGTTCACTGGGGGGGGCGGGGGGGAAGCCCTCAGCCCGGCCAGCACCTTCTTGCAGTCCAGGATCCCCCAAGGCATCCTTAGCGCTGCTGTGGAGTCAGGAGAGGCTCCCACCACCCACCGCTGCGCTTGCCAGCCATGAGCCTGGCTTCTGGCTGAGCGGGGCTTCCCCTGTGGAACTGCACTGACTGACCACCAGGGGGCAGCTCCTGTGTTGAGTGTCTATCCCTCTGGTGGTCAGTGCACCTGGTTGTTCCACCTTTCAGTTGATTTGCATATTAGGCTTTATTATAAAAGATTGAATGGAGAGGTTATTGGAAAGTGACAAAAGACATTAGCAATAGGTGCCAATGAAATTTGACAACTAAAAAATTAGTCCATTATTAACTAGGAGGAGGGAAATATAAGAAAAAAAACCTAATTTTTACATATTTCTTTAATTAGGCAGTGACCATTATGAACGTAATCTTCATACTATAAACATAGAGTGCTAATTTAACTATAAATATTGTATCAAAAGCATAAGGTGAGGGGAAATGGTAGTTTTAAAAAATTATCCATAATAAACAGAAAATCAAAAATAGCATCTAATATGTATTCATCTGTTAATAGCAGCTTAAAATTTCATTCAGGGCTGTGGAGGTGAATACTAAGATTATGTAAAATAAAACAACTAAAGAAATTCCAACTTGGTTATCTCTGGGAAGAAAATCACTAAAGACTGGTTAGATAACTACTGTTTTTCAGTATTATAATCATTTTTTTTTGGCATCTATAATAATAAAATCATAATATGCTATTTAAACCAGACATCTTTCTGGATGACCTTCTGGACGAAGCTGAAGCTACGAGGGAAGCCCAGGTCCCGGATGCCAAAGGGATCCGGTTCTGGCAGCTGATGGAAGGAAGGCCTACTCTTGCATGAATTTTGTGCATCGGGCCTCTAGTTATAAATAAAATCTAAAATGCTTAAATAATTTTAAAAGTAATGGTAGAAGTTTTTAAACTTTGATCATATATTTGGCAATAAAAGAACTTAAAATAATTAAACATTAATTTAAAAATTATAATCTATTTGGGTCAGGGGTAGAAGACTGGCCTTCAAAAAATTTGTGGGATAAAATTAATAAATTTGATCAATAGGGTATTTTTATATTATGTATTAAAAGCATTAGGGATCTATAATTTCTGCTATAATAACTTCTATTAGAAATTATTCTCAAGAAATAGTCAAGATTATATATAAACATTTTTATCATTTGCCTTTTTTGTGGTTTCTTTTGCCATTAGAAATATTTTAAGTTTGGGTAATTAAATCTATTTGCATTTTATACTTCTGCAAATTAATAAGCTGCTTCTTATACTTACTACCATTAGTATAGTTCAGGGTTCTCTTTTAACTGTTTTAGCTTCCTTGTTCACAAATTTACACTTATAGCACTTTCCTCTTAAATTATCTTTTGGAATAAATGCTATACTTTCTACCTCCTGCCTTTAACTTGGTATAAAAGGGATACATCCTATATTATATGTGTTCTTTGTATTTTTACCACAATTGAAATTATTATATTTCATTCTAAATATATTTTTAGATATAGATGTGGCTATGGCTATATATAAATATAGATATAAGTATCTCCTTTAAGAAACCTTAAAAAAAAAGAACCTTTTTTTTTTTACTAGAAAAAATGTCTTTATAAAAAATAACAGTAAATCCTTCAAGCGACCATGAGTGGATGAAAAAGCTGTGGTACAGTTACACAATAGAATACAATTCAGCTATGGAAACTCTAGCCCTTTGTGACAACATGGATGCACCTGGATATTATTAGGCTAAGTGATATAAGCCAGTAAGAGAACGCTAAATGCCATAGGATTTCACCTTCACGTGGCATATAATGAGTAAAATAAACTGGTGAACAAAATAGAACCAGAGGCATGGAACACTGGAACAGAATGGAGAATGCCAAAGGGGAGGGTGGTGGGTGCCACTGGATAGGAAAGGTGAAGAGATTAGCCAAGGAACACATATGCATAGCCCACGGTCACAGAAGGCTGTGAGGTCAAAGCCAGGGGAAGCGGGGCTGGGGCTGGGATAATGTGGGGACATCTGTAGAGTCAATAATAAAAATAAATTTTAAGACATCAACACAGTAAATCTAATTTAAAGAACAACAACACAGCAAATCCTTAAGCAGGCAATCAAATCTTGGTAACTTGAATTCCGGGGTGCAATGGTGAGAGAATTAAAATAGATAACACAAATGCATTTGTGGAAATTTACAATCTATTTGCCCTGAGATTTTATTTTGAATTTTTTCCTCTCTTGCCCTGATCAGGAAAGAGCGAGTGAAACTGACTCAGGACTGTAATGGGTGTGTTACCCTCTGACCCTTACACTATGTTTCCTTGGCATTGTTTCCAATCACTATGCTTCTTGTAAATGCCTCCCTTAACGTCCTCCACATGAGTTACACGGGGCTGGTGGCTGTACAGCGAGAGGCTTGGTTTGTTAAATGTGGGGAATTTTGGAAAATTGTGTGCAGGAAAGACCCTTCTCCAGAAGACTCTATGGTTCGTTATATGCTGCCCGCTCCACCCGGCCTCTGCATTCTCTTCATTACTGTTGGATATATTGTTCAGAATGCTCGTCTTCATTGAAGGAAATTCCCCAAGGGGTTACAACTTGAATGAAATTGAATTAAGTAAATGTAATCTAAATGAAGGTGGTTGGAAAAAAAAAACAAAACTAAATAGTAACATTTTAGTTTTAATGCTCCTGGGAGCGCTTTTTAAAAACCCTTCCTTCTAAATGGGATCTTTCTAA